>NC_141697.1:2400000-3040000 GCF_964263255.1 Lissotriton vulgaris
GACACGTGGCGTGCAGCGCGCCCTCAGTTCACGCTACAAATAAGAATTGGGGAACCGAATACGTCAGTTCGCAATACATCCTTACCCCCACCACTCATCTGTGGTCAATGGAAAACGCAGAGCTATAGCCTGACGTGAAACGAATAATTAGCACTGATCATTAGGCGGAACTGCCTTTTAAAGATAACTCTTCCCCCTTACAAGCCACTATTAGCTCTTCAGGAATCGCTTGTGATCATTGAGAATGTAGTTCCTTTATCTCATCCTTATGGTTGTAATGGCGATTGTCAGTGCAATCACTCCCCTGTTGCTTGATGCAACGTACTAGTTCTTTCAGACTTGTTATTTCATTATAATGAATTGCCGTCTGCGGGTCATTGTTACAGTCCAGGACTGGCCTTTGTCCTCACTGAGGGTTCCTGGCAGCATTCGTTGACCCAACATGCATATCACCCAGGACTGCCATGGCGCAACAGTAACAGTGCCTGTACTGTGGTGTTGATGTTTGGGGTTCATGGTGTCCGTATATCTCTAGGAAATGTCTTCCATGCTGTGCGTTTCATAACCATGTAAGAAGTCAGAAAGCATTTACTAGATCTTATGGTCTCGTATATTTCTCCTCGCGCCATCAGCTTTTCATTCTCTTCAATGGTGTCTGATTTGAGCTTTTACGCCTTCATAGGTGTTTGTGGATGTCGAGAAAGGTATCTTCGCTCTGTGCCTCTAAGGCCATATTCCTGTGGCTCTAATGTTCATTTGACTGTTTTTGGGGTAAGATAAGCGGAGGGTGAGGGAAACCCCTGAAATAGTAGTGCTAGTGACCTATGATCTGCTACAGCATTTAATCTGTGGCCATACTGATACAAATGAAAATACTCATGACTCTATTGATGGCATTTGCCTCCATAATTTGTAAGTTCCAAGCTTCCGTTTCAGCCAAAGCTTATCCTGCAAATAACATCAGACCCACACATTATGTTTTGGGTTTCGAACATGAGAGCTGCATCCCACATAAGCTAATTTGCACCTGTAATTCTGTGACCTTGCCACGGCTGAAATATTTAAAGATGACATCTTGCGGTGGCACATCTTGTGTGGCTAAGAAGCTCCCTCCAAGATTCTTTGTCCATGACCACGCAATGTTGTGTTTGTTGAGATCCTGTTGCAGTACTGTTACAGTGACCAAGTTGTAGAAGAATCTCCCTAACTGGATTGCTGTCCATACAAAACGGCTGGTTAGTGGCATTCTGAATCAGACTGACTGTGCAAATATCCTACACATTCATTTAGTCACCTACAGCCCATCACTTACGAAGACATCTGAAGAGCTCACTTTTTTGAGCATTGTCAAACCACGGTTCAACAACCTTTTAAGGACAGATCTCAGCTCATTGTGATGCTCGCATATGTAACGGAGGATGTTACTTCTTACATTAAGGACCCTGATTTGTGGAGCAGATTTTTTTTGCGTTGGTCTTCTGGAACACCTCATGACTGACAAAAAGGTTAAACTGTGTTGCTTGTACATTCTAGGCCTAGCATGAGTGGAGAAGGCAACGGGGTATCCGCTTTCTTCATTCTGTTGGTGGCTTTTGGAAGATGACCTTCGAGCTTTGAAAACTTCTTCTCGCCTTCGATGTGCCACTTCCCCTTGATAGGCTCGAAAGGAGTCTTATGTCACTGTATAACCTCACAGCTCCGAGTTGCTATGGTTTTAGGGGGACAACCATTGGAGAAACATAGTGGATAGTTCCCTCCACCTTCACTATCATCCCCTGTGACCATATATAGAACTTCACTGTTCTGTAAAAATGGATTTGTTTCGACAACAATGTCCTCCAGCCCCATCTTGCCATTCCCCCAGAAAAGAATCCATACCTTTGCTCTGCTACGTTTATGTGCTTGAATTTCTAAGATGACTAACTGGGTTCTCTTAGAACTGAACATTGTGATACCTACAGGTTTCTCTAATTTAAATGACGGATCAAAACCTTATTGATGAGCGTTTGAGCAGAATTTTATATATGTTTACAAAAGAGGTACAACCTAGAGGTGATGAAACTACTGTTGCATGACATTTGGGCAAATTCTAATAGGCAAACATAATTAGATTTATTTCAGCAGAGGCTGATTATTGTTCAGTATTATTTCCAGAAAGGTATATGAGTGAAATTAAGTTCTGGACACTGATCTTTGATGAGTTTAAAGCCAGTAGACTAAATTTGTGATAGGAACCAGGATGTAACATGGACATAGTCTGCAACACTGACCTCTTCTCTTATGTCCTTCAAGTACGTAGCGTATCTGTTTTAACCTTTGCTTTTTAAAATTCCTTTTTTGAAATTAATATTTACATGATCAACTCTCTTCAAGTTAAATAGAGAAAAGATGAAAAGTGAAAGGAGGTGGTAATGTTGGATAAGAAAGAAAGCGGAGACAATGATAAATATATTGTCAAAAATTGCATGCATTTGTAGCAGAAAATCTGTAAATTTTTAACACCTTAGCTGCGTGTAAACATTTCTCCCCAGTGCTGCGCTGTCCATTAGAACTAGTGCTGAATGGACGTTCAATGGTCGTGCGCAGCACTGGGGAGGTAGCGCTGCTGACGTCCATTGGCCGTCAGCAGCACTTAAGGGGTTAAATAAACTAATAATGTACAGTTATACTTATGTTTATTGAAAGCTTGCCCTTATACAGTAAAAGTGAAGATGTTTGATCCTGAGGGAGCTATTAAGAATATCTTGGTGCAGCTGAAGCACTGCATCAACAGAAAAATGTGAAAGTATGTACTGTGAAACAACGTGATCCCTTGAGAAATATTCAAGGTGTAACAACAAGAGAAATCATGATTATAAAAACAGTGTGTAAAAAAAACCGTAAACGGTAAAAGCACCAAATGACACAGAATTTTCATTAGCCAAAAATGTTTATTGAAAGGATGTCTAGGTAGACTCTGGTGTCATTCTATTGTTTGATATTTCATATTTGGTATTTAAAAAAAATAATTTTGTAATAAAAGAAGAAAAGGGGATAAAAAGAGCAAGTGATAACATATTCTACAAGACAGACAAAAGATGAGGGTTTATTTTGTGTTTCCTAAAGCAGGCATCCTCACTGATTTGTCAACAGGATCACATCACTGCATCGTATCAAGATGCCATAGGAAAGCACGAGGGCACAGAATGCACCTCAAGAATAATGGCTAATCAATTCAGCCATTTCTCCCTTCTGTCGCATGCACTGGCAAATATGGAGCCAGTGCCCAACATGCATGAGAGCCAATTCATTCCACCTCCAAATCCTCACTGCATGCAGTGCAAGCTTTCGTCATCATAAGTCAGGAAATGTGGGTGCATGTGGCACAAAACCACCCCAGCGTAGACCTCACCAGCCTCCATAACAATCTGAACACCCGTTTTGTTTCCAATCAAACTTCTCCCAACAATATCTTTTCCCTGGTACAGGGGTGTGGAATTTATTAAAATATCTACTTGTCCATGGGGCAGGTTGCTTCATAAATCTTCTTGTCCTGTAACAAAATCCACTTGTCCCTTTGGTGCCATGTGGTGCAGAGACAAATTATGGCAGCAATCTCATTATATTCAAACTCTTATATAGCCACTCTGATTATGCCATGGCTCATACCATAGTAGTGTTTGAATACTAGCAATCCCTTTATGTTGCCACGTTTCTGCAAATCTACATCCTGGGACTGAAGGTAGTGGTAAGCAATAGTTCCAGGTTTGGAATGCCCTTTTGAGTCTGTGCAAACCTACTAACCTGCATGTTTTAAGACTTTTCAACAACTCTTCTCTAATCTTTTTTCAACTGAGAAATGTTGGACATTTCTCATGACAATGGCAGATGTAAAACTTCTTCCAGAGTTGGGAAAAAGTGGTTGAAGGGAAAATGAACTTGCAAACACTCAGGTTTTCACATAAGCAAATCTACACATGCATATTTGCTCATGATAAACTGCAGTTCACAAATATTTTCTAGGAGTACAATTTCTTGCCCTACTTCTGTAAATTCTTGTAAATTTACGAAAGCCATATAGCTGCCCTTAATGCAAGGACATATACCAAGGGTGCACTTTTGAGACTTTTTTTAATAATATGGCCCCTAATTTGGTCTGACGATAACCACACCTTTTGTGTTTATTAAAATTCTCTCTTCCTCTCTCTGTATCGGCTGGCTTCACCGTGAATGACAGCATTAAGCTCTTTCACAAGGAGCGTATTGGCACAAAAAGTAGTTTTGTTCAGTGGTAGTAACTAATGTGGCAGTGTGTGTTTTTTTGAGACCACATTTTCTTTGCATTTGCCAATGTTTGTTATAATGGTGAGGGCCCGGCAGCTCTCACATCGATAAGGTTGTAGAAAAACCATGCCAAAACAAGTCATGTATAGGCAAAACTAAAAAGCTGACCACTCATTTCAGACCTAATGACTTTGCCAATGCTTGTTTATTTTTATGTTTCCCATAATCTTATTGAAATTGGTAACACTGATTTTTCAATATGAATATTTTTGCGAAATACTAGCATGCATCAACACATTTTACTAAATGATACTGCAAAGAAATGGTACCTGAAATTTCACAGTAATTTAGCAAAATGTTTTTTTCCTACTTTCATTTTTTTGGAACATTTCATAAAAAATATTCGTGTATTGCCCACAGGCCCTCCCTGCCCTTCTATCCACCTTACCGGTCACCTATTATGCCCTCAGGGCGGACCGCCCTTCAGGCAGAGCCGGGGGGGGCGTGGCGGTCATCGCACGTACCGCTCTTCCCTTTCAAATTTTATCCTTGCCTGACATTGCGACCACCGAATTTCTGGTGATTCGCACAGTCTCCACCTCTCCCCCCCTGACCTGCTTTCTCACCTACCGTCCCCCACAGTCCCCCCTACAGTTTCTCCCCAACTTCTTTTAGGTCCTGGCCACCATTACAGTCAACAATTCCTCCATTCTGCTCCTTGGCGACTTTAATTTCTGGCCCGCCGACCCCGCCGAATGTCCGTCCTCGAAGGAATTCTCCGAAACCCTTCACTCCCTCAACTTCATATCCCATGTTCACTCCCCCACCCACACTAAAGGTCATGTGCTTGACCAGATCTGGTCCCTGAACTGCCCTGTGGAATCCCTTTCTATTTCTCCTTGTTCTTGGTCTGACCACCACCTGATTTCATTTCTCCTTCCCATCCACCCCCCAGCTAAGCCCCCCCGGCCCAAAAACACCTGGGTCCGATCATGGGGCCGTGTCAACCTTGAGAATCTCTCCTCCCTTCTTACCTCTTCTCTTCCCTCTCTTCAGGGCCTTACCACCGCCTCCCAGGTTGATGCCATAGATCAGTGGCTCTCCTATGGCCGCGACTCCGTTGCCCCGCTCAAGCGCATCACTTCTAAACGCAACAAGGACGCCAATCGGTGGTTCAATAAAGAGCTTAAGGCCACCAAACTAACAGTTCGCCGCGCGGAGCGGGCATGGAGGAGAAACTATTGCCCCACTCTAAAACTGGAATACACCAACATCCTCACCCAGTATAAAAAAGACATCTTGGAGGCCAAAACATCATATTTCTCCTCCAAATTCCTAGCCGCGGAAAACCAGTCCAAGGAGATATTTACCATCGTCCACAACCTGGCGTTCTCGGACAGAACTACTCTCAAGCCGGCCCCGTCCGAAGAACTCTGCCTCTCTCTCAACAATTATTTCATTCACAAAATTGCCACCATCAAGGCTAATATCCCTTCCCCTCTTTTGTTGATCCCCAATGTCCCCCCCCTAAGGGTGCACTCACCACCCTTCCCCCTATTACTCGGGAAAGTCTGACCTCCTTGGTGCTCTTGGTCAAATCTGGCTCCCCGCTTGACCCCTGTCCCGCTCACATTCTCCGCCATATCTTCGTCTCTTGCCCAGACCCTCTCCTTCACCTCCTCAACAGCTCTCTTGCTCAAAGCATAGTTCCCAACCCCCTGAAGTCCGCGGTAATTGTGCCCATCTTGAAAAAACCCGGGGCAGATCCTTCTGTCCCTGCCAATTTCCGTCCCATCTCCCTCCTGCCATTTCTGGCCAAGGTGCTCGAGCGCCACGTCACCCGCGCTCTGAGCTCCTTTGTGGAGAAGCATGGAGCTCTTGCCCCCCGCCAAGCTGGTTTTCGCCCCGCACACTCTACGGAGTCCGTTGTCATGTCGGTCCTAGACACCCTCAGGGAGGACATGGACACCGATCAGCACCAGGCACTTGTGCTCCTTGATCTCTCAGCCGCCTTTGATACGGTGGATCACACCATCTTACTTTCCCGTATCAGGGCGGCGGGGATCGGGGGGACTGCTCTGGTCTTGCTATCCTCCTTCCTGAGCGACCGCACCCAGGCCGTTCGCCTGGGTGACTTTACGGCGGACGTCCGGAAAGTTCAGTGCGGGGTCCCCCAGGGTTCTTCTCTTTCCCCCCTCCTGTTTAATCTGTATATTGCCCCCCTGATTTTCTCTCTTCAACAGATGGAGGTCGCCGTATTCAACTATGCGGATGACCTCCAGCTTGTCTTCAATCTTTCTTCCCCCTCTGCTGTTCTAAACTTTCAATCTGTTATGCTCCATATCAGGGACTGGATGAACCACAACCACCTCAAACTCAACCCCGATAAAACAGAGCTGGTGTTGACGGGTGGTTCATCCAGCCCCTGGTCCCCTCTCTTTTGGCCCCCCTCTCTTGGTCCTTCTCCTGTCCCCTCCTCCTCAGTCAAAACACTAGGCATAAAACTTAATTCTCAACTCACCCTTCACTCCCAGGTTAGCTCTGTGGTATCTTCTTCTTTCCTGTCACTGCGTACTATACGCAGGGTGTCCCGTTTCTTCACTTTCTCTGCCCTTAAACTCATCATCCTGGCCATGGTGGTGTCCCGCCTGGACTATGGGAACGCCCTGTATGCCGGTATTCCTGCATACAGTTTGCGTCGCCTACAACAGATACAAAACCAGGCGGCCCGCCTGGCCTTCAATCTCCCAAAATTTCACCACTCTACCCCACTTCTGAAATCTCTTCACTAGCTCCCCGTGCGAGCCAGAATCCAATTCAAGCTCGCATCCATTACTTTCCTGGCCCGACTTGACCTGGCACCAGCGTTTATCTCCTCCGAGATCGTCTCATACGTTCCCATCAGGAATCTTCGTTCGTCTTCCCTCCTCACCATCCCACGCTTTCGGAGAAAGAAGTGGGGAGGCTCTAAATTTGCCACTCTTGCCCCTACCCTCTGGAACTCCCTTCCCCTTGAACTCCGCACCATTACCCTCTACCCACAATTCCGTAAACATCTCAAAACCCACCTTTTCAAGAAGTCTTTCGAATAATTGCTCCTTTTGTCTTCCCTGCCTTTAAACCTCAGATCCCGTTAGCTATAGCGCCAAGAAACCGCTGGTATACGTGCGCTCTAAAAGTATTTTTAAATTCAAATTCAATTCGAAAGCAAAGAATCATTAATCTTGCTTTCAAGCGTCTGCACATATTTGCATCTAATCTGAGAGCATTATGCATAGCCTCATATTGCTAAACTTTGAAACCGCGAGTACACATTTTTATACTGGAACTACTGTCAGTAGTGCAGTAAGAACTTAGATTTACTTTGAGCGCTCACCCTAATAATAAAGGCTTTGAATTAGTGAACCATAAATACCAGTTTGAACAGCATTAACACATGCACACAAATATTAACTAAACTGCAGTCAGTACCCTTCCCTGGCCCTTAATGTGTAACTGCAAACTGGCAGCCAAAGGGTTTGTGCAGCAGGGGTTTGGGCCTACTTGTCCCAAGGACAAAATACACATTAAAACGTGTTGCCCTTGACCCCAAACAATCTGTCCTGTGCATTGGCCTATATGAATTCAACATCCCTGCCACTGGTAATATGCTTCAACATCGTATCTGCATGTTTCCTCCAGGCTTGGTTCCATAGCTGTCCCTTTGCTTGTTCTCAGACTGTTTAATAACCAGATACAGATGAAGCTGTTCTGGAAATGTTGCACCCGTCACAGTTTAATTGTAAGAAAGTAGGGACACCAAAAACCTAGATCATCTTCACCAGCACAGGAGCAATCTACACCAGACTTCTTGGCAAATTTATAGTCCACATTCCAACCTCAGATATTGTAAAGAACGAGCATAGGAAAAACACATACTTCATAATACTTTCTTTTATTCTTTACAAGTTTAAAGTATCACTTTAGTCCTTCCGACTAGTTTGGTTTTGAATGCGTGTTTGATAAAACCCATTTAGTTCATCTTGAGGAGTCTGCACTCAAGCTGCTTAATGTTATTCCCACTTTTTTTCCTTTTAGACTTCCAGTGATGGATATTGTGAAAGGGAGCCTGGATGAAATTTCAAGGCCTGCTTCGGTCTCCAAGTCCCGTTCTGGAAGCCGAGCTTCCGCTGCATCTTCATCAGAGAAACCAAAGTTGAATTTGGTTGCCCTGTCTTTGGAGGTGCTACCCCCAGAGCCAGGACTCTCAAAGGTAGACTATCTTAACTTCTTTGTGAAAGGAGGATTCATATATGTAAAAACAATTGTTGCTTGGATATAAATTTACCGTAAAGATATGAAAAGACAGGAGACTTTTGGCAAAATCGGAGCAAGTTGGCTTAAATAAACTCAGTGGGCGGGAGAGTCTTGACAGAATGAGTCCGAAGAGAGTCTCTCGGTGTAAAAAGCTTTTGCCGGTATTATATACCTCTTGTGAGGTATAATAAAGTAATTTCTGCATTCCTAAAAAGCATCTCAATCATAAATTAGCGAACTCGAGCATCAGATAAGGACACAGATGGCTCTTGAGCTCGGGTAGAGTTAGTGTGGGCCAGTGTGTATGTGTCCAGATGTCCGGCTTGAGGAGCCTGTGAGCTCTAAATGTGGATGTCATGTCCTGATTGGCTGAGTGCTTTTATCTACATTTGGTATTCAGCTTTCTGGTATTTCTGGGGAATGCAAGCCTTCGTCCTAACGTGTCCTATTGTGGCCAGTTGCCTCAGACCTTCTTGTGGTGCGACTCTATCTGTGGGATCGATCCGGGTTTTCCCTGGGCGTGCATTTGTCTGTTGGTTAAGAGAGACCCCACCTGTGACCTGTTATTCTATTGGCGAGGGTGTGGGTGGCAGGATCTGCCTGACTACATATCTCTGACTTTTGGTTGATGGGGAAGTCATCATGGGTAAGTCCGACAGCAATGACACAAGTTAGTTGAAACTTTGGAAAATAATATGGCTGTCATTGGTATCATTTTTATCAAAATTCTCAACATTGTGTGTACAGTTGTTTTAGCGTATATCAATATTGTCTTTGCAGATATTGGCATAGTTATGCATTCCTAAAGCATGGCACACATCGACATTGCTTTTACTGGTAACAAAATTGTCATTTGTGCAGAGATTATGGCTTACATTGACATTGGTACTGCCCGCATCGTCGCTGATGTGCAGGCATAGATTATGGAATACATTAACATTGCATTTATGGGCATCGACATGCAGGTGCTGGTTATGCCCTATGTTGACATGGCATTTATTGGTTTGCCGTTGTTAGATCTGGGGACTCTAGTTGGCAAGGGTATTCACCTTTGTCCAAATAGGGACCCTTACTTCTAAGTCAGGATAAGGGGATTACACTCCTTAATACCCCTGCTCACCCCCTTGGTAGCTTGGCACGAGCAGACAGGCTTATCTCAGAGGCAGTGTGTGAAGCATTTGTGAATATACACAGTAATACAGTCAAAACACTACAGATGGACACAACACAGGTTTTATAAAAATAAGTATTTTTTATATAACCTTAACACAAGACCACAAACGACAAAAATCCACAATACTACACTTAAGGTTGCTTAAAATATGATTACAGTCTCTTAGTTCAAGTTGTTGGTAAATGCGACAAAGTTCTCAAAGTACCTGGATGCGTAACGCAAAGGGAACAAAAGGCTCGCAAAAGGTGAGATGCGTCGGTTCCGTGACCCGGGGGAACGGTTGCGTCCTTCCTCAATGCTTGCGCAGAGTAGGGGACTCGTCGTGAGCCTTACCGGTGCGGAGGTGATGCGTAGATTCTCGGCTTGCGGGCCCGTTTCAGTGCGCAAGATGGTGCCTTGATGCGAGGTGATGATCCAGTTGCGATGCGAGAAGATGGCGCCCTTGATGCGGCGATGCGATGACGATGCGATGACGCCCTGGCAGCCTTGTGACAACTCTGTACTTTTGAGCCGCGACAGGCCCTGCGACACGCTTCTCCGGTGATGCGATGGCGACTCTCACAATGGCGTCATGCTTCCCCGGTGATGCGACAGCAGACAGCTTCGATGAACACACGCTTCCAGGGAGATGCGGCGAAGGCTCGCTTCTCCGACGTCGCAATGATTTCAGCTACGGCTGCGACACGCTTTTTCTAGGAGCCTGCCCAGGGGAGGGAAGATACAGCTCTGGAGCACTCTGTTCACATGATTCCCCTTCTCCTTTCACAGTGCAGGGAAGAGACATCAGACAAGCCACAGGAGGTGGAGCCAGCATTGTAGAGGGAAGGCCCAACCCTATTCAGGTCCCAGGTGCACTCCTCCCTCCCATCTGGATGAAAATCTCTCTATTCACCACTGGGCTGTCCCAGCCTGTCTCCCGGAATTCCCCAGCCCTGTCACACACAAACCCAGACAAGGAAAACACAACCCAGCAGAGGCAGGCTCAAATGGTTAGGCAAGCAAATACCTTCTTTCTAAAAGTGGTATTTGCAAACACAAAATATTAAAATAAACTTTACTAAAAGATGTATTTTATTATTCTGAGTTCAGGCATACTAAATTCAAATTTCTACCATGTTCCCTGAGTCAGTTAGGATTATAAGGATGTAATAATCTTAACTGCCCATTCTGGCCTATGAGAACAGGTAGCCTTCAATAGTGAAAAACAAAAATGGCTGTAATTCACTATTAGAACATGCTACACACATCAGAGCATGTCCTACCTTATACTTACAATGCACCCTGCCCTTGGGCCTACCATATGGGTGTCTAATATGAAGCAAAGGGAAGGTTAGGGACTGGCAATTGGGTGCACTTGGCCAAGTCGACATGGCAGTGCTAGGCTGCACACAGGCCTTGCAATGGCAGGCCTGAGACAAACTTTACAAGCTGCTTCTGTGGGTGGCACAACCAGTGCTGCAAGCCCACGAGCAGCATTCGACTTACAATCCCTGGGCACACATGGTGCACTGTACTAGGGGCTGACAAATAAATCAAATAACCCAATCATGGAATCCAATCAGTATATCAATTTAACATGGGTGGCACTTGCACTGTGGCACTGATTAGCAGTGGCACAGTGCCCAAAGCATAAATCCAGCAAAAACATATCAAAACAGAGGAGGCAATCCATCAAAAATGGAAGGGAGACTCACACGATTGATGCTAGGTCTAACAGCCGTTGTTGGGCCTGCACATATCATGGTATTCATTGACATAGTATTTACCTATTCCGACACTCACCCCTCACCCCCCTCTAGTTGATTCTTCGACTACTCTATCCTCCTCGTATGTCATGATAGTTATATTACTCGAAAAGTGTGTGTGTTTTTTTCTTTTCCCATAGCTATGTGAATACTACCTAATTTGAGGACTGCGTTTTTACTGAAGGAAACGCCCACTGAAAACTGGCATCAGTGATTTGAATAGTTTGAACACCCATAGGAGGATCCCCAAAAAGATACTATACAACCAGACGTGCTCCAGG
The DNA here is from genome assembly GCF_964263255.1 of Lissotriton vulgaris. Lineage (NCBI taxonomy): Eukaryota > Metazoa > Chordata > Amphibia > Caudata > Salamandridae > Lissotriton > Lissotriton vulgaris. Next base: position 2,411,760 of record NC_141697.1, read on the forward strand.
ACACCTCCCTCATGCCGGCTTCCTGATGATGCAGTTCTTTTGATGGCACAAGCTTATGTCCCATTGTCCATGTCACTTTTCAGAATAAAAGTACAACAGGAACCACCAATCTTGGCACACAACCCCACCCTCCATCGCTATCATAAAGTCTAACACGTACTGATGTTGCATTACCATAAGGTGGATGGCTCTCAGTTCTTCCTTGATAGCTTTTAGGCCGACCTCAGTATCATTAATCATCTTAAGCAACTCCCACCTGATTATTTTCAACCAGTGGGCGTTTGCCTTTGTTTGGTTGATGAAGAAGGGTATTGTCCCTCCGACATTTACTTGAGTCTCTGTGAACAGTCTAAATTCCCCTAGAATGTCCTAGTACTGAGCCCAGCCAAAATAATCAGCAGTGCTTCTCCTTTGAGCCTGATGCAACAAATTTGTTTTTTTCTGTAACAGATGTGGAGACAACTCGCAGATCTTGTCTAGGGATGACCAGTGTTGGGATGTGTATGGCCACGAAGGTGCAGAGACCATGCCATCTGGGGACGAGCTGGGTGTAGGCAAGGTTGCCACATTGCCAGTAGAAATCCATCAACATGGAGGTTCACCATAGACATACGTAGACATCTGGGTCTGCTTGGTAATAATGCTGTTTTTGCATTCATTTTTAGGTCTCGGCTAGAAGCGCGCGAAGCGCGTTCTCGCCAGAGAACTATAGTGATCGATTCGTCGGCTGGAGCCGACAAGGATTGGAGACAAGAGCTGGCCACGCGCACCACGCGCAGCATTGAAATAGCATGGTAGCGTCGGATTACGACGCGCGCCTTAGGATTTGGTCGCGCGCGTCAGCTTCTTAAGTTTCGTTTTCGTCAACTTGCGCGCGTCAGCTTCTTCAGTTTCGTTTTCGTCAACTTGGTGTGAAGAGGAGCAGGGCAGCGGGGAGTTGGGGCCGAGCGTCGGCGCCCGCGGAGGAACCACGACCAGCAGCAACGGAGGTGGCGGAAGCGCTGGAGGAAGGGATAATGCTTGTTGTTTCCATGACTCTGTCCTTGTTATTAAGTGTCCTTGTTGAACTATGCAGGTGTGTCGAAGCCTCAGTCAATGTCGCCTAATGATCGGCAGGCTCAATGGTTTTCATATTTCCATAAGTGCTGTAAACTGGCGATCCTGCTGGATACCGAGCACGGGTACCAAGCTCCCAACTTCTTTCCTGATGCTTTCAGTCCCACATGTCTATTTCAGTCACGCTCTCCTTGGTAACAGTATGGCTTACCACTCCTGATGAAAAGCACCCTTATGTGTTTGCCACAGCTTGTTATACTTGCGGCGCCTCCTGTGTCAGATCGGGTTACCCTGTCACAGACGGAGGCCTGTCCCCGGGCACTCTGGCACAGGCCCTCACAGCTCTTTGGGCGGCATGCACACCGTGTGCAGAGAGCGGGGGGACTGGAGGCATGGTTCCGGTGGGAGCTTCGGCTAGACGCTGCTCAGGGAACCAGCTAGTACAAGCTTGCATGGGCAGGCGACCCTGGCGCAGAACAGGAGTCTGCACTGATGCTGCGGGACGTGTGCACGACGGTGTGTTAGTGCACACATCCGTCTGCCTAGGAAGAGTGAGAGAGGCGCTAGACAAAGGAGCAGGACCCCTTAAAGATGTGTGCGGTGATCTGTACCACCTGTGAGGTAATGGACCACAGGGTTACAGGTGGTGGCGGGCGTCGCACAGACCAGGAGCGTCTGTGTAGAGCCTGTGTTTGTACTCTGCAGACGTGCAGTAAAGTGCCTTCCGAGTTTTTAAGGCTCAGGGGGAGGATTAGCGTGTGATAAATTTTGCAATCAGCCGCGGTTTGTACAGTCACAAGAATGGGGTCCTCCATCGGGGTGCGTGCAAGGGATGGAAGGCACGGGACCACGAGTACTACACCTAGCGCGGATCCCCGCGCACAGCAGTGTGTTGTGCTCCTGCACGAGTCACGCGCTGTACCTACCAAAACATTACACACCAACACTTCACACACTACACACCACTACACAACAGTGGCTCCCGGCCCTCTGATGTCTTAACTCCTCACCCCTGGCCTTGTAACCCTCCCCCCCAACTACACCCAGCGCGTATCGCCTCCCCTCACACACGACTGAGGCTCCCGACCCACACCCCTGCCCGCCGCCCCCAACCTCCCTACTACACCAGGCACAAATCCACGCACACAGCAGTGTGTTTGTGATGCTGCTCAGGTCACGCAGCAATCACTCAGTACCTACCAACACCAACACTTCACATATCACACAACAGAGGCTCCCTCTTCTGTGCTAATGCCTCACCCCTGCCCTCGTGACTACTCCCTACACCCAGTGGGGATCCCCGCGCACAGCAGTGTGTTGTGCTCCTGCTCGGGTCACGGGTGTACCTAACAGCTCATCACACACCAACACTTCACACACCACACAACTAAGGCTCCCGGTCCTCTGGTGTCCTAAAGCCTCACCCCTGCCCTTGTGACCCCCTGCCCCCTCTTGGGGTATCCGCAGGTCTTGTTAAGATCAGTGGATGCGTTAGTCCACTGCGGACTTTTAACGCTGTCGATACCTCGCCTGGTCGAGCCACGCGGGCCCCAGACACCGAATCAAGTGATTGAGGGTCCGAGCCCCTGCGGTGGGCCGGATTCTGTCATCAAATTCTCAGGGAGCGTTAATCCCCCTGCCAATGGGGATGATATTGAAACCCTGTGAATTGCGAGGAGGCGCAGGGCGGAAGCTGCATTCTGACCGAGATGCCTGAGCACAAACAGCACAAATTGAGAGCTACATGCAGTGCCAAGAGGCTGATAGTCAGCGCTGCTGCAACAGCATCCCAAAACTATCACACTACGAAGTGTACACTTCGAGGTCATTCGTTTACACTTTCATTTAAAAAAAAAAAAATACACAGGAACTATGGGCCCGATGTAGGTAAACGGGATTTTCCGATTTCAAAATACCGAGGCGGGCCGAATCGGTATTCTGAAATCGGAAAACGAGATGTAGGAAAAAAATACCGAATGAAAACCGATTCGGTCGGCATCGGTAATGAGATTCGGTACGTTCCGATTCAGCTCGGTCCGAATCGGAAATTACCGAATCGGCCAACAACGAATCGGAAAACACCGAATCGGCTACCACCGAATCGGATATTTCCGATTCGGCGAATACCGATTCGGTAAAAGCCGATTCGGTAAAAACCGAATCGGCAATCATAGACCCATGGCGAAAAAGCCCATAGGAATGCATTGCATGAACCGATTCGGCTTTTACCGAATCGGATAATACCGAATCGGATTTTACCGATTCGGATTTTACCGATTCGGTAAAAGCCGACTCGGCAATAGGCGATTCAGCCAATGAGGTGGCTCCCCCTCCCCCACCCAAACAGGGAGTGGCAACCCTGGCAGGTGCAGCCAATTAAGAAGTTTCTAGAAGTTTCTGGAAAGCCTGCCTGAGCCCAACACACAGTTAGCAGCAGTGGGAGAAGGAGGTTGCAGACTGAGCTGGAGCAGGAGAAAATGGCAGATCAGGCAGGAAGCCAGAAGTCCTCCCAAAAGAGGAAGCCCAAATTCACCACCACAGAACTTCAGGTGCTGGTTGAGGAGGTGGTGAGGGTGCACCGCCAGCTCTTTGGCAAGCTGTCCCTCAACGTGCCAGACAGCACCAAGAGGAGATTGTGGGCCGACATCGCCCAGAAGGTCAATGCTGCTGGAGTCACCCCCAGGTCCATTGAGGAACTTAAGAAAAGGTTTTACGACCTCCGCAGCCTCACGAAGAGGAAGCTGGCCGACCTCCAAAGGCAGGCTGGACACACCGGAGGAGGCAAGAACCCGGCGCCACCCCTCACCGAGCTGGAGGAAATTGTCTCCAGCACCATCGAGAGGGAGAGCATCGTAGGGATCGGGACCCTGGACAGCACTGCGATGGCCACAGCTACAGGTAAGAAGCATGCGCATCATGACACACCCTACCAGACACCTCCCCATTAGACACAATGCATAGGCAAACACCAGCACTGTACTGTCACCAACATACAAGAGACAAGCATCATGGTACATGTAGTCAGCAGAAGTTAGCCAAATATGTCAGTGCAGAATCACAAGACAGGAAACAGTGTGACACGGTGTAAGGAGATGCAAGGACATGTGGAATGCCATAATTGTACTGACTGTAATACATCGGCACTCAGTTTACAAATGCTTCTTTGTACCTAGGGGCACCATCAGGCGGCACCACTGTGGCAGCAGAGGGAGCTTCAACATCAAATACTGCAGTGGCAGGGCCGAGCACCAGCCAGCCTGGCCAGGAGGAGGAGGATGAGGATGAGGAAGGAGACACCCCAGGGCTTGGAATGGAGGGAGTCCTGGTGATTGATTACCAAGCAGTGCACTCCCCAGTACTGGCCAGCACACCCCCCTTGCAATTTTCACCTGAAAACTCCCCTACAAGGCAGACCATTCCGCCGACAACAGCACCTGCCACAACCGTGGCCTTGCCACCCGTCCTACCTGTCCTGGGAGCAGGGGCTCCGGGACCGGCCAGCACCACACCCCCACCAGTGGCACCCCTGCCCACTCAGCAGGCCGGAGGCAGCAGTGCCAGACGCCGTGCCACCACCACCACCACCACCACTGCTGCACCAGCACGGGAGGGCAGTGTGTTCCTGGGCCTGGAGGGCCAGATGGTCAAAATCCAGCGCCAACAGGCCAGATCCACCATGGCCTGCCAACGCCAGCTCCTGCAGCACAACCTGCAGATGGGGGAGTTGGTGAAGGGTTTCCAGGCTGTTGTGGACAGCAACAAGGAGGTGGCAGCAGGGTTGGGCAGGCTGACCACTGCCATCACCCACTCCTCTGCCAGGCAGGAGGAGCATGAGGTTGCGCGCAGGAGGGATGCCCGGGTGCTCAACCGGGCCATGGCCCGCCTTGCAGCGGCGACCGCACAGCTGTGCCATCGAAGCTCAAATCAGGAGTCGGTGCTCAGTCAGCATACGGCTGAGCTGACCAGGGGGATGGCCAGGATCACCACGGCCATGGAGGCCATGTTAATATCAAACGCCGCCTCCAATCCTGCCCTGGACCTGGGTGATGCTGGAGACAGCAGCAGCCGCAGCAGCCCGGCCAGCGCTGCATCAGAGCCAAGGAGGAGCACCAGGCGATCCGCTGATGCTGCAGGCCATTCGGAGGGGGCCGAGGGACACCCCAGTGGGTCTGGAAAGCGGGCCAAAAAATAGGCTGGCAAGGGGGGATGAGCAAACCAGAACCCTGGACTTTATTTGTTTTTACAGACTCCATTTTTTGATGCACTTCAGTGATGTAACTGTGGTGCATCACTATTAAAAATTTTATTTTCCAAGCAACATTTAGCTGTCTTTGCATCTGTACTCAGTCAGAAATAGTTCTCAGTGATCTCCTCACGTCTGTATCTGCCATCACATGGCGTACACACCCCAGCTGGCTGTGTCAGTGGCACAGCTTCGTCGTCGTCATAGTCCTCGTAGTCAGACAACTCCACCTCAGTGCCCTTCTTGACCGCAAGGTTGTGTAACATTGCACATACAGCTATGATCTTGCAGCAGGTGATGGGGGTATACTGCCTTGCACCTCCACTCTTGTGCAGGCATCTGAATCTACTTTTCCAGATGCCAAAGGTCCGTTCAACAACATTCCTGGTGCGTATGTGGGCCCGGTTATACCTCCTTTGGCTGGGTGTGGAGGGGTTGAGGTAGGGGGTGAGTATGAATGAGCGGAGGGCATATGCACTGTCGCCTGGAAGAGAAAGGGGTCACATTAAACACATGCATACATGTATTACACCTACCTACTATGTGTTATGGGGGTCTGATGATGTGGCTCACCTAGGAGGTATCCTTCTCCAAAATCGCCAGCCATCAGCCGTGCATATATGCCGCTCTGTTGGAATATATAGGAGTCATGGGTACTCCCTGGAAATTTTGCTACCAGGTCTGTGATGGTGCACTTGGCATTGCAGATCACCTGCACGTTGATGGTGTGTGTCGATTTCCGATTGCGGTATATGTATTCGGTGTCCGCTGGTGGGCAAATCGGAATATGCGTGCCATCTATGCAACCGATGATTTGGGGAAACTGCGCCATCTGGTAGAAGTCTGCTTTGGTTTGTAGCAGTTCTGCGTGGGTTGCAGGGAATGAGATGTATTGCTCCATCCTGTCTATCATGGCGTCAAGGAATATGTGGAAGAACCTTGACAGGCTGCTCTGGCTCACCCCTCCTGCTGCTGCTGCTCCACTTTGATAGCTACCAGACGCTACCAGGTGTAGGCTGCATAGCACCTGGACGTGCGCAGGGATGGCGTGTGCCCTTGGGGTGTGGTGGTCCAAGTATGGCTTAAGGTCCCTGATGAGCTCAAGTATGGTGTCAGAGTCCAGCCTGTATCTCTGTAGGATCTCAGCCTCAGTGAGCATGAACAGGGTTATCCTCTGTCTGTAGACCTGTTCATTTCGTAGCCATTCCCCCTGTTCTTCCTGCTGTAGCCGTAGCCGCCTCGCAATGACATAGAAAGCTGCCATCCTGCAAGTTGCAATGCATTTTGGGACTGTTTATATGGGTTGGAGTTGGTTACCACCTGATTGCAATCCATGGTAAATACCGAGTGAATTCTACAGATTTTGAGCCGATTTCGGTGTTTCTGTGCCTCCCTACATCTCCCCAACTGTCGGAATCGGGGAATTTCCCGATCGGAGATTCATACGAATCGGCATGTTTTCCGATTCGGATCATGTCCGAATCGGTATTTTTTCCGATTCGGTACATGGACCGAATCGGTGATTTTCCGATTCGGTGTCACTTACGATTCGGTTCTTGGACCGAATCGGTGATTTTCCGAATCGGTGTCACTAACGAATCGGTACAAGGACCGAATCGGTGATTTTCCGATTCGGTGTCACTTACGATTCGGTTCTTGGACCGATTCGGTGATTTTCCGATTCGGTGTCACTAACGAATCGGTACAAGGACCGATTCGGTCTTTGTAACCGATTCGGTGTTTTTCCGATTCGTTACATATCCGATTTTCGGTATGTACGTATCGGATTCTTTCCCATTCGGTACTCATTCCGAATCGGTTTTCTATCCGATTCGTTCTGTTTTTGGTTCCCTACATCTCGATGGCTGTTTACCGATCGGTAAGGGCCAAAAATCGGTATTTTCGGCCAATACCGATCGGTAAAGCCCTACCTACATCGGGCCCTTAGTCTTGGTCTGTTATATAATAGTCAGTAAAAACTTTCTGTATGTGCTTTTACCTCCCGAACAGCACACTCTCAGCCTCTTTCAGATTAAATGCCATCGGGACGAAATTGAGATGGTTTTAGTGCCTGACATCTTTTTCTTCGCTTGATTAATGAGGAGATAAACCCTTATCCCAGTTGCATAAAGGTTGCTTCTAAACGATCATGGGTCAGATGCAGTAGGAAAGAAATATCCTAGCTGTCAGTATACAAAAAATGTGGCTCATGCTTTTTACACCGTGCCCACTAAGAAGCTACATAGATGCTTTATCTATCTCACACGCTCCGGAGCGCGTGAGATAGAACAGTGAGTGAATTTATACTTGATTAATAAGTACGATCTAGTGACATTGATTTATTAAGAAAGTAAAGTTGTAATGTGTGTGTGTGTGTGTTTCCATCCATCCCTCCCTCCCTCCCTTGCAACCTGCAGAGCTGGGTGTTGGGGAGGGGAATGTGGGCCGGCTTATAAAGTAGTTGGCGTTTTTAGGGAAAGGGAAAACTGTGATTAGAATATGAATGGGGTCCAGGAGAGGGGGAGAATGGTGGATTACACCTTAATTGCTTTAACCATGGGCACTGACATATGTTTTCACGCCCTCCTCCAAGGCAGCACCCTCTCACCCTCACACACCCTCACTCACCCACACCCACCCTCACTCACCCTCATTCACACCCCCTCACCCTCATAACCCCTCACCCTCACACACCCTCACTCACCCTCACCCACCATCACTCACCCTCACCCACCCTCACTCACCCTCACCCACCCATCACTCACCCTCACCCACCCATCACACCCTCATTCACACCCCTCACCCTCATAACCCCTCACCCACCCTCCCTCACACCCCCTCACACCCCATAACCCCACACCCCATCACCCTCACACCCCATCACCCTCACACCCCATCACCCTCACACACCCTCTCCCAGTCACCCTCACACCCCCTCACCCTCACACACGCTCACGTACCCTCACACACCCTCACTCGCCCTTACAGCCTCACACCCCTCACAACCCTCACCCTCACACACCACACCACTCAGGAACACCACTGCATCACTCAGAGACACCACCACATCACTCAGAGACACCACTCAGGGGCACCACCACGTCACTCAGGGGCACCACCACATCACTCGGGGACACCACCACATCACTCGGGGACACCACAACATCAGCTAGCCATTCACAATACCAATTGCAAGTTAAAAAAAATGTATGCAAAGCATTGTCATTTACAATGCCAGTAACTCAATCTTTAATGCTACGAGACCTATTGCATTGTAAATGCTTGTTAGTGTTTTGTGGAATATTGGTAGCTTAATGTTTCACATAAGTAGTGCCTACACTGATAGTCAATCTGTTGATAAGTAGAGTGGTATGAAGTTCTAGTTGGAGTCAGAATAAATAATCGCTTGTTTGAGATATTGATGTATTGACTCTTTACATCTGCACTGGCTGGCCAGTGGCTTCCTTGAAAAGATTGGTTGTGCAGGGTTTAATAAAGATGCCAGAACCAGGCAGGAGTTGCCCGAACCCGAGGCAGAGTTGTTAACACCGACCCCAGGGAGGGTTTGCACGGACCCCAGGTATAGCTTGCACTGACCCCTGGCTGGGTTTTCACAGACACCAGACAGGGTTAGCATGGATTCCTGCAGGGTTTGAACAGACTTCAGGCAGGGTTTCCATGGGCCCTAGCCAGGGCCCACGTTGAAGTGAGGCAGGGCTCAAGTCTAGGCCCACAAAGCCTCTGATGGCCACCAGGTAAAGCCCATGTGAATTCCTGGTGTAGCACGCATTGAGACCAAGCATTGCTGTCCTGGGGAAGACATGATGTTCTACTGGAGATTAATTGAAGCTTCACAAGAGACTTTTTTCTTGACTGTTGGCAGTTGTCACCATCATTTTTAGAGTTGTAATGTATATGTTCAGTTTGTAAGAGCTGCACAGGTCTACTTGAAGCACTTTGGCGTTGTTATTGACTGAGCCTTATGTGCTAGAAACCTCATTTACTCCAACATGTCTCGCAAGTTAAACACCATACATTAGCCAAGGTAGACTGTTTTTATCACTCCAATCTTATTTATTTATTTATTTAAAGTTTTGTATAGCGCGAACATGACCCAAGCAGGTTTCAGAGCGCTTTACATGAGGGTTGAGGAGGATACAGGTCGATAGTAGTGGGAGAAAATGAAGTAATTTAAGGCAATATACATCGGAAGTAACAGTGACATGAGGATGGGTGAAACTGGGCCAAGACAGAGGCCAGGTAGCAGTTACGATAAGTTACACTAGAAACAGCAATAACACAGTAGCGGGTGATAAAGGGCTGTAGCAGAGGCCAGTTGGTAACACATTCCGCTAAAAAAGGCAGGGCGGCATGGGTGAGAAGCTACCACTTCAGCGTATTGTTCATCAGTAGAGCTTCCACTTCCCTTTTGAAGGCAAAAGTTTATGGAATCAGTCTTGCTTCAACAGGTAGGGAGTTCCAGATTCTCGGGGCAATGCCGGAGAAAGTGCGTTTGTAGGTTTTCCGTTTTTTAAATTTCTGAGGCTTAAGGATCAGAGTGCTGGTTCTTCTTGAGATCCGGGCGCTACCCGATAGTTTGAGGTTATTTTTCAGGTAGAGAGGGGTATTGAAGTGTAGGTCTCTATGGGTCATACAAGCTATTTTTAACTGGATCCTTGCCTCAAATGGGAGCCAGTTGAGGGATTTCAGGTCCGGCGAGATGTGATTGGATTTCTTGGAACCAGTGACAAGTCTAGTTGCAGCATTTAGAGATGCTCTGAGTGGGGCTAGGCTGAGTTTCGAGAGACCGCATAGAGTGGCAGTGCCGTATTAGAGTCTTGAAATGACAAGTGCTTGCAACGCCGATTTGAAGTCATCTTGTGGGAGGTAGGGTTTGAGTTTTCTCAGGAGGCTCAGAGGGAAGTTCGCTCCTTTGGTCGAAGCTCTAATGGGGTCTTGCATGTTTAGATTCTTGTCTAGTACAACACCCAATGATTTAGTGGAGTCAATGATGTGTGGCGTGCAGTTGAGAGCAGTGAGGTTTGTGAGGAAGTTCACCACAGTGGGGGTTTGCCTAGTGCGTGAAATGAGGAGGAATTCAGTTTATAGGGCGTTTAGTTTGAGGTGGTTGGAGGTTAGCCAGTTTAAGGTTTTGTGCAGGGTTCCGTTGAAAGACTGGATATCTTCTGGGGAAGATATTTTCATGTATAGTTGGGTATCATTCACATACATGTGGTTTTGGATGTTGGAATCTTTGAGGATTACAGTCAGTGGTTCCATGAAAAGGATGAAGAGTGTGGGGGAGAGTCATGATCCTTGTGGGACACCAAGTGTGCAGGGACTGGAGTTGGATAGAATTTGATTAGATTTGACTCTTTGTGTTCTGTTGTTGAGAAAAGCAGCAAACCATTTTAGGACAGTGCCTGAGAGCCCCATCCTACATTCTACATTCCAAGAGGTTAAGTAGGTTGTTGTGTTTGACCGTATCAAACGCAGATGAGAGATCGAGTAGTATTAGTAGACAAGCTTCATTCTTGTCCAGCATAGAGAGGGCATCATCCACTATATGAGTGATGGCCGTCTCCGTGCTGTGGCCAGAGCGGAAACCCGATTGGAAAAGTGGTTGAGGAGTTGGAATTGGCAAATGTGTTTGCGCAGTTTTTCATGTACACATTTCTCGAGGAGTTTTGCCAGGGTAGGAATGTTTGTGATTGGTTGATAGTTATTCAGGTCTTCAGGGTCAGCCGGTTTTTTTTGAGAATATGGAGAACTAAGCCCGCCTTCAGGCAGTCCGGGATCTCCCCTTGTAGAAGTGAAGCGTTGATGATCTTGGACCAGAACGGGATTAGTTTTCCTATCATTTCTTTAAATAATTTTGGGGTGAGGGGGTCATTGAAGTAATTTGCGGGTTTCAGGGTCGATAGAATGCTGAGGATGGTAGTGTCGTTGAGGGGCGTGAATTGGCTCCAAGAGGCATCGTTTTTGGGGGAGAGAGGGGGGGGAGCGGGTTACGGAGGAGTCAGGAGAGGGAGCGAGTTTGATGCGTGCTGATTTGAGGTCAGATTCGATCTTATTCACCTTAGCGAGGAAGAAGTCAGCAACGGCATCACAGTTCGGCTGAGGGCAGGAGAAGATGGTAGGTGATTGGCCAGAAGTGTTATTAGATTGTGACTTAATCAGCTCAAAGAGTCTTTTTGGATGATTTTTGGATTTGTCAAGTTGGGTTTTCAAGAAGTTTGCTTTCGCCGTTCTGATGAGTTTATTGTATGTGCTCCTTTTTAGTCTAATCTTGTACCTATTGCTGTACCTATTCAACTCTTGTACCTCTGTCATGAGTATCTCTTGGTCTATTGCATCATAAGATGAAGCCAAGTAGAACTATGGAATGGCTGGTTTGTCCTCCTCAAGTGCAGCCAGCAGTTCCTGTCATAAGGGGGCGCTTTAAGTGACCCTAGAAGTCCTGAAGCTCAAATCATGCTTGTTGGAGGGTTGTGTGTTTCTATCACTTCATTATTTAGGATCTCTTGGGAGGTTGGATGTTGGGCCGTAATTAGATGGTTCATTTAGGTCTAATGATGGTTTCTTTCAGGAGGTGATGATGGAGTGTTAGAAGGGGCCTTGGACTATACCCCTGTGGAAGAAGCTGTTTAGTAACTATGTCATGTTTGTGAGGAGAACATGAATGAGGTATGGTTTCCTTGATTGTGCCTACGGACTGCATGAACAGCGATAGGGGCCACTGGCGAGAATGCAGACATTTAGGGGGAAGGTGTGAATTGTGGCTAATGTGGTGTGGTTATGCCTTGGGTGTGCTGTGGAACCACAGGGCTGTCACTGGGGTCTTCGCTCTTTTTGTGAGAGAGACTGAGTACATGACATCCATACATATCGTACCCTGTCAGAAAAGAGCGATAGTTTGGACCTCCTGATAGCATCGAGGATGGTGACCCATACAGGCTCTCTTAAGAGCAGGTTTACTACTGAGTAGATGTTACTAGAGGATGTAGGCTTTGTGAAACAGAGAAAGCTCATATAAAATGGTAATCCAGTTAGTAAATAGCAAATCATTCTCCAATAGGAGCAAACCCTCTCTTCCACTGTGTGTAACGGAGACGTGTGTCTTAATGGGAAAGCATGGCCCTTCCTCCGATGCCCTTTAGAGAGGTCTTGGTCACAAAGGTGCTCTCCTTCCATAGTATCAGAGCCCTTTGTGAGGAGTTTCCTCAGATACAGGTTAGTCCAAGGTGCTCTCCTTCCATAGTGTCAGAGCCCTTTGAGAGGAGTTTCCTCAGATACGGGTTTAGTCCGAGGTGCTCTCCGTCCATAGTATCAGAGCCCTTTGAGAGGAGTTTCCTCAGATACGGGTTTAGTCCGAGGTGCTCTCCTTCCATAGTATCAGAGCCCTTTGTGAGGAGTTTCCTCAGATACAGGTTTAGTCCGAGGTGCTCTCCTTCCATAGTATCAGAGCCCTTTGTGAGGAGTTTCCTCAGATACGGGTTTAGTCCGAGGTGCTCTCCTTCCATAGTGTCAGAGCCCTTTGAGGGGAGTTTCCTCAGATACGGGTTTAGTCCGAGGTGCTCTCCTTCCATAGCATCAGAGGCCTTTGTGAGGAGTTTCCTCAGATACGGGTTTAGTCCGAGGTGCTCTCCTTCCATAGTGTCAGAGCCCTTTGTGAGGAGTTTCCTCAGATACAGGTTAGTCCAAGGTGCTCTCCTTCCATAGTGTCAGAGCCCTTTGTGAGGAGTTTCCTCAGATGCGGGTTTAGTCCGAGGTGCTCTCCGTCCATAGTATCAGAGCCCTTTGTGAGGAGTTTCCTCAGATACGGGTTTAGTCCGAGGTGCTCTCCTTCCATAGTGTCAGAGCCCTTTGTGAGGAGTTTCCTCAGATACAGGTTAGTCCAAGGTGCTCTCCTTCCATAGTGTCAGAGCCCTTTGTGAGGAGTTTCCTCAGATGCGGGTTTAGTCCGAGGTGCTCTCCGTCCATAGTGTCAGAGCCCTTTGAGGGGAGTTTCCTCAGATACGGGTTTAGTCCGAGGTGCTCTCCTTCCATAGTGTCAGAGCCCTTTGAGAGGAGTTTCCTCAGATACGGGTTTAGTCCGAGGTGCTCTCCGTCCTTAGTATCAGAGCCCTTTGTGAGGAGTTTCCTCAGATACGGGTTTAGTCCGAGGTGCTCTCCTTCCATAGTGTCAGAGCCCTTTGTGAGGAGTTTCCTCAGATACGGGTTTAGTCCGAGGTGCTCTCCTTCCATAGTATCAGAGCCCTTTGTGAGGAGTTTCCTCAGATACAGGTTAGTCCAAGGTGCTCTCCTTCCATAGTGTCAGAGCCCTTTGTGAGGAGTTTCCTCAGATGCGGGTTTAGTCCGAGGTGCTCTCCGTCCATAGTATCAGAGCCCTTTGTGAGGAGTTTCCTCAGATACGGGTTTAGTCCGAGGTGCTCTCCTTCCATAGTATCAGAGCCCTTTGAGAGGAGTTTCCTCAGATACAGGTTTAGTCCGAGGTGCTCTCCTTCCATAGTATCAGAGCCCTTTGTGAGGAGTTTCCTCAGATACAGGTTTAGTCCGAGGTGCTCTCCTTCCATAGTACCAGAGCTCTTTGTGAGGAGTTTCCTCAGATACAGGTTTAGTCCGAGGTGCTCTCCGTCCATAGTATCAGAGCCCTTGGTGAGGAGTTTCCTCAGTTACAGGTTTAGTCCGAGGTGCTCTCCGTCCATAGCATCAGAGCCCTTGGTGAGGAGTTTCCTCAGATACGGGTTTAGTCCGAGGTGCTCTCCGTCCATAGTATCAGAGCCCTTTGTGAGGAGTTTCCTCAGATGCGGGTTTAGTCCGAGGTGCTCTCCTTCCATAGTATCAGAGCCCTTTGTGAGGAGTTTCCTCAGATGCGGGTTTAGTCCGAGGTGCTCTCCGTCCATAGTGTCAGAGCCCTTTGTGAGGACTTTCCTCAGATACGGGTTTAGTCCGAGGTGCTCTCCTTCCATAGTATCAGAGCCCTTTGTGAGGAGTTTCCTCAGATACGGGTTTAGTCCGAGGTGCTCTCCTTCCATAGTATCAGAGCCCTTTGTGAGGAGTTTCCTCAGATACGGGTTTAGTCCGAGGTGCTCTCCTTCCATAGTACCAGAGCTCTTTGTGAGGAGTTTCCTCAGATACAGGTTTAGTCCGAGGTGCTCTCCTTCCATAGTATCAGAGCCCTTTGTGAGGAGTTTCCTCAGATACGGGTTTAGTCCGAGGTGCTCTCCTTCCATAGTATCAGAGCCCTTTGTGAGGAGTTTCCTCAGATACAGGTTTAGTCCGAGGTGCTCTCCGTCCATAGTATCAGAGCCCTTTGTGAGGAGTTTCCTCAGATACGGGTTAGTCCGAGGTGCTCTCCTTCCATAGTATCAGAGCCCTTTGTGAGGAGTTTCCTCAGATGCGGGTTTAGTCCGAGGTGCTCTCCGTCCATAGCATCAGAGGCCTTTGTGAGGAGTTTCCTCAGATACGGGTTAGTCCGAGGTGCTCTCCTTCCATAGTATCAGAGCCCTTTGTGAGGAGTTTCCTCAGATACGGGTTAGTCTGAGGTGCTCTCCTTCCATAGTATCAGAGCCCTTTGTGAGGAGTTTCCTCAGATACGGGTTTAGTCCGAGGTGCTCTCCTTCCATAGCATCAGAGGCCTTTGTGAGGAGTTTCCTCAGATACGGGTTTAGTCCGAGGTACTCTCCTTCCATAGCGTCAGAGCCCTTTGAGAGGAGTTTCCTCAGATACGGGTTTAGTCCGAGGTGCTCTCCTTCCATAGTATCAGAGCCCTTTGTGAGGAGTTTCCTCAGATACAGGTTTAGTCCGAGGTGCTCTCCTTCCATAGTATCAGAGCCCTTTGTGAGGAGTTTCCTCAGATACGGGTTTAGTCCGAGGTGCTCTCCTTTCATAGTACCAGAGCTCTTTGTGAGGAGTTTCCTCAGATACAGGTTTAGTCCGAGGTGCTCTCCTTCCATAGTGTCAGAGCCCTTTGAGAGGAGTTTCCTCAGATACGGGTTTAGTCCGAGGTGCTCTCCTTCCATAGTATCAGAGCCCTTTGAGAGGAGTTTCCTCAGATACGGGTTTAGTCCGAGGTGCTCTCCTTCCATAGCATCAGAGGCCTTTGTGAGGAGTTTCCTCAGATACGGGTTTAGTCCGAGGTGCTCTCCTTCCATAGTGTCAGAGCTCTTTGTGAGGAGTTTCCTCAGATACGGGTTTAGTCCGAGGTGCTCTCCTTTCATAGTACCAGAGCTCTTTGTGAGGAGTTTCCTCAGATACGGGTTTAGTCCGAGGTGCTCTCCTTCCATAGTATCAGAGCCCTTTGTGAGGAGTTTCCTCAGATACGGGTTTAGTCCGAGGTGCTCTCCTTCCATAGTGTCAGAGCCCTTTGTGAGGAGTTTCCTCAGATACGGGTTTAGTCCGAGGTGCTCTCCGTCCATAGTACCAGAGCTCTTTGTGAGGAGTTTCCTCAGATACGGGTTTAGTCCGAGGTGCTCTCCGTCCATAGTACCAGAGCTCTTTGTGAGGAGTTTCCTCAGATACGGGTTTAGTCCGAGGTGCTCTCCTTCCATAGTGTCAGAGCCCTTTGTGAGGAGTTTCCTCAGATACGGGTTTAGTCCAAGGTGCTCTCCTTCCATAGTGTCAGAGCCCTTGGTGAGGAGTTTCCTCAGATACAGGTTTAGTCCGAGGTGCTCTCCGTCCATAGTGTCAGAGCCCTTGGTGAGGAGTTTCCTCAGATACAGGTTTAGTCCGAGGTGCTCTCCTTCCATAGTACCAGAGCTCTTTGTGAGGAGTTTCCTCAGATACGGGTTTAGTCCGAGGTGCTCTCCGTCCATAGTACCAGAGCTCTTTGTGAGGAGTTTCCTCAGATACGGGTTTAGTCCGAGGTGCTCTCCTTTCATAGTATCAGAGCCCTTTGTGAGGAGTTTCCTCAGATACGGGTTTAGTCCGAGGTGCTCTCCTTCCATAGTATCAGAGCCCTTTGTGAGGAGTTCCCTCAGATACGGGTTTAGTCCGAGGTGCTCTCCTTTCATAGTATCAGAGCCCTTTGTGAGGAGTTTCCTCAGGGACAGGTTTAGTCCGAGGTGCTCTCCTTCCATAGTGTCAGAGCCCTTTGTGAGGAGTTTCCTCAGGGACAGGTTTAGTCCGAGGTGCTCTCCTTCCATAGTATCAGAGCCCTTTGTGAGGAGTTCCCCCAGATACGGGTTTAGTCCGAGGTGCTCTCCTTCCATAGTGTCAGAGCCCTTTGTGAGGAGTTTCCTCAGATACGGGTTTAGTCCGAGGTGCTCTCCTTCCATAGTATCAGAGCCCTTTGTGAGGAGTTTCCTCAGATACGGGTTTAGTCCGAGGTGCTCTCCTTCCATAGTATCAGAGCCCTTTGTGAGGAGTTTCCTCAGATACGGGTTAGTCCGAGGTGCTCTCCTTCCATAGTATCAGAGCCCTTTGAGAGGAGTTTCCTCAGATACTGGTTTGGTCCGAGGTGCTCTCCTTTCATAGTATCAGAGCCCTTTGTGAGGAGTTTCCTCAGATACAGGTTTAGTCCGAGGTGCTCTCCGTCCATAGTATCAGAGCCCTTTGTGAGGAGTTTCCTCAGATACGGGTTTAGTCCGAGGTGCTCTCCTTCCATAGTATCAGAGCCCTTTGTGAGGAGTTTCCTCAGATACGGGTTTAGTCCGAGGTGCTCTCCTTTCATAGTATCAGAGCCCTTTGTGAGGAGTTTCCTCAGATACAGGTTTAGTCCGAGGTGCTCTCCTTCCATAGCATCAGAGGCCTTTGTGAGGAGTTTCCTCAGATACGGGTTTAGTCCGAGGTGCTCTCCTTTCATAGTATCAGAGCCCTTTGAGAGGAGTTTCCTCAGATACGGGTTTAGTCCGAGGTGCTCTCCTTCCATATTATCAGAGCCCTTTGTGAGGAGTTTCCTCAGATGCGGGGTGTTAGACCTGTCTGGCTTTTTGGCGAAGTCCCTCCTAATTTTTATTTATTTTGTCCCCTTTTTGCCCCTCATACCCTTATTAATTTTTGTGTCTACTGACTTTTTGTAGGTGTTGGCCAGGGGGATAGGTGTTCTCTCTCCCCCTCATAATCTTTTACCTCAGGCCCAGAGGCCTGTTCTGACAGGAAAGTTGGCACCACCTAAAATGGTGGCCACCAACTGCCCCAACTGTCACCAACAGAACTTGGCCATAGCCTAACATAGGGCATTCCAGAACCTTCTGGTCCATTCTGGACCACTGAAGGGCAGCCTATATAAGGCGGAATGCGGGGCAGCCATTTTGTCTACCTGTGGAAGTCAGCTGGAGGACAGGCTGTAGCTGAGGGTGGGAAGAGGCTGGACTTAGGATTGACCTCCTGGACTGGGAAGCCACCTTATTGGTCCAACCCACTATTCCCCTGTTGGTTATTTGCCTTGGCCCCGCTGTGGGAAGTTACTGGAGACCCTGGGCGCCTAGCTTGCCCCTTTTCTAAAATATATAGGGGAAGTTTATAGGATAAGGAGACTGCAGCGCTGCGGAGCGCAGTCCTCTGCTCAGCAGTTCGATTCTGGAGAGACTGTGAAGAAGGATTCTCCATATTCTGCTTGTCTTCCAAGTGCTGCCCAACTGCTGGAATCGCGCCCCCCCCCCTTGGTGCCAAAACCCCTCCGTGTCCTTCCTCCTACCTGAGACCACGAGGGCTGGGGAAGCGGGGACAGTGAGACCACAAGCTGTCCTGCACCTGGATCGGCGTTGGAATATTGAGGGAGCAGAAACTGTCATTCAGCTAGCCGTGCTGTCCCTGCATTGGTGTGGGCGAGCGGCGTTGTGGTGGAGCTGAAAACAAGGGCTCTGAGGTGAGGAGCGGACTGCGCAAGCCCTCGTCAGTTTCGACGTGGGCGGAGGAGGAATACAGCGGCGAACGAACAGCGCGATCTCAGGCGGTGAGACACTCGCCTTTCGCGCATGCCCCTTGAGCTGCCTGGCTCCGTGAGGCGGAGCCGAATAGGAGGAGGCGGAAGCCGGCGGGCGGGTCCGGAAGAGGAGTGCGTCCTTCAGTCGCTCTGAAGTGAGGTGAGCGCCTTCAGGAAGCTAGGCGCGAGAGGAGTCCTTCCTTGGAGGCTGCGCATTGGGCGGCGGCATCAGTGTGACCGGAGGAGCGCCAGCTACCGCTGCAGGCAAGTGGGGATCGTGCATCTCTCCCTCGCTCAAGCGCCACCGGAGGAGCCAGCGCGAGCGAGAGGGGGAAACGGAAGAGCCATCCGCCGGCTGATTACCCGGCCCATATCCTTTCCCCGCTCGAGTGCCACCAGAAGAGTTGGCTCGAGTGGGAGAGGGGAGTTGGAGTGTCCCAAGGCTATTGACTCTCGCCGGCGCTGGGCACAGACCACCTAACATGTGAGTTCCCTACGCTCCCTGGCAAAACCGGACCTCGACTGCAAGTAAGGAGGTAGTTATAAGGGGAAAGAGCCTTCTACCTAGGGAACTGGTGTTCTGGCTAGATGCCCTACCAGGGAGTACGCTGAGACTCTGTCTCCAAGAGTTTAGGGTCCCTAAGGGAACTCTGGCAGGGCTTAATTAACTATTGATCTAAGTGGTTCTCAACCAGTTGTCTTTAAAAGAGGATTAGTAGAAAAACGGTACTGTTATCCATGCAAAGGGGTGTTGCTCTGATCTGATTTAAGTGCTGCTCTTGCCAACCTTTAAAGCAATGCTGTGTTAAGAGATAGTATGAGGTGCGCAGAGTACAGTAAATGTATAGCTAACTATTAGGAAATCTAGTAATGTGATGTGAAATCTTAAGGTCAGTCATCCTGCTAAAAAAGAATGCTAATATTGTGATGATATCTGCTTTGGCTTATAGTGAATAGTAGTTCTCTCCCAAGATTCTAGTGGATTAATAATTAGCCTGATTGATTCTGAAGTACAGTTATCCTAAATGCAAAAGTGTGATAGGAGTTCAAGAATATAGTAACTGCTTTAAAGCCAAAGTGATAATCTGCTAGTAATTTAAAAAGTGTAACTGTTGATCCTAAAAGTGACTTGAAATGTTTTGAGCTATTTATATGTGAGCTACTTATATTTGACAACAAAGAGAATATTATTTTTATATAAAGCAGTACGTATTTTCATATAATTTTGGTGTAGTGTTTTCTTTTTGAGTGCTATTGCGTGGAATTACTTTTGGGTGGTCTGCAACCTCTACACTGTGCCTCTGAATGTTAGTCTTGCCCTAGGCCAGGCTACCTACTTCCAACATATTGGTGCCTAGCGGTGGGATTGCGGACTTGGTTGCAGCTACTTACTAGTAATTTGACGTAATACACCCAACCTACACCAGGAGTTTTCTCCTTGCGGCCCTCCCAATTAGTCTTTTTGTTTTTTCTAAATTTATTCCTGGTGGTGGGTGGAGTTGGCTTTAGGTTGCCTTTGCCACTCTGAAATTTCTGGTGTGTACCTAGGTTTGCCAGACTCACAATGGAGTTCGCTGTGGAAAACCTAGAGGTCTATTCCGTGACACAGTTGAAAATGTTCTGCCAACAGATGGGGGTGTTTTTCAAACTTGGTGCCAGGAAGGGGGAGCTCCAGACTAGCCTTAGGGCCTGGGTGGAGGCACACCAAGGGACGAAGGAGGAGGATGAAGAGGTCGACCAGGACACGGTGGGGGAGGTAGAAGAGTTATTCCGCCATGAGGGGGAAAACTTACTCACCGGACCAGTGTCCTACTCCAGAAAGGGCAGTAGCATCTCTGGGAGAAGCCTAACGGAAGCCGAGCTCACCGATAGGAGGGAGAAAAGACAGTTAAAGTGGGAGTTGGCTAAGATGGAGCAGGAGAAAGAGGAGAGGAGGATGGTCCACGAGTTTAGACTGAAGGAACTGGAGCTCCAAAGTCTGCGACGGGGGTCCTCTCCTGTTAGGAATGGTGGCAGCGAACCAAAGGAGTCAGCCAGGGAGACCAAACCCTATATCCCAAAGGACCTGATAGCGAGCTTCAGTCAGGGGGACGATGTAGCTAAGTGGCTGGCCACTTATGAGGTTTCTCTGAAGGTTCATGGAGTGCAGGAGAAGGACTGGGGGGGTAGTTTGTACAAGTACATGCCTCCTGCTGGTCGGGACACCTTGCTGGCCCTGGATCCAGAGGAACAGACAAACTACCCCACCATGAAGCTGGCGTTGTTGAGGAAGTTCGGGCTCACCCCAGAAAGGTACCGACAGAAGTTCAGGGGGAGCCACAAGATGGGCACTCAGAACTGGGTGGACTTCCTTGATTACACCAGAAAGGCCTTAGAGGGTTGGGTCAAGGGCAGTGAGGTAAAAGATTATGAGGGGCTGTACGATCTGTTTTTGAGAGAACACCTCCTCGAGAAATGTTTTCCCGAGCTGCGCCAGCACCTGGTAGACAGCAAGCTGACCAATCCCCGGAAGCTTGCAGAGGAGGCGGACATCTGGACAAGTACCCGGGTGTCCTCCAAGGGGACTGGAGGGGAATCTCAAAAAGCCGGACAGGGCGCCCCCCAGAAGAAGGAGGGGGGGGAGAAAAAGAAAGAGTTCTCTAAAGGTCCCCAAAATAACTTCCAAGGGAAGGGAGCAGGTTTCACCCCTAGGGCAAACCCGCCCCGGAACCCTCATCCTGGCCAAAGCCAGCAGCCCAGGGTTCTCCACTGTTTTGAATGCGGTGGCGTTGGACATTATAAGGGAGATGTCAGATGCCCAAAGAGACCACCCCCTTCCACCGGAGGAAAGTCACCGGGAGTAGCTAGTGTAGCGCTCGGGGAGGAGTTGCCCTTAGATAAGGGGGGTGAGTGGGCGGGTGTCACCTTAGTGTCCCTGGGAGAGCGGGAGATGGTGCCAAAGATCCAGGTGCCCCCAAATACTACAAAGTATGGGCAATGGGTTACCATCAATGGCCAGAGAGGGGAGGCTCTGAGGGATACAGGAGCCAGCATGACTATGGTGAGAAGTCAGCTGGTGTCCCCAGAGCAGGTTGTTCCTAATGTACTCCACCCCGCCGCGATGACTGACGGCAGAATGGGCCACTATCCAGTGGCTGAGGTTCCCTTTGAGTGGGAGGGGGTTGCAGGTTCACTTCGAGTTGCCGTAGGCCCTGCCGTGCCAGTCGATTGTCTGTTGGGGAATGACATGGAACACAACACTTGGAGAGAGGTGGAATACCGGACGCATTCTGCGATGCTGGGTACACCTGACTGGGCCTGTGTCAGCACACGGTCTGCGACTGCCCGGAGAGGGAGTTCGCCTGGGTTGGAGCCTGGAACAATGGCCCAACCCGCTGCTAAGAAGGGACAGACCCGGAGACAGAGAAAGCCTGCTCCGGCTTCCACACCCCATGAGACAGATCGGCCACCTGCGGTGGTGGACCAGGAGTCCGTGGAGGGGGAAGTAGACTCTCTGGAGGATTTACCCATCCCTGCGGAGTGGCATGTGGAGGGAGGTCCTACCAGAGAGGAATTCTGTAAGGGGCAGAGGGAGTGCCCCACCCTTGAGGGACTGAGGCGACAGGCTGAAGCCCAAGCAGCAGGTGATGTTACGGGACATTACCATATTTACTGGGAGGATGGACTCCTCTACAGTGAACCCAAGGTACCCTCGCCTGGTTCATCGAGGGCCTTGGTAGTCCCGCAATAGTACCGAGCCTTTCTTTTGCAATTGGCTCATGCCATACCCCTGGCAGGACACTTAGGCCAGGATAAGACCTTTGCACGGCTTGTCCTCCACTTTTACTGGCCTCAGATGAAAGTGGCGTCCAACACATACTGTAGGACATGTGTAACCCGCCAGGCCAGTGGGAAAACAGGGGTGAAGCTAAAAGCTCCCCTGGAACCACTTCCAGTCGTTAGCACCCCCTTTGAGAGGGTGGGCATCGACATTGTAGGGCCTTTGGATCCACCAACAGCAGCTGGTCACAGGTTTATCCTGGTACTGGTGGATCATGCCACACGGTACCCAGAGGCAATACCTCTGAGGACAGTCACTGCACCTGTAGTGGCAAGAGCCCTAATGGGAATCTTTACCCGAGTGGGATTTCCCAAGGAAGTTGTGTCCGACAGGGGGACCAACTTCCTGTCAGCTTACATGCGGGCAATGTGGAAGGAGTGTGGAGTGACCTACCGGTTCACCACTCCTTATCACCCCCAGTCGAATGGACTGGTTGAGAGGTTTAATAAGACCTTGAAGGGCATGATCAAAAGTCTGCCCGAGAGCCTGCGGAGGAAATGGGATGTCCTCCTACCCTGTTTACTCTTTTCCTACAGGGAAGTGCCCCAGAAGGGAGTGGGCTTCAGCCCCTTTGAGCTTCTGTATGGGCACCCTGTACGCGGTCCTCTCAGCCTGGTGAAGGATGGTTGGGAGAAATCTCCCAGGAAACCCCCCCAGGATGTGGTGAGCTACATGCTGGCCTTCAGGAGCCAAATGGCGAAGTTGTGGAAGCAAGCTTCTGACAACTTGGAGGCCAGCCAGGCAGTCATGAAGGAGTGGTATGACCACAACGCTCACCAGGTGGAACTGGAGCCTGGACAGAAAGTGTGGGTGATGGAGCCTGGAGAGCTTAGCGCCCTCCAGGATCGCTGGACAGGCCCCTTTGAGGTGTTGGAAAAGAAGGGTAAGGCCACATACCTGGTGGACCTTAAGACCCCTCGACAGCCCCTACGGGTGCTGCATGCCAACCGACTCAAGCCCCACCATGAGAGGCCCGAAGTCATGCTGATGATGGTGACTGACGGGGAAGAGGAAGCGGAAAGCGAACCTCTCCCAGATCTCTTTTCGTCCCAAGAGAAGGATGGGTCAGTGGAGGGAGTGATTCTCTCTCCTACTCTAACTCCTGAGCAACGGGAGGACTGCCGCCAGATCCTGGAGCAGTACTCTTCGTTGTTCTCCCTTGTCCCGGGAAGGACCCACCTGTGTACCCATGATGTGGACACAGGAGACAGCCCACCAGTGAAGTCTAAGACCTACCGGCTGTCTGACAAGGTGAAGCCTAGCATCCATGGAGAAGTTGCCAAGATGCTAGAGCTGGGAGTAATTGAACCTTCCAACAGCCCTTGGTCCAGTCCGGTGGTGCTCGTGCCAAAAGCCGCACCCCCAGGCACCACACCTGAACTTAGGTTCTGTGTGGATTACCGAGGACTGAATTCAGTGACAAGGACTGATGCTTATCCGATCCCTAGGGCGGATGAATTGATTGACCGGCTAGGAGCTGCCCAATATCTGAGTACCTTTGACCTCACTTCAGGGTACTGGCAGATCTCCTTGACAGATGGAGCAAGGGAAAGGTCAGCCTTCTCCACGCCTGAGGGACACTACCAGTTCTGTGTGATGCCCTTTGGGCTCAAGAACGCCCCTGCCACATTTCAGCGGCTGGTGAACCAGGTCCTCTCTGGAATGGAGAGTTTCTCTGCTGCTTACCTGGACGACATTGCTGTCTTCAGTAGCAGCTGGGAGGACCATCTGCAGCATTTGCAGGCCGTTCTCCAGGCCCTGAGACAAGCTGGATTGACCATCAAAGCCAGCAAATGCCAGATTGGGCAGGGGTCGGTTGTGTACCTTGGACACTTGGTGGGTAGGGGGACTGTGCAGCCCCTGCAGGCGAAGATTGAGGCAATCATGGCCTGGGAACCCCCCAAGACACAGACTGAGGTCCGAGCTTTCCTGGGCCTCACAGGTTACTACCGTCGCTTTGTGAAGGGGTATGGCACTATTGTAGCGCCCCTCACAGAGCTCACCTCCAAGAAACAACCTCGACGGGTAGTTTGGACAAAGGCTTGTCAGCAAGCCTTTGAAAAGTTGAAACAGGCAATGTGCGCGGCACCGGTCCTGAGGGCCCCAGACTTCTCCAAGGAGTTCATTGTCCAAACAGATGCATCAGAACATGGCATTGGGGCAGTGTTATCGCAACTCAATGAAGAGGGCCTGGATCAACCTGTAGTCTTCTTATCCAGGAGACTGCTTCCCCGGGAACAGAAGTGGAGTGCCATTGAGAGGGAAGCTTTTGCGGTGGTGTGGGCTCTGAAGAAGCTGCGGCCATACCTCTTTGGCTCGCACTTCCTGGTTCAGACTGACCACCGACCCCTTCGTTGGCTGATGCAGATGAAGGGGGAAAATCCCAAGTTGTTGAGGTGGTCCATCTCCCTACAGGGAATGGACTTCCGGGTGGAACATCGGCCTGGAGTGGACCACGCCAATGCAGACGGTCTCTCCAGGTATTTCCGCCTTAGTGATGAGGACTCCCAAGGGGTTGGGTAGTTCTCCCCACTTTCAGCTGGGGGGGACGCGTGTTAGACCTGTCTGGCTTTTTGGCGAAGTCCCTCCTAATTTTTATTTATTTTGTCCCCTTTTTGCCCCTCATACCCTTATTAATTTTTGTGTCTACTGACTTTTTGTAGGTGTTGGCCAGGGGGATAGGTGTTCTCTCTCCCCCTCATAATCTTTTACCTCAGGCCCAGAGGCCTGTTCTGACAGGAAAGTTGGCACCACCTAAAATGGTGGCCACCAACTGCCCCAACTGTCACCAACAGAACTTGGCCATAGCCTAACATAGGGCATTCCAGAACCTTCTGGTCCATTCTGGACCACTGAAGGGCAGCCTATATAAGGCGGAATGCGGGGCAGCCATTTTGTCTACCTGTGGAAGTCAGCTGGAGGACAGGCTGTAGCTGAGGGTGGGAAGAGGCTGGACTTAGGATTGACCTCCTGGACTGGGAAGCCACCTTATTGGTCCAACCCACTATTCCCCTGTTGGTTATTTGCCTTGGCCCCGCTGTGGGAAGTTACTGGAGACCCTGGGCGCCTAGCTTGCCCCTTTTCTAAAATATATAGGGGAAGTTTATAGGAGACGGAGACTGCAGCGCTGCGGAGCGCAGTCCTCTGCTCAGCAGTTCGATTCTGGAGAGACTGTGAAGAAGGATTCTCCATATTCTGCTTTTCTTCCAAGTGCTGCCCAACTGCTGGAATCGCGCCCCCCCCCCCCTTGGTGCCAAAACCCCTCCGTGTCCTTCCTCCTACCTGAGACCACGAGGGCTGGGGAAGCGGGGACAGTGAGACCACAAGCTGTCCTGCACCTGGATCGGCGTTGGAATATTGAGGGAGCAGAAACTGTCATTCAGCTAGCCGTGCTGTCCCTGCATCGGTGTGGGCGAGCGGCGTTGTGGTGGAGCTGAAAACAAGGGCTCTGAGGTGAGGAGTGGACTGCGCAAGCCCTCGTCAGTTTCTACGTGGGCGGAGGAGGAATACAGCGGCGAACGAACAGCGCGATCTCAGGCGGTGAGACACTCGCCTTTCGCGCATGCCCCTTGAGCTGCCTGGCTCCGTGAGGTGGAGCCGAATAGGAGGAGGCGGAAGCCGGCGGGCGGGTCCGGAAGAGGAGTGCGTCCTTCAGTCGCTCTGAAGTGAGGTGAGCGCCTTCAGGAAGCTAGGCGCGAGAGGAGTCCTTCCTTGGAGGCTGCGCATTGGGCGGCGGCATCAGTGTGACCGGAGGTGCGCCAGCTACCGCTGCAGGCAAGTGGGGATCGTGCATCTCTCCCTCGCTCAAGCGCCACCGGAGGAGCCAGCGCGAGCGAGAGGGGGAAACGGAAGAGCCATCCGCCGGCTGATTACCCGGCCCATATCCTTTCTCCGCTCGAGTGCCACCAGAAGAGTTGGCTCGAGTGGGAGAGGGGAGTTGGAGTGTCCCAAGGCTATTGACTCTCGCCGGCGCTGGGCACAGACCACCTAACATGTGAGTTCCCTACGCTCCCTGGCAAAACCGGACCTCGACTGCAAGTAAGGAGGTAGTTATAAGGGGAAAGAGCCTTCTACCTAGGGAACTGGTGTTCTGGCTAGATGCCCTACCAGGGAGTACGCTGAGACTCTGTCTCCAAGAGTTTAGGGTCCCTAAGGGAACTCTGGCAGGGCTTAATTAACTATTGATCTAAGTGGTTCTCAACCAGTTGTCTTTAAAAGAGGATTAGTAGAAAAACGGTACTGTTATCCATGCAAAGGGGTGTTGCTCTGATCTGATTTAAGTGCTGCTCTTGCCAACCTTTAAAGCAATGCTGTGTTAAGAGATAGTATGAGGTGCGCAGAGTACAGTAAATGTATAGCTAACTATTAGGAAATCTAGTAATGTGATGTGAAATCTTAAGGTCAGTCATCCTGCTAAAAAAGAATGCTAATATTGTGATGATATCTGCTTTGGCTTATAGTGAATAGTAGTTCTCTCCCAAGATTCTAGTGGATTAATAATTAGCCTGATTGATTCTGAAGTACAGTTATCCTAAATGCAAAAGTGTGATAGGAGTTCAAGAATATAGTAACTGCTTTAAAGCCAAAGTGATAATCTGCTAGTAATTTAAAAAGTGTAACTGTTGATCCTAAAAGTGACTTGAAATGTTTTGAGCTATTTATATGTGAGCTACTTATATTTGACAACAAAGAGAATATTATTTTTATATAAAGCAGTACGTATTTTCATATAATTTTGGTGTAGTGTTTTCTTTTTGAGTGCTATTGCGTGGAATTACTTTTGGGTGGTCTGCAACCTCTACACTGTGCCTCTGAATGTTAGTCTTGCCCTAGGCCAGGCCACCTACTTCCAACACGGGTTTAGTCCGAGGTGCTCTCCTTCCATAGCATCAGAGGCCTTTGTAAGGAGTTTCCTCAGATACGGGTTTAGTCCGAGGTGCTCTCCGTCCATAGTGTCAGAGCCCTTTGTGAGGAGTTTCCTCAGATACGGGTTTAGTCCGAGGTGCTCTCCGTCCATAGTGTCAGAGCCCTTTGTAGGAGAGTAGGGTCTGCAATCCTATGATCACCCAGATTTTTTGCTTTTGTTTCACTGGTTTACGACTTTCTCTGGCTGTGGGCCTGCCAATCAGACCCACAGCCTGGCTGTTCTCTCTCTAAATTACAACATGTACCCTAGGTGCATTTACCAATTGGTACTGGGCCACCTTATCAGACCCTGTAACTCAGGGCATAGGTGTACCCAGGGCCTACCAGGGGCTGAAGCATGTATTATACCACCCCTGGCTGGCCTCCTAAATTTGACACAACTGGCTGCATGACAGCTGGGGCAAAGTCGTGTAATCACCCTTTGCTGTAGATATAGTATACCTATATCTAACCCTAAAATGGACACACAGATTCCTATCAGTCACTCCTATGGCAGGCCTTGACAATCCTGAAGGCAGAGTGCTTGGAATCGTGTGAGATGGTGCTCTGGCATGAGCTGAGCCTGTCTGCAGCTTGCGGAATCAAGTCCTAATAGCTGTTCCATGATATTGCATACCATATACTCTTAAGTGCATTATAATCCTCGCGGTTAAATGCTATCTTTGGTATTGCTTTATCAAAACATGTCGAGTAAGGTGTCATACGAATTGGAATACTAACCCCTCGCCAATTCTGGCGACGGGGTTAGCATTCCACCCTTCTAGAGGGACACGACATGTATGGAACTGTGAACCCCGGTTAAAGTTAAACGAAGCCTCAGCTCCACAAAATGGATGCTGCCACCACAGACACGAGTCTGACCCCCTGCAGCTGGGAGTCCTTCCAGCGAGGGGAGCCTGGACAAAGGGTTTCCTGTCAGGGGCGGTGCTAGCACCGTCCCAGACATGGTTTTGTGTATCCTGGGTAGGCAGGGCTTTACAGGAAGGTGACTGCTGAGTGGCACCCCGGTGCTCACTACGCACAGGCCGGTCAGAACCAGTTCCAGGGGCACACCAGCCCCTGGCCTGGGGAAAGTCCGGCATGGCAGAGGGGTGTAACCACCCCCCTCCTAGTCCCACCCATAGGCAGGACCTAGTCACCGGGTCAGCCCCCTTTTTTAGTATAAAGATAGGAGCGGGCCCCCTGTTCAAATTAGATCATCTTTGGAATCAAGACACGACTTTCTGCGAAAGACATCAAGATTTCCTTCTTCAAGATTCTCCCTTGTGGCTAAGGAGTAGTCACCCTGCATCAAGCGGGCACCATCCTAAGAACACTGCGGTCTGCTGCAAGTCCTTCTTCACGAATCCGAAGACCCAGCTCGACGAGACCCGGCTTCCCTGGCACCTCTGACCTCTACTCACCTCTACAGCAAAGCTGAGAACTGTGAGTGTGACGAGACCTCGAGGGACCGACGATCGCCAAGACTGCACAACTTCTTTGCAACAAGCCCACCGTGTGCTCCACTGGTGAGTGCTTTGGGGTCCGAGAAGCCCCAACCCTGAGCAGCTCCAGCACCGAAGATCAGCCCTCCAGCATCTCCACGATCTGCGTGGGGCCCTTCTGCTTTTGCGTGCTCACCGCGCTGTGTGGCTACTAGCCGGCTGGCTTGTGGCCTTCTTCACGACGCCCGACGACATCACTGCTGCTGGTCTGGTGGCTCCAGACTGGCCCTGGCTTCCTTCTTCAAGAGAGGCACCCCGGACCCTCCGGGTCCACTCCAGACGCCATTTTGAGTCCACCGCGTGGGCTTGAATTTGCCAAGGCTTTGTTGCCCAATCCTGGGTCCAGCGACGCCGACAACTTCATCCATCGTGGGATAGCTCGCTCCTCCATCCTGGTCGCCGACAACACCTCCTGGTCCGTGAGATCTGCGAGCACAGCGTCACCCACTCACCTAGTCGAGGTGACTACCATCCGGTGCCCTCCTGGTGCCACCTGACTACTGGCTAGTAGTCTCGAACTTGGTCCCCTCTGCTTTCAGGTGTCATCTTCCTTCGATCCAGGCTTGGATCCATCGAACTTTCTTCACTGGTCGCCTGCCAGCAACTTCTTTCTTCCAGGCTCCTGGTCCGTCTACGAGGATTCCCGACGTCTTTTGAGACCTATCCAGCTGCAGCCCCTGGGCTAGGTAACTTCGGCATTTCGGTGCCCCAGCATAGCCTCACTATCCAAGGGTCAGAATCCACTTTCGTTTTCCTCCTACCAGGTCGGGTTCGCCCGAGAACACTAACTTTGTCTTTACTAGCTACCATAGACTTTGTCCCGCATCACGCGTGAGAGTGCACACTCTGCACCCGAGTCCCCTGGGTCTCCTAGAAGTAATCTAACGATTCTATTGTCAAGTCCTAGCGATTCCAAAGCCTATTAGTACTGTACTTACCTGCTAGTAATTTCGCATTCCACTTTCAGAGTATATGGTTTTCCGTGCCCCTCGGGCATTTGTATATACTGTGCTAACTTAAGTATTTTCGTAAGAGTTTTGTGTTGTGCTTAGTACCCTGTCCTCATAAAGAGTACAGGGCTGTTGTGATTCTTAATAAATACACTGTTTATTTTCATAACACTTGTGTGGTGTCCTTTCACTTGGTATTCAAGGGGTATATGTGTGGTATAACAGCTGGCTTAAAACGCCCTCTCGAGTCTTTAGCCTTAGACTGCTCGTATCCACGCTACTAGGATAGCTGGTCTATAAGGTTGACTTACAACCAATCATCAATAAGGGTTGCTGGACTGATACATAGTGTTCACTAGAATAGTGAGCACTGCATATCAGGCCACCTTCTCACACCCTTTGTGAGGAGTTTCCTCAGATACGGGTTTAGTCCGAGGTGCTCTCCATCCATAGTGTCAGAGCCCTTTGTGAGGACTTTCCTCAGATACGGGTTTAGTCCGAGGTGCTCTCCGTCCATAGTGTCAGAGCCCCTTGAGAGGAGTTTCCTCAGATACGGGTTTAGTCCGAGGTGCTCTCCTTCCATAGTATCAGAGCCCTTTGTGAGGAGTTTCCTCAGATACAGGTTTAGACCAAGGTGCTCTCCTTCCATAGTATCAGAGCCCTTTGAGAGGAGTTTCCTCAGATACGGGTTTAGTCCGAGGTGCTCTCCTTCCATAGTATCAGAGCCCTTTGTGAGGAGTTTCCTCAGATACGGGTTTAGTCCGAGGTGCTCTCCTTCCATAGTATCAGAGCCCTTTGTGAGGAGTTTCCTCAGATACGGGTTTAGTCCGAGGTGCTCTCCTTCCATAGTGTCAGAGCCCTTTGTGAGGAGTTTTCTCAGATACGGGTTTAGTCCGAGGTGCTCTCCTTCCATAGTGTCAGAGCCCTTTGTGAGGAGTTTTCTCAGATACGGGTTTAGTCCGAGGTGCTCTCCTTCCATAGTGTCAGAGCCCTTTGAGAGGAGTTTCCTCAGATACGGGTTTAGTCCGAGGTGTTCTCCTTCCATAGTACCAGAGCCCTTTGTGAGGAGTTTCCTCAGATACGGGTTTAGTCCGAGGTGTTCTCCTTCCATAGTGTCAGAGCCCTTTGAGAGGAGTTTCCTCAGATACGGGTTTAGTCCGAGGTGCTCTCCTTCCATAGTGTCAGAGCCTTTTGTGAGGAGTTTCCTCAGATACGGGTTTAGTCCGAGGTGCTCTCCTTCCATAGTATCAGAGCCCCTTGAGAGGAGTTTCCTCAGATACAGGTTAGTCCGAGGTGCTCTCGTTCCATAGTGTCAGAGCCCTTTGAGAGGAGTTTCCTCAGATACGGGTTTAGTCCGAGGTGCTCTCCTTCCATAGTGTCAGAGCCCTTTGAGAGGAGTTTCCTCAGATACGGGTTTAGTCCGAGGTGCTCTCCTTCCATAGTGTCAGAGCCCTTTGTGAGGAGTTTCCTCAGATACGGGTTTAGTCCGAGGTGCTCTCCTTCCATAGTGTCAGAGGCCTTTGTGAGGAGTTTCCTCAGATACGGGTTTAGTCCGAGGTGCTCTCCTTCCATAGTGTCAGAGCCCTTTGTGAGGAGTTTCCTCAGATACGGGTTTAGTCCGAGGTGCTCTCCTTCCATAGCGTCAGAGCCCTTTGTGAGGAGTTTCCTCAGATACGGGTTTAGTCCGAGGTGCTCTCCTTCCATAGTACCAGAGCTCTTTGTGAGGCGTTTCCTCAGATACAGGTTTAGTCCGAGGTGCTCTCCTTCCATAGTACCAGAGCTCTTTGTGAGGAGTTTCCTCAGATACGGGTTTAGTCCGAGGTGCTCTCCGTCCATAGTACCAGAGCTCTTTGTGAGGAGTTTCCTCAGATACAGGTTTAGTCCGAGGTGCTCTCCTTCCATAGTGTCGGAGCCCTTTGAGAGGAGTTTCCTCAGATACGGGTTTAGTCCGAGGTGCTCTCCTTCCATAGTATCAGAGCCCTTTGTGAGGAGTTTCCTCAGATACAGGTTAGTCCGAGGTGCTCTCGTTCCATAGTGTCAGAGCCCTTTGTGAGGAGTTTCCTCAGATACGGGTTTAGTCCGAGGTGCTCTCCGTCCATAGTACCAGAGCTCTTTGTGAGGAGTTTCCTCAGATACGGGTTTAGTCCGAGGTGCTCTCCTTCCATAGTACCAGAGCTCTTTGTGAGGAGTTTCCTCAGATACGGGTTTAGTCCGAGGTGCTCTCCTTCCATAGTGTCAGAGCCCTTTGTGAGGAGTTTCCTCAGATACGGGTTTAGTCCGAGGTGCTCTCCTTCCATAGTGTCAGAGCCCTTTGTGAGGAGTTTCCTCAGATACGGGTTTAGTCCGAGGTGCTCTCCTTCCATAGTGTCAGAGCCCTTTGTGAGGAGTTTCCTCAGATACGGGTTTAGTCCGAGGTGCTCTCCTTCCATAGTGTCAGAGCCCTTTGTGAGGAGTTTCCTCAGATACGGGTTTAGTCCGAGGTGCTCTCCGTCCATAGCATCAGAGCCCTTTGTGAGGAGTTTCCTCAGATACGGGTTTAGTCCGAGGTGCTCTCCTTTCATAGTATCAGAGCCCTTTGTGAGGAGTTTCCTCAGATACGGGTTTAGTCCGAGGTGCTCTCCGTCCATAGTGTCAGAGCCCTTTGAGGGGAGTTTCCTCAGATACGGGTTTAGTCCGAGGTGCTCTCCTTCCATAGTGTCAGAGCCCTTTGTGAGGAGTTTCCTCAGATGCGGGTTTAGTCCGAGGTGCTCTCCTTCCATAGTATCAGAGCCCTTTGTGAGGAGTTTCCTCAGATGTGGGTTTAGTCCGAGGTGCTCTCCTTCCATAGTGTCAGAGCCCTTTGTGAGGAGTTTCCTCAGATACGGGTTTAGTCCGAGGTGCTCTCCTTCCATAGTGTCAGAGCCCTTTGAGAGGAGTTTCCTCATATACAGGTTTAGTCCGAGGTGCTCTCCTTCCATAGTATCAGAGGCCTTTGTGAGGAGTTTCCTCCGATACGGGTTTAGTCTGAGGTGCTCTCCTTCCATAGTGTCAGAGCCCTTTGTGAGGAGTTTCCTCCGATACGGGTTTAGTCCGAGGTGCTCTCCGTCCATAGTGTCAGAGCCCTTTGTGAGGACTTTCCTCAGATACGGGTTTAGTCCAGTACATGGAGCGCTCATCACACTGAAGGCCATTGTCTTTTGGGATGTACTGTCTTGTAATGTCTTGCTTCACTTGAACAGGCAGCAGCCAGGAATGGAGGCAATGACGGAAAGTTCAGCCTTTTAAATGTAATGATCCACTGCCTCTTCTCTGCAGCAGGCGCTTAGGGACCAGGCCTAAATGCTTTTTGGGTCTATATGGAAGACATAGGCTTTCTCTTTTACATCTCTCTGCAAGGCAGCTCTTCCTAGCTAGCTCTTTCACTTCGAAAAGAAAGAACACATATTAAACTTTGTTCAATAATGGTCACGTCCTGTTATTAAAATTCATTTCCCCACCGGAGTGTGTTTAGCTCCTTGCAGACGACTCTTGTAGTCAAGATGGCGTGACGTACGATCATTAAAGAGCGTCACCTATTTACAAGATGATTGCTTTCCTCCACACAACATGTTAATGTCTGGTTTGTGGACCTCCTTGTGCTGTCCACTGATGGGTGTTACTTGGGTCAAGATGAATGAAGATCCGGCTTTACACCGATTGTGTAAATCCTGGCTTTTTGGCTCTCGCTGTATTTTAGTCAAAAATATCAAAGTACTGAAAAATTCGATTTTTTTTTATTTCATGCCACCCATCAATGCACTATACAGTGGTCATGACAATAATTTAAATGTACACCATCATTTCCAGGTTTCATCTTCTATCTCAGAAAATATCTGGAATTCTGCTGAATCTTCATTCAGTTCTTCCTGTGATGAAATGGATGTGAGTTTCAAAAGCAGCGGCAGTGGGAGCAGGAGAGAAATATCTCCACGGCAGCCGACAGAGGGCAAAGAGACTGACCGTGGAAGGAAGGGAACACCGTCACTGCAGCCGACAGAGGGCAAAGAGACTGGGCATGACCGAAGAGGAACACCACCTCTACAACCATCAGAAAACATTGTGAACTATGAAGACCACACCGCCGCCTCACCTAACCAACATTCAGAGATGAGAAACACATCAAAGCAGACAGTGAATTCCAAAGAAGCTTCAGGTGGGTTCTACAGTATATTTGTTCATTTTCACTTCCCCAAACACACCTTGGCAGTCACTTTGGTGTATTCTGATATTCATAAAAGGTATGTTATCTCTGTGCATGTGCTAGATCCTGGAACACAATTTATTTTCCGTTAGAATCCAATACATAGAAAACAAGTCCATGAACGCAACATTTGCAGTAATTTATCTGACCAGTTATCCAAAATACAAGTTCAACCGTACATGTGGCTGTAAACACAACGTAGAAACAGTGGGCCAGATGTATGACCAGTATAAATTACGACTAGCAATTTGCGCTCGATTGCGAGTCGCAATTTGCAATGCACAAGAAACCGCGTGGTAGAAGAGCGCTATATAAATATTTTTAAATTCAAAATTTAAATTCAAATTCAAATTTTTCTATGCCGCCGCTATCGCTACCTTTGCAGCCCCAATGCAGGTCCACATATCTTCTTTAGTTTGGTGTTTGAGTGAGGGGTCACGAAAGCCCAGGAGAAGAGTCCCTGCCATATCGGTCGGAATAGCGTATCCCAATATTTCCTTAATTTGTGCTAGAATTTCCTCCCAGAAGGGTCGTATTCCAGGACAATCCCACCAAATATGCTGGCAGTCACCCAGTAGCCCACAGCCCCTCCAACACATATATGACGAGTTGGGGAATATTTTCCTGATCTTGGTAGGGTACAGGTAGGTACCAGTCCATCATCGTTTTGAGATGGGACTCCCGTAGTTCCATAGAATGATTACATTTTGTGATGTCCAACCATAATCCCTACCATTCTCTATCTTGGATATCGCGCTGCAATATTCCCTCCCACATGGTCATATAGCAGAGTTTCGGAGTGTGCATAGAGGTAAGAAGATACCTACAGGTGGAAGATAACTCCTTTCATAGATTCTACAGTTTGTACGTATGTTTCAAATTTCGTGAGGGGGTGAGTGGCCGCCTCAGAAACATGAGGTGTAAGAGCCCAATGTTTCAACTGAAGATAATGAAAGTATTCAGTAGATACCACCCCGTAAACCCTCTTGCAGCTGTCAATGTCGTAATTATGGAATAGGTGTGTCAGTGCTCAGTGCTCTGCAGCCCCCTCCCTCCATTGGTCAAAGGGACCCTCCTGTAGAGCAGGAGGAAAGGCTGGGTCCAAATGGATTGGTGTAAATGGGGTCCATTGATCATTGCCGCTCGAGTAGGCGTGCTAAGATGTACATTCTTGGGTCGCTCTTCCCGCAATGGTTCTATCCATATGGTGCCAGTACTTCTCCGATTCTCTCTTGGCCCATACGATCACCACCCGCAGCTGGGCGGCTTTATAATAAAGCCCAAAGTCCGGGAGTCCCGTCCCCCACTTCTTCCATGATCTTTTCAGTATGGAGAAGGAGAAACGTGCTCGCCCCCCTTGCCAATGGAACCGCAGAACCTTAGATTTTATTTTAGGAAGAAAGTCTTTGTCAAGTTCCACGGGGAGTGCCTGAAACAGTTATAAAAGTTTAGGGAGCACTGTCATTTTAACTCCATGTATGCGGCCAAGCCAAGATATAAAGAGCGGTTTCCATCGTACAAGGTCCGCCTGGAGTCTAAGGATGGAGGGTGGGAAGTTAGCTCTATAAAGTTCTTCCACCCTAGGCGTCAGTTGTACCCCCAAGTACTGGAGAGGGCGGGAAGTCCACTGTAGTTGGGTGCATGCCTGATGTTCCCTGACTCTGGCGTCAGGGATTGTGAGATTGAGAACATAGGATTTGTCTGGGTTAACCTTGAAGCCCGCCACCGCTTCAAAGCGCGTAAGTTCCGCTTGAAGCATGGGGAGAGAGGTGGCCGGATCCGTAAGAGAGAAGAGCACATTGTCTGCGAAGAGGGATATTTTATGCATTTCCCTGTAAAAGGAATGCCCTTTATCTCTGGCGCTGCACGTATGGCTATGGCTAGCAGCTCAATACTGAGGGTGAACAGCAAAGGTGACAAAGGGCACCCCTGGCGGGTACCACTAGTCAGGGGGAAGGGAGCCGATGAGACCCCATTCAGCTGTACCCTTGAGTGAGGTTGGACATAGTTAGCCCGTATCATAGTAATAAACTTAACATCAAATCCAAAGTGCACAAGCGTGGTGAAGAGGAACGACCAGTCTACCCTGTCGAATGCCCTCTCGGCATCTAACCCCACCAATACTGCCAGGATCTTCTTGTTAGTTTTCTGGATTAGATGGATTATACGCCTAGTATTGTCATGTGTCTGACGGCCTTTAATAAACCCAGACTGATCCGGATGGATGAGATCTGGCATAAGATCGTTCAGTCGGGTTGCGAGAATAGAGTATAATTTCGCATCTCGGTTGAGAAGTGCGATAGGGCGATACGAAGCGCACATCTGTGGATTTTTTCCCTTGTTTTGGTATAACTGTCACGTCGCCATTGATGGGGTGACCCCACCAGTCTCTGCCATGGTATTAAAAAGGTGCGTAAGATGGGGCAGAAGGTCGGGGCAACGGTTTTGTAAAACTGATCCGTAAACCCATTGGGCCCTGGGGCTCTCTGTGGTTTGAGAGATTTGATGGCTAAGGCCACCTCGCCTGAAGTTATAGGGGCCGTAAGCCGGTCATTCCAGTTGTGGGAGATTTGGGGGAGCTGTGGCGACCGTAGGTAGTTCCTTTGCATGTCTACATCCCTTGATTCCCTCGTATAAAGGTTGCTAAAAAAGGCACCAAAATGTCAGCTTTTTCTGCGTCCTTGCGAATGAGTGCACCTCACCCATCCTGTATGCCGCCTATGTATGACCGTTTTTTCTTCAACTGTCGAGCTAAGTCTTTACCGACCTTATTCCCCTGGGAGTAGGAAAACTGTTGGAGCTTCAAAAGGGTGTACTTTGCCCTATTGTTGTATATGGCTCTAAGTTTCCCCCTTAATTCAGTGAGCGTGCGCAGAGATTCCCTAGGTGGCTTGTGTTTATGGGTCGATTCCGCTAATGTCAATTCGGCTTCCAGATCCACCCTTTCTTTAGTCCTGCATTTATTCAACTCGGAGTTAAGTGCTATACATCGACCTCTAAAGACCACTTTAAAGGCGTCCTAATTATTGAACACTAAGGTATCCGCTGGCACATTCCTGGCGAAGAAGTCAGTGATCGTATCTCTCAATTCGGTACAGAGTACCCTATCTCTCGTGAGGGAAGCCGGGAAGTGCCATTTGGGAGAGGTAGACACTAGAGTGTTCCCGGATAAACAGATCGAGACTAGGAAATGGTCTGACACAGAAAGTGGGAAAATCTTAGCCTCTCGGAGGGCTCCCATTAAGTTTTGGCCAATGAATATATAATCAAGCCTAGAGTTTGTGCGGTGTACATGTGAATAGAAGGTATAATCTCGTGTCTGGGGATAGAGGGTCCGCCAGGCATCCCTAAGGCCCATATCTCCTGTCTGTGGGAATGAGTGCTATTGAGATCTGCCTGCCAAGTTAGGGTAAAATTCCCCAGTTTGAGTTTCGGACCCTCCGCAAAATCTTGTATTTTCCCGAGGAGCACCAGAAGGAAGGTAGCCTACATGTGTTAGGTGCATATGACGAGATAAATGTGCAGAGTCTACCCCGCAGGATGCATTTAACCATTATCCAGCGGTCCTCCTTGTCAGATTTAGTGGGGGTGGGCTGAAATTTCGTAGAGGCGTGAAAAAGGATTGCGGTCCCCCGGTGCTTAGTGAGCGCAGATGCCCTGTAAATCAAGGGATAATGTTTATGATGGAATGCAGGTCTCCTCGGCCCGGGTTAGATGTGTCTCTTGTAGTGCTACTAAATCTAAGTGATGATCCAAAATATATTTCCAAACTTTTTTCCTTTTTTGAGGCAAGTTAAGGCCTTTTACATTCCAGGAGCCTACCGTAAGTACCATTATGTCCACACCTCCTCCCTCTGCCCTCTCATGAACCTGTATATCAGTCTCCCATTCTTTGCAGCAAGGCCCCTACGCGACATAGAGCTGAAGTGTGTCTGTGGTGTATAACCCAACCTAGTCAAAGCGCATCCGCGTCAAGAACCTTTAAAAAACCACCACCAGTTTCCCTCCCCCCCATCCCACAACCCCAAAAACAAGAACCCCAAAACTAAAAAGAAGGAACATCATCAAGTGTCGAATCAGTGATAAGTTTCCGATTGTGGGTAGGGGAACCCACAAAGTCTTGATGGAGGGACGAAGTGACCAAGGTCCCAACTTGCTCCTCTTCCGGACACTCTAATAAGTTCAAGTCACCCAACATGCTCAGATTGACGAAGTCAGTAGGGCCACTCAATCGAGTTTCCTCAGCAGCATAAAGAAAGCGAAGCGAACAGGGCTATGTAGCGGATATGGCTCCGACGTGAGGCAAAGCCATGCCGTCTCACAACATTAGTCTATGACAGTTTTCGGGTTGGTCTATAGGCCCACATGATGCTTCCATCTCCCAACGGGGTGGTCTGAAAGAGCCATTGACCCCGGGAGTGGCACTGTGGTTGAGCATCGCGTCCTGACAGTGACATAGGGTGGTTATCAGAACATTAATGAACACCCTTTTCAATATTCTTTAATCCAAGGGACTTTCGTTTTCATATTTCAGGGATCCTGTCATTTTCATCTTGTACCAATGTGAATCGAATTTTCTTTACAGCATCTACACTTTATATCATATGATCTACACTTTATATCATATGATCCTTTCTGTTGTATCTGAAACATCCAAAGAAGCTGATCAGAAAAGCAATGCATGCTTAACAAATCTCTACTCCAACGTGACTGCAAATTCTCGTCATATTTGGAGAGGTCACATACATTTAGCACCCATTTATAATTCTGATTAAGCTGATATATTTCTAAATGAATACAATCTGGTTCTTGATCCGCGCATATGCCTTTTGTGCCTGTGGTATAAATGACTCCGGTGGGCTTCATGCAGGGCTGGATCAGCGAGATTACGGTGGCGGCGAGTGGAGGCGTGCTCAGTGTGCCTGTAAAGAAGGCCCAAGAGGGCGAGTGGACGTCTGGTCCAGGCCTATGGTAAAAGGAGGTGGCCGTGGCGGCGAGTGGAGGCATGCTCAGTGTGCCTGTAAAGAAGGCCCAGGAGGGCGAGTGGACGTCTGGTCCAGGCCTAAGGTAAAAGGAGGTGGCCGTGGCGGCGAGTGGAGGCGTGCTCAGTGTGCCTGTAACGAAGGCCCAAGAGGGCGAGTGGACGTCTGGTCCAGGCCTAAGGTAAAAGGAGGTGGCCGTGGCGGCGAGTGGAGGCATGCTCAGTGTGCCTGTAAAGAAGGCCCAGGAGGGCGAGTGGACGTCCGGTCCAGGCCTAAGGTAAAAGGAGGTGGCCAATGGTAAAAATGTGTCTCAGAGGGAAGGATGATGTCTTGCAGACCAAAGGAAGGAAAGTTAACGTATCAAACCTCTCAGTGTTAGCTGTGATGCCATGTCGTTTATTTTATGTAGATGCCAAGCCACATGAAGCGTCTGATGAGGAAAACACAGATCCAGAGCTGGCGGGGGCCATCAGGAAGATGAAAATGCTGGATAAAATCCTGGCAAAGAAGCAAGTACGAGAGAAAGAAGTAAAATACCAGGGCCAGCAGATGAGGAAAAAACTGTGGGAAGAGCTGCAGGTATCAATTCAAAGCACGTACTGTGAAGTTTACATTATCAGGCTGATGTCTGTTGAACCTTCTCATGAGCAGGGCTGTGCCTCGTCACGTTGACTGGTGCGCTCTCCCACCCCATGCCCCTCCCTTATTCTACAGGAAGAATCTGAAAGAAAATGTGTCTTACGAGCCAGGTCTGATGGCTCAGTGGACTAATGCGTCCACCGCAGGGGCCTGTGTTCGATCTCATGGTGACAGGTTCAAATCCCAGTGGGTCCACTCAGCCTTTCATCCATCTAAGGTCGATAAAACGAGTACCATTGAGTAGGGTAACAATAAACATCTCCTATTCAGCGAAAAGATACCTACGGGTGAACTTGTGCATTACAAATACACATGTTATGTTATATAAAGTTTAAGTCTATAAAACACTTTCAAATATTTCAGAATTGGCTCATATTCTGAGAAACAAAATCTGTAATTGAATTAGCATAAAACAGTTAATATGCGTCTTCACGTCAGTGAGCTGCAGCCATTTTGCCTGTTCAACCGTCGTCTGGGGATGGCAACCTATTCAAAAAGCATTCATCAACATTATTCATCTGTTCTCAACCCAGCAATAAGTGACAGGGAGCTTCCACTGCATTGTTCAAAACTTCTCATTGTTTCTGTCTAGTCGTCCCGAGTCACCTATGTTATCTTCAAACTGTGCTTTAATCACTTGTACAACGTGCACTCAACCTGTCTACTAGAGTAACACGAATAAGTCGCTGATGGTGTATACATTCATTCACTGATGCATTAATTCAGTTATGCATTTGCTTATTTTTAGTCCTTCCTTATCCAGCACTCTCTCCTGCGTCTTTTACCATGGTATTCTTTGTCCTTGGAGCACATGGGCCAA
The DNA here is from genome assembly GCF_964263255.1 of Lissotriton vulgaris. Taxonomy (NCBI): domain Eukaryota; kingdom Metazoa; phylum Chordata; class Amphibia; order Caudata; family Salamandridae; genus Lissotriton; species Lissotriton vulgaris. The sequence continues at coordinate 2,451,767 of NC_141697.1, forward strand.
TCAGTCTTAATCAGTTCAATTCTTTTTCCTGAGAGCAAATGGCAGAACCAGTCAGAATCTGGTGTCACCGTTGTCCTGGGATCACGTGGCAAAGTCAGTCAGCATGTGCTATATTCTTGTTCGAGGCATGTGGGCTGCTAAATTCACATCTAGTGCATAGATCGCCGCCTAGTGTTTGGTCCGGATGATTGCACCTTGTTGTCCTGGAAGAGTCTTCGAAGTATCACAAGATAGGTGGCTCCTCCCCTGGACTACAGTGCGCATGGGCATCGACTCCATCCCCAGATTGTTTTTTTCCGCCATTGGGTTCGGATGTGATTTCGACGTCTCCTGTTCGGAATCGATAAAACAACTTTATTAAGGCCAAAAGGCTTTACTCACTCGTCGGTATTGTTCGCGTTCGGTCTCGTGTTCATTCCTACTCTTAGAGTGGGATTTCGTGTGAGTCGGTGACTCTTCGATCATCGAGGCCATGTCGACGCAGCAAGACCCCGGCATTGATAAGATGGAACGGAGTCCGTTCAAGTACTGCCCCGTGTGTGGTTCAAAGTACCCACACATCGACGTGCACCCAGTGTGCAACAAGTGCCTGTCGCCGGACCATGACGAGGCCAACTGTATGGCCTGTTCGAGATTCCGGTCGAAGAAGACCATCAAGCTTCGGCGCGTGGCGCGCCTTGAGGCCCAGCGATCGGCTCCGGCGCCAGCGCCAGCGGACATCTTCGGCGACCCCGCGGCAGATGAGCAGGAGCTTCACCTGCAGATTTCGCCGGCATCGGCGGAGGTCGAGACCGACTACGGAGAAGCGGTCGAGGTCCACGACCTCGAGGAAGACATCGAGGAGGTAGGGGACGACGGAGAACCTTTTGGGGCCATGGAAGATAGCTCGGAGGATGAGCTATGCCCCGTCCCAACTTTTACAACGGCTCAGGTCACGGGATCGCCACAAGGCCTTACCCACGACCATACGCCTCGATCCTCCGCCCCGCCTATTGGCCCGGCTATGGACACCTCTGCGGAGCCGCCATTACCGAAAACGAAACCGAAAGTGAAACCTTCGGGTTCGAGCAGAACCAAGATGGACGCCACTCCATCGACACCGAAGACGTCTGCTACGTCATCGACGCCGTCATCTTCGAAGGCGTCTGCTACGTCATCGACGCCATCTTCTTCGGATACCTCAAGGCCAAAAAAGACTGTTGATGCGGCTAAGGTTCCAAAAGTGGTTGAGCAGCAAAGCTCAAAGAAGGCCTCGGTGGCGCCTAAAGTCAAGCCCACCGCGTCGGCCGACAAACCGGTCGGCGAAGCCAAAAGGGGCGCCGTGCCGAAGCCAGGTGTCCCGGCACCAAAAGGAAAGTCGGTCGATCAGAAGACATCGACAGCGACGCATGGAGCCGTAGGCGGTGGCGAGAGTTTGGCCGACGGCGCATCGGCAGCTCCAACGCCTAAAAAGGCGTCATCCACGCTCCAGTCTTCCCCAGGGAAAATCGACAGTCGGATCGACGAAGCCGTCCGCTTCTTTTACGAAGCAGGTACAAGACTCCCTCAAACGGATTCGGGACAAAGAATCCACGTCGGGCCCGAAGACGCCCTCGGAGACTACTCCGGTTGTATCAAAGAAGCAAGCCTCGATGCCGCTTCACTTTACCTTGCCACCAAAGGTGGTGCCAAAGGCTTTTGCGCCTCGATCGGTGCCCAAGGACTCGGTCGAAGGGAGGCATACTCAACCAAGTGGCGGTTCTGATCGTCAGCCATTGTTGGATGACGAGTCGGAACACTTTATCGATGCCGACACTGGGAAACTGACCCTCAAGAAGAGAAAGATTACTTCACAGCCCCTGGAGCCGTTGGTAATCCCTCTAAAAAAGAAGAAGCCACTCCCGGGGTCCCCTCAACTGGTGGAGCCTATTTACCAACCAACCAGAAGTCCAACACCGTCACCCACTTGTTCAGATAGTGGCGAGGGCGAACAGGAAGAACAGTATACCTTCCCTGAGAACACTGACCCTGATGAACAACAGGACTCATGGTTGCCCTCAGGGGATCAGGGGGACCACCAGCCTATATCTGACCTGCAAGCCTATGGGCCTAAAACTTCTCCAACAGAAGATTCAACAGCATTCAATGCCTTAATCGAAAGGGCAGCTGCGAACCACAATGTAGAGATGCATGCTGACCCGGTAGAGGTGGACTTTCTATTCGACACTTTCTCTACTGCCGAAAAGACTGTAAAAACACTTCTTATGCTTAAAGGAATAATGAAACATGCCACTGACATTTTCAAAGACACTACTAGAGCGCGAGTGGTGAACCCTAGAATTGAGAAAAAGTACAGACCGGCACCTGGGGACCCAACTTTCATTCGGGGCCAGTTGCCTCTGGACTCTTTGGTGGTCTCTAATGCACGCAAAAGGGCGAACTCTCAGTCAACGGGTGAAGCTCCTCCCCCGGACAAAGAGTCTAAAGTGCTGGAGGCGTCGGGGAAAATGGTGGCAGCGCAGGCAGCCAACATATGGCGCATCTCGAACACACAAGCTCTGTTGGCCAGATACGACAGGGCACACTACGATACATTAGAGCAGCTTCTACAACACCTCCCTGATGAGTTTAAAGAGGGTGCGGAGATGCTCATCCAAGAGGGCAAGCTCATCTCCAACGCTGCTATTAAGTGTGCGCTAGACGTTGCGGATACGGCAGCAAGAGCCATCAACACTAGTGTGATGTTGAGACGCCAAGCATGGCTCCGCATCTCAGGGTTTAAGCCAGAGATACAAACGACTATTCTCAATCAGCCTGTTAATCCAGACAGACTGTTTGGCCCAGAGGTGGACACCACACTTGAAAAAATTAAGAAAGACACTGAGACTGCGAAATCAATGGGTGCACTCCAGTCTCAGCAGTTTCGGGGAAGCACTTTTCATCGCTCAGGCAATCGAGGTGTTACCAGAGGACACGTGGCACAGCAGGCGCAATTTACTAAGGGTGGTGCGCAATCCTCATACACTAAACAGAGTAGGGGTGGTTACAGAGGAAACAACACCAAAGGCAGAGGCAGAGGCAACAACAATTCCCGCTCCTCTGCCGCCAACAAACAGTGACTCCCTGTCACTGCCCCCCGACCATCTAACACCTGTCGGGGGGAGACTCCAACGGTTCCTGCCTGTCTGGAAGTCCATCACCACGGACAGGTGGGTAAGGAAACTTATCCAGTTTGGTTATTGTCTGGAGCTAACGTCCACTCCACCCACCATTCCCCCAAGGCACCGTCCTATGTCAGCAGAGCACTTGCACTTATTGCAGCAGGAAGTTCTTGCGATGCTGCAAAAAGGCGCCATAGAGCTCGTGCCAGTTGAAGAACAGGGCACAGGTGTTTATTCCCTGTACTTCTTAATACCCAAAAAGGACGGCTCACTCAGACCCATCTTGGACCTACGCCCGCTCAACATGTATATTCTTTCAGAACACTTCCACATGTTGACGTTGCAGCAAGTCCTTCCACTGTTAAAAGAGGGAGACTTCCTCGCAACCTTGGATCTCAAAGACGCTTACTTTCACATACCACTCCATCCATCCCACAAAAAGTACCTCAGGTTCACCATTCAAAACAGGCATTACCAGTTCAAAGTGCTACCCTTCGGAGTGACCACTGCCCCCAGAGTGTTCACGAAGTGTCTGGCGACCGTGGCGGCGCACCTCAGGAGACAGAACATACATGTCTACCCCTACCTAGACGACTGGATGGTTCAGGCCAAGTGCGCCGCGGACATGTCCAGCACTATTCACATTCTTCACAGTCTGGGGTTTTCGCTCAACTATCCGAAGTCGCACCTTCAACCTGCCCATGTGAGGCAGTACTTGGGCGCGACAATCAATACTCTAACTGCTACAGCTCAGCCAAATCCAGCGAGGATCACCAGTATCCAGTCGCTCATTCAGAAGTTCAGGCCGCAACACTCACTCCCAGCGAGAGTGTTTATGCAGTATCTATGCGAATCAACTTCTACGCTCCTAAACGCCACCTCCGATCAGCCAACCACGCCCTCGCCGCCGTCCCCCGCATCCGAAGAGCGACAACAGGAGGAAGGTCCTTCTCCTACCTGGCCGCCAAGACCTGGAACTCCCTCCCTCCCGACCTGCGCCTGACCGAAGACCACCTCTCCTTCAGGAAGAAGCTGAAGACCTGGCTGTTCGAGCAGTAACGGCACTCCCCCCCCCCCCCCCCCCCCCCCCAAGCGCCTTGAGACCCTCCGGGTAAGTAGTGCGCTCTATAAATGTCTTTGATTGATTGATTGATTGATTGATTGATTGCAGTTGATAGGCATGATGGCCTCCTGCATCTTCATAGTCCCGCATGCAAGGTTACATATGCGTCCTCTCCAGGAGTGCTTGGCACACCAGTGGACTCAGGCTCAAGGACAGTTGAAAGACCTAGTGTTGGTAACCGGTCGGGCATACAACTCTCTGCATTGGTGGACTCCACACAACCTTTGCAAGGGCCGACCGTTCCAAGAGCCTGTGCCACAAATTATCCTGACAACGGACGCGTCTCTCCAGGGATGGGGAGCGCATGTACTCCATTACACAGTGCAGGGACTATGGTCGACACAACAGAAGAGGATGCACATCAACTACTTGGAGCTGATGGCAATCTTCATGGCACTGAAGTCATTCAAAGTACATCTGTGCAACAAGGTCGTGTTGATCCGAACGGACAACATGACGGCAATGTACTATATCCAGAAGCAGGGAGGAACTCACTCTCCACAGCTGTCTCATCTGGCTCAGAGCATGTGGAAGTGGGCCATTCAGAGAAACATCTTCCTCATGGCAGAACACCTCCCAGGCAAGGACAATCAGATGGCCGATCTGCTCAGCAGATACAGCCACCAACTGCACGAGTGGGAGATACATCCATCAGTACTCCACCCGTACTTCCAGCAGTGGGGTCATCCAGAGATAGACCTGTTTGCCACAAGGGAGAACGCAAAATGCCCAAGCTTCGCCGCCAGGTTCCCACACCCTCAATCGCAGGGCATTGCGATATGGATGAACTGGTCAGGCAAATTTGCGTACGCTTTTCCCCCAGCACCTCTCATACCGCTGGTGGCAAGGAAGCTGCTGCAACACTCGATGACACTCATCCTGGTTGCTCCAACGTGGGCACGCCAACCATGGTACACCACATTCCTGGAGCTCTCCGTGGTACCGCATCAAAGACTACGCCTCACACCCAGGCTCTTGACGCAGAACCATGGCGACATTCAGCACCCGGATCCGCAAGAGCTCAACCTGGCGATCTGGCTCCTGAAGTCCTAGAGTTTGGCTACCTTGATTTGCCCCCGGAATGCATGGACATTATCCGGGAGGCAAGAAGGCCTACTACCAGAGCTTGCTATGCAGCTAAATGGAAGAGGTTTGTCATTTACTGTACAAACCATCATATCAACCCGCTAGATGCATCCATTCCTAATATCATCTGCTATTTGTTACATCTTTACAAATGTAATCTGGCGTATGCTTCCATTCGGATACACTTATCCGCCATAGCGGCTTATCTCCAGAACAGGCAGCACCTCTCTGTTTTTAGGGTGCCTGCCATTAAAGCTTTCCTTGAAGGGCTGAAACGAGTCATCCCCCCCAGGACCCCACCAGCTCCTGTGTGGAACCTCAATGTGGTCCTCACCAGATTAATAGGATCACCGTTTGAGCCCCTGCATTCCTGTGAGATTCAATTCCTCACGTGGAAAGTAGCCTTTCTCATTGCCATCACGTCTCTACGGCGCGTCAGTGAGCTACAGGCGCTCACAGTACAAGAGCCCTTCATTCAGATTCATCATATTAGGGTGGTGCTGCGCACTAATCCTAAGTTTCTCCCTAAAGTGGTGTCACGGTTTCATGTTAATCAGACCATTGAACTGCCCACATTCTTTCAGAACCCCGAAACAGTGGCAGAGAGAATGCTTCACATGCTTGATGTCAAACGAGCGTTAATGTACTACATTGACAGGACCAAACACTTTAGGAAAACACAACAATTGTTTGTTGCCTTTTCAGCCCAGCACAAAGGCAACCCCATTTCCAAAGCTGGAATAGCCAGGTGGATCGTTAAGTGTATCCAGATTTGCTACCATAAGGCTAAGCGCACCTTAACGGTCCCCTCCAGGTCCCACTCAACACGCAAGTTGGGGGCCTCCATGGCTTTCCTGGGTAATATTCCTTTGGAGGATATTTGTAGAGCAGCCACATGGATTACACCACACACGTTTACTAAACATTATTGCGTGGATGTGCATTCTAAACAGCAGGCAGCTGTAGGACAGGCTGTTCTTAAATCTCTTTTTCAAACTTCTGCAGCCGGCACGGGCGGCCGCCGTTAATAGAGGGACTGCTATGTATTCTATGCACTAGATGTGAATTTAGCAGCCCACATGCCTCGAACTGAATATGCTTCTTACCAGTATGCATCTGTTCTTGGCATGTAGGGCTGCTAACATTCACATCGCCCGCCCTCCTCCCCGGCACCCGTAGCGGCTGCAGACCATTCTTGCATTCATTCATTAGCATGGACATCAATTACGCTATTTCACTCCATCTCTAACACAATGGCTAAAAACAATCTGGGGATGGAGTTGATGCCCGTGCGCACTGTAGTCCAGGGGAGGAGCCACCTATCTCGTGATACTTCGAAGACTCTTCCAGGACAACAAGGTGCAATCATCCGGACCCAACACTAGGCGGCGATCTATGCACTAGATGTGAATGTTAGCAGCCCTACATGCCAAGAACAGATGCATACTGGTAAGTAGCATATTCATTCCTTGTGAGCATGTGGAGGGATCAGTCAGAATCTGGTATATTCTTAGTCCTGAGAGCAGTGAGCCGAATCCATCAGAATGTAGTATGGTCTTTGCCATGAGAGCACATGACAGTCAGTCAGAATCTGGTATAAGCTTTGTCCTGAAAGAACGTGTCAGAATCTGGATTATTCTTTTCCCTGGAAGCACGAGGAAGAATCATTCAGAATCTGGTATATTCTTTGTCTGAACAGCATAGAGAATGACTCAGAATCTGGTATATTCTTTGTCTGAAGAGCATAGAGAATGACTCAGAATCTGGTATATTCTTTGTCTGAAGAGCATAGAGAATGACTCAGAATCTGGTATATTCTTTGTCTGAAGAGCAAATGGCAGAATCTGTCAGAATCTAGTATATTCTTTTACCAGCGAGTCCGGGGAAGAATCAGCAGTATCTATTAAATTCTTCGTTCGGCGAGCACATGGCAGAATCATTCAGCATCTGGTATTTTCTTTTCTGGAGAGTATATGGCAGAATCAGTCAGAATTTAGTACATCCTTTGTCATTAGAGCACATGACAGAATCCTTGCGCAGAAAACTGGACTGCCCAAACTATTCGCATCTGTTAAAAGTTATGGCTGCCCAAATCCAAACAAGTGTGTCCTACGGCCTCGTCCCCTGGTGTGGAAAAGATTCACATTTTCAGAACGAACTGCAGTCAAAAATCTACAAATCGGTTTTTGATTTGCCAAAATGCGCCTCGCCTGCCCAGGTAAGACGGGAATTTGGGCTCCAGGATCTTAAATACAGGGCAATGAGTAACTTCATTAAATTCTGCCACACTCTCCGGCAATCCGAAGTAGACACTCTAAACAGACTTTGCTGGGACGAAGTTAGGTCACAGAACGAGCAAGAAATTCCAAACTCTTGGGGGAGTTTCCTGAGTACATCTCTGGCCACTTTGGAACTTCAACCAGTATGGGAGAAAAAGAAGGATCGATTGTCTTTTAATAAAACTGTGAATGTCGTGAGCAAAAAGAAATCTTTATTGGAAGATTAATCGGTGCTCACAAAGAGGCGGCACGGATGGACAGTTATGAAATCATATAGGACTACAAAGCCACAAGCCTACTTATCCGCCCACTTTAGTTCCCACTTAAAGATGTGCTTCTTAAAGTACAGGATGGGGGTGCACGTATCTAAGGATTTATCCCCATCTTGGGTGACACGTTTTGAGTCAGAAGGTTGTCGCTTATGCGGATACCAAAAGGAAACCCTGACCCATTTGTTGTGTGCCTGTCCAGCCGTGTTAAGCCAAAGGAGACAGAACTTAAAGGCGATTTTAATCAACCTGAACATTCACTCTAGCAGGCAAGCAGTGATAAGCTGGCTGGAGGGTTTGTCATGCATTCTGGCTTGCCGAGGAGTCAAGTATATGAAATTGGTAAACAGCTGCCTATTGCAAGCGGACGATGTCTAAACTTAAATGTATGTAACACCTCTCCACACTCTCACTTGGAGGCTCATGAAATCTTATTTCTTTGCTGTAACTTGAGCTTAATCCAGTTTTAGTATGATTTTATAAAAATAGCATTTTATACACTCGAATTGTATGGCAGACAGAGCACGGACATAATACGATCGCTCACATAATGACAATCCTAGCTGCCCGTGTAGATGCAATTCATTTATTTTATGTAGGGGGGGGAGGGTTGTGATGATTTTAATTAATCAAGCAATAAACATTAAACTTCAACTTGACAGAATCTGTCAGAATTTTGCATATTCTCTGTCGGGATAGCATGTGGCAGAATCTGGTATATTCTTTGTCCTGAGAGCATATGGCAGAATCCGTCAGAAGCTGGTATATTCTCTGTCGGGATAGCATGTGGCAGAATCTGGTATATTCTGTGTCCTGAGAGCACATCGCAGAATCCGTCAGAAGCTGGTATATTCTCTGTCGGGGTAGCATGTGGCAGAATCTGGTATATTCTTTGTCCTGAGAGCACATGGCAGAATCCGCCAGAAGCTGGTATATTCTCTGTCGGGATAGCATGTGGCAGAATCTGGTATATTCTCTGTCATGATAGCATGTGGCAGATTCTGGTATATTCTTTGTCCTGAGAGCACATGGCAGAATCCGTCAGAAGCTGGTATACTCTCTGTCGGGATAGCATGTGGCAGAATCTGGTATATTCTTTGTCCTGAGAGTACATGGCAGAATCCGTTAGAAGCTGGTATATTCTCTGTCGGGATAGCATGTGGCAGAATCTGGTATATTCTTTGTCCTGAGAGCACATGGCAGAATCCATCAGAAGCTGGTATATTCTCTGTCGGGATAGCATGTGGCAGAATCTGGTATATTCTCTGTCGGGATAGCATGTGGCAGAATCTGGTATATTCTCTGTCGGGATAGCATGTGGCAGAATCTGGTAAATTCTTTGTCCTGAGAGCACATGGCAGAATCCGTCAGAAGCTGGTATATTCTCTGTCGGGATAGCATGTGGCAGAATCTGGGTATATTCTTTGTCCTGAGAGTACATGGCAGAATCCGTTAGAAGCTGGTATATTCCCTGTCGGGATAGCATGTGGCAGAATCTGGTATATTCTTTGTCCTGAGAGCACATGGCAGAATCCGTCAGAAGCTGGTATATTCTCTGTTGGGATAGCATGTGGCAGAATCTGGTATATTCTCCGTCGGGATAGCATGTGGCAGAATCTGGTAAATTCTTTGTCCTGAGAGCACATGGCAGAATCCGTCAGAAGCTGGTATATTCTCTGTCGGGATAGCATGTGGCAGAATCTGGTATATTCTCTGTCGGGATAGCATGTGGCAGAATCTGGTATATTCTTTGTCCTGAGAGCACATGGCAGAATCCGTCAGAAGCTGGTATATTCTCTGTCGGGATAGCATGTGGCAGAATCTAGTATATTCTTTGTCCGGAGAGCACATGGCAGAATCCGTTAGAAACTGGTATATTCTCTGTCGGGATAGCATGTGGCAGAATCTGGTATATTCTTTGTCCTGAGAGCACATGGCAGAATCCGTCAGAAGCTGGTATATTCTCTGACAGGATAGCATGTGGCAGAATCTGGTATATTCTTTGTCCTGTGAGCATGTGGCAGAATCGGGCAGAATCTAGTACATCCTTTGTCATTGGCGCACACGACAGAATCCGTCAGAATCTTGTATATTCTCTGTCGGGATAGCATGTGGCAGAATCTGGTATATTCTCTGTCCTGAGAGCACGTGGCAGAATCTGGTATATTCTTTTGTCCTGAGAGCACATGGCAGAATCCGTTAGAAGCTGGTATATTCTCTGTCGGGATAGCATGTGGCAGAATCTGTTATATTCTTTGTCCTGAGAGCACATGGCAGAATCAGTTAGAAGCTGGTATATTCCCTGTCGGGATAGCATGTGCCAGAATCGTGCAGAATCTGGTATATTCTTTGTCCTGTGAGCATGTGGAAGATTCGGGCAGAATCTAGTATATTTTAAGTCCTGAGAGAGCATGGAAGAATCAGACAGAATCTGGTATATTTTTATCCGCAGAGCAAATGGCATAACCAGTCAGAATCTTGCATATTGTTTGTCCTGGGTTCACATGGCAAAATCAGTCAGAGTGTGGTATATTCTTTTTCTGGAGAGCACATGGAAGAATCAGTCAGAATCTGGGATATTCTTTTTCTGGAGAGCACATGGCAGAACCAGTCAGAATTTGTGGTATTCTTTGTCCTGAGAGCATGTGGCCGAATCCATCGGAATCTGGTAAATGTTTTGTCCAGAGAGCACACGGCAGAACCAGTCAGAATCTAGAATATCCTTTGTCATTGGAGCACATGACAGAATCTGTGAGAATCTGGTATATTGTTTTTCCTGATAGCACATGGCTAAACCAGTCAGAATCTGTTATATTGTTTGCCCTAGGTTCACACGCAAAATCTGGTATATTCTTCTCCCTGCAAGCACGTGTCAGAATCAGTCAGAATCTGGTATTGCCTTCATCATTGTTGCACATGATTGACAGAATCTCTCAGAATCTGTTATATTCTTTGTCCTGAGAGCACATGGTAGAATCAGTCAGAATCAGTTTCAGTCTCAAACTCTCGTAGATTCTGGTCTAATGGCGCTTTTCCCAGACCAGAAAGGCCCAGAGTAGGTCATCTTTGAGTGCTTGTACGGTGCAGCTTACAGTTGAAGGTAGTGGCCTTAGAACCGCAGGAGCAGCCGCATGCATTGAGTTCATAGAGTTGTATACGTTTGAAACCTCCCATAGATATTCAGAATCAAACATGTCTCAGCATTCACTAAGAATAACCTCATGATTCTGGACACTATTGCAACCTTTTTACTTGCTACTCAAGTGATGTCCACTAGCTCCAAGCCTCTAGGTGACGCTCTTCGCACCAGTAACTTACTTTCACTTTTATATATTAATATCACTGTCTACGTTGATAAAGCGATAGAGCTCATTAAACTCCATGCCTGAGCAGAAGTCTTCGACTGTTGCTACAGTCTGAGAATCTGTCCCATCTGCGTTGCGAAGCTTCGCATTTGAAGAAACTCAGTTTATTCCTAATAAACACCAGTCATTGCAAGTGCTTTGGGAGAGTCTTATAGGACTCCAGTACACCTTTACCACTCAAGATTACTAAGGCAGGTGATCCACTCATTGTACTCAGCACCATTACCCAGGAGCAAGTATCCACACACAAGAACTGCCAGGTCACGTCTTTACGTTGATTAACGACCCCTTTGTGTCCGTTGGGGTTTCACGCTTTTATCAAAGCCCTGCCTTACGATTTCACTCTTCATATCGAATATGCAGGATGTCTGAATCAGCACATCCCTTCTTGAGTAACTGTGTTTAGCCCTGATGTTGATGGGCCTTATATAACTCACTGTAAGATAGTTTAACAGCTAAGGCACGACCTCCAGCAGAAGACAGAGTTTTTAAAGGCTTCGAGAATGTAATAGGTGCTCCATCCTAAATGTGGACAGGAATCAAAATATCAGTGCTAGCAGAATTGTCATCGACTGCACCGATCCTGCATGCATCCTATTACCACCGGATGGCAATATGTTATGTGTATTTGTAAACCACACAACTCACCCAGGAGGGTATCCGCATGCTGAAGCAGGAGCTGTGTAGACCGAGCCAGGGTCAGGGCTAGGTGATGAGCCAGGTCTTCAGTTTCTTGTGGAAATCAAGAACTGAGGAGAAGGCTCTCATGTGCAGGGGCAGGTGGTTGCAGGCTTTAGGAACGTGTTAGGAGAAGGCACAACTGCCGCATCTGGTTCTAGACATGCCTGAGAGGTGTGAGTAGGAGACTGGCAGAGCAGAGGTGTTTTGTAAGTTTGTGGAAGAAGTTTACGTGTTTGTTTAGGTACATGGGGTGAATGTTGAGTAAGGCTTTGTATGTGTGCGCGAGTAGGTTGAAAAGTCATTGCTTGTTTGTGGATTGGGAGCCAGTGGAGCTCTATGATGTGCAGTGTGATGTGGGTGGCAATTTAAGGGTGGGCCTGGCTGCTGAATTTTGTATGGTTTGGAGTCTTCTGGTCAGTTGAGTGTTGATTACAGCTTAGAGTGTGTTGCTGTAGTCCAGTTTTCTGGTGATGCTAGCGTGGGTGATGGTTTTCCTGGTGTTGGTGGGGAGTTGCATTCACTTGGCAGGTCATGGTGAGTTGGTTGTCAATTACTTGTCTGAGGTTCTTTGTATGTGTTGCTGGTAGGGGTGTGGTTCACAATCCGGCAGGCCTCCAGGTGGAGTTGCAAATCAAGGTGTCTTTGCTGATGATTCCTACTTCTGTCCTGTCTGTGTTCAGCTTGGGGCCGTTTTTTTTCCTCCATCTGGCAACTTCAGTCACACAGGTGGAGAAACTGGTCCCAGTGTTTGGTGTCTTGTCGAAGATAGATAATATGAGCTGGGTGTCGTCAGCGATGATATGATGTTGATTTTGTGGGCTTGGATGATGCTGGCGAGTGGGGTAATCAACAGATTGGGGCTGAGTGAGGATCTTTGTGGAACTCTGCAGATGAGGTTGACAGTACCTGAGGTGCAGTGGACCAGGCTGACCAGCTGGGTGTGGCCTGTCAAGAAGGAGCAAATCCTGCAAAGTGCAGTACTGTGGATGCCAATGGGAAAGTGTCAGTAGGATAAGGCTGCGGTTGGGCCTAAATTCTGATTGAGTGTTTTTGAAGAGGTGGTTGTCAGTGAGGTGGGTGGGTAGGTGTTTAATAAACATTACTTCTGCTGGGTAGGGTAGTAAGGAGATAGACCAATAGATGGCTAGTGTCTTCGGGTTTGTTGAAGGTTAATTGGTGGGGTGGGGGGGCTTTGGTGTGTTTCCAGGCATCTGGGTAAGTGGCTGTAATGATTTAGACATTCACGTTAGTGGTGAGAGCTGTGCTGATGGAGTCCAGCCTTTTGATGAAGAGGTGGTGTGGGCAGGGTCAGATGGTGCTCCAGAGTGTATGAGCTGCATGGTTTTTGCAGTTTCTTGAAAGGTGATTGTGAGCCAGGTGGTCAGGGTGGTCCCCTTGGTGTTGGTAGAAAGGGGTAGGAGGTCTTTAAGGGTGGAAGGCCCTGGTTGGGGCTCAAAGTTGTTGTAAATGCTGGTGATCTTGTAGCTGAAGATTAGGGACAGATGGGTGCAAAGGTCCTGTGAGGAGATTACACTGATAAGAGCTTGCTGCCGAAGAGGTGAAGTCTTTCATTATACCAAAAGTTTCCTTGGCACTGTTAGGACTGGTTCTGATGCAGTTGGTGAGTGTGAATCGTTTGGGGGCTGTGATTTGCTGATGGTAGCATCTGAGGGTGGATCTGTAGGTCCTCTTGACGGTATCATTCTGACTTTGTCGTCATCTGCTTTCAAGTTGCTTGCACTGGCGTTTGGTGAGCCTGAGCTCTTCTGTGTACCAGCTTGCTTGCGCTCTGGTTCACGTGTATTTGTTGACTTTGAGAGAAGCCAGAGTATCTGCATAAACGGTGATCCAGGTATTTTAGTTGGAGATGGATTCAGGGAAGTTGTTGTTGTGTCAGGGCCGTAGTTTAGGAGTTCAGAAGACGAGGATGTTTCTTGGATCTTGTTCTAGTCCAGTTGCGAACATTTGGTGAGGGTGTTTCTGCAGTGGTGTGGGATAGATAAGCTGAAGCTGATGAGGGTGTGGTTGGGACAGACAATTGGTGTTGGTTTGTCTACTGTGATGGCTCGAAAGCTGGTGAAGATGGGTCCAGTAGGGGTCCTGTGGCGTGTGTGAGTCCGAGTTTACACCGGTCCTTGAGGAGGTACGTCGTGTAGGGATCGTTGAAGTCCTGCAGGTGGTATTTGAGGTCACAGGGAGGCGATGAAGTCCTCAATGGTGCTGCTGAAGTTGCATGGTCGGGGAGGGTGGTAGGCGTGGATACGACTCAGGGTGTAGTTGACGGTCATGAGGAGTTTGAAGGTTAAGTGTTCAATGTTGCTGGCAGTGCTAACCGACATGGTAGAGCATTAAATACATTTTTTGAAGATGACCGCGATTCCTCCTCCAGGTCCTGTTGTCCTGCCCTGTCTTGTATCAGTAATGTATTTCCATGGCAGTGACTAGGACCGACGAGGGAGTCAGCCATATTTTGGTCATGAAGAGCAGGTCCATTGAGCGGTCGTGTAGCAGATTCCAAGTTTTCATGGCATGTTTAGTAAGGAAGTGAGTGTTGAGAAGTATGCAAGACAGGGAGGAGTGTGGTATAATTGGGTTCGGGTATGTGTGGTCATGTGTATTGAGTTTGTTGGGTGTGTGAGGTGCGTGCGGGAAGTGCACTTGGTGATGTAGAGTGCATGTGAACTGGCTGTGGGAAAGGAGAGCGCACCTTAAGTGTTACGTGGTGAGCCGTGGCATCAGCAGTAGGAGATGCAGCTGGGTTTTAGAGCACAGAGGGTCACAGTGGAGTAGCGATGAGGAGGAGTTGGGTGGAAGAAGGACCAGACACTGGTCCCAGGTGGGCCGCAAATGGGCGCAGATGTGCTTGCCTTTGTTGTTCCAGTGGTGCATCTGCTCTGCAGCCTCACTAAGTAAAGACAGTTTTGGTGGGAAACCAGTGATGTCACTTGCTATGCAGCTGTATTATTGGATATCCAGTATTGTCACTTCCTGTGCAGATGGATATTGGGTATGAGCCCTCTTGCTTGGAGTGGAGTGGTGTGGCTCACTGGTAGTGGAGTGGTGTGGCTCACTGGTTAGAGGCGGCAGACCCGGAAGCAGAGGACGGCCTGGGACTAGGGTTCAATCCCCGACGCGGCAGGGTTGTGAACCAGGGTCAGCGGACTCGATAATTCTCGCCTCGGTGCCTACTCTATCCAGGGATCACACTCGGCAACTCTGGGCATTAGCTTGCCTCATCTCCACAACGGCCCTCCACAAACGCCGGAGATGCCTGGTTTCACCCTTGAGATACCCAGGAGGTAACATCTCACAGGGAAAGCCAGGACGGGTTCCCCAGCGGTCTATAGCGCCAGGACGCTTCTGGGTAGCAGTGCGCTTTACAAGACACACACATTTACATTTACATTGCTTGGCTTTTTTTTGCTGAAATAAAAGATCATCACGCCATACTCAGAAAAAAAGGCAGATGAAAAAATAAGCCTGATAGGCTCAATATCTGACGTAGGACATGGTCACGGAAAGGACCAATGATGTTGAACGAAATGTCCATTTAAAATCCAGAAGATGCTTTATTAGAAAAATCCCATAAAATATTTGGGCTACCAGGGACAATATTCTACAAACAAGACCTACTATCCTTCCATAGAGGTAATGATACCGACCAACACGTCTAAACCCACAGCACAAGAGGTCACTAGTGTATCTTCTCTGTATGCACACTAGAATTAACTCCCTACCTACCAAAGACTTACATATATAAAATGTTTTATGTAGAGCCATCTTCTAGTATAACATAGGAGTCATATTTTGAATGTTTCAATGATGGACGTCTTGGCGGTTAAGGCCTTAATGTCCTGTGTACCAATGGTGATCACCTTCATGCCAACAGCTTACCGAATTTCTTCTTGAACGTAAAGGTGTCATAAAAATTTGGCACGTCGAGTAGGAGTCACAAGAGTGGTGGGAATGGCCAAAATGTTGATGATGATGGTGTCGCTTCATCCTTAGATTTACCGTTGTCGAAGTCTTTTGACAAAGAGGGTCCGTTTTTAGTGGAATTGTCACCTTCTCTGGCTGTCCTGTGATTTTCTTTTCTTCTCCTTCTTTGACTTGAGCTATTCAAGTTTTCCTATGAGGCATATTCTTTTTCTGTTTTCTACTATTCCACTGGACAGATTTATTTTACAGATTTTAAAATCTTTTCAGATGTGATGGTGATAAACAGACCACTCATATATGTTGAGAGCAGCTTCCTTCTTTTTCCCACAGGAGCAACAAACCACAAACAGGCAAAGCATAACTTCGAAATTCCCCTTTAAACATTCAAAAATGAAGGTGTAAAGCATCACACAAGTTAAAATGTTGAATGAAATCTACATTTGTAGAAATCTGAATTTAAAACCTCACAAAATAGAGTCTCAAAACCAAAGAAATGTTCGGTATCCCTTTCAACATGATCCAGAAAAAAGAACTATGCCTTTGAGTCTGTACAAAAGCATGCTCAGATTTGGAAGCTCCTGGTTCCTTAAACGGATTGCACATATTTTTACTTCTCTAGGCATTAAGCCTATCGGGCTGAGTTTTTCTTCATGTAATTCTGAGTATGGAGTTTTGGTCTTGTATTGCAGCACACTAGAAGGCTCATGCTGCAACATTGTCTTCTGTCTTACAGAAAATTATAGAATGAATTCAGGAACAAAGGTGGCTTCTTAAGGCTTTGGAAGTTGTGTCTGCATTTGGGAAATGTCCTACATCCTGTGGATATACTGTTGGACATATTCTGTATTTATAGGTACAGTGAAGATTCCTGCAATGCATAACTATGAAAACAAGCAAGAGCCAATTCCAAATCCCTGCATTGATCAGTCTTTACTTCCATGAACTCTGGAAACACTATTGCCACTCATCATAATGTTCTGAATCTTACAGTATCTCTGATACTTTGACAGGTGCCACTAGTATCAAAGTATTTCTTGTCCTTCTGTTCTTTTTTCCTTAACCTTCTCAGCCCCTGATCATGAACAATGTATGATAATAAACCACAGAGTCCATCTAAACCACAACAATATAGTTTTTAGGTCTTGCCTAGGCACTGCTTGCGCTGTCTCTTCAAGACATGTGGTATTCAGTCATTGGCTTTTAAGCGTGCCCAGCACTTTCCATTGGTTCTTTTCTCTGCCTTTACAAATTCCTTTGTTTTCATTGGTCAATTGCATACATTTGTATTGCCTTTGGGCTGTTTTGTTCCACCCTGGACACAGCACCTGCTACATGAATCCTTTGACTATGGGCAATATGTTTTCTTTCTTAGCACTAAGTTGTCTTTCTGTTATATCTTCGCTGCCGCTCCCAGTTCACCTAATCTCCCATGCCTTTCCAGAACAACACCTCCCGCCCCTCGCAGATTGTTTGTATTCTGAACAGCTGCTCTTTGCTCCCTCTCGGGTGCAGCTACCTCCTCCTCCCTCCTGCTTATAGGGCTCTTTTCTCCCCTGCAGCCTGCGTGGCGCTGATGATTCCCCTCCCTTTGTTTAGAAGTGAGCAATTACAGCTTCTAGAGCTTGAGTTTCTCTCCTTTAAAAAATAAGAATGAAAGATCGGCTTCATCAGGACTGGTTTTACTATTCAAGATTATCATGGGGAAAATTTGAGATCTCAGATAATGATAACACGTACTTTGCGTACAACCTGGGTTGCAAAATGAGTCAGCGGGGAGTTGTTTTTCCAATCCCTTGGTTTGGTTTTCTTTTACAAATTGCTGATTTTGAGCCCAGCCGCTTCAACTACTCATACTAGAACTCCCAGAATGCACCCAATTAGTTATATGAAATCAGAAAAATCTGAAAATAATTGCAAATGCATTTACATTGCATTTCATACTACTGAAAACATGTTTCAGCGCTTTGGATGGACAACAATACAAGATTTTTATGAGGTCTATGAACGCTGTTCTATGTCCCAGTTAGGTAACACAATTCTGCCTTCATAAGCTTCATTATCCCACCGCATGGGTAGTACTGAAAGGCACATCAACTAATTCAACTATGTTTGAGATTCTAAGAAAAGGTAGACCTACATAAGTGCCAGATTCAAAGCACAGATGTGATGACCAGATGGCTGTAAGTCACCAGCACATCCCTATTCCATCCGGATTGTTCCCTTACAAGTCACTTACATCAGCTGACTTGCCGGCATTGGTTACATCGAAGTAAGGCAAGGTCACATCTCCCCAAATGCACTGGGAGGATAGATGCAGGCCATTGGTGCATTAACATCCAGTCAAATACATTATAGTATGCAACTGAAGGGGTCTCTCACTATATTGTAGAGTCGATATCCCACAACTAGCAGAGACTTCATGCCAAACCCAGGCTCACTTTGGGCCAAATGTATCAAAAAAGAGTTTTGCGATTCTCAAATTCCGATTGTTATTGAATCCCAATTAGAGAATCGCAAAATGCAATGTATGTAGGAATTGCTAAAAAATGTGCGAATTCTACATATTCCTTATTTGCGAATCGCAAATTGAGATTCGCAAATAAGGAATACCTTCCCATTCATTCCTATGGGCTTGAAGGCCCATAGGAATGAATGGGAAGACATTCTCAATTTGCGATTACCAATTAGAGAATTGCAAATTGAGAATGCAATTTCAAGGTTGCAAGGGTGCCAAAAGGACACCCTGTTGCACCCCTGAAATATGCATGTGTGCACATTTTGCGCACATACATGCCCTAAAGGAATGTATGTGCGACATATGGCACTTAAAAAATTCTAAAAAGTGTTTTTTTTTAAAGAAAATCGCAAATTACCACCAACCTGAAGTTGGTGGTAATTTGCAATTCCTGAAGGCCAAATAGCAAATTTCTGGTGCTTCCAGAATTGCATTTAAGGAATCGCAATTCGTAAAATAGAGAATCGCAAATTTTGCTATTCTCTATTTTGCGATGGCCTTTTGGGATGATACATCCCACAAGGCTTTTTTGAATTCGCAAACGGTCCGATTCTGAGAATCTGCCTGTTTGCAAACGGGAAAAAGGCTTGATACATATGGCCCCTAGTTTCCTTCACTTGGGCAAAGCAGTCTGCTCATTCCAGCATAATTTTCGGAACCTTTCTTCCTCCCGCTTTTGTGTCAATTCCCCCCGAAAATCTGGCAATGATGACTCCCTTTATGGTTCTCATCCACATAGCTGCCAAGGTCTTAGATTGCTTATGTCTGACATTCTCATAGTTTCAGTTTAATTATGAGTGACCATTAACAACTATGAGTGACACTTTCTCACAAGCTAAGGGAAAAATATACATATTTAAGGGCACTAGTGTCCTTGTGACCTGAACATACTCTTAAGTGTAACATAGATGGCCCACCTAACGGCAACATCCAGAAAGCTGTGATTATTTAGTGTGAAAAGCAGACACACTAATGACCACTGCTTAGTAATGTGAAGCTGCCAGGGGCCTACTGGGCTGAATGGGATTTAGCACAACGTATGCACTATGTGTATATTGAAACAGCTGCATTGGCATGTAAACTGTGTACTTATTATTTTGTAAATGTCTCCCTTGATACCGCGGCCAGGAGTTTTCTGTGCTTGTGCTCCTTGGTGGACAGGATGTTGCTGACACACTGTAAAAAATATCTTTTTATTACAAATTTCTTAGGCACTAGGTCTTTGTGTGTCCGCCTCTCGCATACTATCTTCTGAATCATGCTCACCTTAGTAGAAATTAATATGAAGTCACCAATTAATGATGAAGGTTTAGACTCGGAAGTGTATTTAAATCCAGATCTGTGACCTAAGGCACGTGCTGGCTGGACCCGTAGAAAAGTCTGTTATTATAACCAAAATCCCACCAAATAACTTAGACAGGCCCAGGCCAGTTTATATTACAACCCGTCACCTTTTCATGACCTGGGCCCAGCTCAAGCTTCAATATGAAAGCTCTCTTGTGTGCCTAATGGGAAGCAAATTACTATACACACAATAATAGGGCAATACAATATGATAAAATGAATCATCTTTCCCAACTTAAATCCAGTGCCAGGCAGCTGATGACGACTTGCCTTGAGAGTACAGGCGTCTCTGCCCGCCTACATCATCCAGAGAAGGGAGAGGAACGACTGGTGAAAAATTGATGCTGGGCGCCTGGTGCAGCAGCAGGTGGCCTCCAGGGTGCTCTGGAACTATTGAGTGGCGCCATCATGCCGTGCTGCACCGCTTGAACAGAGCCCCACTTAACCACTGTGGCTCGCGCGGATGGGGGATAAAAGCCTTAACCAGCCGGGCCTGAAACTATCAAGTGTGGCGTATGCACCCTATTGCTTAGAAAGTAAAAGAAGACTAATGCGTAGTGAACCGAGCCCCCGTGGATCCTCATGATTGCTTACAGCATGTACCAGCAGGTGGTTCAAAAGACAGCGAGCCGGTGGGGTCGGGTCCAAAACTTAATGAAAACTGCCGACGCCTGCCCATTCATACCGCAGGAGACAGCAGGGGTGGAAGGACCCGCCTATTAGTGTCTGCTATTGGGTACTGACTCCGACCGTCCCGACGTGATTGATAATGCCGCTCCTGCATCGGGTGCATAGTGTTACATTGTAGCACTGGGCAGGCTGAGCTCATCCGGGGCCCCCCAAGCCTGCCGAGAACAGCGCCTAATGCGCGTTGCCACTGCAACTTGTATAGTGCATTACTAAAACAGCTATCATAATGCGTGACATTGCATTTCAGTGCATTGATATATGGAGAAGTGTGGCTCACTGGTTAGAGCAGGCAGACCCTGAAGCAGAGGTCAGACCCGGGACCAGGGTTCAATTCCCGACATCTTGAGCTCAAATGTCCACGGACTCGATAATTCTCGCTTCGGTGCCTGACCTAATCATGGGTCCCACTCTGCAACTCTGGTCATTAAGCTTGCTTAATCTCCACAACGGCCCCCCGCGGCGGGATGCCTGGCTTTCACCTTGGGGATGCCCAGTACGGGTTATCTCACAGGGAAAAACCAGGACGGGTTCCCAAGGCAAGCGCGGAGATACCCCTTCGGGGGTCGAATCTGGCGCTATATAAGAAATGCAATAATTGATGCGGATCACCTTACTGAAATGCGTCAGTCCAACGCCTTATGTGTGATACTTGGCAGGGCTGCATTCGCGACCTTCTAACATGGGGGTTTCGTTGTGCCCCTGCCTCACATTCTCTTCTCACTTTCTTCCTGCTAGTCTTCCTCCTCTAATCATACGCGCCCTTTTAACCTTTGCCCTTTCTTGCCTCCCCCTCTATTCACTTCTTCCTTTGTTTTTGTATTGTTTTATATAGCGCAAACATGACCCATGATGGTATCCGAGCGCTTTACAGGTGAGTGAAAAAGAGAGGAGACCTAAAAATCAAACACAGTGTGGTCAGTGGTGCCAGGGCAGGAAAACTCTGTCGACATGGCATACATAATCAAAAAGTCGTTGGGGGGGCAGGGGGGGGGGGGGGGGGCAGGAGGGAAGGTTTCATTTTTCTTGGATGCTCATTTGGAAATTGGCTCCCTTGGTGAGGGCCGCAATATGCTTCTGAATGTTCAGGCTGTTGTCGAGCATTATGCTCCAGGACCTCGGGGAGTCAATGATGTGTGGTATGCAGTTAAGAGCGGATTCATCCATTCACAGATGACAGGAGAATGGTTGGGAGGGGCGATTAAAAGAAATTTTGTTTTCAGAGCATTAAGTTTGAGATGATTTAGAGTTAACAGGTTTTGGGCTTTCAGTAGAGTAGTTTCGAGGGCCCAGATATCATCAGGGGAGGAGACTTCCAGGTACAGTTGAGTATCATCGGCATACATATGATAGTGGATATTAGATAGTTTTAAAATTTCAGTTAGAGGCTCCATGAACAGGTTAGAGAGAGTTGGAGAGAGTGTGGACCCTTGTGGAACCCCGAGATTGACCGAGGGAGGGTTAGAAAGAGATTGGTTGACCTTGAATCTTTGAGTTCTATTGTGGAGAAAAGATGCAATCCAATTAAGGATGGGCCCTGATAACCCTATCCTTATGTTCCAGTATGTTGAGTAAGCAGTCATGCTTGACTGTTGAAACCTGACAATAGGTCGAGGGGGGATCAGAAGGCAAGAGTCATTCTGATCCTCGTTGAAGTGGTTGGAGGGTTTCAGTGCTGAGAGCGTTTGGAGAATGATGTTATCGTCCAAGATTTCTAAAGCGCTACAAGATGCATTGTTTTTGAGGGTAAGATCTGGAGTGAGCGACGGTGCCAAACATTGAGGGGGGTATGAACTGAGGTGAGATTGGCAAGTGCTCCAAAGCAGTCTGCAGCTCAAGTTCCATCTTAGATGTCTTTCCGATGAAGATAGATGTTCCTAAGTGATCGCAGATGTTTGAGATGAGCCAGGGACGGCGAGGATCTCCACAGTCTTTCCTTTCCTCGCCCACCTCAGCTTCTCCAGCCCCCACACTGTCCTCCCTCCCCCTTTCAAAATACCATGGGCTGCCATGACAGGCCAGGCAGGTCTTATTTGCCTAGCTCATTTATGGATACAGTTGGCTATTAGTAGTGGTCGCGCAGGTAGCGTCCATATTTTGGACATAAAATTCAGATGAATGCTCTGCTTCCTGGGTTCATCAATATTACAGGGTTAGTTTTAAAGTTTATTTTATGTCAATAAATTTCATACTGAACTGCAAACTACTTTTATTTAGGACGGATGGATGCAGAGCATTCGTTTCTAGGGGGATACCCAGAGTGGTTAATCACCAAGGATGCCGTGTTACCATCCAGTTCATTCTGGGAGTATTAGTTCAAAGGCATTGCGGTTAATATAACAGACCTTAAGCACGGTAAAACATGATTTATAAAAAAACATAGATGTCAGTTCGCTTATGTGAGGTTTCCCTGTTTACAATGTCGGTGTGCGTGATAATTCAAAGCCTGAAGTGTGGCAGTTTATCAAGAGTTGAAACCTGGCACTGACACTGCCCAAGTGGTATTTCTCTCACCATAGGATTCCCGGAATTTAGGAATTCCACTGGGGGATTCACCTGAAGTCTTAGCCCTTGCTCTAGTAGTCAGAATCCATCTGCTGTCATTATCAGCGGGCTCGGGAAATCTTGTGATTGGTCTAGCTCCTTGCCGGCCTTGGCTTAGTAACGAACAAAAGAGAAGTTAAAATAACAAATGCAGCTGTACACTCACACGCTGGGAGTTACCAATATGAAAACACACATGTAACCTAGTGACTGTTGGACTTGGCCCTCTCTGCAGGGTCAGACCTGAACTTTTTGCCTTCCTCCACTATGCTCTCTGACTTGTTTTTGTTGGTTTAATGACTCTGGGCACTTTACCACTGCTGACCAGTGCTAAAGTGCATATGCTCTCCCTACTGTAAAATATATATGTGATTGGTTTCCATGATTGGCTTATTTGGTTTACTATCAGTCCCCAGTAAAGTGCACCAGGAGTGCCATGGCTTGTAAGTACAAATACTGCTAGTGGGCCTGCAGCGCTGGTTGCGCCACCCACAGAAGCAGCCTTAAAATGTGTCTAAGGTCTGCCAATGCAGAACCTGTGTGCAGTCTGGTACTGTCATGCTGACTGCGCAAGTGCACCGACTTGCCAGCCTCTAAACCTTCCCTTTACTTCATGTGAGTCACCCCTATGGTAGGCCCAAGGGCAGGGTGCATTGTAAGTGTAAGGTAGGACAAACCCTGATGTGTGTGGCATGTCCTAATAGTGAATTACAGCCATTTTCGTTTTTCACTATCGTAAGGCTACCTGTTCTCATAGGCCAGAATAGGCTACTGGAATTATTACACTCTATAATATTGTTGCTTGATTTATATTGTTATTTATTTATCATGGATTGTATACTTATATATGTGCTTTTATGAATTCCTGTAATTCGAATAAAGATCTTTTGAACTTTGAACACTCTATAATCCCAGCAGGCTCAGGGAACATGGTAGAAAGTCATGTTTAGTATGCCTGGACTCAGAATAATAAAATACTTCTTTTAGTAAAGTTTATTTTAATATCCTGTGTTTGCAAATGCTACTTTTAGAAAGGTTTTAGGTGGGGTGAGCAACCAAATAAACCCTTGCGGGCTTGGGCAACTTTTAGAAAGGTAGCATTTGCTCACCTGACCATTTCAGCCCCCCTCTGCTAGGATGTGTATCTGCTGTCTGGTTTCTGTGAGTGACAGGGCTAGGGGATTCCAGGGGACAGTCTGTGCTGCCAGGTGGTGAATAGAGGGATTACCCCCAGGATGGGTGGGAGGAGTGCCCCTTGACTCTGAATAGGGCTGTGCTCTGCCACCACAATGCTGGCTCCACCTCCTGTGGAGCGTCTGAAGTCCCTGCCCTGCACCCTGATAAAAACAGCCAGAGGCTCAACAACAAAGTGCTCCAAAACCGGGCTGAACCAGGCTCAGGCCCCCTGGCCTGTTAAGACAAAAGAAACTGTGTATAAAAGTAGGAGCCCTGCTCCTAAACATTAAATCCTGTTTTGCCCACGACGAACCTCTCTGCAGAAGCTGCGTGCTGAAGGAAGAAGAGGAAAAGATCAGAAAGGACTTTGAAGACTTGCCCGAAACAATCTCCAAAGGCTTGATATTGAGCTAGCCCCCTGACCTGAGCCCCAGGACCTTCGCCCGTCTGTTGCTGGGCTGTGTGCTTCCCCTTTCGCCGGAGCTGTGACCTCTGGTGCCCTCGCCCCCTCCTAGGGCCGTGACACCCAGGAGCCTGGCCGCCCCGCCCGCTGAGAGCCCTGCTCGAGTCGAGCCGCTCTCTCCACGCTGTGCCGGGCCGCCCGCTCCCCTGTCACCTCGCCTGCAACGGGAGCGCGCTGTGCGCACCTCACCCCTCCCGCCGGAATTGTATCGGAGCGCAAATTCTAGCCCCGGACAGCCTGGACACTTGAAACGTACCCGGCCGCCCTCTCTGCCCTCCCGCATCTAACAGGCCGCGCCGCACTCTGACGAGCCTCCAGTACGGTCCGTACTAGAGGCCCGTGCTGCGCCTGCCTGCCCGTCAAGAAGTACGCCTCGTTGGCCTAACGACGCCTCGCACCTGAACGCCGCGTCTAAGCATCAAATCAAGGTACTGTACTATTCGAACTCCAGTATGAGTTCGACTCGGGGTCCGCAGCGTTTGTTTTCCCCGTATTTGCAAAGACCCGAACGAGGTGCATTGCCGTGCTGCGCCTCGTACCACCCGCTACAACACAACCCCCTCCTGGTGCGCATTGTGCTGTGCGTCGCGCCCCGGATGGAAGAGTTCGCAAGACGCGTATCCCTTTGAAGAGCCTGTGTTCGTTCCCGGAGTACGAGTCACACAAGAGTGCTACGACTCGCACCCCTGAGTAAAACCCGCTGCGCCGTACTCCCCGTACCGCGAGGCGCGTGAGCATCGAGAGGGCCTTCTTGTTCTCCCCGCACAGAGTATGCCAGAGCGCTACGGAGCGCACAAACTCCACCGAACCGTGCCAGGAGACCAGAATCTGCTTTGAGTGGTGTGGGACAGTATTTGAACTAATGGACCTTGGGAAATAAGCCTTAATTAGGAATTTTTAAGAACTCTTTACAACGAAAGTACTGTGACCTCATTTGAAACACGTTATATTGGTCTTGTATTAAGCCTGCAATTATCTACTGACATATTTTTTATATAAAGCATACGTATTTTTCTAGAATACAGCCTTGTGTCCATCTGTGGTGGGTCGTTGATATTACTGTATGTGGTCATAAATGCTTAACCAACTGACGCCCTGGGATTAGCCTTGTCTGCTTGCGCCACACTACCTAGAGGGTGAGCAGGGGTTATTCTAAAGGGTGATCCCCTTATCCTGACTAGAGGAGAGGGTCCCTGCTTGTCACAAGTTCTTACCTGTGCCAACCAGAGACCCCCAAATCTAACAGTGACCATAATGAAGGAGAAGGCTCATGTGCCCCACGGATGTCAAAGAATTCTTTCTCTAGACCAGACACATAAATCTCACTTTGTTTCATTTCTGGTGCAAATAGTTGTGCCCTCTCAGCACAGCCTGTTCATAGGCGCAGTACTGGACACTACTGTAAGTAGTGCTTTCCTGCCTCTACATGGGATTCAAGACATCCCGGCTATGATTCAATTTTTTCAGAATGGAGTGGCTATTCCAGTCCTGAAAGTCTTCCGCCTGCTTTCTGCATACTGTTGGTCAACCATGCACGCTGGCATATGAGGGCTCTCCAGTGGTGCCTCTGCGGGCATAGGATTCAACACAACGGAGATCTATGGTGGACTGTCTCAAGAGTAGCCATTTCAACCTCCTCCTCCGGTGGCCGCAGTGATAACGGATGGCTCCACTCTAGGATGGGGAGCCCATCTGGGGGATCTGGAGGTCAAAGGTCTTTGGTCTCCAGAGGAATATTTTTTCAAATGAATCTTCTGGAATTGCGGGCAATACGTTTGGCTCAGAAGGCCTTCCTCCTTTCCCTTTTTGGCAGTCGGTTCAGGTCCTAACGGACACCACCGTGATGTGGTACATCAACAAGCAGGAAGGAGTAGGGTCATATTTTCTATGAAGAGAGTCTCTACGACTCTGGTCCTGGGCTCAGGACCATCAGATTTGCGTAATCGTAAATCATCTGGCCGGGAAAACTGAATTTTGTGTGGACAGTCTCAGTCGGCAGTATTCGGCTGATCACGAGTGGCATTTCCATCCTGAGGTGGCCCTTCACATTTTCAGGATGTGGGAGTTTCCTCAGTTGGACCTGTTTGGAACTCGCGACAATGCGCACTGCCCGCATTCTGCAGTCTCCAGTGTCCGATGCGGGGAGCACTGGGGACCTGTTTCAGTTCGATTGAGGCTCACAGCATCTTAATGCGTTTTCTCTCATACCCTTGTTTCCTTGAGATCTGAGGAAGATTCGCCAAGATCGGGCCGAAGTGATATTGATCAGCCCATATTGACCGTGAAGGGTTTGGTACACAGACCTCCTTTACCTCTCAATGCACCCTCCGATCCGTCTCCCTCTCAGGGCAGACCTCCTCTCTCAATCGCAGGGGCAGGTCCAGAGCCTGCACCTTCATGCCTGAAGATTGAACGGGCAACCGTAGTTCTTTCTCTCTCCCACCGGATGTGGTGGAGGTTATATTATCAGCCAGAAGACACACTACCAAATCTGTCTATTCTGATAGGTGGGCCAAGTTTGTTAAATTGTGTGGAAAGAGGACAATTGATCCTTTGCAAATCATTTTTCTGATGTCGTGAATATCTCTCTTTCCCTACCGCAACAGGGTTGTGCGGTAGCTACTGTTAAGGGCTACTTGTCTGCCTTGTCGGCTTTTCTCTGTTTACCAGATCAACCCTCATAGTTTTAATCTCCCATAGTTATGAGATTCATTCAGGGTCTCACAAATTGGTTTCCTCCGATCCTTTTATCATGCCTCAGTGGGATTTTAATTTGGTTCTGACATTCTTGACGGGTTAACCCTTTGTACCATTACATAGTTGTGCCTTAAGGTTTCTAGCATTTAAAACTATATTTTTGGTTGCAATCACTTCCGCTAGCAGGCTCTTAGCTTTAAGCCTCCTTTCACATCCCGAAACCCCAGTCACAAAAAACCCAATACAGAGGGCAGTATAGGATAGGATAGGATAGGATAGGATGTACATTTGTATAACGCAAATTGCTGCCCGGAGGCGTCCAAGCGCTGGGAGAACCGAATACCTACAGCAGGCCTCGAAAGAGAATCAGGGGTGAAATTAGCTAGACAGAATGAAATAAATGGGTCTTTAGTTGTCTACGGAAGGTTGAGAGGTTAGGATTAGCTCTAAGGTGCAGTGGGAGGGCATTCCAGGCTCTGGCACCGTTGTAAGAGAAGGTCCTGCCTCCGGATCTGGATCTCTTTATTTTGGGGATTTTTGCAAGAAAAGTTTGACTGGAGCGGAGGCTTCTGTTGGGCACATAATGGGTAACTAAGTCTTGGGTAATTTTAGGGCCAGTGTTCCAGAAGGCCTGGTGCGCAATGCACATGGCTTTAAACAGGACCCTCTGTCGCACCGGTAGCCAGTGGAGGGTAGGCAGGCCTGCTCTCACTGACTGTCTGTGGGGGAGGTCTAGTAGAATGCGCGCTGCGCAGTTTTGAACTATCTGGAGCCTTCTGAGGGTGGATTCGGGGGCACCAAGATAAAGTATATTGTTAAAGTCGAGTCGCGATTGAATTAAGCCTTGTATGGCAGTTTGTTTGGCATCCCAGGGAAGGAGGGGGAGGATTCTTTTCAGCATCTTCATGATGCCAAAGCAGGTGGCCGAAAGTTTTGTGGACTGTATGTTAAAGGACAGAGATCTGTCCAGCCACACTCCAAGGCTTTTGATGCTGTTTTTGGGAGTGGGTGGAGGGCCCAGGCTGGGTGGCCACAAAGAGGGGGGAATACTGGGGTCTGGGGAGCCCAGGAGCATCAGCTCCATTTTGTCCCCATTCAGTTTTAACGAAGAAAGGGACATCCAGGTCTTCACTTCCTCAAGGCACTCTCTAAGCCCGCCTGGAGCCGATGGAGTGGCTTCCTGAGTCATGGAGACCACCAGCTGCGTATCGTCCGCGTAGGAAATGATCTTAATCCCATACGGGCGGACGACGTCAGCCAGTGGCCTCATGTACAGGTTAAAAAGTGCAGGGCTTAGAGATGATCCCTGAGGGACTCCACATTTCAGAGGTCTACTGGCAGAGACAGACTCGTCTTCAAACACACAGAAGGATCTGTCTTGAAGGAAGGATTTGAACCAAGACAAGGCTTTGTCTTCAATCCCAACCTGGGACATGCGATATAGCAGAGTGTTATGGCTAACCGTGTCAAAGGCCGCGCTGAGATCAAGGAGGATCACTGCCACTGATCCTCCTTGATCCAAGATCTTTCTCGCTTCCTCAGTGACCATGAGGAGTGCGGTCTCGGTCCCATGCTTGGGTCTGAAACCCGTCTGGGTCGGGTCCAGTAGTTGGTGATCTTCCAGAAAGGTGATTAGTTGTTTATTGATGTATTTTTCCAGAATCTTGCTGATCCATGGGAGCAGGGAAATGGGGCGATAATTACTCAGATCATTAGGGTCCAGGTTGGGCTTCTTCACTAGAGCTCTGACCATGGCCTGCTTCCAGGCAGTCGGGACCACACTAGATGAAATGGAGGCGTTTAGGATGTCCTTAATTATAGGCAGGGTAGTTTGAGATGCTGCCATTATTATATCTGGAGGTGCTGGGTCATTGGGAGAATCAGATTTTACACTCCGTGCTAGGGGCTCAAGAGTAGCTAGCTCTAGTGGGGGGAAATGTGTTAATGTAGGTGAGTGAAGAGTGGGAGTCATGAGGGGACAGGTAGGAGCCGAGGGGGTGAGGTGGTTCGGTGGGAAAGCAGAGTAGATGGTATTTATTTTCTGATGAAAGAATTCAGCGCCGTCGTTGCAATGGGTAATGGACTTGTCTGCCTGATCACAGGGGGACTGTTTGGTCAATTTTTTTATGATTCTGAAAATTTCCTTAGGTTTGGATTTAGCAAGGGAGTAAGCGGCTTGGGTCGATTTTATCAACATTTTGTATTCCCTGATGGCTTCATGATAGAGAGTAATCAGCTCGCCAGCTTCTTTCCGACTGCCTACAGCAGCGTTTCTTGGCTCTAAGATCTTCAGTATACCATGGGGCAGTTTTTTGAAGTCGTTTTAGTGTGATTTTTTTTTTGGGGAGAACTGCGTCTAGAGACTGAGTGATCCAATTGGAATAAGCCAGATTAGCAAGGTTAGGGTTATCTTTAATCAGGGGGGGATTCTCAGCAGGGAAATTAGTCCATTTATCAATTGCGAGGTGGGACCAAGCTCTTGTGAGTCTCGTGGTTGATGTCAATTTAGAGGGTTTCGGTGCAGACCAGCTGATAGGGATCAAAAAATGATCGGTCCAAGGCAAGTGGATGGGTGGTCCTGTTGTAAGGCCGATGCAGTTGCTAAAAACCGGGTCCAACAAATGACCCTTAACATGGGTAGGGGAGGTAACTCTTTGGGTCAATTGTAGAGCTACCAGGTCTTCTGTTAAAGTAGTGGCTATGTGGTCTAAGTCCGAGTCGAAATGGAAATTAAAATCGCCTAAAACGGTAAAGTTAGATGTAGGATTAAGGCGTTCAGCTATGATTGAGGGTAAGCAGACATGGAACTGATTCGGGGAGCCGGGAGGACGGTAGATAAGCGTGCCGGAAAGGCATTTGTTAGGTGAGAGTTCAGCATGAAAAGTGATACTCTCACAGTCCGGGATGGAGTCGGTTGCTACACGACAGCGAAATTGATCTTTATAAATTATCGCTAGGCCTCCTCCTCTCCCTTTAGGCCGGTCTAGGTGAGAGATTTGAAAGCCTGGGGGGAGGGCTTCCAGAATCGCTGGCTCAGCGTCAGGAGTTAGCCAAGTTTCTGTCAAAAACAGTATGTCAGGTGAGAGTTCCTCTATTAGGAGAGAAATTTCAACCCTATGTTTTGGGAGGGAACGGCAGTTCAACAGGGACATGCGGTAGTCATATAGCGGGTCAGGTGTTATTTTGGGCTTCAAATGAAGGTTACAGTTGGGGCAGGTAGGGGGTAAGGCATCAGCTTGAAATCTATGTAGGCATCCCTTGCTAGTGGATGTCCTAAGACTGTGCAGGGTGTCAGGGCTATAATGCAGGGGTACTGAGGGGTGAGGAGTAGGGGGACTGGCCCTAGGCCCGCATTCGGCGCGGACGAGCGCAGACGAGCTTGCCTTATGCACGCCTTCGGCGCGCATTCGTCGCGCCCGCTGCGCTTGTCCGCTGCGCCTCCGGTACATGCACATTATTATAGGTCGGAGGGGGGGGCGTGTCCGCAAAGTGGGCGTGTCCCTCGTTCCGTCGGGCTGATGGCGCCTGCGAAGCCTCCCACGAGCTCTCCCTCTCAGCGTGGCAACCGCTGCTGGGGATGCTTTCCAGGTGGAAGACAGGCAGAAAGAGCGTGCGCTTTAAAAACAGTTACGTGCAGTTTTAAAATTATTCAATTCTAGTGAGCAACGACAACTATCTCCCGGCTGAGCCTCAGGAGGTTTCGGCAATCAGTGGTCGCGCTGATAACAGCGTTCTATTTATGTACTTGGAAGGGGGCGTGGCCGCAAAGTGGGCGTGTCCCTCGTTCCATCGGGCTGATGGCGCCTGCGAAGCCTCCCACGAGCTCTCCCTCTCAGCGTGGCAACCGCTGCTGGGGATGCTTTCCAGGTGGAAGACAGGCAGAAAGAGCGTGCGCTTTAAAAACAGTTACGTGCAATTTTAAAATTATTCAATTCTAGTGAGCAACAACAACTATCTCCCGGCTGAGCCTCAGGAGGTTTCGGCAAAGTATGTGGCCCAACAACCTCAAATGCAGAATACAACGTCAGCCAACCAGATACAATGCCCGCAGTGGGCACAGAACCCGAAGGGAAAAGAGGTGAAAACGATTTAGTCAATCTTACCCCCAGAGCAACAGAAGGGGTTTCATAGACCGTAAACAGTGACACCTCCGACACTTCAACTATTACAAAAACAAACACTCTCATTATGGAGGGACAAGCAGCTCAAGTTAACACCTTAAGTCCCCACATTCAAGAGGGACAGAACCCTCAAGCAAACTTTCCATGTGACGATCACCAGTCACAGCCTAAAACTCACAGTTTGTTCTTAATTCCTGAGTGAAATTCCAGAGGGCAGGGAGACATCCTCAACAGAGGGAATATCTTACGATTACTTACATCAATCAGCAGCCTGGCGGATATAAGATCTCATGACCTGGAAACAATTGAGGTCAAGGATTTCATTCAACTCCCAGACCATGATGTAACAAAGGCAACCTGGGCCTCATGCGAAATAGCAAAAAGGATTTTGGAAGAGGAAGACCAACTAAATGCTTGGGGAATTATATAAAGCTCCATCAAACACAGGGTACCTGGATCCCTTGCGACCAGTTAGGCATGCGCAGGAACCCTCCGCACCTCGCATTCCAGGAGGAAGACACAAAGGGGTGCGCAGCATGGACGCATCGCAGACAGATTGAAAAGACTGGAACCCAGGCACCAGATCAGGTGACTGGACCTGGCTAGCTAGGACAATAAACCCACGGAGCAAGAATGCCTGACACAGAGCAAAACAACACCCAGCAGATAGTCTTCAGCTACGACTTTGCTCCTGGAATATGAATGGCCTGGGAAATAAAATAATGGAGACAGAGATTCTGCTATATTTCCAAAATGTTAACATTATCCTCTTAAAAGAAACCTGAATAAATCAACCTTTCCATTTACGTGATTTAGAACACACCATCTGCCAGCACTAAAAAGCCCCAAATTTGGGCACTTAGAAGGAGGACTTACAATCTACCCCTCAATGAAGAGCATAAACGTGCTCAAGGATTTGGATGTCAAGACAACTCCAACTAATGCAATGAAGTCACTCAAAATGGACGTATGAGGTGGCAACAAGCAACAACTAATATTGTTAGCTATATACCTCCACCCACGCGACAAAATCAATGGGATCTGAAATAACCAGGCTTCTATCAGAAGAATCAACATCTAATTTCATGGTAACGTGCAATTTTAATTTTAATCAGCTGATCCTGTTACATACCAGCACCTGGATTCAAGTGAAGCTCAGAGTTGGCGACTGCCTGTCCTGAAGAATACCAACTAAAAAGGGGCTGAAACAAGGGTGTGTGCTTGCCCCGACTTGGTTCAACTTCTTCATGGCAGACTTATCTACAGAATTTGATATTTGTAACTCACACGCCCAAGTAACACACACGCCCACGTCCCCACAGGCCTCGGGGACGAATGACTGCTTCAAATATCTTGTTATGAAGACAGTGAGAAGGGTCTCCTTAGTGGAAGACAAGGCATCACTAAAAGAAAGGACCCACGGATGGTTCGGCCTGCAGAGCTACATACATCCCTCCATCAAACCTTAGTTAGGAGCAGGATTTACAAAGGCAATAAAGGAAAAATATCTTCAATATCGACTGGGTATTCTCCCGACCCGCTGCATCTGCCACCTTGGAAGCGAATACAGATATCAACTAACTGCCGCCAATGTGGGAAAGCAAAAGGGGATGCGATTCATCTATTGTGCATCTGTGGGTGGTTAGAATATGAGCGCGGACTGCTACTAAAACCCATTTTTAAGATCCAGGGGATAAGAGCAAGCAGGAAGGCAGTGAAAGAATGTTTTGAAGGTGGAGCAGTTCAGTTGATCTGCATCTAATGGGGCCCAGAGAAAGGGACAAATTACTGGAAGAACAATATTCAGCATGGAACATCCACCAACAGGAAGAATGTAACTGGAGAAAGCAATCTAAGCTAACTAGGAAATGTATAAGGGACAAGGAACGTCCGAGCTTCTGTTCACTGAATGAGGGTTTCTCGGGAGACCAACCTCTGGCGGAGACATTTCACAATGCCTCAGTCAGCACGTTAATAGATCCTACATTTGTAACCTTACCCTTGATCAGTAAAATTGCAGAGTTTCAGAAAGGTACTTCAGGTCAAAGTGACCACTTTCCACAAGAAATCACAATGAACATTTAAGGCACAACACTAACTCAGCCAGTGGAGGGCCCTAGCGATATTCATACAGACCATTACAGGAGGATAAAATGCAGAACTTGCCAACCAGAAAAATTGTTGGGCTCGGCAAAGACACTTTGGGATGAATCCAAGGGCACAGATACAAATGTGTTAATATTCGGGGTACTTTTATCAAAAAGGTAGGAGAAACACACTCAGAAAGGGAAGGGCTTCGCTCATCATTAAGAGAAACTCTCCCAAAACTGATTTCTCCTCTACCGTCAAATAAGCCAATCAACCTTCTTCCCACCTTGCACCACTCCCATTTAAGGAAATTTATGGAGGCTCTGGTGAATCGGCCCACACCCTATCATCCAGGAGGAGCTAATGCAACTAAAAATAAACAAGAAAAAGATAATCTGGAAGTAAAAACAGAAGCGGAGGAGAAGTTGTGAGCCAAGCGCTTACACAACTCAAAAACTAAGAACAGTGCAAGATTCTGGCACACAATAAACAGCTTTCAGAACCCAAGTGCGCACAGAGTCAGTTCACATCTAATGGAAGAAGCCTGGGTATCCTACCTACGTCACCACTTCAACACAAAATCTGAAGGATTCACGATTGGGAAGCCCAAACCCAGACAACCAAAACAAACCATTTGACAATCTCCTCTTTCATATTTATGGCCAAACAAATGTGGAATAGAATAGCAAAAGGCAGGCTGGAGGGCGCACCGGGCCCTAACGGGATCCCTCCGAGCTTGTGGAAACAAGACTCGGTCTGCTGGGCAGCAGTATTAATACCACTCTTCGAACAGATCTTGGGAGCAGAAAGAATACCAGATTATTGGAGGTGGTCCATCCTATCTCCAATATACAAGAGAGGCAATAAGAATTAAGCAAAAAGCTACAGGCTGGTAGGATTAGTAGATAACGATGCTCAATACTATGCCGGCTTTCTCTTGGACGAACTTACAGATTGGGCTACCGAAAATCAGTCAGCCCCCGTAACCAAACAGGATTCTGCAAGGCATGGGAACTACAACGAATATTCGTGCCCTCTTTCTTCTAATGGACGCTATAAATGCCGAAAACCTGACACTCGTGTGTTTCATCGACTACTCCTCGGCCCTCAATCACATAGATTGAAAGAAGCTGTGGGCTAAACTCACCAAAAGAAATACACCATCTGCTCTCTTGAATCAGCGGATGCTTTTACATACCGATACCTGGGTCCAAGTGGAGCTCACAGTTGGTGACTGCCTGTCCAGAAAAATACCAACTACAAAGCGGCTAAAACAAGGGTGCGTGCTGGCCCCGACTTTGTTCAACCTCTTCATGGCAGAATTATCTACAGAATTGGACAATTGTAACTCACACGCCCCAAGAATTGGTGGTCTTCCCCTCGCTAGTCTACTGTACACTGACGACCTTGTACTGATCAGCCAAACTCTGATTGGTCTCCAACATCTACTAGACTCCTCTCAAAACTTCTCTGCTAATAATGGTCTAAGCATCAACTTAGATAAGTCTAACGTGATGCAATTAAACCCCCCAAAAAACCATCTAGTTAACGCTGGCATCTGGCAGGTCAGATATTAGAAATAGTCGAAGAATGCCAATACCTGGGGGTAATAAGAGACAACAAATGCACATTTCTGGCACAGAAAGAGGCCACCAAGAAAAGAGGAAACTCAATAGCGGTAGCATTAAAAAACATGAAACACCAAAATGCAGGCCCAAGCCTTTTGCCATGGCTCCAGGTGTTCCAAGCAAAGCTCAATCCCAACCATTACTCATGGGCTCGAGTGTCTGAGGGGATGGGATGCGGGCACCCTGGATTGTATAGTTTCAAGCTCTAATAAAAGAGAGAGGGACCCTCTACCAAAGGGTTGGGGTACCGACTATTGACTTTGTCAAAAAAGAGAAATTCTCTTTTGGCACATTAACTAGGACAGAACAACATACTCTACATCAATTCCTCAAACATAAACATATCAATCAGAGCAATGCAATAATTAACCAAATTCTGAAAAGACAAATAAATTCAATATGCACAGTTTATTGTTGTAATTAAAAATAGATTAAAAACATATTAAGAAAATATATAAAACAAGGGAAAACAGACAATATACATGGGAACAAATGATACACAGAAGTTCATCCAGTTAGTTCATAAAGCTCAAAAGAGGGGAGGTACAAAGAAGGTATATTCAGCACCAGTCAGAATACTCAATCAATATATGTTGGATTTCTCCCCCAATTTTCAATGCGTTTCGACGGACATAATATCATACAGCCGTCTTCCTCAGGAAAATATTAGCTGTCTTCCCCAGATAACTTTAATGGAGGGCCTGCCTTCTAGGTAGGGGATAGATACCTCCCTCCTCTCAGATAAAATCGTTTTTCCAGCTCCTAGAGGTGTTTATATTGACCTTTTTGCAGAAATTAAAATCCTTTTTATCTAGCTTGCACGCGGTAAACCGTTTTGATTCTCAAAATTCACTACTGATACAGCAAGCTTCCAGCGTGCAGCTCCCGTGGCGTGGGGTCCACTGAACACCACGGGAGCTGCACGCGGGAGGCTTGTCATTTATCTTTCTAAAAGGCAGCGTTTTTCAAAAGACTGAGAAGACTGAAGCAATCTCTAATATCTTAGCGCGCCTGTTTGGAACTGAATTGTTGTATCAGTAGTGAATTTTGAGAATCAGAATGGTTTACCGCGTGCAAGCAAGATAAAAAGGATTTTAATTTCCGCAACAAGGTCAATATAAACACCTCTAGCAGCTGGAAAAACGATTTTATCTGAGAGGAGGGAGGTATCTATCCCCTACCTAGAAGGCAGGCCCTCCATTAAAGTTATCTGGGGAAGACAGCTAATATTTTCCTGAGGAAGACGGCTGTATGATATTATGTCCGTCGAAACGAGTTGAAAATTGGGGGAGAAATCCAACATATATTGATTAAGGAGTATTCTGACTGGTGCTGAATATACCTTCTTTGTACCTCCCCTCTTTTGAGCTTTATGAACTAACTGGATGAACTTCTGTGTATCATTTGTTCCCATGTATATTGTCTGTTTTCCCTTGTTTTATATATTTTCTTAATATGTTTTTAATCTATTTTTAATTACAACAATAAACTGTGCATATTGAATTTATTTGTCTTTTCAGAATTTGGTTAATTATTGCATTGCTCTGATTGATATGTTTATGTTTGAGGAATTGATGTAGAGTATGTTGTTCTGTCCTAGTTAATGTGCCCAAAGGGAATTTCTCTTTTTTGACATTGTATAGTTTCAAGACCATTAAGAATGCTATTCGTCTACCTAAATATACTTCGCCAGCCCAAATAAAATTGAAATTTGGCCTGGGTACCACGCGGTATGGCCACGAGCAGTGCATGTTTAATCTGTGTGTAGCAAAACATTTCTGAAGGTGCAAGTTCGTATTGTTGCTGGAGATGTTTGAATGTGACTACGTCCCCCTTTGACCACATGTCACCCACCGTGGAAATGCCTATGGTGTCCCATTGTTCGAAGCCCTTGCTATTCTGAAGTCGCCCCAACCCCTTAGTGTCCCAGAGACGAGTAAGTTGGGTGAAGACCCCTGCCAGCCCAATTTTGAATTGCGCTGCATGCCATATGGTGACTGTGTGTTTTGTGGGCCCTATTAGCGTAGAGGTAAGTCCCTTATTGTAAAGTGCAGAGAGCATATTTCCTGGTCACAATAGAAACCTGTCCGCTCTGTATGCGGGGGTCTGCCTGCGGGGCATGTATCCACTGATTAATGACCTTTAATTGAGCTGCTCAATAATACAATTGTATATTTGTGGGTGCTATCACACGATCGTACCACCCACGGGTCAACTTATTCTGCGCTATACGCGCCGGTTTGTTACCCCATAACAGGGTGGATACTTGGGCTGCGACCTTCTTGAAATATCCTTGGGATGCGGGGAACGGCGTGTTCCCTAGTGCATATAAAAACCGGGAAAGTGCCATCATTTTAAAAAGTGCTGCTTTTCCCTGCAACGCCAGGGTTAACGATTCCCAGTGTGTAACATCTCTCTTTAGACGCTCCATTGGGGGCACCAGATTTCTTGAGAAGAAGTCATCTGGATTTGCTGTAATGTACATGCCTAGATATTTAAATGTGTCGTCCGTGACCTGGAGCGGGCAGTCAGCAGGGAGTTGTGGTGGGGGGGCCGTGTCATACGTATAAAACAGATTTGGACCAGTTTATGCTGTACCCCGATGCCCTTCCAAAAATCTCACAGATATTGAGGAGAACCAGTATTGAGCGACTGGGGAAGGCCAAGTATAACAATACATCATCTGTGTACAGGGAGATGCGGTCTTCCCACCCATCTGGCCACCTGAGGCCCCTTATCATTGGCTCCCATCTGATCCACGCCGCCAGTGGCACCAGCACCAGGGCAAAGAGCAGTGGAGACATGACAGCCCTGGCGTGTCCCCCTTGCAAGTGGAAAATCATCAGAAATGTAACCGTTGGCCGTAACGTGTGCTATTGTTTTAGTGTACAGGAGGCGAATCCACGCGCAAAACCTGGGGCCAAAGCCCAGATGGTGAAGCACTACGAATAAGAAGGGCCACTCAACCATATCGAAAGCCATCCGTGCATCCAAGGATAGCAAGACAGCTGGCTCTTGGAGATATGAGATTCAGGCCATTACCCCATGTAAGCGCCTCAGGTTCAGTCCCGTATTTCTGCCAGGCATAAACCCAAACTGGTCTGGATGTATTAGGGTCATAAGATCCGGTGTTAGCCTAATCGCCAGTAATTTTGCGAGGATTTTAGATTCCGCATTTATCAGCATTATCGGGAGGTATGAGGTACATTCTACCGTAGGTTTCCCTGGTTTAGGAATTGCCATTATAGTAGCTAATCGCTGATCGAGCGGCAATTCACCCATGTCCTAGCTATCGGAGTACATGCGAAGAAGGCGTGGGGCAATAGTGCCCTCCGTCTTCTTGTACAGCTCAATAGGCATACCATTCGGTCCTACCGCTTTGCCAGATTGTAATGATCGGATCGCGACTTGTAGTTCTCCCACCGGGAGGTTCGCCTCTAACTCAAGGACCGCCTCCGGGGTGAGCCTAGGCATCGGTATGTCTTTATTATAGGTCAATGCATATTCCATTATCATCATGGAGGATGAGGTATATACTTTCTGGAAGTGTTGTGCTAGTGTGCGGACTATCGCCCGTCGGTCCGTCGTCGTCTGCCCTTCCTCCGTCTGAATCTTTGCCATCCTTGTGTTACCCCGCTCCCTCTTATCGAGCCATACCAGAAGCTTTCTGGCTTTGTCTCCAGTTTCATATATTTTATGTTTAGTGGCCGTGAGCCTCAATCTGGTCTCCTCTCTAAGGTATTCTCTATACTGTTGGATGCATGTCATTAAGACGCAGTGTTTACACCGCACTACCATTATAACACAGTTATCACAACGCAAGTCGTTACAACGACTTGCGCTGTAAGCGCTGGATTTAGGAATAGTATAATTTACTATTCCAACTCCAGCCTACGTAACAGTAGGGAAGGTGTTGGAATAGAAAATTATACTATTCCTTAGTATATAGCGCCATCCAGCGCAAGTCGTTGCAACGACTTGCCTTGTGATGGCTGCGTCGTAATGGTAGCGCGGTGTAAAGCCCGCGTTGTAATGGCTGTCTCCCATACAGTTGCTGCCTGATGTTCAGCGTCTGGGATGTAGCTGGTGTGGGGTTAGTAGAGTGGTGTGTCTCAGCCTAGTGCAACTCTAGTTCAATTTCATACAGTTCTCGCTGTTTCTCCTGCCTATGCCCTGCAATAGAAACTATGGCCTGCCCTCTAATGAAAGCTTCATAGGTCTCCCACAAGATAGTCAGTGAGCGGGCAGTCAGCAGGGAGTTGTGGTGGGGGGGCCGTGTCATACGTATAAAACAGATTTGGACCAGTTTATGCTGTACCCCGATGCCCTTCCAAAAATCTCACAGATATTGAGGAGAACCAGTATTGAGCGACTGGGGAAGGCCAAGTATAACAATACATCATCTGTGTACAGGGAGATGCGGTCTTCCCACCCATCTGGCCACCTGAGGCGCCTTATCATTGGCTCCCATCTGATCCACGCCGCCAGTGGCACCAGCACCAGGGCAAAGAGCAGTGGAGACAGGACAGCCCTGGCGTGTCCCCCTTGCAAGTGGAAAATCATCAGAAATGTAACCGTTGGCCGTAACGTGTGCTATTGTTTTAGTGTACAGGAGGCGAATCCACGCGCAAAACCTGGGGCCAAAGCCCAGATGGTGAAGCACTACGAATAAGAAGGGCCACTCAACCATATCGAAAGCCATCCGTGCATCCAAGGATAGCAAGACAGCTGGCTCTTGGAGATATGAGATTCAGGCCATTACCCCATGTAAGCGCCTCAGGTTCAGTGCCGTATTTCTGCCAGGCATAAACCCAAACTGGTCTGGATGTATTAGGGTCATAAGATCCGGTGTTAGCCTAATCGCCAGTAATTTTGCGAGGATTTTAGATTCCGCATTTATCAGCATTATCGGGAGGTATGAGGTACATTCTACCGTAGGTTTCCCTGGTTTAGGAATTGCCATTATAGTAGCTAATCGCTGATCGAGCGGCAATTCACCCATGTCCTAGCTATCGGAGTACATGCGAAGAAGGCGTGGGGCAATAGTGCCCTCCGTCTTCTTGTACAGCTCAATAGGCATACCATTCAGTCCTACCGCTTTGCCAGATTGTAATGATCGGATCGCGACTTGTAGTTCTCCCACCGGGAGGTTCGCCTCTAACTCAAGGACCGCCTCCGGGGTGAGCCTAGGCATCGGTATGTCTTTATTATAGGTCAATGCATATTCCATTATCATCATGGAGGATGAGGTATATACTTTCTGGAAGTGTTGTGCTAGTGTGCGGACTATCGCCCGTCGGTCCGTCGTCGTCTGCCCTTCCTCCGTCTGAATCTTTGCCATCCTTGTGTTACCCCGCTCCCTCTTATCGAGCCATACCAGAAGCTTTCCGGCTTTGTCTCCAGTTTCATATATTTTATGTTTAGTGGCCGTGAGCCTCAATCTGGTCTCCTCTCTAAGGTATTCTCTATACTGTTGGATGTATGTCATTAAGACGCAGTGTTTACACCGCACTACCATTATAACACAGTTATCACAACGCAAGTCGTTACAACGACTTGCGCTGTAAGCGCTGGATTTAGGAATAGTATAATTTACTATTCCAACTCCAGCCTACGTAACAGTAGGGAAGGTGTTGGAATAGTAAATTATACTATTCCTTAGTATATAGCGCCATCCAGCGCAAGTCGTTGCAACGACTTGCCTTGTGATGGCTGCGTCGTAATGGTAGCGCGGTGTAAAGCCCGCGTTGTAATGGCTGTCTCCCATACAGTTGCTGCCTGATGTTCAGCGTCTGGGATGTAGCTGGTGTGGGGTTAGTAGAGTGGTGTGTCTCAGCCTAGTGCAACTCTAGTTCAATTTCATACAGTTCTCGCTGTTTCTCCTGCCTATGCCCTGCAATAGAAACTATGGCCTGCCCTCTAATGAAAGCTTCATAGGCCTCCCACAAGATAGTCAGTGAGCGGGCAGTCAGCAGGGAGTTGTGGTGGGGGGGCCGTGTCATACGTATAAAACAGATTTGGACCAGTTTATGCTGTACCCCGATGCCCTTCCAAAAATCTCACAGATATTGAGGAGAACCAGTATTGAGCGACTGGGGAAGGCCAAGTATAACAATACATCATCTGTGTACAGGGAGATGCGGTCTTCCCACCCATCTGGCCACCTGAGGCCCCTTATCATTGGCTCCCATCTGATCCACGCCGCCAGTGGCACCAGCACCAGGGCAAAGAGCAGTGGAGACAGGACAGCCCTGGCGTGTCCCCCTTGCAAGTGGAAAATCATCAGAAATGTAACCGTTGGCCGTAACGTGTGCTATTGTTTTAGTGTACAGGAGGCGAATCCACGCGCAAAACCTGGGGCCAAAGCCCAGATGGTGAAGCACTACGAATAAGAAGGGCCACTCAACCATATCGAAAGCCATCCGTGCATCCAAGGATAGCAAGACAGCTGGCTCTTGGAGATATGAGATTCAGGCCATTACCCCATGTAAGCGCCTCAGGTTCAGTGCCGTATTTCTGCCAGGCATAAACCCAAAATTAAATTAAAAGTAAATTATACTATTCCTTAGTATATAGCGCCATCCAGCGCAAGTCGTTGCAACGACTTGCCTTGTGATGGCTGCGTCGTAATGGTAGCGCGGTGTAAAGCCCGCGTTGTAATGGCTGTCTCCCATACAGTTGCTGCCTG
Organism: Lissotriton vulgaris; assembly: GCF_964263255.1. NCBI lineage: Eukaryota > Metazoa > Chordata > Amphibia > Caudata > Salamandridae > Lissotriton > Lissotriton vulgaris. Next base: position 2,493,600 of record NC_141697.1, read on the forward strand.
ATGTTCAGCGTCTGGGATGTAGCTGGTGTGGGGTTAGTAGAGTGGTGTGTCTCAGCCTAGTGCAACTCTAGTTCAATTTCATACAGTTCTCGCTGTTTCTCCTGCCTATGCCCTGCAATAGAAACTATGGCCTGCCCTCTAATGAAAGCTTCATAGGCCTCCCACAAGATAGTCAGTGAGCTAACTGACATAACGTTTTCTTTGAAGTAGTGTTTTGTCACCTTAACAACCACTTTTTTGATCTTTGGGACCTGTAAATAGCCGGGGTAGATGGGGTAGATTTGCTTCCGAGTTTTGTAGTGATATGAAAAAGTCAATAGTACCGGGGAGTGGTCCGAAATGCCCCTAGGTCTTATTTCTATACTTTCAACGCTCTTAAGACTATCTGCCCTGGCCAGGAAGTAGTCTATTCTAGATAGACTGTTATGTGCCCCCGAATGGAAGGTGTAGTGTCATGTCGTAGGGTGGTGCCGTCTCCACACGTCAGTAAGTCCAAGTGCCTCCATAAAACCCTGCAGGCGAGACACACCAGGCACGAGCGCCCTCACCGAGTATCTGTCTAAGGTACCATCTTTAGTCGCATTGAAGTCCCCCCCTATCAGAAGTTCCCCTTCCGGAAAGTCAAGTAAAAATTTGCTACGGGCTGGGAGCGCTATTGCATGCAGGGCGGGAGGAATGTATACTGATACCACATTAAAAGATCGTCCCTCCCATTGACCCATTAGGGCCGCAAATCAACCTTGATCATCTGTTTTTGTTTTATGTTTTATAAATGGGGATTGTTTTTTCACCAGAATGCCAACTCCTCTGGAGCCAGAAGAAAATTCTGAGTGCACCTTCATTTTATACCCCCACCTATCCATCGCTTTACATGCGGTCCCAGTGAGGTGTGTTTCTTGCAGTAGGGCTATCGTCGGGGCGCAGCGCTTCATTCTTTGTAAAACCAGGCCTCACTTTATTTTGTCCCCAGGCCGTGCACATTCCATGTGAGCAATGTCAGAGGGGTCACCTGGGTCCTGTGGTATGACCCCGAGTCGTGATCAGCTGGGGCTTGTAATGCCATGCCTATTGAAATACTGGGGAACGGATACTGACTCATGTGTATACTTTATATTTCGACCAATGTGTGGGAATGCTACACTCCTGAAATCACAGCTGGGAACCACAACCAATAACGCACAGAACCATGTAAACTGACCCTTCCCTCCAACCTGCCTCCCTGCCCGACGGACTCATAACTGCCCGCCTCCCCAACTTAGCAGAGTGCTCAGTCCCAAACCCCGAAAAAGTACTTGCGTGTGGGAGGTGAGAGGTCCAAGGACGGATGTAGTCCTTCCCCATCCCAAAGACTGCTTTTGCTTTAGAGTTTGGTTCAGATCTTTGTGCAGGTAAGTCCACGTGTGTGCCTCCACACCTCACCCAATCTCAGTGTCCAACGTTCTCGCTCAGTCTCACTCTTTGGCCTCACTTTGTTGCAGACGTTCTTCCCCTTGCTGCTGCCCACGATCCCCGGGGTCATCAGTCATCTCGCGACGTTGCTGGTTCCTCTTCAACCGCTCGATCCAGTCGTGTGCCTCCTCTGGCGTGTCGAAAAACCATATTTTCCCATCCGCTACCACACGCAGTTTCGCCGGGAATAACATCGAATACGGCAATTCCCTGGTTCTCAGTTCTTTCTTGACCTCCATGAAACTCCTGCGGCGCTTGGAGACCAGCGCTGTATATTCCGGGATGAATGACACAGTTGAGTTCTGGATACGTAGCGGCGAAGCCACCCTTGCTGTTTGCAATATAGCGTCTCTATCTCTGAAATTGAAGATGCGAGCCAGCACAGGTCTAGAGGGGGCCCCGGGTTTGGGCTTACCCCCCGGCACCCTGTGGGCCCTTTCAACAGAGAAAAAGGTTGACAGTCCCCTGGGTTGGAGTCTAGATTTTATGAGGTCCTCTACATACAGGTCCATTGCCGGGCTCCCTTCATTTTCGTGAATTCCCGTAATTCTGACATTGTTGTGTCGAGAGCGTCCTTCTTGGTCGTCCAGTTTTGCTGCCATGAGTTTTTTCTCTGTCTCCAGGCGGTTCACCATCTGTATCAGGGCCGTAGTGTCTTTCGTCAGAGATTTCGTTACTTGCTCGACTTCCGTGACCCTGGCCGTCATTTTTTGAAAGTCCGCTCGCAGAAATGAGACATCCGCTGATATCGTTCCCACTGTTGACTGTACACTGGTGAGGGCGGCCATTATGTCCTCCACAGTCACTTTGTGTGCACCTTCCTCCCCAGGGGCCCTTTCTGCCGGGTCCTTACGTTCAGGCAGCGGCGGAAATTCTTTGGCGTAGGCAAACTTGTCCAGTTTGGACTGAGTGGTCGTTGTGCGTGGGCCACTGCCCCCCATCTTCTCTCAGACGACTTTGCGCTTTCTGGTACTGGCCGCCGCCTGCCGCAAAATCGCATGCCTTGCGCGGCCTGTCGGTTTTCCCACTGCGCCACTGTCAGTCAGTCAAAACACTTTGTTCGATTATTTAAAATCATAAAAGACAAGGTTACAAACATTTCATATATATAAAATCAACAATAACAATCAGTATACAAAAATACCCATAATTTCATTCAATAAATAATAAAATCAGACAGGATTGTTAAGGATGGCTAATCTTTTAGTTTTGCTCCGAACAGCAGCCACCAAAAAACTGGCAACACAAAAGATGTCGCGAGTGAGCGCAGGCCTAACTTGTAAAAAACCTACCTCTCTTAATATTGGTATTACATTTTTTTGCCGAATGTCAGAGTAGAACTCACAAAACATAATAAAGTGCAGAGTGTCCTGGGTTGAAAAATTATCACAATGACATGGATTAGAGTTTTCAGATTTACCCCAGGTAGGAAAAAAAACTAAAGTTAAATGAATTAAATTGAATTGAAATCTAACCAGAAGCTGGAAATGAAAAGGTCTAATTACAATTTTTAAATACGGCTTAAGTGAGGGAGTAGTTAATAACACATAATTAAGCTTTACAAAAGGTTTCTGTAGCTCCTGCTCCTCACGTTCCATTGCTAACATATTTAGAAAACTAGTCTTTGTCCAGCTCACATCCTCATTTTTAATTCAATCTGGTGATGTGTAAATCTCGGGCGCCCTAGTCTTGTAAACATTAGTCTTACATACACAAGCCAGGGAACCCTGTTAGCTTTATCCATAGATACACAATCACCTAAAATCTGATGATTCAATGTAATTTCTTGGTTTAGCCAGGTCTTTACCCTACACATCAGTGGGACAACTTTCAACATATCAGTTACATATCCCAACCCTAGTTCAGTATGTATTGAAAAAGTTGGGGTAGACTGGGGTACTGAGAGAAGAGATCTTAAAAACTTGTTTTCCGCAACTTGGATCCTGTCCTGCAATGTGTGGCCCCATATAGAGGAGTTATACGTGGCTATAGCCAAACATTTAGATTTATACATTTTCAAAAGTGCCTTCACTGGTCTTGCCCCCAACCGTTTTGCAAAACCCATGAGTGCTGAGGTAGACCTGGCTGCAACATTACTTTTGAGCTTTCGTTGGGGACCCCAGGTGCCTCTTTCATCAAAGAGGACCCCTAAATATGTAAAAACGTGCACCTTCGTGACCTCAGCTCCATTACAAAAAAAGATTACGACTTCAATTTCCTACAATGTTTCCCAACCACCATGTGCGCTATACAAATACCCGAACTTGAACTTGACTTCTTGATATTTACTGTCAAATCCAAGGACACCATAAAATCCCCTAAGGAGTCCAGCAGCCTTTGGAGACCAAGGCCCGTACGGGCCAATAGAACAGTGTCATCCGCCTACAGGAGAACCGGAATTACCGAGTCTCCTATACGCGGAACATCCAGGGAGTCTCCTCCTAAGGATTCCACCAGAGCATTAATATATAAAGTAAAAAGGAGGGGGGCAAGGATACACCCTTGCCTAACACCCCTCTCTGAACTAAAGTAACTAGTGCACCTACCATCCCGTGTAACCCTGACTGACGCTAAAAGACCCCGGTGTAAAACGGCTAAAAAATTAACCAAAGGTGGATCAATGCCTAAGTCTAATAAAATTGACCACCGTTTTGCCCTATTAACCAAGTCAAAAGCTGAGGAAAGGTCCATAAAACCCATATAAAGGGACCCTTCCTTAGCCACTGTGTATTTACTTATCAAAAGCTGTAGATTCAGGCACTGATCAAGGGTGCTTCTCTTTTCCCTAAGACCATATTGGAGATTAGAGAGGACTCCCCTGCTATCTAACCAATCCCTGAGTTTATACAAGATGACTCTGCCCAAGATTTTTACTGCTGAGTCTATCTAAGAGATTGGTCTGTAGCATGAAGGGTCCCCTCTCTGCCCCCTTTTAAAAACCGGGATGATAATGGATGTAGCCCAGGAGGCAGGAAACCCATTAGAGCCTGAGGCATTATAAACATTGATTAAAATCTTAGCCCAGAATTTAGGTATATTCCCGTACAAATCCGCCGGGACCCCATCCGGGCCCGGTGCTTTATTTTTTGACATATCCATGATTGGCCTTTCTACTTCGGCCACTTCAAAAGTTATGGGTGGCAAAGGCTGTGTAGAAATATTATCACCTACCAGAGACCCCAGGCCCTGATTTCCATAGATCTCCCTAAAATGTAATAGCCATTGATCATCTGGAATGATACAATCCAGGGATATGTTCTCTTGCCCCGAAAAAAAAGGATGGTTAATAGTTGACCAAAATGTACCACTGTCCCGCAAGACTTCAATTGATAAGAGATTGTTCCACCGTTCATCTTTAATTTCTTTTTTGCGTTGGGCAATAGCCAATTTGTATGTTTTCCTCAAACTAGCAACGGATTCCGTTTCTTGGTCTTTCCTTCAGGGCTTGAAGCAGAGCACCATGTGCCTTGGAACAGCTTCTGTCAAACCATCTTTCTTCCTGATAAGGTCTTAATTTAGTTTTAGGATCAAAAAGTATTGGGAGGAACTCTTTTTAGGAAAAGGGAATGGGTTTGTATTCAACAAAAACACGAGTCCCTTTTCCTTGTTTTATAAGCGGTCATCTATCCTAAAGCTGCTATAATGGCAGCCGGTATGTTGGGTATAGCATAGAGTCAAAACAAATTAACAAATTTACATGTACACAATATAACCCTTCTATATCAAAATGTTGTATATTTCTAAATGAATAAGATCAGCAGACTACAATGACCTACCGTATGGACGGAGTTGCTATCACCTCTCATTCAAAAACAGTCTGTGCTAGGTAAGCCCATAAGGATAATTCAGCCAAAGGATGTCAGCAACTGTATCAGTCTGTACTGTCAGGTGGTCACTTCGGGGTTGGGAACTCCCACTCCCCACTCAGACACAGGCACTCACACGCAGGGCAGGAACATCAGGTACACCAACACTTTGCAGTATGATCTAGAAAAGAAGCAAGCATCACCCTTCTTGCAAAAAACAGTTTTAAAAAAAGGACATGTTCTCCTTTTTAGGTCGACCCTGGGGAACGCATGCACTGCTCTGCGAGCCATGCTGTATTGGAGTATGGAATAGAAGACCCACCCACTCTCCGCCCATATTTGTCATTGGCTTGTGTCATTGTCCTACGTAAATGCTGGCTTCTGATTCGTTAATAGGCTTGTTAGTCCCTCTTTAGTACCGCCTTGTCTTCATTCGCAACCTCCCATGAGGACTGGCCCTTTTACTTTGGTTGTTACACTGCGAGTCTTTTTTAGTCTGTAAGCTCTATTTTCTTTAAATAGTTTCTCAGTTCAGAATTGTGCGTCACCACCTCTGTCGCCAAGAATTTAGCCTTTTTATCTGTAAGGAAATTGAAGCATCTGTCTAGTAAATTTATGGGACAATGAGTGTCTGCATGATACACAGTGGCTGTGCATTGCAGTAACATGTCCCTAATTTGTTGTCACAACTCCTTGTTCCACTTCCTAAGTGAATCCTGTACCTCATTCACCTCAAACACCACCCCTGGATTTTCTACTGGGACCTGCACCAGCTGTTCTTGCAAAACTGCATTTCTGTCTATATGTACCACTCAATCACATTTGCTTCTTTTGCATTTTCTGTTCTGTATAACTCAAAGGAATTAATCATCCATTGCATTAGAGAAATTACAAAATCATATTGTGACTTCTGTTCATCTGACCAGTGTCTGTCAGCATGCAAAAACACAAAAGCAACTGTATCTGCACCATGTCTATTAAAGCACAAAAACACACAAACAACTTTATCTGCCCAGGGTCTGTCGCAGTGAAGTGACACAAAACCAACTGTTTTCCAAAGGGAATAAACCACTCTCCAGCACTGTTCAATGTTTCAATCTAAAAGCCCAAGAGCACCCTCTTCTTTCCGTGTTTTCCCCACATACTCCAAGTAGCACACTGCCCCTGAACTGTCACATGTAACTCAATGTCTTCTTTCTGTACTTGCCACATGTCTGAAACACATTGTATCGCCTCTTTTGCAGATTCATGTGCACATTGCTGCTTCCCACCCCACTCACTCACGTTTGAAAATAGCATTTTTCATCATTTCTTCTTTCAGTTTCTGCATAGTGTCTCTCCATGTAAACCAGAATTTTTCACTCACTGACCCGTCTGACTTGCCACTGCATCCAGCAATCGCTACTTGTAACAAGCTGATTTGTTTATCTTCTCTGTAACTTCAAAAATATTCCTGCACATTACAGTCAAGGTTAAGCGCAGAAAACTGCTTAATTTTCTCGATTCACTATCACTTCAGAGGCTCCTAAATCAAACAAACCTGCATTCCATGCTAACAAAGCCTCCTCCGGATTCTGCTGAAGTCTTTCCAAAATGGCCTTAATTTGTGGCTGAGGAAAGTCCTCCATAGAATTAATAAAAGCTCCTGTTAGCATTGTGAATTAACCTGCAGCTCTCCTTGAACTACATTCTTTGTCGGCGATTCACTCTGGCTATCTGGGAAGTCCAGTAATGCAGACTGCGTCATACACACAGTATCTCGATGTTGCACTGCCTGGTACACTGCAACTCTTTTTTTAATGATCTATTTTCACACATTAATATATCAGAATCGTCTTTAGGTTTAACCAACTCCTGTTGTATTTCATTACTTTCTTTTTCTAACTGCATATTTTTCATACATGCTGCGATAAGCATTCAAAAGAAAATAATTTTTCTCTCTGACGTGCTAAGCTCATTTTCCTCTTCAAAGGACACCTTTTGCAAACATTTTAGTACCTGTGCTTGCCCCTCGTCTGTTAAACATACATCAGAGGCAACTTCCCACCCCAATAGCTCAGTTGACATCTGGGACTCTGCAACTGAAAACATTGACTTTTTAGAAGACATTTTCCCCTTTCCTTTTTAAAATCACACTCCACCCACCTTTTAAAATTGTTCCCCACTTCTGGTACAAGTTTGTCCTGCTTCTCACTCCCAAGGCCTAGGGAATCGCTGGGAGCAGTCGGGACTAGCAATGCTGAAGTCGGGAAAAGCCAGCGGGATTCGGGTGCAGCGCTTAAAGCACACGCATGCACCAATGCAAAGTCAATGGTGCGTAAAAGTTACACAAATAGAGTTTAAGGATACTTCCGCTGAACCTAGAAGGACAAAACTTTAGACACAGACCCTAGAGGTGTGTACCAGTGTGGGAACACCGGCGTTGCTGAGTTACCTCACCCACAGGAAGCGGGTGCATAGGGTCGAAGTGGCGTCGGGTTTCGTCACGCAGGTTGTTGGTGCTTGAAGCTGAAGATGCTGCAGGCGATGTGAAGGAGCAGTGTCCGGTGTGATCCAAGGGTGTATCAGAGTCGTAAAGTACCTGAAAGCAGAGGGGACAGAGTCTGGGTCACTCAGCAGTGACCAGGGTGGAACCAGGACGGAACCAGGCAATGTCAGGCGCAATCAGGTGGTGGTCGAGGAGCTTCTCTCCGCTGCCACGTGGGCTCTGGGGCATCTGCGACGTCCAGGAGCGGGTCACGAGCTGTCCCACGCAGGCTCTCACGGTCGGTGCTGTCGGCTTCAAGATCGGAGCAAACAACACTTGGCAAGAGCAATCCACGCAGGAATGGAAGATTGCTTCTCACTCGGACCAGGAGGGTCAGAGCGGGTGCTCCTTTTCAGAGGAGCTGGTGCAAGTCTGGAGCAACCAGAATCGCAAGTCGGTTTTAGGTTTTCGTCGGCAGAGGGGCCACAAGCCAGCTGGCAAGTGACCGGGCCAACACGTCAAGCCAAAGTAAGCAGAAGGGCCCCACGCAGCACTCGTCGAGTGTAGAGGGGTGAGCTTCGGTGCAAGAGTGGCTCAGGGTTGGGGCTTCTCAAACCCCGGTGTACAGCTTCGAGGGTCACTCGTGGGCTGCACGGTCAGCGTCTCGTGGTCTTTTCAAGATGGCGTGCCCCACGCTTCCGGTCGCCTCCACGGGTCTCAGCTGTGCAGGGACTGTGGATCGGGCTGTAAGAAGGCAGGCAAGCTTGATCTCGTCGATCTCTGTTGCGCGAGTTCCGGCGGGAACTGCAACAAAGCAGACGTCGAGGTGCTGGATGGTGCCTGTTTGCACAGGGTGGTCACTCCCTGACCACAAGGGAGATTCTTCAGTCTTCTACGTTGAGTAGGATGTCGAAGGGTCCAGAGTTTCGTTTCTTATGTTTCATCAGGATAATCTGAGTGCGTTGGCACTGCTCCCATTCTTATACCAATCTAGGGGGCTGGATTACCTGCTAGGTCCCCTCCTATGGGTGGGACCCAGGAAGGGGGTGGATACACCCCTTTCCTTTGATCCAGGCCGCGCTGGGACAGGGGCTGGGAGGCCCCAGAACCGGTTTGGCCGAATTATGCAAGGGGCAGCCTTGTGCTCCCCAGGCAGTGTCTGGTTTCTTTCAAACCTCCCTGCTACAATCCACTATCTCCTGTCTGGGGTGGTGTAACACCTCCCTGCGACAGGAAAGCCTTTGTCCAGGCCTCCTCTGCTGAGTTTCGGTCGGCAGCAGGAGGTCAGACTTGTGTCTGTGGCAGAAGCATCCATTATGTGGATCTGAGGCTCTTTTAAAAATCAACCGCGTTTCAGTAAAGTAACATGTCTTCTCCCTCTAGAGGGGTGGAATGCTATCCCCGTCGACAGAATTGTCGAGGGGATAGTATTCCAAATCGTATGACACCTTACACGACATGTTTTGATACAGCCAAACTAAAGTTGCTATATAACAGCGAGGATTATAATGCACTTAATCGTATATGGTTTGGCATTATCCCGGAACAGCTTAGGGAGTTGTTCCCGACAGCTGCAGACAGGCTCAGCTCATGCCAGAGCTCCATCTCACATTAAACCACGCACTCTGCCTCCAGGATTGATGAGGCCTTCCATAGGAGTGGCTCACAGGTTTATATGTGTCCAGATATAGGTTTAGATATAGGTATACTATATCTAAGCAAGGGGTGATTACACCAACTTGCCCCAGCTGAGTGATCAGCCAGTTGTGTCAATTTAAGAACCAGCCAGGGGTGGCAAAAGCTATGCTTCAGCCCCTGGTAGGCCTTGGTGGCACCTATGCCCTGAGCACCTATAGTGCATGGTACAGGGGCTGACAAGGAGTCCATTTTCCACTGGTGGTATGTACCTATAGCACATGTATTACGAATTTAGAGAGAGAACAGCAGGCTGGGGGTCTGATTAGCAGGCCCACAGCCTCAGTAAGTCGAAAACCAGTGAAGCAAAAAGCAAAAATTGGGGTGACCATAGGATAGCAGACCCTACTCTCCTACACAACCCCCCGCCCCCAAACGCAGGGTCATTAAACTTAACCATGACCAGATAAGTCTTCATGTTCTAAGTGGAAGTACCTTGGAGAGACTATCTGCATTACCATGGTCAGTCCCTGGGCGGTGCTCCACTGTAAAGTCCATCCCCTGTACGGAAATGGACCACCTGAGCAGTTTGGGATTTTCACCCTTCATCTGATTTAGCCACAAGAGGGGCTTATGGTCTGTCTGAATTAGGAAGTGAGTTCCAAACAAGTATGGCCTCAACTTCTTCAGGGCCCAAACCACAGCAAAGGCCTCCCTCTCAATAGCTGACCAACGTTTCTCCCTGGGGGTCAGCCTTCTGCTAATAAAAGCAATGGGCTGGTCTTGACCATCTTGATTAAGTTGTGAAAGCACAGCTCCCACCCCCAACTCGGAAGCATCTGTCTGTACAATGAACTGTTTGGAGTAGTCAGGACTCTTCAGGATAGGTGCAGAGCACATGACCTTCTTCAGGTCATCAAATGCCTTTTGACAGCTAACTGTCCACTGAACCTTTTTGGGCATCTTCTTGGATGTCAAGTAATTCAATGGTGTCACAATGGACCCATAGTTTTCCACACATTTTCTGTAATACCCAGTGTTAGAAATGGGATCCCTGGCTGGCCAGGGCTTTCGCCAAAGTCAGTCAGAGACCACCACTCCTAAGTCAGGGCAAGGGAGTTACACACCAAGGTAACTCCCACTCGCCCTCTAGGTAACGTGGCGCGAGCAGTCTAGGCTAAACTTGGAGGCGATATGAGTTAAGTATTTGCGCACGCACCCCAGCAACAACACCCAAGGCCCACCACAAAGGAAACTCCACACAAGGTTATATAAAAAATAGCCTTTGTATTCCAATAAACATACATTAGATAAAACACACACTTTACATTGTGCCAGAGGCACGGGCAGAATTTACAGGGGATTATGTACAAGACAGGGCCACCTGGACCACTGTCAGGAATCAGCACTTTTGAACTTAGCACTTTTTAGATCATAGAATTATCACTGTAGCACAAAAATAACATACAACCAGTCACTACTGGTACCAGGTGAGCACCACCTATGCAACCCTCACTATCTTAGGAGATTACACTAGGGAACCTGGGCTCTGCTAGCACCACCTGTACTAGCAAGAAGGAAACCACCTAAGTATTGCTATACCTGTAGGGGTCTAAGGAAGGAAACACATGATGCATCACAATACATTCAGCGGTGTAAAAGGACAAAGCACAAGAGAACACATGATGAATAATCTACCCATTCAGAGGTGTAAGCAAAAACACACAGTTGCGCAAAACTCAGAAAAGTCACCACCTGTGACAGTCCCTGTGTCTAAATGTCAGGGCCTAAACGTGGCAGTTGCCCACAAAGTGCTGGGCAACTGATGCAGGGAAAGTTAGCGCAACGTTGGAGCCTCGTGGGCTCAAGAACCACCACTGTGGCACTGATGAGCCTCCCTGGGCTCTAGAACAACGAACTGGCATCCTGAGCCTCTCTCAGGCTCTCAGACAAGAATGGGCACTCGAGCCTCTCAGGGCTCGCAAAGCAAATGGCACTCTCAGAGCCTCTCTGGGCTCTTAAAATGACTGTGGGGGCAAGAGCCTCTCTGGGCTCGAAGAACAGGGGTGCCCCTGAGCCTCTCGGGGCTCGTCACGTATGTGGGCAGGGGGGGGCCCTCTCGGGGGACCCCAGAACAACTGGAGAGCCACTCGGGGTGTTAAAAAGGGTTCCAAAGACAACCGGTAACCAAAGACCCTTTTATGTTGCCCGGCGGTATCGCCTCTATGACCCACCAATATTAATCAATGAAGAAGCAGGCGCTGGAGACTGGAAGGCAGGAAACGAGGATTTTATTCTCTCCGGAGGAGAACACATCAATTCAGACAGCAAGTATCGTCACGAGGTGCTCTAACCACATCTCTGAGGCCTGGCCTCTTATACTAGGGTTTATGACCTTTATTGCACATAACACATTCTCGCAATACTTTAGTACTTGAAAGAACATCCTCGGAATCTCCCCTTCAGACCCGTTCCCACATACATTTACAGTTGGATTCCCCACCCCGGTCACAACAGGTGATGGTTGTCGCACAGCAGGGCATTCCGCCGATTCACGGAATGCATGGGGTTGATCGGATCTCATGGGGTGGGGGCTTTGATCGATTCGGGGGTCTTTTGATGGGGAGGGGAAGCTTCCTACTGTACGGGGTAATAAACAGTATCCGCAGAGCCAGGTGGCGGCCTGGGAACAGGGAAGACAAACGGGGACACAGGAAAAAGGGGGTTTGCATCAAAAGGGTTTGAGGCCATGAAAGGAATGAGGGGAGGTGTCGCGCTGGGAACAGGATGGGATTCCGTGGTGAAGCTGCGCTGAAGAGGGGTTTATGACCCAAGGCATGAGAGAGCGGGGGTTGTCAGCGTGCGGGGGAATGCTTGCGAGGTTAAGTGAGAGAGAGAGACGCGCTGGCTATCAGCGAGGGGCAGGGAGGCCATGGTGCTCAAAATGGCTGCCGCTTACGCGCACGAATGGGCTTGGAAAGGGGCAAGATGGCGCCGATAATGTTGACGTTTTGCAGTCTAATCTTTAACAGTCCTCCCTTTTCAACATATCTTAGCCAACTTGCTTACTCAATGTCAATCTTCATCAAATTCCTAACCTCGGCATCATATATTGCTCTCATACGTTCGTTTTCAAAGTCCACAGTCTTAGGGCAAATACAATTTACACATAATGTACACAGGGGTGGTAGACATTGAATTCCTAAACATAAACCGCATAGTACAACCACAGGAATCAGGATAATGGTGAATAGTCTCCAGCCCCAGTTTTTAACGGTGCTCCAGAACCACCCACCCAGCGACCATTCTTCTTGTTCTTGGTGGACTTCTGAAGAGAGTCTATGAAGATGTTCGATGGCCTTGTACACTGAGGGTGAATTGTCCGGTATGTACGTACAGCAGCTGGACCCAATAATGCGGCATGCCCCACCACGATCCGCAAGAACCACATCCAGGACAAGGCGGTTCTGGAGGGCCACCAAGCGGCCCGCTTGAAGTTCAGCGGTGTTGTTAGCAAGGATACCCGCTGTGATGTTCATTGTTGTCTCAACTGCTTGAGTCAGATGTCGGATGGCACGGCTGTTTGCCATCGGGCCCCAGAGGGGGACAAGTCCTTTCATAGCATCGATGAATTGCGCTCCTGTTGAATCGGCTTGTTCGATGTCCTTGGCTCGTTTTTGTCTGTGATGATTTGCTGGTGCCACATAAGTCGGAGGAAGGATGAAGGAAATGAAACAAGTGCCCCCCCAGCCTTTGGGGAGCCAGGTGTAAGCCTTCGTGCCGCAGACGAAATACGTGTTTGGAGATGCCACAAAGGAAGGTGGGTCGATGGAGTCCAGAGTTCTGGAAAACCGGCAGGCACTGTGGCCTACCAGCTGAGTCCCAAGCCCTTCCATGCGCATGTGGCCGGTGACGTTGATGACTGACAGGGCCACAGTCAGAGTGGCAGCCGTTCGTTTTCGCAGGTAGGAGAAGGTGGTTCTGGTTGGATTATTGAACACTTGCATTTCAACTTGTTCTTTAGCAGGGATGTCCAAGTGGACTGTGTTGTTGTTGGTCTGCGGGCAGAAGTGCGTCTTTGTTCTGTTCCGCCAGACCCCGTGGTAGAAATGCGTTACGGTTTTGCTGGAGGTGGCATTGTCTTTAAAGCTTTCTTGCAGAAGCATCAGCCAGGCAAGACAGGAGCCGTGAACTGAGAAAGGTGAAGGGATGAATGGTATCGAGTGTCCAGTGGCGTGGGGTAGCAACCCACAGATCCAACAGTTGGTGGCATTGGTGGCAAGGTTGTGCTGGTGAAGTAGTTGCACGAAGGAGTTATTCCAAAATTCCTTTCGCCTCTCTCTGAGTTGGGGAGAGAGCGAAATCAGATAATGTTCCTTCATGGTGGTAGGCTGGACAGTGGTCAAGAAGGTTTCGTGAGCAGGTGCATTTTCTTCCACAATCCAGAGTGTGGTCATGAGGAGAAAGCAGAAGAGGATTGTGATGAAGAGCGCAATAGTCTTTGGGCTATGGAGTCTGTCTGCTTTTGGGTTTCTGCGGTGGGTATTTCCTGTTACCTTCATCATCTTCTTATTTGGCGCTTCCATCATCTTCTTATCTGGCGCTTCCATCATCTTCAAGGGGCTCGGTAGCGGGCAGAACCACAGACTTTGTTTTGCTTCTCTCCAGGTAACCCTTGGTAGTGTTTAGGTCACCGTTCTGAGATTTAACTCGGTCCGTGGTCTACTTAGCCGAGACTCCCCCCTTTCGACGCAGGAAATACCCTTCTTTTGATGGCACTGTGGGATCAGAGAATTTTGAAAGTTCAAGTGTGTCGGTATCAGGATAGCAGGTTAGTGACGGTCGGTCCTTGTTCAGGAGCTCTTCTTGGCTGTCGATGTTTTCAGTCGAGGTCAGGGTCGAGGAGATCTTCTTACAGTGGTGTGCATGCAGCCAGTTGCGTTTTCCCTCCACCCGTAGTGCTGTTCGGGTGGTGATGAGGACTTGCCAGGGGCCCGTCCACCGGGGTTCCAGACTCTTGGCACGCTGGAAATTCCGGATCAGGACAAAATCCCCAGGCTGAATGGTGTGTCCGGGACCCCTGGAAGTGTCAGGGATGGCATGCAGCACCTGTTGATGGATAACAGACAGCGTTTTAGTCAACTGACATAAGTAATCAGACATTAGGACGTCCGGGACGTCATGAATGGAAGTTGGTTTCGGTGCAGACCAGACATTCATAGGCCGGCCGAAAACAACCTCGTATGGCGTCAAGTGGTGTTTGGTGGGGGTGGAACGCATTGAAAGCAACGCCAGGGGGAGTGCGTCTGGCCATTTCAGTCCTGTGGTAGCTACTATTTTGGCCAATTTTAGTTTCAGTGTGGCGTTATGTCGTTCAACTAGTCCAGCAGATTGGGGGTGGAAGACTGCGTGGAACTTTTGTTTTACACCCAACCCCTTCAAAATGAGTTGGATAACTTCGGCTACGAAGTGGGGGCCATTGTCGCTCCACAAAATTCGACAAAGGCCGTAACGGGGGAAAAACTCCTTTAACAGTACTTTTGCTGTGGCCATAGCAGTGTTGTCACGGGTTGGATATGCTTCCACCCATTTGCTAAATGCGCATACCACCACAAGTACATATTTCAGGCCTTGACATCTGTCTAGTTGGATGTAGTCCATCTGCAGGACTTCAAATGGGTGATTCGGGACCCCGAACCCTCCCCGGGGTACTACAGTTCCTTTCCCGGGATCGTGTTGCAGGCATATCAAACATTGTTGGACCAGGCGTTTGGCGGACTCTGTGATCTTATCATTGTGCCAAACTCTGGAGACAAGTTCAATCATGGGGGCTGATCCTATGTGGGCAGGGGAATGTGCCATAGTCAGTATGGGAATCAGATATGAGTCAGGTAACAACCATTTGTTTGTGTCTTTTGTCCGCCAGCAGCCTTCGTCATCTTTCAATCCCACCCGTGTCCATTCAGTCAGTTCGTGTTGTGTGCTAGCCATTTGAATGTCTCTGATAGTGTCCCTAGCGTCAGACCATTTTTCTGCTTGTGACCTGGTCACGTACATGCGTGTTGTCGTCCTATTTTCAGCTGTCGTTCGGGCAGTGATGTCGGCTAGTGCATTCCCCTGTCCAATAATGTCTGTCACCTTTTTGTGTGCCTGACATTTGATGACTGCAAGCTTTTTGGGGAGAAGGACGGCTTCGATCAAGGCGGAGACTAGATCCCCGTGCAAAATGGGGGTGCCGTGTGAGGTCAAGAATCCCCTCTCCCTCCAAAGGAGCCCAAAATGGTGAACCACCCCAAAGGCATACTGGCTGTCGGTGTAAATGTTTGCTGTGGTTCCTGCTGCTAGAATACAGGCTCGTGTCAGGGCAATCAGTTCCGCTGCCTGGGCAGATCGTTGCGTTATGCGGGCTGTCTCGACTACAGTTCGAGCCGTGGTGACTGCATAGGCAGCTGAAGTGGTGCCATCGGGGAGTTTGATGCAAGAACCGTCCACCCACAGCTCTCCGTCGGGGTCGGGGAAAGCCGTGTCTCTGAGGTCAACCCTACTTCTGGTCTGTTCGTCTGTGATGGTCACACAGTCGTGTACAGGGTGCGCATTGGGATCGTTTTCTGGTAAGGGCAGCAGGGTTGCTGGGTTCAGTGTGGTGCATCTCTTCAGTGTGATGTGGGGTGCGAGCAGAGTCAGTTCGTATCCTGTCAGTCGTGCACTCGTCAGGTGTTGCGTTTTGGTTTGGTTTAGGAGGGTGTCAACTGCATGGGGTACCAGTACTGTGAGGGAATTCGAGAGCACGATCCCCTCACTCTGTCGGATAGAGATCGCAGCAGCAGCTACGGCTCGAAGGCAAGCAGGCAGGGCTCTGGCTACGGGGTCAAGAGTGGCTGAGAAGTAAGCGCATGGTCGTTGCTTTGGGCCGATGGACTGGGTCAGGACAGATAAAGCGCACCCCTCCCTTTCATGGGTGTAAAGGGAGAAGGGCTTTGTGTAATCGGGGGTACCCAACACAGGGGCCGAGCAGAGGGCATCTCGTAGTTGCATGAAAGAAGCCTGACACTCAGGGGTCCAAGGGAGTGGGAGAGGGATGTCCTTTGCTAACAATGAAAGCAGTGGTTTTACTACAAGGCTAAAGTTGGGCAACCACTGTCGGCAGAAGGAGGTGAGGCCTAGTAGGGAGCGGACCTGTTTCTGGGTCTTAGGGACGGGGGTGTCGAGAATGGTTTGGATCCGGTCAGGAGTCAGTTTCCTTCCGTCTTTGGACAAAAGGTGGCCTAGGTAAGTGACCTGGGGTTGGCAGAATTGCAACTTCTTCTTAGAGACCTTGTGGCCATTTTCTGCAAGGAAATGCAGGAGTTGAATGGTGGCTGTGACAGCTAGTGGAGTGGTGTTGGCTGCCAAGAGGATGTCATCGACATATTGTACTAATACCACTCCATCGGGTAACTGGACTTGATCCAGTTGTCTCTTGAGGGCCTGGCTGTAGATGCTAGGGCTTTCTGTGTAGCCCTGGGGTGCTCGGCAGAACCTATATGAGCGGGCTGTTAGGGTGAAACCGAAGAGATATCGGCTGTCTGGGTGGATGGGGATGGAAAAGAATGCGTTTTTGAGGTCAATGACAGTGAAGGTGGTGGCAGTGGAGGGAATCAAAGTCAGGATGGTGGTAATGTCCGAGACCACAGGGTACTGGGGTACCACCACTTTGTTGATCTCTCGAAGGTCAATGATGAAGCGGTATGCTTTCTCATCTCCTTCTCCCTGTTTCTTAATGATGGGCAAGATTGGGCTGTTGCAAACGTTGCTAACTACTTCCTCTACCACTCCTGCGTCTATCAGTGATTGGATGATTTCTACCAATGCCTTCTCGCCCTCGGGCGATATCCGATATTGTGGAAGTTTTGGGAGTGTTGCATCTGGTCGAACAGTGATGTGCACTGGGTCAATCATCATGCGCCCTACATCCGAATCCGTTTTGGCCCACAGATACGGAGGCAGAGTGTCAAGCAGGGAAGTGTCAGCGTCGGTGATGGAAAACATGTGTCTGAGGGGGCAATGTCTAAGCAGAACAGGATTGTCGTAAAGGAAAACTCGGACTCCATCTTGAGAACATCTAATCGTTGCTCGGAAGTGTTTCAATAAGTCGAGTCCCATAATTGCGTCAGGGCTATTGGAGGAGAGCAAAAACGTGGTGTCAGTGGTGTTGTTTTCTAAGTCAAAGAGGATTGGGGCGGACAAAGGGTTAGTGGAGGGCGTCCCATCGAAACCTGTCGATGTTATTAGTAAGCCAGACAAGGGTGCCCTTGGAATCAGTCGTTTAGATAATGCACTACGTGTTGCGCCAGTGTCTACCAGGAATGGTGACTTTGTACCCAAGACCTTAGCAGTGACATAAGGGCCTTGCTGGTCAACATGGAGCTCGACTGGATCCCTCCCTTGCCCTAGGCAGTCCTATGCAAAGTCATGAACGTCATCGTAGTCAGATTGCTGGCATTGGTTCTGTCGGGGTCGATCAAATGTGTTTGGTCTACTGGATCTATCATTAGTTGCGTTGTTTGGGGGCCCTCGCTGTGGTCCCCTATTTCTTGGTTCGTTTGCTGAATCTCTAGGATCTCTATTTCTGGTGAGTTCCAAAAGAACCGGGCACTGAGATTTCCAGTGGCCCGATCCTTTACAGAAGGCACACTGGTCCTCCCTAATGTCTGTACGTCCAATGTGGGGAGTTGAAGCACGGTCTTTGGGAGGTGCCGTTTTAGGGACGTTCATCTGATGGTTTCCCCGGTATTGGTCTCGTCCCAGAGTCACCCCTTGCAGTTGTGCTATCATCACCCTCTCCTTTAATTCTTTCTTCTTCCTCTCTGTTGTTCTATCGTTTTCGTTTTTCTGATGTTCATAATATTGGGCCATCTGGAGGATAGCCGTAGGTTTGGAGGCTGCCCAACTACTTTCACTGGCCTGCAGTTTCTGCGAGACCTCCGGTGATAAGCCCTTAACGTAATTCTGGACAAACAGATGGTGTCCGGTTGCAGTGGTCAGGTCCTGGCCGCTGTAATCGGAGAACACCGTTTCAAACCGGGAGAAGTATTCCGATACATCCTCCTGAGGTTTCTGGCGACAAGCCGTTACTATCGACCAGTCCACTTTCTTTTCTGGGATCAGGGTTTTTAATTTCTGCACGATTTTATCCGGGAGGTCTAAAATGGCTTTTAAAGGCTTTTGTCCGGGTTCTCGTTGTCTGTCTATGCCATCAAGTTGTGACCAGTTATGTCCAAACAGCTCAGAGTGGTCGACTTTCCGGATTTGCTTCCACACATCAGCTGGTAGACATAACCCGAAAAACAAGTCGATGTCAGCTAGAGTCATAATCGTCGAACCTAGGGCCGTACCCAACTCAGTATAGAAGGCAGTGGGGTTTTTACGTAGGTCAGGCAGAGATTTCCGGAAGGTCAGAATCTCTTGCCGGTCCCATGGTTGGTAGACCCAATTGTATACTACCCTTCCCTTTGCATCTTTGTTGTTTGCGTCATCGTGAGTCCCTTCACCTCGTGGAGGAACCCAGTAAGGGGCAGCCTCTCGTATCGGCATCATAGTGTTAGGTCGTTCAGTTTGTGGGTTGGTTGCTACGGAGGTAGTGGATTCGGTTTTCGGCTTTTGTTCAGTGAGGTGGCGGAAAACCTCAAGCGTACTCGTAAGGAGGTCCGTCACATCACTCTCACTCTCATCCCCGATATCAACCTTCCGGTACAGAGTCGTTAGGCTCTGTGGACCTTTTTCTTGATATCGGTCCTCGTATGCATTTAAGACGTGGTAACACAGTTGTACAGTAAAGTGTCGTCTGTGACTCCCAGTATAAGAATTAAACACATCCGTGACGGACTCTTCATCCTCCCTCTTCTCTACCAGTATCTTTGCTATCTTGTCGACCCCTGCTCGTTCATGTTTGCTTAGTCTATATGCTCTAACAGGACCAACCCTTCGGGCTTCTGGGTCGCCCGGCGTTGTCGTTTGCGTAACATCTAATACGAGGAGTTCAGCCGGCACGGAGGCCATGGGGGCTGAAGCCGTGGTGCTACTCCCGCTGGTACCTGGGGATAGTGGGTGCTGGGCTAAGGGTTGGGAAGGGGCATATGGAGGGGGCATGTGGATGATCGGAGGACCTAGCAGCAGATCATCGTTGGTTCGCTGTTTTGAGTGTAAATCAGGGTAGAGCGTGGAGGGAGTTCTAACCAGGCACTGGCTTGATGTTTCTATTTCTAGCTTCTGTTTGGTATCCTCTCTTTCTTTTATCTCTTTCTCTAGTTTCTGGGCTGCTAGGTGGGCTGCTTTCCGCAGCTCTTTTCCCAACCTACTCTCAGTTCTCTTTTTGCGTTGTTCGGCTTCTTTTCGCCACATGCCGAAGCTGTCAAGCATAGTGGACGTCGTCTTGTTTTTACCAAGGGCTGTTTCTAGTGCGATTATTCTATCATTTTCGAAGGATCCTATCAGTGGCCACTGACTTTCTCGATCCTTTTTCGTATATTTATGCCACAGCTGGCTATAGGCTATAGCGACTAATCCATGCTTTGTGAACATGTCCTTATTAGGGGTGCCTTCCAGCGGAGCCGGATGGTTCATCTCTAATAAGCGGTCCGGGCTAAACAGGCTACTAACCAGTGGGGAGAAGACAGGCATGACGGATCACAATGGGATAATAGTCAGCACTACCTATCTTATCACTGCGCGCAAAGACTAGACAGAATATTTCTATTCTACGTTGTTTGCACGTAGTGAATACCTCATGAACCAATTCTGAGCAATCAATGTTAGGTCAAAAATAAAAAATCAATATGGTCAATGGGGAGAATAAGTAGGCTCGCAAAGGTTCGCGTCACCTACCCTTTCACTATCTGTAAAGAGGGGACCTATTTTTCCCTGTTTGCAGACAGAGAATCTCCAGAAAACAATCTATAACAGTTAATCAATGGGGGGAAGGGGCAATTGTTCAGTGGGGGAGAAAGATAGGTCCGACGGGTGCGTACCTATCCTTCGCTGTTTATAAAGGGAGAGCCTGTTGTTTCTCCGTTTGTAGACAGTGAATCTCCAATAAATTAACAAAAAGTAATACTAGTATTTTCTCAACAATTATCAATCACTTTCAATTATCTATCACTTTCGCAATTCGTCGTGTTTACACGACCTTACCCGGACCGCATGGACAGTTTCTCGTCTTCCGAATCCAGCGCCCGATCGTCCTCTTCTCTTCGTACTTCTCGTGGCACTCCTGATGGTTCCCAGTCAGGACCGCAGATCACTCGAGAGAGGTCTGTTCGGAACCAGTGAAGTTCGGATGATCGGCTGTCAGACGAGGGTCTATCGGACAGGGTACCTTCCGATCGTTGCAGTCGTTCACTCTGTCGTCGGGACCTCTCCCACTGGATCCACGAGTCGCTGATGGGCCCCACGTTTGGGACGCCAATTGTTAAAAAGGGTTCCAAAGACAACCGGTAACCAAAGACCCTTTTATGTTGCCCGGCGGTATCGCCTCTATGACCCACCAATATTAATCAATGAAGAAGCAGGCGCTGGAGACTGGAAGGCAGGAAACGAGGATTTTATTCTCTCCGGAGGAGAACACATCAATTCAGACAGCAAGTATCGTCACGAGGTGCTCTAACCACATCTCTGAGGCCTGGCCTCTTATACTAGGGTTTATGACCTTTATTGCACATAACACATTCTCGCAATACTTTAGTACTTGAAAGAACATCCTCGGAATCTCCCCTTCAGACCCGTTCCCACATACATTTACAGTTGGATTCCCCACCCCGGTCACAACAGGTGATGGTTGTCGCACAGCAGGGCATTCCGCCGATTCACGGAATGCATGGGGTTGATCGGATCTCATGGGGTGGGGGCTTTGATCGATTCGGGGGTCTTTTGATGGGGAGGGGAAGCTTCCTACTGTACGGGGTAATAAACAGTATCCGCAGAGCCAGGTGGCGGCCTGGGAACAGGGAAGACAAACGGGGACACAGGAAAAAGGGGGTTTGCATCAAAAGGGTTTGAGGCCATGAAAGGAATGAGGGGAGGTGTCGCGCTGGGAACAGGATGGGATTCCGTGGTGAAGCTGCGCTGAAGAGGGGTTTATGACCCAAGGCATGAGAGAGCGGGGGTTGTCAGCGTGCGGGGGAATGCTTGCGAGGTTAAGTGAGAGAGAGAGACGCGCTGGCTATCAGCGAGGGGCAGGGAGGCCATGGTGCTCAAAATGGCTGCCGCTTACGCGCACGAATGGGCTTGGAAAGGGGCAAGATGGCGCCGATAATGTTGACGTTTTGCAGTCTAATCTTTAACAGGGGCTCGAAGAACAATGAGGCCGGGTCGGAGCCTCTCAGGGCTCTGTACTCGAAGAGATAATGCCTGCCAAGAGCCTCGCTGGGCTCTAAATCAACTGATGCCCCCGGGGCACCTCGTGGCTCAAAGGAAATGCTCCCACTCGTTGGAGCCTCTCTTAGGCTCGGGAAATGGTGCCCGGTGTGGGGGGAGCGGCCCGCTGCCTGCCGGGGCCGCTCTCTCGCCAAAAATGCTACCTTGAAGCCCTTGTGGCTTCACTCTGCCACTTAGCGCTATCTCGCGCTACCGGAAAGGGGGGGGGGGCGGACACCGACAATGTGTCCCGGCGCCCCTCCCTCCAGCACTGCCACACTCACCGGGTCCTGTAGAGACGGTCCGGGGCTCTTCTGGGGCGGCAGGGCTCTCCTCAGCGCAATGGAGCCCCCCCTGCACCTTTCCGCCGCCTCTCCTCGCTGCTGGGCTCTTCTCTCCCGGCGGCGAGGCGGGACTTCCAGTTGCTTCTCCCGGGGCCGCGCTGTGATTGGCCGGCCGGCCGGAACACTTCTGGGTCGTCGCGGGCAGCGCGGCGGCCCGTTCCAGGCACTCGTAGGCGGGGATCAATTTACCGAGGAGTGGGCTCCCTCGAGGTAAAAGCGAAAATGGGCGGCAAGGTCCCTGGCAGGGTGGGCACCTGCCAGGGGGCAAATTAATCAAAAATAAGCGAGGTGGGCACTCGCTAGGCAGGCAAAGCGCTCCTCAGTGCTAGAAGCCAAATAAAGCGCTCTCAAGCGCTAGGCAAGGAATCTCAGCGCTCCCCAGCGCTGAAGGGCAGAGAGCAGCGCTCTCAGAGCTGCAGGCAAGGAATCCTCAGTGCTCCCCAGCACTGGAGGACAGGACAAGGCTCCAGCAAGGGCTGGAGGCAGGCAGGGGGGCAAGGCTGGGCCAGAGCCAGCACACTGGGTCTCCAGGCAGGGAGACACTCCAAGTGGCGGTCCTCCTGGCCCCAGCAGCAGCAACAGCCCCCTCTGGCAGGATCCAAAAGCAGAACCACTTCAGTGGGGACACAGCCCCTTCTTATACTGTAAATCCTTTGTCTAAGGGTGCAGGGTGGGGGAGAAACCAGTCGCAGCTGGTTCTGGAGCACTCTTGATGGCCCAACCACCCATTTCATTCACTGGGGAGGCTAGGGTCGTTAGACACACCACAGGGGGGCGGAGCCAGCATTGTGTGGGGAAAACCCAGCCCATCCAGGACAAAGGTACACTCCTCCCACACATCACTCATGCTAATCTCCCACTCACCACCGGGCAGACCCATCCAGACTTCCTGGAGCCTGGCATGCCAGCCAGCTCCAGCCAATCACGCTCCAGCACCCTCACTGCACACATATCTCGATGTCCAGAAGTAGCACTTCCCTTCTAGACACATACATGCCTCATACACCATCTCGCAGCATTCACTCTCACGAGTTTACACATACTAAATTCGAGCCTGCACTCCCCACGCATCAGGAACTACCAGGGACACACACATTCCCCATGCATTCCTATGGGAGGGCAGGCCAGCCATAATACACGCACGCACTTTCACTCTGGGACCCAGGGAAAAGTGCGCAGAGACCCAAAAATCACTAACACAGGGTCACAAATAAAAGCTAAAAGATTAGTCGGGAACCAGCCCTAAGGGCCAAGTCCAACACCCAGTCAGGCCCAAGAAGGCTCTGACTTGTGTCTGGGTAGTTGGAGGAGCCTAGTCCTGTATGGTCTGGATCTTGCTCTCCAATGGTTGAACCTGACCCCCACCTAGTAGGTGGCCCAGGTACACAACCGTGCTCTGCCCTATCTGGCACTTGGTAGCCTTGATAGTCAGGCCTGCCTTTTGCAGGGCCTCCCGAACCTTCTTCAGGTGGATCAGGTCATCCTCCCAGGTGGAGCTAAAGACAGCAATATCATCTAGATATGCTGCACAAAAGTCGTCCAACCCAGCAAGGACTTGATTCACCAAACTTTGGAAGGTGGCAGGTGCATTCTTCAAACCAAAGGGCATTACCACAAACTGATAATGTCCACTAGGGGTAGAGAACGCTGTCTTGGCTTTTGACTCTTCAGATAGTCTGATCTGCCAGTAGCCAGCTGTCAAATCAAATGTGCTCAGAAACTTGGCAGAAGCCAATTTATCAATGAGCTCATCTGCTCTTGGAATGGGGTGTGCATCTGTCCTAGTGACAGCATTGAGGCCTCTGTAGTCCACACAAAACCTCATTTCTCTCTTTCCATCTTTGGTATGAGGTTTTGGCACAAGGACCACTGGGCTAGCCCATGGGCTCTCTGATGGCTCAATCACTCCAAGCTCCAACATCTTTTGTACCTCAGCCTTTATACAATCCCTGACAGGGTCAGGTTGCCTGTAGATCTTATTCTTCACAGGCAGACTGTCACCAGTGTCCACCTCATGGGTGCACCAGTTAGTTTGACTGGGTGTGCGTGAAAACATATGTCTGTGGGCCTGCAACACCTGTCTGCAGTCCACCTGTTGCTGCTCAGTGAGGCTGCCTGCCAAGGCTACTCCATCAACTGAACCATCATCAGGGTTCTGGGAAAGCAGGTCTGGGAGAGGGTCACTCTCTTCCTCCTGATCCCCATCTGTGGCCATGAGGAGACTCATGTCCTCCCTGTCAACAAATGCTTTCAAACGGTTTACATGGAGCACCCTGTGGGGGCTGCTAGGGGTGCCAAAGTCAACCACATAGGTGACTTCTCCCTTTTTCTCAATAATAGGGTAGGGTCCAGTCCATTTGTCCTGGAGTGCTGCTGGGCCCACTGGGTCCAACACACACACCTTCTGCCCTGGCTGGAACTCAACCAGAACAGCCTTTTGGTCATGCCAAGCTTTCTGTAATTCTTGACTGGCCTCCAGGTTTTTGGATGCTCTCTCCATATATTCAGCCATCCTGGAGCGGAGACCAAGTACATAGTCCACAACATCTAGCTTAGGCTTTTTGAGAGGTAACTCCCATCCTTCCTTCACCAAACATAGTGGACCCCTCACAGGGTGGCCAAACAAAAGTTTAAAAGGGCTGTAGCCAACCCCCTTCCGTGGGACCTCTCTGTAAGCAAAGAGCAAGCAGGGTAAAAGGGTGTCCCATTTCCGCCTAAGCTTCTCTGGTAATCCTTTTATCATTCCCTTGAGGGTCTTGTTGAATCTCTCCACAAGCCCATTGCACAGTGGGTGATAGGGTGTGGTAAACTTGTAGTTTACTCCACACTCCTTCCACATTGCCTTTAAGTATCCAGACATGAAGTTGGTACCTCTAACTGAAAGAACCTCCTTTGGAAAGCCCACTCTTGAGAAAACTGCAATGAGGGCTTTTGCCACAACAGGTGCTGTTGTGGTCCTCAGGGGAATTGCCTCTGGGTACCTGGTGGCATGATCCACTACCACCAGTATAAATCTGTGCCCAGATGTTGTTGGAGGATCCATCGGACCCACAATGTCTATTCCAACTCTTTCAAAGGGTACCCCCACCACAGGTAGTGGTATCAGGGGGGCCTTTGTTGTGCCACCTGACTTACCACTGGCTTGGCAAGTGACACAGGAGCGACAAAACTCCTTGACATTTTCTGACATATGAAGCCAGTGAAAGTGAGGGACAAGCCTGTCCCAAGTCTTGTTCTGGCCTAAGTGTCCTGCAAGGGGAATATCATGGGCCAAGGTGAGAAGGAAACCCCTAAACTTCAAAGGTATGACCAACCTCCTGGTGGTACCAGGCTTGGGGTCTCTAGCCTCTGAGTAAAGGAGTCCATCATCCCAATAAACGTTATGGGCACCTTGAGCATTCCCTGCAGCCTCAGCAGCAGCTTGCTGTCTGAGGGGTTCAAGTGAAGGGCAATCTAATTGGGCCTGCCCCAGGTCTGCCCTTGAGGGTCCCCCTGTCCCCAGAAACTCAACCTGATCAGGCTCCAGTTCCTCTGAGACAGTCTCCTCTTGGACTGCAGAATCAGTTTCCTGTGAAACTTGATCCTCAACCTGGGGCAAGTGGGAAGGCACAGCCTTAACCCTCTTGCTCCTTCTCTTGGGTTGTGGTTGGTCTATTGTTTCAAGATCCACCACTGGTTCAGGAAGGCACTTCTTAGCCTGAGACCTTGTCACTGCAAGGACATGAGCTGAAATCCCTAGCATTTCTGCATGAGTCCTGTACTCCACTTCTGACCAACCTGAGCTTTCAAGATCATTGCCTAACAGACAGTCTACTGGGAGTTCTGCACTCACAACAACTTTCTTTAGGCCATTTACCCCTCCCCAGGAGAAGTTCACAACAGCCACACTATGTGAAGTAGTGGAGTTGCTTGCATTGGTCACTAGGTAACTTTCACCTAGTACAATCTGTCCAGGGTCCACAAAGCCAGGTGTCACCATTGTGACACTGGCACAAGTGTCCCTGTAGGCCTGAGCCAGTTTCTCATTGATTAAAGGCGTCGGCCTATACTTGCCCAAGTTACTGGGACTCACAGTAGTGGACAAAGTTAAGTCCACATCATATAGGAGAACTGCCTGAGTAGGGACTCTGACTAGGCCAGATCCCATCTCAGTACCCAAGGTTAACCCTACTAACCCCTTAGGTTGTGCACTACCACTGCTGACTGTACTAGGGGGTGCAGGTGCTTTAGGAGCTGCAGTGGTAGGAACTGGATTTTTCTTGGTGCATTCACTGCCCCAGTGTGAAACTGATTTGCAGGTATTACACCAAGGTTTCTTTGGGCCATCATTCTTCTTTTTCTTTTTGGGAACCACTCTCCTTATTACTCGATTGGGGGCCTGAAGACTTGTGGTCCTTTTCTTTATCTTTCTGATTCCCACCCTTCTGGTCTGTTTTCTTCTGGTCACCATGGTTCTGGGGTTTCTGCTTAATCCTTGTTCTGACCCATTTGTCTGCCTTCTTTCCCGATTCTTGGGGAGAGGTCAGATCAGAGT
The DNA here is from genome assembly GCF_964263255.1 of Lissotriton vulgaris. NCBI lineage: Eukaryota > Metazoa > Chordata > Amphibia > Caudata > Salamandridae > Lissotriton > Lissotriton vulgaris. The sequence goes on from NC_141697.1 coordinate 2,520,225, forward strand.
CTACACGGTGTTGAATCAATAGCTGGTTTGGACAGTTATTAAGGATCTGCTCTCTCATTATAAGATTGTACAATCCTGTATAGTCTGAGACTTTACTTCCCTGCAGCCAACCCTCCAGAGCCTTAGTGGCACAATCAACAAAATCAGTCCAGTCCTGAGTCTGTGCTTTTTGGGTATCTCTGAACAACAACCTGTATTGCTCAGTGGTTAGGCCGAACCCTTCAATAAGAGCACTCTTCGGGACAGAGTAGTTTTTGGCATCCTCAGGTCTAACAGTGAGGAGCATATCCCTCCCTTTCTCAGAAAAGGAGTACCATAAAATTGCTGCCCACTGGTCCTCAGGGACCTGCTGTACCATGCAGGCCCTCTCAAGAGCAGTCATCCATTTGTGGATATCATCCCCTTCCTTGTAGGGGGGCACAATTATTGACAGGTTTCTATTGTCATAGCTCCTGTCTTTCTCTCTAGGAATATTGCTGCCACCAGTGGCATCTAAGCCACACAACTTTCGTTCTCTTGCTAAAGCAAGTTTAGCTTGAGCCAAGGCTATCTCTTCCCTCTCTATTTGGAGTTGGACAGCCCTCATCCTGGCCCTATGCTCTTTCCTCTGGGGGGAAGTCATTCCCCTCTGAGATTCTCTTGAGACACTAGAAATGTGAGAGTCCCCTGATGGAGATCTCACTCTCCTGTTGCCTGGGAGAATTATGTTATGGGATCTGGGGAGGTGCTGGCCCTCTCCATTCCCATGTAGGTCTAAGTTGGCCTGGTTAAGCCTGGCAACTACAACCTGGTCAACCCTCTGATCCTCAGGCTCATCTACTTCTGAGCCCTCCTCCTCCTCTTCCTCCTCTTCTTCCTTTTCTGGAGTAGTCTCATTCTCAGGGGTGTTCACTCCATCTCCTAAATCTAAGGGAGCTGCACTCGCCTTATCTAAGTCATCCTTTTCCAGGATGGCTATCAGGGAAGGAATGGTGGGGTTTCTGCCCCTTTTTAGCCCCCTTGCAGTGCACAAGGCACTCAAGTCTTTGTGGCTAAGTTTGTCATAGCTGGAAGTTGCCTTGGTAAGGTCAACTGTCACAGAGGCAGAGCCTGAAGCTCCTCCTGTGCCAGACAGACATAGTGAGGTGCAAGTGGTGCACTTACCTACACTAAGTGTTTTCCTACTGTACCTTGCTGGTGAGTTGTAGTCAGGGTGTGCTAATCCCTTTAATCTACAGCTACTAAGTTCAGTAGAACTTAATATGCTAAGCTTTTGATTTATATGTACCTAAGGTACTTGATGTGATCTTTCAATTTGATATAAAGATTGCAATGGTAAAACAACAGCAAGCTCAAATCCGCACCGCTGCGCACCAATGTGAGAAGTTGGCCTGATATGTGGTGTTTCCAATTCTGGAACCACCTTGTATCAGTCCAAACAATCCCTTATGGTGTCTGGTTGTAAGTCAACCTTATAGACAAGCTATCTTAATGGTAGCATAGACTAAGCAGCCTTAAAGGCTAAACTCAAGAGGTCGTGTTAAGCGAGCTGTTTTACCAATCACAAGCCTGTAATATCAAATGAAAGGACACCACACAAGTATATATTATAAAAATATATGTGTTTATTACTAAAAATAATCCCCAGTACTCTTTATGAGCAAAGGGGCACAAGCGTTAAATCAAAAGCACAGTATAACATACAAAGTTGCACAATTATGGATGAGGGCGGGTGGCCACTCAAACCATATATTAAGAAAGTGGTATAAGAGATACCAATCGAACAGTGGTTAGGCCTAGGGCCTAGGGAATCGCTGGGAGCAGTCGGGACAAGCAATGCTGAAGTCGGGAAAAGCCCGCGGGATTCGGGTGCAGCGCTTAAAGCACACGCATTCACCAATGTTAAGTCAATGGTGCGTAAAAGTTACACAAATAGAGTTTTAGAATACTTCCGCTGAACCTAGATGGACAAAACTTTAGACACAGACCCTAAAGGTGTGTACCAGTGTGGGAACACCGGCGTTGCAATGTTACCTCACCCACAGGAAGCGGGTGCATAGGGTCGAAGTGGCGTCGGGTTTCATCACGCAGGTTCTTGGTGCTTGAAGCTGAAGATGCTGCAGGCGATGTGAAGCAGAAGTGTCCGTGTGATCCAAGGGTGGATCAGAGTAGAAAAGTACCTGAAAGCAGAGGGGACAGAGTCTGGGTCACTCAGCAGTGACCAGGATGGAACCAGGACGGAACCAGGCAATGTTGGGCGCAATCAGGTGGTTGTCGAGGAGCTTCTCTCCGCTGCCACGTGGGCTCTGGGGCATCTGCGACGTCCAGGAGCGGGTCACGAGCTGTCCCACGCAGGCTCTCACCGTCGGCGCTGTCGGCTTCAAGGTCGGAGCAAACAACACTTGGTAAGAGCAATCCACGCAGGACGGGAAGATTGCTTCTCACTCGGACCAGGAGGGTCAGAGCGGGTGCTCCTTTTCAGAGGAGCTGGTGCAAGTCTGGAGCAACCAGAATCGCAAGTCGGTTTTAGGTTTTTGTCGGCACAGGGCCCACAAGCCAGCTGGCAAGTGACCGGGCCAACACGTCGAGCCAAAGTAAGCAGAAGGGCCCCATGCAGCACTCGTCGAGTGTAGAGGGGTGAGCTTCGGTGCGAGAGTGGCTCAGGGTTGGGGCTTCTCAAACCCCGGTGTACAGCTTCGAGGGTCACTCGGGGCTGCACGGTCAGGGTCTCGTGGTCTTTTCAAGACGGCGTGCCCCACGCTTCCGGTCGCCTCCACGGGTCTCAGCTCTGCAGGGACTGTGGATCGGGCTGTAAGAAGGCATGCAAGCTTGATCTCGTCGATCTCTGTCGCTCGAGTTCTGGCGGGAACTGCAACAAAGCAGACGTCAATGTGCTGGTTGGTGCCTGTTTGCACAGGGTGGTCACTCCTTGACCACAAGGGGGACTCTTCAGTCTTCTACGTCGAGTAGGATGTCGAAGGGTCCAGAGTTTCGTTTCTTATGTTTCATCAGGATAATCTGAGTGCGTTGGCACTGCTCCCATTCTTATACCAATTTAGGGGGCTGGATTACCTGCTAGGTCCCCTCCTATGGGTGGGACCCAGGAAGGGGGTGGATACACCCCTTTCCTTTGATCCAGGCCGCGCTGGGACAGGGGCTGGCTCCAGAACCAGTTTGGCCGGATTATGCAAGGGGCAGCCTTGTGCTCCCCAGGCAGTGTCTGGTTTCTTTCAAACCTCCCTGCTACAATCCACTATCTCCTGTCTGGGGTGGTGTAACACCTCCCTGCGACAGGAAAGCCTTTGTCCAGGCCTCCTCTGCTGAGTTTCGGTCAGCAGCAGGAGGTCAGACATGTGTCTGTGGCAGAAGCATCCATTTTGTGGATCTGAGGCTCCTTTAAAAATCAACCGCGTTTCAGTAAAGTAACATGTCTTCTCCCTCTAGAGGGGTGGAATGCTATCCCCGTCGACAGGACTGTCGAGGGGATAGTATTCCAATTCGTATGACACCTTACTCGACATGTTTTGATAAAGCCAAACCAAAGTTGCTATATAACCGCGAGGATTATAATGCACTTAATAGTATATGGCATGGCATTATCCCGGAGCAGCTTAGGGAGTTGTTCCCAACAGCTGCATACAGGCTCAGTTCAATCCAGAGCTCCATCTCACATTAAACCACGCACTCTGCCTCCAGGATTGATAAGGCCTTCCATAGGAGTGGCTCACAGGTTTATATGTGTCCAGATATAGGTTTAGATATAGGTATACTATATCTAAGCAAGGGGTGATTACACCCACTTGCCCCAGTTGAGTGATCAGCCAGTTGTGTCAATTTAAGAACCAGCCAGGGGTGGCAAAGCTATGCTTCAGCCCCTGGTAGGCCTTGGTGGCACCTATGCCCTGAGCACCTATAGTGCATGGTACAGGGGCTGACAAGGAGTCCATTTTCCAATTGGGTTATGTACCTATAGTACATGTATGTGAATTTAGAGACAGAACAGCAGGCTGGGGGTCTGATTAGCAGGCCCACAGCCTCAATAAGTCGAAAACCAGTGAAGCAAAAAGCAAACATTTGGGGTGACCATAGGATAGCAGACCCTACTCTCCTACACACACTCATACATCACAATACCAATAATTACAGAAAATACATCACCGGCTGCAATAACTTCAGCTTAGCCCACACCAGACTGGGGGATTCACAGCCGGGATCAAGAGACTCAGCAAGCCGGGAACTGCTACACTGAATAAGACTCATCCGTCCCTTCAGGTCAAAACCAAATCCCGCTTTCCACATCAATAGAACACAGTTTTATAATCTCAATGCACTAGATGTTTCTGAGAAGACCTCCTCTGCGCCAAGGAAACTTACAGGAGTTGCCCGATCTCTCACAAGCATTCCAAATCCCACGTATTCTTCTGCGCTTCCACATGTTCCAGCCCCTTATCTTGGTGAATGTTAGAAATGGGATCTCTGGTTGGCTAAGGCTGGCGCCAAAGCCAGGCAGAGACCACCACTCTATTCAGGGCAAGGGAGTTACACGCCAAAGATAACCCCTGCTCACCCCTTTGGTAGCTTGGCACGAGCAGTCAGGCATATCCCGGAGGCCATGTGTAAAGCATTTGCGCACACACACAGCAACAACATACCAGGCCACTACGAAAGGAACTTCACAGAAGGTTATATCAAAAATAGCCTTTGTATTCTCAAAACACATTAGAATAGTATACACATATTATACATGGTGCCACCTGGCACTAGGTCATATCTACCAGGGAATTATTTACACATGACAGGGCCACTTGGATCACTGTCGGAACCATCGCAAAGCGAACTTAGTAAAAGTAAAACAGATCATAGACGTACAACCAGTAAACACTGGTACTCACTGTACTTAGCAACAGCCTGTAACATAAACTACATTATGCACAGTATCACATCAGGCGCAAATTACATTCTGCGGCAACCTCACCAGCATAAACACATTATGAAATCTTCTCACAAGTCTTAACACATTAGACACTAACCTCCTAAGTATAACTCATATTAGGGGCGTAAATCACATAGGGAAACATAATCTTACTACCATAAACCATGATATGTAGAACAACCTCATAATTATAAACCACAGTTTAGAGGTATAACACAGGGTGCGTAATCATACTACATACATTACATTTCCTAGCACCACATCACATTAGAGCCTGGTGCCCTATAAATCTAACAATCCCCCTGACCAACTGGCCATCTCCAAATGGGCTCAAATGCCCTGTGTCAAGGGTGCGCACTTTACGCAAACCTAAGTGTTGCAGCGGGCACTAAGTGCTGCGCAGCTGTGAAGGAGAGTACTGGGGAAGAGGAGTGCATCTCACTCCCAGCGTAGAAGACATGTCCCCAAAGAACTGTGCACCTAAACGGTGCAGCTGCCCACTACTTGCTGGGCAGCTGGAAATGTAAAAGGAGGCTTGGGCTCTCAATGGCCCTTAAAACAAATGCGCCAAACGTTGGAGCTACACAGGGCTCTGTAAACAAATAGCCAGATGTTGGAGCCACCTAGGCTCTATGATAAATAATGCAAAGCGTTGGACCAATCTAGGCTCTAAGAATAAACCTGTCCCCCAAAGCGGGGTAGCCGTGAAAGGAGATCGGGGCCTGGCACTACGGTGCCCTCTGGCCCCCACTGGGCTAGTAATTACTTTTCCCCCCATCATTGGCGCCACATAGGCTCTGGAACAAACATGGCCCATGTTGGAGCCTCCGGGGCTCTGACAACAACTACGCCCCCCTAAACAATAAAAGCATGGGCCCCTCTGGGCCGGGGTAAACAGGTATGCTAACAACGGTGGAGCAGTCCGCTCCTCTGGTGGGACCGCTCGGAATCTGTGCGTCGACTGGCACCACCCGCCCCCTCGAGCCCTCACTCACCGGCTCTGGGGCAGGACTCAGGTCCAGCCTCTCTTCTAGGGCCGCCTCTCATCATCGACGGGCTTCCGGGGACATTGCGTGCTCCCTCAGCTCACGGGAGCCCCTCCTGGCCACAGACGTCTCCTCGCTTTACCCGGGCCCCTTCATGGTGTCAGGCTCCTCCAGGAATCCTCAGGGTGGTATTAATGCTCTATGGGGGCCCACCTCCCGATAACACCAAGTCTGGAATATAATATTCGCAGACTGTTGGAGCTATCAAGCGGGGGAAGGAAAGAGTAGGAACAGCTGGGAGGGAGACCTGGGAAGGACACCGAAAATACAATGTCAGGATGCGTACTACAATGCTTCAATACATTAGTCAGCTAACACATGTAACTATTCAATTCGGGGTTCTTTAGCACCATAACTGCAATAATAAGAATTTGAATGAATGATGCCGGAAGAGAGTAGGGTGATGTATTTTCTTCTACCTGAACCATGAAACATAAAGATGAACATGTAACAACTCACTTGCTAACTATAGCAGTTTCATAGTGGAACATGTGAGGAAAAAAGCAGTATGTAACCTACCACAAAGTTAATGATATTAGGACCCATAGGAGAACACTAAATCCGCACCCCCATTTGCAGCACTCTCTTCTGGTAATAAGGAAACAAAAAAAAGAAAACTAGAAACAACCAAGTTGGCCTGAATAAACGAAAAAGAGATCAATCACAGTCTTGTATCTCCATCCAATTCATAGAAACAATCCCAAGTATGTTAATACTCCACAAAATCCTGGGAACACCGGAAATAGAGATCATGCAAACGTAGTGACCGCTTAATTTGTGGAGAACAATAGATTCACCAATGTCTTATCAAAGTCATGAACAGGGCATTGCATCACAATGCCAATTAGCACCAAGTTATAAAGAAAACTATGGATATCCACAATTACGCTTTGGATTCTTATCCTGAGTAAAACGGTTTGGCTTCCTCACAGAAAATGAATAAAAGTTAGCCACAAGACCCAGTAGCAACCGAACAGGTTCCTCTGCAAGGGACTATAGAGCTTAATCACAACCAACAGAGGAACACAAGGACCGAACACGTTCCTCTGCAAGGGACTAAAGAGAGCTTAGTCCCAACCAACAGAGGAACACCTAGATACTGTCCCGAACAATCCACCCGGACCAATAACCTCCCTTGCACGAGTCCTCAATACCGGACTCATCCAACAGAGGAGGCGCATAAGGAGCGGTAACAGAGATGTGCTTCAGCACTCTTAACGAGAGAAGCCTGCATTCACGCAGACGAGGAGGAATAATCGGCAGCGTCTCACTGCGACCGCCGCCATTTACCCGGCTCTCTGCATCTTCTCGCGGTCACGTGGGGCGTGACCCGCTTAGCATGCCGGGATTTGTAGTCTGCTTGGGAGACCTAGCGGTGCAGCCAGCGCACAACCAATAACGGATCCTGACAGAACATCCCCCTTCCGGAGAACACTGGCCGACCGATGGTTTGTCCGGGTGTAGGCGGTGGAACCGAGCCACCAACCAAGGTGCATGTACCGCCCCGGCAGGTTCCCAGGTGTTCTCCTCCGGCCCATATCCCTTCCAAGCCAGGAAGTAGCAAATCTTACCACGAACCCTCTTGGCGTCCAGAACATCTTGAACCTCATACTCCTGTTACTAGCGCACCCATATGGGATCAGGTTTCACTCTTACTGGGCAGTGGGAAGGCTTTAACAGTGAAACATGAAACACTGGGTGGATTCGGAAATGGGCTGGTAACTGCAGTTTAACCGCCACAGGATTGACCTGCTTGACTACCCGATTGGTACCGATGAATTTAGAATTAAATATGCTGTATTTCCTGAACCAAATGTATTTTGTAGACAGCCTTGTATGTCATCTTTGCTTTGAGCAAATTGGTACGTGTTGTAAGTAATGTTTTGCGAATGTGCAATAGTCTTACCCCTTCTTCAGGTACTTTGCTATTCTTGCAGGGAAGAACCAAAGGGTGAAACCTAGGATGAAAGCTGTAGTTGCTGAGAAACGGGGAGTGTTGAGTGGAAGAGTTTTTGGCGCTATTGTAAGCTATTTCTGCCACCCACAACCACTCCACCGAGGCTTCTGTATTGGTGTTGATGTAACACTGGCGATATTGCTTTAGGGTTTGATTTAGCCTCTCTGTCTGTCCATCTGTCTGGGGGTGATAACTTGTGGAAAGGGAGGAGGCGATCTGTAACTTAGAGCACCAGGTTTTCCAGAAAAGAGATGTGAACTGGGCCCCCCTATCTGAGACTATGACTTTGGGGAGTCCGTGCAACCTGACGATATGTGTTAACAAGAGGTGCGCCTATTGCCCTGCCGAAGGTGCTTGTTTCCAGGCAATAAAGTGTCCCATCTTGGTGAGATAGTCCACAACCACAATGATTGCTGTGTTACCTTGATTCTTGGTCAATCCTACTATGAGGTCCACAGAAACTCTTTCCCATGGCGTCTCAGGTGTGGGCAAGGGTTGCAATAGTCCTTGGGGTTGTCTGTGGTCGGTCTTCATCTGGGCACACATGGAACATTCTCGGACCCATTGTAAAACATCCGGACGGACTGTGGAACACCAAAAATGTCTCAAGATCTTCTTCAGGGTCTTGTTTCCTCCAGCATGCCCTGCACAGGGGAGTTTATGACACCATGTGAATACCATCCTGCGTAACTCTTGGGTATGAACCAGGACCTGTGAGCCTTTCATGGGGATCCCTTGTTTTAATTGCCATTCGGGGTGAAATTTAAGCCATGTTATCCAGGTAAATGTTTGTATCCCTTTCTTGGTTTTCAGTAGAAAATCGTCTGTTTGTACAACACACAGCACTTTGCTAGGCTCAATAATGGATTGCTCAAGAACAGGTGACAGATGAGCAGGATTTTCTTGTCTCGTCAAAGCGTTGGCCTTTTTGTTCTCAGCCCGAGGCCTGAATGTAACGATGAAGTGATATTCGGCAAAAAACAAGGTCCAGCGAAGCTGGCGAGGAGTGAGATGCCGGACGGCTCTCATGAATTGCAGATTTCGATGGTCGGAATAGACTGTTACCTGGTAGAATGCTCCCATCAACCCGTGTCTCCATTCCAGAAATGCATGTCTGATAGCCAGGAGCTCCTTTCCGCTATTGTGTAGTTTTGTTCCGCTGCGTTCAATTTCCTGGACATGAATGCAATGGGATGTAGGTAACACATTTTTTCGTGTCTTTGGGACAGCACTGCTCCACCGCTAAGTCAGATGCATCTGCTTCCACGATGAAAGGCAACTCAGGATAGGAATGTGTGAGAACTAGAGCGGATGTGAAAGCTTCCTTCAAATGATCAAACACATCTTGTGTTTCTGTGGTCCACAGAAAGGGCATTTTCTTTTGGGTTAAACGAGTCAAAGGTGCCACCAGGCCCGAAAAGTGCTGAATAAACCTCCTGTAGAAGTTGGCGAACCCCAACAGACTTTGTATTTCTTTTACAGTGGTCGGACGGGGCCAGTCTAAAATCGCCCGGATCTTCCTTTCTGCCATGACCTGTCCAGAGGGAGTAAGCATGACCCCTAGGAACTCAACCGGGGTTACGTGGAATTCGCATTTGGTGATCCTGCAAAATAACTGATGCTTCCGTAAAGCCTGCAGTACTTGCCCCACATGAATGATGTGTTCTTCCTCATTAGTTGAATATATCAAAATATCGTCGATATAAACCACGACAAAGAGGTCCAAAAACTTCCTGAGGACCTCATTGAGGAAGAACTGAAACGCCGCCGGAGCGTTGCATAGCCCAAAGGGCATTACGAGGTATTCGAAAAGTCCGTACCTTGTTTTGAAGGCGGCCGTCCATTCATCCCCCTGGCGCATCCGCACCAGGTGGTATGCTCCTCTAAGGTCCAACTTCGTGTATATGCCCGCAGCTCTCACCTGCTCTAAAAGAACCGGGATCAATGGTAGCAGATACTGATTTTTTATGGTTATAGCGTTTAACGCTGTGTAATTGAGGCAACATCGCAACTCCCCATTGGCCTTCGGTATGAAGAAAAGAGGGGAGGCTGCCGGAGATCTGGAAGGACGAATGAATCCCATCGCCAAATGTTTATCCAAATAACTGCGGAGGTGTTCGTTCTCCGGCAAGGTAAGAGCATATAGTCGACCGCATGGAATCACGGACCGAGAGACAAGGTCAATCCGGCAATCATATTCTCTATGTGGCAGGAGCACCTCCAACTGGTTGTCACTGACTACTTCTCTATACATCTCATAACATGTAGGCAGTTCTACGTGTTTTTCCGCGGCTGTTGCGATGTGATGTCTAGCTGCTAAGGTTTCAGAGGGTCTCTGCAGAGGGTGATAACAATGGTCTTGGCAGTAGGGGGAATTCAGATGCAATGTCTTATCCGCCAAGTTAATGGTAGGTTCGTGTTTTTTCAGCCACGGGAGGCCCAGTATTACCCCATACTGTGGAGCCTGAATAATGTTGAAGAAGAGCCATTCCTGGTGATATCCTTCATAAGTAACCTAGTACTCCGTCGTGCTGTGGCCAATGGGTCCTGCTTCTAACTCTTTGGCATCAACCGCGTATACTGGCTCGGGATAAGGCTTCTTGACCAGTTGTACCCCTAGCCGTGTTGCTTCATCTCTGTCCATGAAACATCCTGTGGTTCCTGAATCCACCATGGCCCTTATTTCTTTATCTTCTTGATTGACCAATAAATGTAAAGATATACAAAAGTGGTCAGATTCAGAGGCAGTGAAGAAGTTAATGACTGTACTTGAGTTTTACTGGGCAATCCCGAAGGTAATGTCCCTTCTTTCCACAATATAAGCACAACCCTTGTTTGCGCCGATGGTCTCTCTCGCTGAGTGTAAAAGATGCTCTCACCACCTGTTAGACGGACCGGGAGGGTCGGCCGAGGATAAGGGGAGCGGTCTCCAGGGAGAGCCGACTCCAGTGACCGTACAGACAAGTAACTTCCCCCCCACAGACGGACACCACACAAGGGTAAGGTTCAACGAGATTTTATAGGCGATTCTTAAAGTACGATAAAATGGTACAAGGAGGTCTGGACTCAGGGGTCCCCTCGATTCTGGTCTCTGGTTTGGGGAAAGGGTAGCGGGACAGTCTTGGTTACCAAAAGATGGAAATAGCTCTCAATCCTCGAGCTCGGCGTTCTAGATGATCGGGCCGCGGCGGAGCCAGCAGGTCCCGAGATGGACGAAGGAAGCGACGGTCCGCGGCGGAGCCAGCAGGTCCCGATGAAGATGATGGTTGCAAACGGTCCGCGGCCACGCCAGCAGGTCCCGACGACGATGAAGGATTACGAAGGTTACGAAGGTTGCGGCAGCACCAGCAGGCAGGGCGATGGTGCACAAGGCAGAGCTACGGCAGCGCCAGTAGTCCGTCAAGGATGAGTTCTTCTTTACGTCTCTCGACTCCAAGATACAACTGCCCTCCTGCTCTGGAGCTGCCCCAGTTATAGGGCTGGTGTTCTTTGATGTCCGGACCCTCGCACTTGGAGGTCGGGAGGTCCGGGATGGGGGAGTCCAGACACCCAGCAGGGGGGTGGGGCCAGCGCCCGGGGAGGCGATGGGCGAGCGGCACCTGGCGGGGAGAGCCATCGACACCTCCCTCTCCCATTGACTTGCCAAGCAGCCCGCTCACCTCCTGGGTGGATGGTGGTGCCGGGATGTCTGAGGCCTGGCCAGGCCCAGGGTTGAGGTCGATCGGGGGCCAGGCGGCCTCGTGGTGGAGCGTCCAAGATGGCGCCCAGGATGGGCGCGCGGGCCAGCAGTGGATCGGGTCCACGAGGTCGATATGTCCGAAGGCAGGGGTCCCCGAGGGGACGGAGGACGCGCAATGGTGGTGTGTGGCACCTGTGTGACTGGGCTCGGGCCGGGTTGGGCCAGGGGAGAGCGGCCCCTCATGTGGCCCGTCCAACATGCGTCCCCCCCAGCTGAAGGCGGGGAGAGCCACCCATCCTCTTGGGGACTCTCCTCGTCGAGGCGGAAGAACCGGGACAGGCCATCTGCGTTGGCGTGATCCGGCCCAGGCCGGTGTTCAACTGTGAAGTCCATCCCTTGTAGGGAGATGGACCAACGTAGTAACTTCGGGTTTTCCCCCCGCATCTGCATCAGCCACTGCAGGGGTCGGTGATCGGTCTGCACCCGAAAGTGTGTGCCAAAGAGGTAGGGCCGGAGCTTCTTGAGGGCCCATACCACAGCGAAGGCCTCCCTCTCTATGGTGCTCCAGCGTTGTTCCCATGGTAGGAGGCGCCTGCTGATGAAGGCCACTGGCTGATCAAGGCCTTCGGTGTTCACTTGAGACAGGACTGCCCCAATGCCATGGTCGGAGGCATCCGTCTGGACGACGAACTCCCGGTTGTAGTCGGGGGCCTGGAGCACCGGGGCGGAACACATGGCGGATTTCAATTGTTCGAATGCTGTTTGGCACTCCGGGGTCCAGTTGACTTTTTTGGGTTGATTTTTTGACGTGAGTTCTGTGAGGGGCCCCACGATAGTACCATAGTCTTTCACGAACCTTCGGTAATAGCCCGTGAGGCCCAGGAAGGCTCGTACCTCGGTCTGGGTGATGGGTGGCTGCCAGGACTGGATGGCGGCAATTTTGAGCTGCAGAGGGGCCACCAGGCCGCTTCCCACCTGGTGCCCGAGGTAGGTCACAGATCCTTGCCCAATTTGACATTTGCTGGCCTTGATCGTGAGGCCAGCTCGCTGAAGGGCTTGTAGCACTGCTCGGAGGTGGTGGAGGTGCTCGGACCAATGGTGGCTTTATACAGCGATATCGTCTAGGTAGGCGGCACTGAACCCTACGAGCCCCGCCAGGACCTGATTGACGAGCCGCTGAAATGTTGCTGGGGCATTTTTCATGCCGAAGGGCATGACCTTGAAATGGTAATGCCCATCGGGGGTGGAAAAGGCAGAACGTTCTTGGGCCCGGGGTGTGAGGCCGATTTGCCAGTAGCCCGCCGTCAGGTCGAAAATGCTGAGGTAGCGGGCAGCTCCCATGCGGTCGATTAGTTCATCCGCCCGGGGGATGGGATGTGCGTCTGTTCTGGTGACCGCATTCAAGCCCCGGTAGTCGACGCAGAACCGGAGTTCCGGTGGGGTGCCAGGGGCGGCCGCTTTGGGGACCAGTACTACAGGACTGGCCCAGGGGCTGTCTGAGGGCTCGATGACCCCGAGTGTGAGCATTTTGGCTACCTCTTCCTGGATGCAGGCCCGTACCCGATCTGGCACGCGGTAGGCCCGGTGGCGGATAGGGGGGCTGTCCCCCGTGTCCACATCGTGCACACACCAGGAAGTGACCCCTGGGGTGAGGGAGAACAGGTTGGCGAACTGTGACAGGAGGACTCGACACTCCTGGTGTTGCTCTCGGGTGAGGGCCTCCGAGAGTCGGACCCCATCCACGGAGCCGTCTTTCTCCTGAGTCCGTAGGAGGTCAGGGAGGGGCTCGGAGTCTTCTTCAACCCCATTGTCGGTGGCCATCAGGAGGCCGAGTTCGGAGCGCACAAAGTGGGGTTTCAGTCTGTTAGCGTGGAGGACCCGGAGGGGGTTCCGGGAAGATTCCATGTCGATGAGATAGGTGGCAGGACCCTTGCGCTCGCCTACTTTGAAGGGCCCCGTCCACTTGTCTTGCAGGGCGCAGGGTTCGGTGGGGGACATCACCCATACCTGTTGCCCAGGTTCAAATTCGATGGAGGAGGCATTCCGGTCATACCACTTTTTCATGTCCTCTTGACTGGCCTCTAGGTTGGCTTTTGCCAGCTCTCTGAACCGCCGGGTCTGGTTGCGGAGTGTTAGGAGGTACCGGAAGACATCTGGTGGGTTCTTTAGAGGGGGCATCTCCCAGCCCTCTTTGACTAGGCTGAGCGGCCCCCGCACTGGATGTCCATATAGCAGTTCAAACGGGCTGAAGCCCAGGGACTTCTGGGGAACCTCTCGATATGCGAAGAGGAGGCACGGCAGCAGTACATCCCACTGGCGACGGAGGGGTTCTTTCAACCCCCCGATCATCCCTTTGAGCGTGCGGTTGAACCGCTCAACGAGTCCGTTTCCTTGAGGGTGATAGGGGGTCGTGAATCGGTAGGTAACCCCGCACTGTTGCCAGAGGGACTTCATATATTTAGAAATAAAGTTCGTGCCTCTGTCGCTGACGACTTCTCGGGGGAAGCCCACACGGGAGAAGATCCCCATTAGAGCCCGGCCGACTACCGGGGCTGTCACAGTTCGCAGGGGAACAGCCTCGGGGTAGCGGGTGGCGTGGTCCACTAGCACCAGGATGAACCGATGACCTTGTTTTGTGCGCGGGTCCAGGGGCCCCACGATGTCTATCCCGACCCTCTCGAACGGGGTGGTGACCACGGGAAAAGGTTGCAGGGGGGCTTTTAGTTTGCGGCCGCTCTTTCCACTGGCTTGGCACGTGGGGCAAGATCGGCAATGCTGGTGTACATCGTTCCTCATTTTGGGCCAGAAGAAGTGGGTCACCAGACGACTGTAGGTTTTATCTTGACCCAGGTGTCCCGCCAGGGGGACATCGTGGGCCAGGTTTAGCAGAAAGTCTCTAAAACGGAGGGGCACCACCAGTACTCGGCTGGCCCCCAGCTCCTCGATTCTTTGCTCACTGTACAGCCGGTCATTGTCCCAGTAGACCCAGTGAGTGCCGGAGGTATCCCCTGCGCCTTGGGCGAGCGCTTGCTGGCGGAGTCCCTCGAGGGAGGGACAGGTCTTCTGTTCTTGGCGAAATTGTTCTTGCGTGGGCCCCCCCTCTTGAGGCCACTGGTCGAGGTTAGTGAGGTCTGGAGGTTGAGCTTGTTCTGGGGGGACGTCACGGTCGGTGGTTTCGGCTGGGGCGACCGGAGGCGGTGGCGCCGGCCATTCGGGTTCCTCTGGGCGGGGGCTGGCACGGGCGGCCATGGACCGGGTGGTGACGCACGCCCAGTCCGGGACGCCTAACATCCCCAGGTGTTCTCTTCGTTCTACGGCGGCCCACGGGGAGCTTTCAAGGTCATTCCCCAGGAGGCAGTCTACGGGGGCATCGTCTCGGACCGTGACTTTCAACATGCCGGAGACCCCCCCCCATTCGAAAGGGACGCAGGCCATCCGACACAGACTTTCCGAGTTATCGGCTGAACGTACAGGGCAGAGAATGTTCGGTAGATACTGTTCCGGGGTCACCAGGTGACAGCGGACGGCTGTTACACTGGCCCCAGTGTCACGAAGGGCTTCAGCCCGGCGTCCATTGATGCTCACCCATTGGCTGTACTTCTGGGTGTTAGCGGGTAGGGGGACCCGCGGGACCATGTCTTTCCCCCCTAAGCAGGCTAGAGCCATGGCGGCTGGCTCCCATTCCTGATGCTCTTGCTCATATTCTTCTTGCTCCTCGGAGATCTGTTCTTCCCCCAGGGCAGCAGCAGCCACCTGGCGGGGTCTTGGGCTCTGGTACTGTGGGCACTTTGGATCGTTGGCATAGTGGCCGACTCGTTGGCATCGATGGCACGTAACATTGGCTCGGTATCCCGGTCGCGCCGGGGCGCTGCCCCGGTTGGCCGGGGGGGTGGTGCTGACCGCGGGGGCGACCGGAGCGTTGTCTCTTCCGCGTCCTTGGCCTCCTCCTCCTCCTCGGGGACGGTGCTGACCATTGTTGTTCCGGTTCTGTTCGTAGGACCCATTCCGGCCCACTCTGGTGATTTCCCATCGGTCAGCTTCGGCTGCGAGCTGCCGGGGATCGGTTAACTTGCTGTCGAGGAGGTGCTGGCGGAGTTCAATAAAGCAATTGTTCGATAGGTGCTCCCATACCATGAGATTGAACAGTTGTTCGTAGGTTGTAACCTTGCTTCCTTTGATCCAGCCCTCGAAGTCTCGGCTAAAGTAGGTTACATAGTCCACCCAAGTTGTACCCGGGATGCGGGTGCAGTCTCGGAACCTCTGACGGTACATTTCGGGTGTGAGGCCATAGCGGGTGAGGAGGGCAGCTTTCATATGGTCATAGGAGGTCATCTGGTGGTCCGGGAGCTGTAGCAGGGTGTCGCGGCCCTCATTGAGGAATCTCCCCCATAGGCCGGCTCCCCAGTCGTTTCTATCGATCCGGTGTGCAGTCATAGCGATTTCGTAGGCTTTAAACCATTGCTGGATGTCGTCCTCTCGGAAGTATTCTCGAACGACATCCTTGGGGATGTGTACCTTTTTCTCCGTTGTCCCTGGGGTGTGGGGTTGCTCGGACACCCCTATTTCTTTATTCTGCTTGCGTAAATCAATCTCAGCTAGTCGTCGCTCGTGTTCATATGCCAGTTTCTTTTCCTCGAGCTCCCTTTGTCTCTGTTTCTCCTCTCTTTCTTCTCGGAGACGCAGGTGCTCTAAGTTTATTTTCTGTTCGGCCAACTTAAGTTCAACGTCCATTTTGAGCCGAGCCATTTCTAGCTCGTGTAGTCGGGTTTTTTCTCGTTCCTGGATCTCGTCTTGCGAGAGACCCGTTCTTTGCTCTTCAGGAGCCATGGTGGTTTTTGCTGCGATGCTTCGATCGGGGGTTCCGGCGACCCCGGTCTCTGCCCAAGACTCTAGGGCATGCTTGAAATCGTCTTTGGTACTTAGTCCGGTGGTAGCGATACCTAGTTCGATGCAGAATTGTTTTAGTTCACGATGGTTGTACTCGTCCAATTTCTCCATCTGGAATTTCTCGGTGGATCCGCTTTCTTTAGTTGTCATCTTGATTTCGTCGTGGGGTGAGCTACTGTCTGTACGATTATGCGGTGATTCGGATCGCGCCGCTGGCCACCAATGTTAGATGGACCGGGAGGGTCGGCCGAGGATAAGGGGAGCGGTCTCCAGGGAGAGCCGACTCCAGTGACCGTACAGACAAGTAACTTCCCCCCCACAGACGGACACCACACAAGGGTAAGGTTCAACGAGATTTTATAGGCGATTCTTAAAGTACGATAAAATGGTACAAGGAGGTCTGGACTCAGGGGTCCCCTCGATTCTGGTCTCTGGTTTGGGGAAAGGGTAGCGGGACAGTCTTGGTTACCAAAAGATGGAAATAGCTCTCAATCCTCGAGCTCGGCGTTCTAGATGATCGGGCCGCGGCGGAGCCAGCAGGTCCCGAGATGGACGAAGGAAGCGACGGTCCGCGGCGGAGCCAGCAGGTCCCGATGAAGATGATGGTTGCAAACGGTCCGCGGCCACGCCAGCAGGTCCCGACGACGATGAAGGATTACGAAGGTTACGAAGGTTGCGGCAGCACCAGCAGGCAGGGCGATGGTGCACAAGGCAGAGCTACGGCAGCGCCAGTAGTCCGTCAAGGATGAGTTCTTCTTTACGTCTCTCGACTCCAAGATACAACTGCCCTCCTGCTCTGGAGCTGCCCCAGTTATAGGGCTGGTGTTCTTTGATGTCCGGACCCTCGCACTTGGAGGTCGGGAGGTCCGGGATGGGGGAGTCCAGACACCCAGCAGGGGGGTGGGGCCAGCGCCCGGGGAGGCGATGGGCGAGCGGCACCTGGCGGGGAGAGCCATCGACACCTCCCTCTCCCATTGACTTGCCAAGCAGCCCGCTCACCTCCTGGGTGGATGGTGGTGCCGGGATGTCTGAGGCCTGGCCAGGCCCAGGGTTGAGGTCGATCGGGGGCCAGGCGGCCTCGTGGTGGAGCGTCCAAGATGGCGCCCAGGATGGGCGCGCGGGCCAGCAGTGGATCGGGTCCACGAGGTCGATATGTCCGAAGGCAGGGGTCCCCGAGGGGACGGAGGACGCGCAATGGTGGTGTGTGGCACCTGTGTGACCGGGCTCGGGCCGGGTTGGGCCGGGGGAGAGCGGCCCCTCATGTGGCCCGTCCAACACCACCCCTTTCTCCATAGGCTCAGGCTTCGTTGGTGTCTTCTCTGGGGTAAACACGCGATCATGCAGGGGTGCTTATCTCTCCCTGCGTTGATGGTCTCCTTTTCTTTCTCTTAGCCTGTGATCAAGTCGTAGAGTGAGTTCAATCAGAGCGGTACAGGTACGTGGTTGGGGGTCGATTTGGTCTAGGACATCCTTTAGTTCTTCTGTGAGGCCTTGGTAAAAGATAGTCAACTGTTTGGCTTCCGGCCAATCAGTTTCTGCTACTAGTCTACGAAAATTGTTAAGGTAGCTGACCAGATCCGAAGTGCCTTGCCGTAGTTCTAGTAGATCTCTATCAGCGGAGAAAGTCTCAGCCCTACGATCAAATGTTTTTTCAAATTGGACTCTAAACTCATCCCAATCGTAGAGCAAGGGATCGTCTCTTTGCACTATGGGAACTGCTCATTGTGCTGCTTCACCCCCCAGATAAGAAATTAGAAAAGCCACCCGGGCCTGATTGGACACAAACATTTTGGGTTTGCATGTGAAATGCAACCTTACTTGAGTCAAAAACACTTGGACCTTTTTTATCTCCCCGTGGAACCTCTCAGGCGGGGGCTAAGGGAATCTGTGCGGGTACTTCCACTACTACTGATGTGAGATGTGAGGGGCCACCAGCGTCAAACTGATTTCTCTGCATTCTGTCTACTCTGCTCTGTAATGCTGCCGTTTCTTGGTGTGAGGCTGCAAGCTCAGTTTGAACTAACACAAGAGGAGCCATCACGTCCTATAGTGTGGCCATCTCTGGCTTCAATACCACCAGGAGGATATATAATACGTGGGCCGATTATTCTGTCAAGCTCCTCCAGGAATCCTCAGAGTGGTATTGATGCTCTATGGGGGCCCACCTCCCGATAACACAAAGTCTGGAATATAATATTCGCAGACTGTTGGAGCTATCAAGCGGGGGAAGGAAAGGGTAGGAACAGCTGGGAGGGAGACCTGGGAATGACACAGAAAACACAATGTCTGGATGCGTACTACAATGCTTCAATACATTAGTCAGCTAACACATGTAACTATTCAATTCGGAGTTCTTTAGCACCATACCTGCAATAATAAGAATTTGAATGAATGATGCCAGAAGAGAGTAGGGTGACGTATGTTCTTCTACCTGAACCATGAAACATAAAGAAGAACATGTAACAACTCACTTGAGTTTCATAGTGGAACATGTGAGGAAAAAAGCAGTATGTAACCTACCACAAAGTTACTGACATTAGGACCCATAGGAGAACACTATATCTGCACCCTCATTTGCAGCATTCTCTTCTGGGAATAAGGAAATAAAAAAAAGAAAACTAGAAACAACCAAGTTGTCCTGAGTAAACGAAAAAGAGATCAATCACAGTCTTGTATCTCCATCCAATTTATAGAAACAATCCCAAGTATGTTAATACTCCACTAAATCCTGGGAGCACCGGAAATTGAGATCATGCAAACAAAGTGACCCCTTAATTTGTGGAGAACAATAGATTCACCAATGTCTTATCATTATAAAGAAAACAATGGATATCCACAATTACGCTTTGGATTCTTATCCTGAGTAAAACGGTTTGGCTTCCTCACAGAAAATGAATAAAAGTTAGCCACAAGACCCAGTAGCAACCGAATACGTTCCACTGCAAGGGAGTATAGAGCTTAATCGCAACCAACAGAGGAACACAAGGACCGAACACGTTCCTCTGCAAGGGACTAATGAGGGCTTAGTCCCAACCAACCGAGGAACACCTAGATACTGGCCCGAACTATTCACCAGGACCAATAACCTCCCCTGCACGAGTCCTCAATACCGGACTCATCCAACAGAGGAGGCGCGTAAGGAGCGGTAACAGAGATGTGCTGCAGCACTCTTACCGCCTCGTAGAGTCCGACTAGAGAAGCCAGCATCCAGGAGGAGGAGTAATCGGTAGCGTCTCACCGCGACCGCCGCCATTTACCCGGCCCTCTGCGTCTTCTCGCGGTCAAGTGGGGTGTCCCCCGCTTAGCATGCCGGGATTTGTAGTCCACTAGGGAGACCTAGCGGTGCAGCCAGCGCGCAACCGGGAACGGATCCTGACACATGAGACCCGGGACTTTACCATGAAGCCTGCCAGGCTCTGCATGGATCTCCGGCGCTTCCAGCTTCCTCCGAGGCTCTGCCCCCGTCCGGGCGTCTCTTGCCTGGGTTACGGTTTTGCCGAACAGGGCTGCAGCGGTGATTGCTTCTCGGAGGCAAGAGGGGTAAGCTCCCTCGAGAGTTAAAATAAATGTAGAAGCGGGGTGGGCACCCGTATTGGAAAACAAATGAGCGGGGTGGGCACCCACATTGAAAATAACGAAATAAGCTGGGTGGGCACCTGCGTTCACCACCAAAGTACCAGCGGCACAACAGCTGGGTGGGCACCCGCGAAACACAGCCAAATGCGGGGTGGGCACCCGCCGCCATCATCATCACGGGGGAATCCCTACACTGGGGATTCCCTCTTTAAGGGGCTGCAGCTCTCCCAGGGCACAACAGAAAGCCAGGTCCTTTTAAGAATAAAGCAATGCGCTCACAGGGCATTAGGGAGCACAAGAAGTCCTGGGGGAAAAAGAAATGGAGCACAAAGCTCCCAGCAAAGAAGTCTTCAGGGAAAAAGGGGCAGGCAGGCCCCAGGGAGGCCAGCTGTCCCCTTGGCCCCAGCAGCAGCGCGCCTGCAGGAACAGGATCCAAAAACAGAACACTTACAAGGGGTCTCAGCCCCTTCTTTTATACCAGCAATGGGAGAACCGGATACAACTGGTTCAGGGGAGCATTTGAGCACTTTGATTTGCCCAGCTCCTCTCTTCTTTTCACAGGACAGGCCGGGGACATCAGACGCACCACAGGAGGGAAGCCAGCATTGTGGAGGGAAGGCACAGCCATATTCAGGTCCCAGGTGCAGCTCCTCCCTCCCATCTACATGCTGATCTCCCTATTCGCCACTGGGCAGACCCATCCTGGCTCCTGGAGCCACCCACATTATCCAGCACCTGTCAATCACAAGCCAGACATGCATTTCACATCAGGCAGGCAGACACACAGTACACAGAAATGCCAACTTCTAAAAGTGGCATTTCTCCACCAGTCACCATAAATCTGCGCACACCATCACGCAACATTTATTCTCACGAGTTCGCACATACTAAACTCACCCCTGCACTCCTCTCATATCAGGAATTACCATGGATACAGATATCCTCCATGCATTCCTATGGGAGGGCAGGCCACTCTCACCACACGCGCTCAGAGAGCGCACGCACTTTACACTGGGCCACAGTGCTAAAGTGCGCAGAGGCCTAAAATCACTACCATACATATATGTTGCATTTGCCACCAAAACTAAAAACTCTTCCGAAAGTACTCTTAAAACACAGGCCGGTCCAATGCTCACTCAATTTGTTGAAATTTCGGAAGCTCAGGCAAGGGACATAATTAACACAATTAGATCAGGTTCAGCACTTGATCCCTGTCCTGTTAAAGTTCTAATGCCAGTCTTAGAGGAAATCACTCCGGCCATAACCGCCATATGCAACGCCATGTTTAAAACAGGCGTCTACCCCAACAGTTTAAAAAGAACCATCATAAAACCTCTGCTAAAGAAATCAAATTTGGACAAGGCTGAACCCGAAAGCTACCGACCTATAGCCAACCTACCAGTCCTGGCCAAAATAGCTGAAAAAGCTATGAATAAACAACTATCAGCGTTTCTAGAACAACACCAGCTACTTGACGAAACGCAGTTTGGGTTCCGCCAATGTCATGGGACTGAGACAGCTCTAATTAAAGCAGCTGATGACATCAGACTCATCCGTGACACTGGGGGTACAGCGGTTTTGATATTACTTGATCTGTCTGCAGCCTTCGACACGGTCGACCATACCACCTTGATTGACCGTGTCGAGGGCCTGGGGGTACAAGGGATGGCCAGTAAACTTTTGGCCTCCTTTTTAGCTGACAGAACTCAGGTGGTCACTACAGGACCATTTCAATCGTCCACTATGTCACTGCCATGTGGAGTACCTCAAGGCTCATCCCTAAGCCCGACACTTTTTAACATCTATGTGTCGGGCTTAGCCAATGTCATTCGGGCTTATGGGATGAGCCTCACGTCCTATGCTGATGATACCCAGCTGGTTCTAGCCATTAAGAACAATGGCCATAAAGTGGCAGGTGACCTTAGGGCTGGTATGACGGCAATAGGAAATTGGATGGCCTCCAATTGTTTAAAGTTAAATTCAGATAAAACAGAGGTAGTTATCTTTGGACAATTAACACCAGAATGGTCATCTAATTGGTGGCCTTCCTCTTTAGGCCCCCCTCCTGAGCCTGTTAGCAAAGTAAGGAATCTGGGAGTCATCTTCGATGACCGACTCACGTTCCATCCACATGCCAACCAGATTACCTCCTCAGCTTTTTATAAGCTGAAGCTAATTAAAAAAATCCTCCCTTTCCTCCCTGATAAAGCCGGAAAAACTCTTGTTACATCCCTTGTGCTGTCCACCTTGGACTACTGCAACGCTCTGTTTCTCAGTGCACAGGAAGGAGTCTTGAATAAACTACAATCCATACAAAACTCTGCAGCGAGGCTTTTGGGAAATATCCCTAAACATCACTCTGCCTCGAAGACCATCAATGAGCTGCATTGGTTATCCATCAGAAACAGGATAAAATTCAAGACCCTGTGTATTGTGTATAAGGCGTTGCACAACCAAGGACCAGCACATCTTGTCCGTAATCTGACCCCTTATCGTCCGCTCAGAACACTACGGTCATCTTGCTCAGGAGATCTTGTTATACCCCGGACAAAAACGGTCTCATGGGGCGACAGAAGATTCCTGGTCTCAGCCCCCAAGTTATGGAACACTTTGCCACCAACGATTAAAGCCAGTTCATCTTTATGGTCCTTTCGGAAACAACTGAAGACCTGGCTCTTTAGTCAATAAATTATTCATTCTTCAGGGTAAACACTCAGACACTTAGCGCCGAGACGCCCTTGGGCCATTGTATGCGCTCTACAAATATCATAAATAAATAAATAAATAAATAAACCACTATGTCAGAGCTTAAGGCAAAAAGTTCAGGGGTGAACCTGCCAAAAGGGCCAAGTCCAACAGTGAAGCTTGAGAAAGTAGGAAAAATCTCCAAACGTACTGCAAACAATCTTGAATGTGAATAACGTGAGTGATCTGGAGGCCTGCTTGTGTGTGCAAAGCTCAAGCTACACAGTCAAAATTCAAAATGGAATGAGGGCAGGTCGAAACCAATAGTAAAAACGTAATTAAACTTGCAGAGTACAACATAATGCGCATTTGGGCACCACTGCCTATAACACTACACTCCGAGACAGAGAAGTACATTCCACGCCTTTCTCTCTCTCATTCTTTCAAACGCACATCCTACACGTTCTGTTCCTGGCAAGGCTGTAGAAGGAAAACACTCCCACTCTGGAGCTACATGGAGACACAAAATAAATCATAAATCCATGCAAGTGCAGAAACCATAATGTCGTACATTCAATAAAACACCTAAAGTTAATTAAAACAATGGTAGTCAAAGGTCATCACGTGGTCCCAATATATGGGAGTGCCTCAGGCAGTACAGTCACGGCACTCTACTCTGCGCCACTGTACTGTACGCCACTGCTCTCTACACCAATGCAGTCTACGCCACGGTACTGTGCAAGGCAGCACTCTCTTCCCCTGAACTCTACTCTACTCTACTCTGCACCACACTCAACTGCACTCTGCGTCAATGTGTTTCAATCAAAAGATGCTATATTCGACAGTACATGTCTTAAAAGCGTTACAGATAAAAAGTTAAAAACAGTATAAAGATAAGGCAACATCGCCCCGACCTTGAGCAAATGGAAAACTGAGCTAGATAAATTTATGGGGGCTGAGATTGCTATTTTTGAGATCCGAGGGTGCCCCGCTAAACATCGCAAAATCTGGACTCGATGGGCAGATTATCGTGGTATCGACCTTCCCCCCTTGCCCAAGTTGGGCCCCTGAGACTGAATCGTTTTGTTTTTATGTGCGGGTATATCCCCACTGAAAGTTCTAAAATATGTCTATGGGTATGTTTAATGTTGCACACTATGACGAATACACCGGTAGTACGAATATGGAGACCGGAACCTGTCTGTAAGTTTTTTGTTTGTCACCTACATGTTCGGTTGGTGTTGTTATACATCAGAAATATGGTTGTTGACACAAGCTAAGTGTACATCTCTCTTGCCATGGTGGGGCTGCGACCCCAACATATTGCAAAATAACCAAATAAAATTTGTTATTAAAAAAAAACAGTATACAGATAAAACATTTTGTGAAAAAGTAGCAAGGCAGTCATCAGAAATCCCAATATAACCAAGACATTTAGTTCATGGGTGAATAGCTGCATGCTAAAAATAGCCACATGGATGAGCACGAACTTCCTATAGTTAAACTCCAATAAAACAGAGATTCTGCTGTTTGGGAAAACTGAGGAGTTAAGGACTGCGGAGTGGTGGCCTGTGGAACTGGGGGAAGCCCCCATACCCAAAAAATGGGCAAAGAATCTGGGCATCGTAATCGATGACAGACTTTCCATGAGGAGCATGTAAAAACTATCTCGGGCAAGTGCTTTGGCATGATGCGCATGCTGAGAAAAAATTTCCCTTGGATTCCTCTTTCCTGCAGAAAAGTCCTTATACAGGCGCTTCTAATCAGTAGACTAGATTATGGAAATTCTCTACTGGTCGGGTTCAGGGAAGATTTGCTATCAAGGCTGCAAGTCGTCCAAAACACAGCAGCACGCCTTGCCCTTAACAAGCCTGCACCAACCCCATCACTACCCCTGTTGCGACAACTGCATTGGCTCCCTATCAGGAAAAGATCAGTCTTTAAACTCTTATGCCTGGTGCTAATCACTCCATGGGCTGGGCCCAGCATACCTAACAAACAAACTAGAATGGTATGTCCCGGTGCACCATTTAAGATCTAGCACTCAAAAGCTGCTCTGCACCCGGAGAATTAGGAAAGCCAAGCTGGGCGGCTGTGCCTTTTCTCATCTCGCCCCCGCCCATTGGAACAGTCTGCCAGAGGATCTTCGGGCATGTTCCTACATGGCACAATTTAAGAAACGTCTTAAAACCTGGCTGTTTTAATAAGTAAGCACTCCCTAAGTTATGTTGTCTGCTACCCAGGCGCTGAGAGATCCCCTTGAGGATGATTTGTTGTGCCGTAAATAATAAAAGAAATGGACATAAAAAAGCAATATTTACAAAAGATCTTAATTGATCACAAGAAAGGCATAAAGGAGGAAGTTGAAGCCCACACTTCA
The DNA here is from genome assembly GCF_964263255.1 of Lissotriton vulgaris. Classification (NCBI taxonomy): domain Eukaryota; kingdom Metazoa; phylum Chordata; class Amphibia; order Caudata; family Salamandridae; genus Lissotriton; species Lissotriton vulgaris. Next base: position 2,545,347 of record NC_141697.1, read on the forward strand.
CACTAGGCTTCAATGCACTCTAGGCCACTCTACACCACTGCATTTTATGCCACTCTACTCTACTCCTCTGTACTCTATCTTGCACCACTCCACCCTACCCTGCACCACTTTAGTCCACTCGAACAAAAATCTACTCTACGCCATTGCACACTATGGCACTCTGCTCCACTCCGCCCTGCACCACTCCACTCTGTGCCATTGCACTCTACGCCACTACAATCTATGTTGCCTCAGTCTGCTCTACTCTTCACCCCTGTAGTATACGCCAATGCACTCCACACCACGTTACTCATAACCAACGCACTCTTCAGCATATTTTAGTGCACTTCCCAGGCGTTGCGTCTATTCATTTCCTTCTATTTATTAAAGGTGCAGTACCTTATGTGGTGAATAGAGGTCATTTACAACTCAACAGGGACACCTAGTAGCCTGTGGTACTGCACCCTTTCCTTGCTACATGGAGTTTCGTTTATTACTTATGCTACTCAGTGCTTAATTTGTAAAAAAAACATAAGTGCCAGGGCCCATGTCAGGAGGCCACCTCAGTTTGCACCACAGCCACGCGTCGGTCAGCACTGCCAATGGCAGTACTTACAAATCTACTAACCCTCACACTGGTACGGTGCGACAATGCAGATAGTTCGAGGTCCTTAAAGCTTTAAGAATGGCCTGGGTGGCCAGTATTTGTTGTTTTTAATGTGTATTGAATTAACAAACAACTGTTTTTCCACTCATCTTTAAATTACAGAAACAGCATCACCATGCGACAGCTGTCACGAGTGCTGTTCTGGCAATTAATTACCGATGCCGGCCATAAGTGACTGCGCCAAACACCGAAAACCACTGGCTCAAATTATGCACTGATGCTACTGCTGGGATATTTTCTTGACAACATTTTTTTTAACAATCAATATCATTTGCAACATCAATAGCTCAAACTTTCACCAATGCGAGACCTATTGCATTGCAAATGCTTGTTTTAATTCCTAGCAATCTCCAATGCATAATCCCTAACGAATGTGCTTGGTTGCCAGTTTGTTATTCATCTTTATACATTCCCTCTCACAGACCTGTTTGTCTACACTTGTCAATTCAACATAGGTGACAAGTGTATCCCCTGGGTGACACTTTTAATCAACCAATTTACACCTTCCACAAGCCCACTAGACTATGGATAATACTGGACTGTTCAATAATAGTCTTCATTCCCTCTGTGACAATCTGTGACAGATTGTCTCAAAATGATATGCCATTTCCTAAAACAACCGTTTGTGCTGCCCCTTTTGAAAAAAGAGTGGAATCCATCATGCAGCCAATCCTGCACTGCATAGGGCCTTTGCCCGGGGGCAGCAGGGTGTTGGCCACAAAGACAGCCAACACGCATGCCCCTTCCCCCACTCCCTGGAGTCGTATGATTTTTTTAGGGGGAAGGGGCACACAGCCCCAATCCACCAGAACCCAGCACATTTTGGGCCATTTTTGGCCCTATGCAAACCCATCCCCCAGAGTATGACACATTTTTTATGGGAGAAGTCCATGGCACCCCACCTCCCTGGACTGTTTTTGGCCCTAGGAGTGCCATCACCCCAGACACACCAGTATATTTACAGGGATCGTTTGAGAGGTCATCAGTGATGTCATGAGTGATGTAATATGTGACATCATCAGCAGGGCATTGCAGGGGAGCAAGTTATAGTTAGCTCAGGCAACTATATCTGATGAATTTCTATGGTTTAATGTGAGTGAAAACTGACCCTAATTATAACGTCCCTGTAACCTTTGTTTTTTTCTGTGAATTTCTATGTTTTTTTAAATTCTATTTCCTAACTATAACGTCCCTCTAAGCAAACTCAAGGAGATGATGGATGGAGCGCTCAAACTTTGCAGACACTCACCCCCAGTCACAGAGCTGGTTTGAATCTATCATCATTCTTTAGCTCACTTCGCTACCTCAGTTCAGACCCAGCTATATGCAAATCAATCTTGCCCCTGTGCCTCATGGGAACACTCCAGCCTGAACTGCCAAGCCACGTCTTCCCTGAACTGGAAACAAGCATCCTGGGAACGGTTTCTGGGTGACACCCTTCATCAGCCAGGCTAGCATGAATCCAGTGGCAAAGTGAGCCAGGGACCCACGTTTGGGCATATCCTGCCAACTTTGGGAGAACATAGCAAACACAAGGAGATGATTGATGGAGCACTGACACTTTTCAGACACACCCCAAGTCACAGATCTGGGTGAATCCATCATCGTTCTTTAGCTCACTTCGCCACCTCAGTTCAGGCCCAACTATCTGCAAATCAGTCTTTACCCTGTGCCTCATGGGAACAGCCCAGCCCGAACTGCCAAGCCACGTCTTCCCTGAACCAGAAATAAGCATCCTGCGACCGGTATCTGGGTAACACCCTTCATCAGCCAGGCTAGCTTGAATCCAGTGGCAAAGTGCACAAGGAACCCACGTCTAAGCATACCCTGCCAACTTAGGTCGAACAAAGCAAATGTCCCTCTAACCTTTAGTTTTTTCAGTGAATATCTAGGATTTTTAATGCTATTTCTTAACTTTAACCTGTTTCCTTTAAGAGTGAGTGTGTGAGTGAGTGCATGAGTGTCTCAGTGGGTAGGTGAGTGTATGAGTGTCTCACTGGGTGTGTGAGTAGGTGTGTGAGTGTCTCAGTGGGTCTGTGAGTGAGTGTGTGAGTGGGTTCATTAGTGTCTGAGTGGGTGTGAGTGTCTGAGTGGGTTTGTGAGTGCCTCCACGAGTGTGTCAGTCAGTGTGCAAGTGACTGCATGAGTGTGTCAGTATTGTATGGTAATTGCATTTATGTAACGCTTACTACCCCTGACGAGGCGTCAAAGTGCTTTTTCGGTGAGTAGCATGCTACTCCGGAACCCATGAAGGATTAGTGGTGAATTAGTATAGTGAAAATATGAAAGTAATTTGAGTGGTGGATATGTTAGTCAGTTGTTTGGATTGGGAAGGATAATGGAGGGATGGAAGAGGGAAAAAGGTTTGCATTTATATATGGCTTGCTACCCTTGATGGGGTGTTGAAGCACTTTTTCGTTGAGTAGCACACTACTTTGGAACCCAGAAAGGGTTAGTGGTGAATTAGTATAGTGAAAATATGAAAGTAATTTTGGTCTGTGTGTAGGTGCATGAGAATATGAGAGGGTCTGTGAGTGGGTGCATGAGTGTCTGAGGGGACATCTGAGCGGGTGTGTAATTCTGACTGGGTCTCTGAGGAGGTGCACGAGTCTCTGACTGGGTCTCATAGTGGCTGCATGAGTCTCTGAGTGTGTCTGTGAGGGGGTGCATGAGAATATGGGCCTGCGAGTGGGTGCAGGAGTCTCTGAGTGGGTCTGTGAGTGGGTATATAAGTGACTGAATGGGTCTGTGAGGGACTGCGTAAATCTCTGACAGGGGTCTCCTAGTGGCCGTATCAGTGTCTGAGTGAGCTTGTAAATTAGTGCATGAGTCTCTGACAAGATCTCAGAGTGGCTGCATGAGTCTTTGAGTGTGTCTGTGAGTTGGTGCTTCAGAATATGAGTTGGTCTCCGAGTGGGTACATAAGTCTCTGAGTGGGTCTCTGACTGGCTCCATAAGTGTGTCAGTGAGTCTGTGTGAGCATATGAGAATGAGTGGGTCTGTGAGTGGGTGTATAAGTCTCTTAGTGGGTCTGTGAGTGGGTGCATGAGTCTGAGAGTGGGTTTCTGAGTGGGTGTAAACTATGAGTGGGTCTGTGAATGGCTGCATGAGTGTCTGAGAAGGTCTGTGACCAGTTGCATGAGTCTCTAAGTGGTCTTGTGAGTTGCTCCATTACTCTTTGTGGGTCCGTGAGGAGGTGTATTAATCTCTGAGTGGGTGCATGACACTTTGAATGACTATATGAGAGAGTGCATGACTCTTTAAATGGGTCAGTAAGTGGGTCCATGAGTCTTTAAGTGGGTCTGTGACTTACTCCATTAGCATGTCAATGGGTCTATGTGTGGGCACATGAGAATATGAGGGGGCCTGTGAGTGGGTGCATTAGTGCCAGAGTAGACGTCTGAGGGGGTGCATAACTCTGAGTGGGGCTGTGAAAGTGTGTATGAGTCTCTCACTGGGTCTCAGAGTGGCTGTCTGAGTCTCTGAGTGTGTCTGTGAGTGGGGGCTTGAGAATATGAGTGGGTCTGCGAGTGGGTACATGAGTCTCTGAGTGAATCTTTAAATTACAGAAACAGCACCACCATGTGACAGCTGTCATGAGTGCTGTTGCTGGCAATTAATTACCAATGCCGGCCATAAGTGACTGTGCCAAACACCGGAAATCACTGGCTCAAATTATGCACTGATGCTACTGCTGGGATATTTTCTTGACAACATTTTTTTAACAAGCATTATCATTTGCAACATCAATAGCTCAAACTTTCACCAATGCGAGACCTATTGCATTGCAAATGCTTGTTTTAATTCGTACATGAGTCTTGAGTGGGTCTGTAAGTGGGTGCATGAGTGCCTGAGTTCTGTGACTGTGTGTGTGTGTCCAAGTGAATCTGAGTGTGGGTGCATACATCTCTGAGTGGGACTGTGAGTGGGTGCATGAGTATTTTGTTGGAGGAAAATCTATTAATAAAGTAAGACAAAACAGTTTTACACAATAATAGGGTTTTAATCAATCAGTCAATTGAGAAGTCAGCCAGTCTCAAACAGAGACCAAAGTCTGAATTTCAAAGTTCTGGATTAAATGCAGTAATATGTATACTGGAAAAGCCACACAAAAAACATGGGTTACAAATTTGTCTGTGACTCAAATAGCAAGCTGGGCGGATATGATAGTACCTAAACACTATACGTGCCTATGTTTTGCAGAATTCCCCTCTTCTGGGTTTTCCTTTTAGTTCTCAGAATAAGAGTGAGATAGTCATAGAAACACATTTTTGTCTTCTGGATCGCGAGTAATTAGCTCTTGTTTTTTGTCAGTGGGCCCAGCCTATCTGACTTCAACATATTCTTAACAGGCTTGGGATATGGCAGAATTCACCCTCCGTGCTCCATGATATTGCAAATAAAAAGTGATTTCTACTGTTGGCCTCTTGTTGTGTTTGTTTAACAGATAGAAATGTGGTGACCTTTTCTGTGATGTCTACAATTATTGAAGTCCTGTCAAGTTTGAACCTGCAAAGAAATATAATCTATTTGTGTTTCAGCACAGCTAAATTGTCCATACAACTTTTATGTGTGTTTCCTAAAAGTAATATGCACTGTGACCTATGTATTTATATGTAACCCACAGTTCCCTTCTTCAGCACATGCATTTATTGGCCTCGGCTGGTTCACTACTTACATAGGTTGAAATGATCCCTCACCTGAAATGTTTCTATTGGGGTTTGGGATGTTATATTTGTGTGTATGTGTCAATAACATGTATTCCTATTATTTCCCTATATTATTCCCCCCTCTAGTTGATTCTCCAACTATTTTTGCTACCTTCTCATCTACTAGGAGGATCACCTTATGCTCCCTGCTCTATCCCTCAACATCCTTAGGGCTTTTCCTAACCAATCTGTAGGAAAATAGGATCTGCTTTCATGGTTACCCCCCACTTTTTTCTGTGTCAATCTGTTCTTCTGACTAGTCTGACTGGGATCTTGCTAATTAGGACCCCAGTACCTGTGATCTTACTGCCTAAATTGGACTATGGTAAGTACTTTGGTTCCTTCCTAATTGGCTATTGATGTATCCTTCTAACTCCCTAGTATATGGTACTAAGATACCCAGGGCATAGGTACACCAGGGGTCTCCCATTGGCTGCAGCATGTATTATGCTACCCATAAGAGCCCACTCTGACTGTTGTGGTGGTGAGCCTCAGCAAGGCCTACCAGTGCTAGGGGTTCTCCCTTCTCTGCACAGAGTCCTCAGACCATAGAATAGAAGTTGGCACAGAAACTGGAATAGAAAATACAAGATTTATTAAACCTCATGAGGTGGAACTACATTCACACAGCACCCTTCGGTAATATATGAAGTAGCACACTGAATGGAAGGAGCTTGGTCCTTTTATACCCACACAGGGGCTCAAATGAAGGCGGTCCAAGTACAAAATGCTGGTTTTAGGTACATATATGGTCATTCAGAAAACGCACAGTCAACAAGTGGGAGGAGCTAACAGTCCCTGTTTTTGGCAAGCACATCCTGACAGTTACATTCTAGTGGCAGCTGCAAAGACAGCTGCAAGCTCCACTGAGCATGTGCGAAGGTGGAAGATGCTAAATATATCTCGTCTCTAGACAGATTTCAAGAGCAGTTAACAGAAAGGTAGGACAGAGTACATGGCGAGCACATGGTAGCAGATGGCAAACAAAATGACTGACAGAAATACAAAATGGATTCCACAAAACGGACAAGACAGTCTCTAAATACAGGATGGCTTCTGCTAATGCTTAACCTAATTGCTGCCAAATTACAACACTGTGACTACAGGCCTGCCATTGCAGCCTGTGTGCGCTGGTGCTAGCACCACTAACAAAAGATACAAGTTTCCTTATATCTGAGGTTACCGCACTAAAACCTGTAAAACCTATAAGTCACTCCTAAAATAGGACTTTCAATCCTGAAGGCAGGGTGCTTGGTTAGTGTAAGGGTGCCCTACATGAGCAGGACACCCCCTGCAATCCTAGGAGTACATTCTCCCGGCTTTGTAAATGCGGTCAGCAATTTTAGACATATAGTTGATATCAAGTCAATTACGAAATGTCTAACTATATGTAGGTGTGACCACCTAACAGACTGGACTTACCCCCAGATTCATCAAGAACACATTTTGCGATTCCTTAATAGCGAAAAATACCGATTCGCTATTAAGGAATAGCAAAATGCTATTCATCAAGAAATCACTTAAAAAATTGCGATTTCTAATAATTCCTTAATTGCAACTCGCAAATTGCGAGTCGCAGTTAAGGAATATCTCCCCATTCATTCCTATGGGCCTGGAGGCTCATAGGAATGAATGGGAAGACCATCTCAATTTGCTAATCGCAATTAGCGATTCGCAAATTGAGATTGCGATTTCAAGGGTGCAGGGGTGTCCAAAGGATACCCTGTTGCACCCCTGAAATTGATGTGTGCACATATGTTGCGCACACACATGCCTTCAGGGCATGTGTGTGCGCAACATGAAACTTTGAAAAATGCACTTTAGTGCAATTTTCAAAGTTTTTGCTATTTACAACGTAGTTAGACTTCGCGGTAAATGGCGGCCCCAGATTGTGAATTCGCAATTTTAAAATGGTTCATGAATTGCATTTAAGGAATCTCAAATTGAGATTCCTCAAATGCAATTAATCGCAATTTAGCGATTTCTAGAATAGCGATTTTTGCATTTGGGATGATGAATCCCAAATGCAAAAATAGCGCTCGCAAAGCAAGCCGATTTTAGTTTGATGAAGCTAGTGTATTGGGCTGGGTTGGAGGCACTTGCCAGCGCAACCAGACTTTTGGTGCACTCCTTGCATATTCCAGTTGGAACCAGTTCTGGGAACTGTTGGCTCCCACTCTGGCACAAAACTGGACAAAAGGATGTGGGAGTATCCTCCCCTCTGACCGGCCTCTCCTCTGAGAGGGACCCCTGAATCCCAACCCTTTCACCAGGGTATTTAAGGGCTTACCTGTGGGTGGCTCTCCTCAGATTTGGATTTGTCATGGGACAAGATTCAAATCCGAAACCAATTCATTTTCAACCGTCTGGGCACTTTGAACTTCATTGGACTTCTAATACAGCACTGTCGGTGGTAGCGTTTCTCAATGAGAGAAAACGTCCGCACCTTCTGTTTGTGACTATTTCCTCTGGGCAGGTCGTGTGTGAAATATCAAGAGAAGAGGTGCACTGAGAACCTGGTAAGACACCCACCACCGGGGTGTTACACAAAGCAACTTAATGCTCGTATCAATACTCAGGAGAAGACCAAGTTACAATAAGCACCCTCTTGGAAGTCCAATGTCATGGAACAAAAATTCTTTTTTGTTTCCTAGTACAATATTAATATTATAGTTCTTTTTCACCAGTTTCAACAATCAGTTCATAGGTAATAGGGAAGCTTCAAAGCATGGATCCAAAACCGTACGTAGTTCTTCAAAGATCTTTATTTCAAACACATTAAAAACTTTTTTCCAGCTTTGCACTGCCGACACGTGTTTCGCCCTCTGGGGGCTTTTTCAAGGCAATCTCGATGTGGATGGGCAGGTCTTGTTTTCGAAAACTTCTTGTCAAATGGGCGAAGCAGGTATGATGTGACAATATTAACAATCCTATTAGTTAAGATGCTGACAGTTACGCTGATATAGATGTAAGTTCCAATTTGATTGTCAAAAGGGTCGCATAAGTCACTTTGTGGAGATCAGTTCTTTTGTTCATGTAGTTTGGAGTCCCGTAGACCTTGATAAGTCTTGTTCGTTGAGCTTGTATGGCACAGATCTCCACTGCTGGGCGCTAACCCCAGCAGTGGAGATCTGTGCCATACAAGCTCAACGAGTTTTTGAAATAAAGATCTTTGAAGAACTACGTACGGTTTTGGATCCATGCTTTGAAGCTTCCCTATTACCTATGAACTGATTGTTGAAACGGGTGAAAAAGAACTATAATATTAATATTGTACTAGGAAACAAAAAAGAATTTTTGTTCCATGACATTGGACTTCCAAGAGGGTGCTTATTGTAACTTGGCCTTCATTGGACTTCTCTTTGGGAACCAAGACTGCATCTGGAAGACGCCCGCTGCTCCCAGTCTTGTCCTCCTGCCAGTCTTATGCGTTGTCTGTGCCTGTACTCCATACAGGTTCTTCACCAGGCCTGTGGACATCCAAGACACCTGAAGGAATCTCCCTTGGAGTGACAGAGCCACTCCCCTGCATCTGCAAGCAGTCACAACTAAGCTGACAGGTCTGCTGTTTCTGATGTCCCACGGACTTCTAAATGTTCATCAGCCCCAGTGGTGGTTCTGCAACTCCCTCAAGGCCTGCACTGTCTTCTCACCGAGTTCGAGGCCAGTATCCCTCGTCGAAACCATCATAACAGCACCCTTGGGCATTGATCGACTTGCAGTTGCCAAGGCTTGTTGACTCTCTTCACCAGAAATCTTTGGGTTCCAAGAAGCTCCAGCCTTCAGCATCTCCTGCTACCAAGATCTTCGTCCTCAGCGCATCTTCTGCACCGTGAGCCTGCATTTTCAGTGAGCTGCTCTAGGTCCTCTTGCGACTCCTGTGCCTTCAGCCTGTGGGTCCTCTTTGGTTCCAGTGGGCTCCCCTACTTGCTTGGCGCCGACAGTGACTCTCCTGCACTTGGCGAGTCCCTTGGACCTTGTTGGCCCGACACTGCACCTTCTTCTCTTTCATTGTCTGTTGCTATGGCCAAGGCTTGTTGGTGCTCCAACTGGACATCGACCTCCTGACTCTCGACTTCCAACTGACGTGGGACAGCTCGTGAACAGTTCCTGGTCTCCCGCAGCATCTCCGGGTCCTTCCCAGTTGGCTTCTGGTGTATCCCTGTAAGTCCCTAGTGTATGGTATTAAGGTACCCAGGGCATAGGTACACCAGGGATATCCCATTGGCTGCAGCATGTATTATGCCACCCATGAGAGACCACTCAAACTGTGACTACAGGCCTGCCGTTGGAGCCTGGGTAAGCTGGTGCTTGCACCTCTCACAACAGATATACGTTTCCTTATATCTGAGGTCACTACACGTAAATCCTATAAGTCACCCCTATCGCAGGCTCTTCAGTCCTGAGGGCAAGGCGCTTGGTTACAAATGTGAGGGTGCCCTTGTATAAGCGGGCCCCTCTACAAAGCCCGGAGTCAATTCCCCAGGCTTTGTATGTGGGGTCAACCATTTAATACATACATTGGACATCAAGTCAAATACGAGATGTCTAACAATATATTGGCTTCACCGACACCAGTCATGTTTGGTATCAAACATGTTGCAACCCTAACCCCGCACCCAGAATACGAGTGTTGGCTGTAGGATCCCATGAACTGGGGGACTCCCATAGGGTGCCCCCCTGTATTTCCGGTACCAGCTTCTCAGGGTCTAACAGCAAGCTAGTGGTGCTGCCGACCACAGACACTGTTCTGCCCTTCAGCTGCAGGGAAAGGTAGAACAAAGCTTTCCTGTTGGACTTTGCCTAGGAACCTAAACTGCACAAAGAAAGATTCCTGCTGCTCCTTGTCACGTCGTCCTGTCAGTTTTCTGCGCTGTCTGTGCCTGTGCTTCATTGAGGTCCCACTCCTGTCCTGGGGCCATCAAGGACACCCAAAGTAATCTCCCTTGGAGTGGAGGAGTCACTCCCCTGCATCTGCTGGCACCGCAACCAAGCTGACCAGTCTGCTGCTCCTGATCTCCTACGGACTCCGAAAGGCTCAGCAACAATGCTGGTGGTTCTGCAACTTCCTCGAGGCCTGCACTGTCTTCTCAGCAAGTTTGAGGCCAGTTGCCCTCGTCTGAACCGCTGGAACAGAACCCTTGTGCACCACATCGACTTGCCACTGCCAGTTGCCATCTCCAGAGATCTTCGAGCTACAAGAAGCTCCAGCCTCCAGCATGTATTCCTGCCAAGAGCTTCGTCCTCACTGCATCCTTTACACAGAGTGCCTGCATCTTTGGTGAGCTGCTTCAGGTCCTCTTGCGACTTTTGTGCCTTCGGCCTGTGGCTCCTCTTGAGGGTGTTATTTGGCTTCATGGGGCTCCCCTATTTGCTCGGGCCTGCTCTGACTCACCTGCACTTGATGAGTCCCTTGGACCTTAATGGTCCCAATGCTGCACCTTTTATGTTTTCAGTGTCTGTTGCTACTGCCAAGGTTAGTTGGTGATATCTGGGCACTGACCCCCTGGTTCTTGACTTCCAACTATATGCTTAGTTCTGGTGAAACAAGCTTCTGTAGTAGGGGATCTCTGTGTATAGTCATAATCTAGTGAATAGTCCCGCTCATGTGCGTGGACCCCGGCAATCAAAAAATAATCTCTTAAGTTGTCAAAATAATGCAGAAACTGCAAAGACACTTAAGAGAGAATTTAAAGACAAATAATGCAGCCTATATCCACAGGCTACACTGTCCAGTACTTCAACTAGAAATTCCACCAAAAATCACCACACACAGCACAGCCTGCTAGTTTCTACCACAGAGAAACCTGCCTCCCCCAGTCAAAGACTCAGGAATGATAGAGAGGAAGGTAGGGACAGACAAGCCCCATAGGCTGCCATTATGTGGCTTAAATAGGATACTGTGCCTTTAAGAGAACCTTCTAGACTTCTCCCAGTATCCCAGAATGCATAGCAGGTCCAACTTACTTTCAGTTCTTTTTTCCGGCTCCTGCCTACAGGACCCTGGCATTGAGCTCTCCCTTTTTCAAGGGTTTATTGGATTCGTTTTTGCACTTTTGTCTTTTAAAAGTGTTACAGTTTAGTCTTGGTGCTTTCCTCTCCCTTTTGTGCTGTTTTTTAGGTGTTTTGGGGCTCCAAAATGCCTGGCCTTTTTGTGAAATGCCCAGCATGTGAGAGGAAGAAGGCCAAGAGCGACCCCCATGATGTCTGCATCGTGTGCCTTCCGGAGAATCATGGCCCTGAGGAGTGTGCTATCTGCCAGCAGCTTTCTGCTAGGACCCTCAGGGACAGATTGAAGATCAGGCTGGCTGGCCTGGAGGATCGGCGCCAACGTGCTGCAGGTGGGTCTGGGCAGCCTGGGAAGGATCCCTCTGCCTCTGCTGAGGCCCCTGGGGGGCTCCCCGGGGGCAGGAAGTCCAGCCAACGGTCCCGTTCTCCGTCGACGTCGAAGGCTTCGACGACGGCGTCGAGAGGGATGACGACGGCGTGCTCCCCGTCTCCCCGGGGCTCCGGGTCGAGACGGCGTAGCGGATCGACGGCGAAGGAGAAGCCGACGTCGAGGCCGCCGTCGACGTCATCGTCTTCGTCGACGTCGACGTCTTCATACCGACGCCGAAGGCGTAGCCGACGCTCGCCGTCGAGGCGACACCGACGCTCGCCGTCGAGGCGACACCGACGCTCGCCGTCGAGGCGACACCGTCGGTCGTCGTCAAGGCGTCACCGCCGATCGACGTCGAGGGGCTCCTCGACGTCGGGGACAACAAGGCGACGTCGACGTTCGACGCCGAGGGCGGACCGCCCCAAGTCGAGAGGGCGACGTGAGAGATCGCGCAGGAGGAGATCGACGTCGAGGAGTCGACGTTCGACGCCGAGGATGAGAGGGTCGACGTCGAGGGGACGACGTTCGACGCCGGAGTCCAGGAAGCGCCGTTCGACGCCGGAGAAGCGTCATTCTGCGTCCAGCAGACAGCGGTCAGCGCCGAGGAGTAGATCTCCTTCTCCCAAACGGCGCAGAGGGGGCTCTAGCCCCAGGAGTCACGCCACTTCCGGTGGTCGCAAGAGGAAGAGGTCGCCTGCGGATGGGGATGGCTCTCCGCACCCGTCCCCTGAAGGGTCACCGGGCTCGGTGTACTCGGAAGTGTACACTCCATCTCGACCCAGGACTCCTACTCCACCACCCGTACCGAAGGAGGACCCTCCGCCCTTACCGCCACTTCCTAGGGGGGATTCTGATCCACCTCCGGTCCCACCGCATGGGCCCGCCCCGCAGCCGGTGGTTCCTCCGCCGAGGTCCACTTCGCTTCCGTCGCTGCCTGTTCCTCCCAAGGGGACCCCGAAACCGACGCCCCGGGAGGCTCCGAAGAGTCCCCGTGAGAAGCCACGGAAGACCCCTCCTCGCAAACCGAAGGAGCGCCCTAGAGCTGGCAGGTCTCGTTCTCGCTCTAGGCACAGGTCTCCCACGAGGTCGAGACACCGCCACAGGAGGCGCGAATCTCGCTCTCGCACGAGATCTTCTGGGACCAGGGATTATTCACCTACGCTATCGGGGTCGCCGGACACCAGAGTGTCCCCGATAGATGACCTGGTTGCCTTTCAAGACGTCCTGTTGCGGGGCGCGGCGAAGCTAGGCATTACACTGACAGTGCCTACTCCGAAGACGTCCGTCATTTTCGAGACTCTGCATCAGAGGCACATGTCTCGTCCCCTCCTGCCCCTGGTGCCGGGCTTGGAAGAACCGGCTATGGCGCTGTTTCTCACCCCGGCTGTGACGAGGGCGGCCCCTTCCAGGCTGCTAAAGAAATACCGGGCTCCCGAATCGGATCCGGCCTTCTTGAGAGCGGAGCCTCCGCCTGACTCCGTCATCGTCACGGCGGCCCGCAAGCAGCACGCCACCACTCCGACCTCCACGGTCCCCCCGGACAAGGAATCTAGGTGGATGGACTCGGCGGGACGAAAGATCTGTGGGACTTCCGCGACATCCATGAAAGCGGCGAGTGCAACGGCTCTGTTGGGACGTTACGACCGCGCCCTCTGGGACTCCCTCGAGCGCTTTGCGGAGCATTTGCCTCGGGAGCAGCGTGAAGACTTCATGGAGGTCCTGAGTGAGGGTATGCTGGTGGCCAACCAGATAATCAGTGCGGCTGCGGACTCCTCCCTGTTGGCTGCTCACGGGTTCTGCCACGGGATCAACCAACGGCGCCACGCATGGCTCCGGCTGACGTCTCTGAAACCGGACGCGCAGCAGAGGGTGGCCAATCTGCCGTTTTCCGGGGAGACCCTCTTCGGGAAGCACGCTGATGATGAAATGGCCCGCATGAAGGCGGAGGCCGAAACGCTGACGGCTGTGGGATTGGAAAAACCCAAGGAGACCAAGAAGCAGTACCGCCCGTTCCAACGGCGGTTCGGAGGTCAAGGCCGAGGACGGGGACAGGCTTCGGGACACTCACAACAGCAGCAGCAGCAGTTCCGTAAGCCGTTCCAGAAGCGGCAGAGGGGCAGAGGAGGCCAGCAGTCGGCCCCGGCGCCCAAGGGCCAGGCGGGGTCTAGGCCCTAGGAACTTACTTCCCCCGGATCCGTTACCCACTCCGGTAGGGGGAAGCATCCAACTTTTTCTGGCAGAGTGGAGAAAAATTACTCAGGACAAGTGGGTGCTGAATATTGTTTGCAATGGATACAGTCTTCGGTTCACCAGCCCTCCTCCAGCAATTCCCCCGGTCAGCTCGCAGTTTCAGCTGCGCGAGCTTCAGGCGGAAGCGGATATCCTGTTAAGGAAAAGGGCGATAGAAGACGTACCTCTGTCTCAGAGAGGAAGAGGTCTGTACTCCCGGTTCTTTCTGGTTCGCAAGAAGGACAAGAACGAGTTCAGGCCCATTCTGGATTTGCGACAGGCGAACAAGTGGATTCGCAGAGAAAAGTTCCGCATGCTGTCGTTGCACCAGATCTACCCTCAGTTGCAACAGGGAGACTGGCTGTGCGCGATAGACCTACAGGATGCTTACTTCCATGTGCCCATTGCTCACAAACACAGGAAGTTCCTGCGGTTCCAAGTCGGCACCAATCACTATCAATACACAGTACTCCCATTCGGGCTGAAGTCGGCGCCAAGGACATTCTCGAAGTGCATGGCGGTGGTAGCGGCACACCTGAGGAAGAACAAGGTGTTCGTCTACCCTTACTTGGACGATTGGCTGATCAAGGCATCCTCCTTCTCGGAAGCGCGAGCACACTTCCAGAAGACGTGCGTTCTCTTGAACAAGCTGGGGTTGCACATCAACATGGCCAAGTCTGTTCCGACTCCGGTCCAATGCATACAGTACTTGGGAGCCTCCATCAATACGCTGTCAGCAAGCGTGTCTCCTTCGGAAGAGCGACGGTTATCACTCCTTCGGAAGGCTCAGGCTCTTATGACGACTCCATCTACTACAGTGAGGACGGTGTCTTCTCTGCTAGGATCGATGGCCTCTTGTATCTTCCTGACGCCACACGCACGGCTGCACATGAGACCGTTGCAGGAGTGCTTGGAGGACCAGTGGGATCAGAGGAAAGGATCTTGGGACGACAAGATTCGCCTATCGCTGCATGCTCTTCAGTCCCTGAAGTGGTGGTGTTCGGCGGAGAATCTCCTCAGAGGGGTCCCCTTTCACAAGGACATTCCCACGCAGACTGTCGTGACGGATGCGTCTCTTCTGGGATGGGGAGCGCACTCCGGGACGCTGCAGATCCAAGGCACGTGGTCACCAACGGAGGCCACGTATCACATCAATTTCCTGGAACTCAGAGCTGTTCACTTGGCGCTGAAGGCCTTTCTTCCGTCCTTCCGGACCAACTCTCTGCTTGTACAGACGGACAATACCACCACGATGTATTACCTCAACAAGCAGGGGGGCTCGAGATCACGCACTCTGTCACAGGAGGCGCAGACGATCTGGCACTGGCTCCTGGCCAGAGGACTGACGATAACGGCCACCCATCTACCAGGTGTGCAGAATGTTCAGGCGGACGCACTGAGCAGACTGCTTCAGGAAAACCACGAATGGGTCATAAACGACGAAGTACTAGGAGACGTCTTCGCAAGGTGGGGAACTCCAGATGTAGATTTGTTCGCCACCGCCGAAAACAGCAAGTGCAGAGACTTCGCCTCCAGGTACTTCCAACAAGGGACGCTGGGGAATGCGTTATGGATCGACTGGACGAACAGCTTTCTGTACGCCTTTCCTCCCATTCCACTGATTCCGGCGGTGCTCATCAAACTGGCCCGGTCCAGGGCTCGGATGATACTCATCGCCCCGGAGTGGCCCAGGCAGTGGTGGTTCACGGACCTGCTTCACCGGTCCCTCCTTCCTCACATTCGGTTGCCGTGCAGGCCGGACCTTCTCACGAAGTTCGGGGGACGGATGTTACACCCCAACCTCTCGTCTTTGAGTTTGGCGGCATGGCTCCTGAGATAGTGCAATATGGCCATCTGAATCTGCCCGATGATTGTATGGACATACTGAAGGAGTCTAAGAGGCCTTCCACTCGGACTTCATATGCTTACAAGTGGAAGAGGTTTTGTATCTGGTGCCAGTCTAAGAACCATGATCCTACGACCTGCAAGGAAGATGTCATCCTTCCTTACCTTTTACATTTGGCGCAGTCTGGCCTTAATGTCCATTCCATTAAGGTTCATCTTGCTGCGTTGACTGCCTACAGGAAATGCCCTTCACAGACTTCCTTTTTCCAGATCCCTGTGATCAAAGACTTTCTGGAAGGCTTGAAGAAAGTATTCCCTCCTGTCAGGCTTCCCTCGCCTTCATGGGAATTGAATGTGGTGCTGTCCAGGTTGATGAAGGAGCCTTTTGAACCTATTCATAAGGCTTCGTTGCAGCACCTGTCCTGGAAGGCGGCGTTCCTCGTGGCCATTACATCGGCCCGCAGGGTGAGTGAAATTCAGGCGTTGTGTTGTAATGAACCTTATACTGTATTTCATTCTGCTAAGGTTGTTATGCGTACTCACCCTAAATTTCTTCCCAAGGTTATTTCTGACTTTCACGTCAACCAGACTATAACTTTACCTACGTTTTTTCAGAACCCTTCATCCCCAGCGGAGAGATCTCTCCATTCTCTGGATGTTAGGAGGGTATTGAAATTTTATCTGGATAAAACCAAGGATATTCGTAGGTCTGACCAGTTGTTTATCAATTATGGATCGGTCAGGACAGGTCTTGCGACCTCTAAGCAGTCCATCTCCAGGTGGATTGTGTCCTGCATACAGTTGTGTTATCAGAAGGCTAATAAGACCTTAGGAGGTAAGCCTAAGGCTCATTCCACCAGGGGCAAAGCTGCCACGACAGCTCTGCTCCGTAACGTGCCGATTGCTGAAATCTGCAAGGCAGCCACTTGGAAGTCGGTTCATACCTTTGCTAAGCATTACTGCCTGGACACTGACGCCAGGGCAGACGCTCAGGTTGGGCAGGCTTCGCTGCGGAATTTGTTCGCACAGTAGTGGCATTATGTATTACTCTCCACCGCCGTTTGTTGTGGGGATGGGCTTGCCATTCTATTCACTAGATTATGACTATACACAGAGATCCCCTACTACAGAAGGAGTAGTTTCTGTCCTGTAACTCCAGTTCTGTAGTAGGGGTATCTCTGTTATAGTCATAAGCGCCCTCCCTCCTCCCCGGTGGAGAATTCTTCATGTAAGCAATGCTGCAGGTCTGGCGTTGTATACGCCTTCAAAAAGAACTGAAAGTAAGTTGGACCTGCTATGCATTCTGGGATACTGGGAGAAGTCTAGAAGGTTCTCTTAAAGGCACAGTATCCTATTTAAGCCACATAATGGCAGCCTATGGGGCTTGTCTGTCCCTACCTTCCTCTCTATCATTCCTGAGTCTTTGACTGGGGGAGGCAGGTTTCTCTGTGGTAGAAACTAGCAGGCTGTGCTGTGTGTGGTGATTTTTGGTGGAATTTCTAGTTGAAGTACTGGACAGTGTAGCCTGTGGATATAGGCTGCATTATTTGTCTTTAAATTCTCTCTTAAGTGTCTTTGCAGTTTCTGCATTATTTTGACAACTTAAGAGATTATTTTTTGATTGCCGGGGTCCACGCACATGAGCGGGACTATTCACTAGATTATGACTATAACAGAGATACCCCTACTACAGAACTGGAGTTACAGGACAGAAACTACTCCTGCTTAACATTCCTCCTGCACTAAGCCGGATTGCTTCTATCCACTGCTACCACTTAGAGAGCTTTCTATGTGTGTCTAAGACAAGTTAAATCACCATAAGGGTTGTCTGGATAAGGGCAGGGCGCTACACTTACATAAGTGTACACCATTATGCTAAACTTGACTCCTACCCCCCCCCCCCCAAAACCTCAGACAATCTATGATCAAGATCTTCTTCGGTCACAAACCAATATGCTATTTTGTACCAAGGGTCAGCCTTTGTCCCCCCATATGACTCTTACAACGCTGCCAGATACAGCCTCCACCTGGGTCTTACAACGTTGCCAGACACAGCCTCCACCTGGGTCTTACAACATTGCCAGACACAGCCTCCACCTGGGTCTTACAACGCTGTCAAACACAGCCTCCACCTAGGTCTTACAATGCTGCCAGACACAGCCTTCACCTGTTGTTTACAACGCTGCCAGACACAGCCTCCACCTGGGTCTTACAACGCTACCAGACACAACCTCCACCTGGGTCTTCCAACGTGGACAGACACAGCCTCCACCTGAGTCTTGCAACGCTGCCAGACACAACCTCCACCTGGGTCTTACAATGCTGCCAGACACAGCCTCCACCTGTGTCTTACAACACTGCCAGAGACAGCCTCCACCTGTGTCTTACAACACTGCCAGACACAGCCTCCACCTGTGTCTTACAACTCTGCCAGACACAGCCTCCACCTGGGTCTTACAACATTGCCAGACACAGCCTCCACCTGGGTCTTCCAACGCGGCCAGACACAGCCTCCACATGTTTCTTACAACGCTGCCAGACACAGCCTCCACCTGTTTCTTACAACGCTGCCAGACACAGCCTCCACCTGGGTCTTCTCACGCGGCCAGACACAGCCTCCACCTGCGTCTTCCAACGCTGCCAGTCACAGCCTCCACCTGTGTCTTACAAAGCTGCCAGACACAGCCTCCACCTGGGTCTTACAACGCTGCAAGACACAGCCTCCACATGTGTCTTGCAACTCTGCCAGACACAGCCTCCTCCTGGGTCTTACAACGCTGCAAGACACAGCCTCCACATGTGTCTTGCAACTCTGCCAGACACAGCCTCCTCCTGGGTCTTACAACGCTGCAAGACACAGCCTCCACATGTGTCTTGCAACTCTGCCAGACACAGCCTCCACCTGGGTCTTCCAACGTGGCCAGACACAGCCTCCACCTGGGTCTCACAACGCTACCAGACACAGCTTCCACCTGGGTCTCACAACGCTGCGAGACACAGCCTCCACCTGTGTCTTTCAACGCTGCCAGACACAGCCTCCACCTGGGTCTCACAACGCTGCGAGACACAGCTTCCACCTGGGTCTCACAACGCTGCCAGGCACAGCCTCCACCTGTGTCTTACAACGCTGCCAGACACAGCCTCCACCTGGGTTTTACAACGCTGCAAGACATAGCCTCCACATGTGTCTTACAACGCTGCCAGACACAGCTTCCACCTGTGTCTTCCCACGCTACCAGACACAGCCTCCATCTGGGTCTTACAACACTGCCAGACACAGCTTCCACCTGGGTCTTCCAACGCGGCGAGACACAGCCTCCACCTGTGTCTTTCAACGCTGCCAGACACAGCCTCCACCTGGGTCTTCTAACGCTGCCAGACACAGCCTCCATCTGTGTCTTACAAAGCTGCCAGACACAGCCTTCACCTGGGTCTTACAACGCTGCAAGACACAGCCTCCAAATGTGTCTTACAACGCTGCCAGACACAGCCTCCACCTGTGTCTTACAACGCTGCCAGACACAGCCTCCACCTGGGTCTTACAACGTTGCCAGACACAGCCTCCACCTGGGTCTTACAACATTGCCAGACACAGCCTCCACCTGGGTCTTACAACGCTGCCAGGCACAGCCACCACCTGTGTCTTACAACGCTGTCACACGCAGCCTACACCTAGGTCTTACAATGCTGCCAGACACAGCCTTCACCTGTTTACAACGCTGCCAGACACAGCCTCCACCTGGGTCTTACAACGCTGCCAGACACAGCCTCCACCTGGGTCTTACAACGTGTCCAGACACAGCCTCCACCTGGGTCTTCCAATGCTGCCAGACACAGCCTCCATCTATGTCTTCCAATGCTGCCAGACACAGCCTCCATCTATGTCTTCCAACGCTGCCAGACACAGCCTCCACCTGTGTCTTACAACGCTGCCAGACACAGCCTCCACCTGGGTCTTACAACGCTGCCAGACACAGCCTCCACTTGTGTCTTACAACGCTGCCAGACACAGCCTCCACCTGGGTCTTACAACGCTGTCACACACAGCCTCCACCTGTTGTTTACAACGCTGCCAGACACAGCCTCCACCTGGGTCTTACAACGTGTCCAGACACAGCCTCCACCTGGGTCTTCCAACGCTTCCAGACACAGCCTCTACCTGTGTCTTACAACGCTGCCAGACACAGCCTCCACCTGGGTCTTACAATGCTGCCAGACACAGCCTCCACCTGGGTCTTACAACGCTGCCAGACACAGCCTCCACTTGTGTCTTACAACGCTGCCAGACACAGCTTCCACCTGTGTCTTCCAATGCTGCCAGACACAGCCTCCATCTGTGTCTTACAACGCTGCCAGACACAGCCTCCACCTGGGTCTTACAACGCTGTCACACACAGCCTCCACCTGTGTCTTACAACGCTGCCAGACACAGCCTCCACCTGTTCACACACCATTAATGAGAATGATTGGGCTTTTCCCTCCTTCAGTGAAAAGTAAAATGCAAAAGTTTTGTTTCAACAGTAACTTTAATGAAGTTACTGTACAGTAAACATACATCAACTGAACACCAATCCCGTGTGTTCAGGACATATACGTTCTCACTGCATGATTTTTCTAGTTGAAATGCAACTATGGATTAATGCTCAAGAAAACGTTAGGAAACTGCCTTTTACAGTGAAATGCGTGACCTTTCATATTTTTTCATCCCCATAGTCTGCGATGTCTCCTGAGGCTCCACAGACCCACGAGGAGACTTTAAACACAAGAAAGTTTCTCGCTCTCACTCCTCAAGCGCGAGATGTGACTGGTGAGTAGCTACTCATAATACACGTGACATTGTCTTCTGTGATGCCACTGGGACAGGGGTTAGTGGTGTATGTACACTAAATCACTATCACTTTAAGATTATCCATTCTGTGCAGACAGAGTGCTTTCTTCATAGAGATAGAGCTAATACTTTCTGTTTGAAGATGAAGGCGACAAATATGTATTCAGAGATGTTAGTAGGCAGGAAAGCCCTATCTAAAGGTACCAACATAGGTGCCATTTTTAACGGGAGCCCTGGGGGAACACTGGGTGGTAGGAAATTTGTGTTAGCCCGGTGATCCTACAACTTTCCCACCCAAAACTTTTAGAAAAATTTGATATTTTCAGTACAATTTGAGGTTTGCAAGGGATTCTGGGTAGGGAAACGTTGGGGGATCCACGCAAGCCATACCTCACTGGACTCCCCAGGATGTCTAATTTTCAGAAATGTGTGGGTCTGGTAGGTTTCCCTAGATGGCTGTTGAGCCCGGGGTCAAAAACCCAGGTTGCCCCCCTGCAAAAACCAGGCCGTTTTATGATAGGTCATTTTGAAGTCTCCACAATACATTTAGGACCCTTGCATGTCGCGGGCACTAGGCCTACCCTCACAAGTGAGGTGCCATTTTTTCTCGGAAGACTTTGGGGAATCCGGTGTGGGTGGAATTTTATGTATTCATGCAGATTCCAGAACTTTCCATCACAGAAATGTAAGGAAAATGTGTTTTTTGTTTGCAGTGGATGCTGGGGAACAGAACCTGGTGAGAGCCAGACAAGTCACCCCATCCTGGATTCCCCTGGGTGTCTAATTTTCAAAAATGTATAGGTTTGCTAGGTTTCCCTAGGTGATGGCAGAGATAGGGTTCAAAAACTACAGCTGGGCACTTTGCAGAAAAAGGGGTCCGTTGTCACTGTAAAAACTGCAGTGTGTCCATTTTGCGTTTCAGACATTTTCCTGTCGCGGGCACTAAGCGCACCCACACAATGTGAGGTACCATTTTTATCGGAAGACTTTGGGGAATGCGGGGTGGATCAATGCAGATTCCCGAACTTCCCATCACAGAAATGTGAAGAAAATGTGTTTTTGTTTACAAAGTTTGAGGTTTGCAAGGGATTCTGGGTAACAGAACCTGGTGAGAGCCAGACAAGTCACCCCAACCTGGATTCCTCTGGGTGTCTAGTTTTCAAAAATGTATAGGTTTGCTAGGTTTCCCTAGGTGGGGGCAGAGCTAGGGTTCAAAATCCACAGCTAGGCACTTTGAAAAAAAGGGTCTGTTTTCACTGTAAAAATGTGGTGTGTCCACGTTGCGTTTTGGGCCGTTTCCTGTTGCGGGCACTGGGCCTACCCACACAAGTGAGGTACCATTTTTATCCGGAGACTTAGGGGAACACAAAATTGTTGAGCAACTGTTAATACCTATTGACTTTCAATGCATTTCTGCCTTCCAAATGTAAGACACTGTGTAAAAAAGAAGTCACTTTGAAAAATGTCCTATAATTCCCATGCTAGTATGGGTACCCACAATCTCGGAGATGTGGAAATAGCTACTGTTTCTAAAACCTATATTTGGTTCCCATTTCAGAAATACTTATGTGTCTTTCCTACTGATTTTTCACAGTTTTTATGTTCCCAAATGAATTGCTATATAACCGGTACACAATAAACAAGCACTGGCATAGCCAATAGGTCTCGCCTTTGGGAGCTTATAAGTGTGTAGCCACGCAACACTTGATATTGTTGCACCAAGGATATTGTGCTGGATAACTAAACACTTATAAGTTCCCAAAGGCACGACCTATTGGCTATGCCAATGCTTGTTTTATTTTGGAAACCGAGAGGCTGACAATGGAAATAAAGAAATAGCACCAGGAAACGACTAACATGATTGAACGTGAGAACTGTTTAGAATACACAGAAAGCCGTTTATGGTAAGGGTAGCACTTTGGGGCAGAAGATCTTCATGATGTGTTTATACAAACATGTTAGACTCATGTTTTTGGATACAGGACCAACCAACAGGTTGGATACATAATGTTTACATCTGGATGATCCTCTATGAGTGCTTTGGGTACATATGAACATGATTAACCTAAGAATGCATACATTACTAGTGACAAAATCTCAAATCTGTTCACATTATTTACTACATTACAGCAATACAGAGCAAATAATAATGCTGTATTTTCCTGATGTGGCTATTACTCAGAAAATAGATTTCCGGTTTGGTAACATTGCAAATTCACCTTAGATAGTAGCCTAGTGCTTGAATCCCATATTACCATATTCACAATTGCTGGTCACTACATGCGTGAAGACACACAGATCATATGTTTGGTGTTTATTATGTTTACAATGTCACATATTTTTACTTTCTTGTTTTCTAAGGAAGGAATATGTTTTGCTGTGGCCAATTTTAAAACATTTTTATTAGTCTATGTTTACATTTCCAGCAGAAATGAAGGGCCAGTGCAAGGCATTTTTCTAACGGCTTGTGTGAAATATAACATAGGCTGAACCACTTTGAAAATAATTACTTTTTGCAGTCTCACAATTCTGTGTTATGCTCAAAAGGTGATGCAGCAAACACATAACCACAAAATGGTTCATTAGGAAATAGAACTATTTCCTACCAGTGGCACTGCAGATGGAACATTAGGAAGTAAACTCCGCATGTTATGCATGATGCTTGCATACTTATTTCTCTTGCTGGTGCAATAACATAGCTATAATACACAAACTGCCACTCATTCACCTATCTCTAAAATATTTACAATTTTTGACACCAGATAGTGGTGCAGCAGGTATTAAGTCAAACCTAGAAGGGTTTAAATCTATTCTGATATTATTTTCTCCTGCAGGGAAGTTTGCAGCCGTCCCTTCCCGTGTGCTGTGAAATTCAAATAAATGCAGCTATCAAACAACCCGCCTTCAGCAACCTGTGGCACAGAGCCTTACACTACTAGCCTCAGAGCAACAGGCTCTGCATTCACTTGTGGCCACTGAATCAAGGCCAGGACAGAAACAGGGGCCCCCTAGGAGCCCCAGCTGCCAGCCGAGGATCAACTCTGAACGCAACCCTCAGACCCGGCATGCAGCACTGGCATTAGGTGCCCATTTTATGATAAAACGACTTCATAAGCAATCTTCAGGGCAAGACCTTACCTTCTCTGTTTCCTGTTTGGGCATCTCCCTCCTTGTAGTCTTGCAATTATTCAACAAAGGCGCAAATTCTGAACATTGACCAAGTGTCACTCCTGAAACATGCGCCTCACTGACATGCACCGGTCACACCAGCGTCTTGGGAACCCAAACGCAACCGCTGAGCAGAGCCTGGATCCCACGGTGCCCGGTGCCCAGTCTACCATGGATTCAAAACAAGAGCACAAACTAACAAGGCATGCTCAGAGACCCCGGAGCCACAGAGCGAGTGCAACTTTAAGACACTACTCACTGGTGCTTGCACAAGGACAGCGACGTTAATGAGCATGCGCAAAAATAAAACTCTTTTAGCCCAGTTTATTCCTGTTAAAGCGCATGCATGCAATGAACAACCAGCACAAGTGTGCGCCTCGCGCGGCAGTAGGGGGAAGGGGCCTACGCGATTCCCTTGCGGGAGCGTGCAGCAAGGCACGATGATTGCGACCATATGGCGCCACCATATGGTGCCGCGCGCTCCCGCAAGGGAATAGCCAGACGTGCACGCGTTGCCATTGCAAGCAATGCAACGCGTGCAGGTTTTTGCCCCCAAAGCTGTGCCGATGACATTAGGTCTCTCTCCTATCCAGCGCATATGCGCTGCGTAGGCGAGACCTAAAAACCATTGCAAGACTCTGTTCAGTTATTGTCTCTGGGTTCCTTAGGTTCTTGGTGAAACTACAAGTCCTATACATCCCCACAACCAGAAAGGTCTAGTGGATGTAACTGTATATTGCTTCCAAAGA
The DNA here is from genome assembly GCF_964263255.1 of Lissotriton vulgaris. NCBI lineage: Eukaryota > Metazoa > Chordata > Amphibia > Caudata > Salamandridae > Lissotriton > Lissotriton vulgaris. The sequence goes on from NC_141697.1 coordinate 2,569,900, forward strand.
TCTGTCCTACTTGGAAGAAGTTACAGGGAAAAGCGTTGTCACAGATGGCTGTTTTTTTCAACTCATTTTCAGTTTTTCCTATTTTTAGCTGTTAGTTTCTATAACAAAACCTTGAAGGATCTACACTAATGGCCCCTTGCTGAATTCAGACTTTTGTTTACTTTTCTGAAATGTATAGCTTTCCAGGATTCATTATTGCTTTCACACCCATTTCTGCCATTAACTGGAAGGAGGTTGAAAGTACAACAACATTGCAAAAACAGGCTATGTCCCAGTAAAATGCCAAAACTGTGTTAACAATTTTGGTTTTCTGACAAAAGTCTGTCAGTCCCTGAAAGCTGGGTAGATGGTCATTTCAACCCCACAAACCCTTTATTGATATCATTTGCAGGGAAAGAAACAGACACTTTCTTCTGCAGCAGTTTTTGTCCCCCCCTGCACCCCCCCCAAAAAAATGTAGCTGTATTTTGTCTCATTTCTGAGTCTCCTCCAGGGGAATCAACAAACCCTGGGTACCTTTAAAATACCCATGATGTTGGAAGAAAAGGACGCACATTTGACGTGGATACCTTATGTGGTCAAAAGGTTACAGGGGCCTAAGTGTGAACTACCCCAAATAGCCAAAAAAAGGCTTAGCACGGGGGGAAAGGCCTAGCAGCGAAGGGGTTAAATCCATAGATAATAATATGAAATGAAACACAAGCAGATTATGCTGGACATCCTGCAAGAAATCAGAAAGATAAATACACTAAATACATCAGATGTTATAACCACTGCAGACTTGGATGTGCACACAGACTCTCACACATCACAAAGTCAATACTCAAAGAAAACACCTCAGACGATTACAGCCACTGGAAACTTGAATGTGCACACAGACAGTCACACACCACAATAGCTATAATCAAAAATAAAACACATCACCTGGTGCAAACTTTATCTTGTCCCACTCCAGACTGGGGAATTCACAGCCGGGGTCAAGAGACTTAGCAACCATATTCCTTCACTGAAGACGCCTCCGCCGTTCAGGCTCAAATATCGGTTTCTAACTCAACAAACTCCAGCTTGATAGTCTCAAAACACACAAGAAGATCGAAGTCAAACCTAGGTATGGTGCTAACAAGTTTAATGTCGAAGTTGGATCTCTGTTGATGCCAAGATAATATCAACTGACGTTGGAAAGATCTGATAGGTTGAAGCACTCCTGCCGCTCGATGTCACACCACTCTACATTGAGACCTTTGCTACAGAAGAGACCTTCAACCTCGAATCAGCATTGCTTTAACGCCAGTCGATATCAAGACACTTGATGTTGGAGATCAAAGCAGATCAAAGTTAAGACTTTCCTTCATAATAGAAGTTCCTTCTCTTAGAAAAGGCTGATATTGGCTCTATACTTGACACCAGCAAGTGTGCGGGCCCTGTCTTTTACCATTTTACCCTAGAACCAGTACTAACGCCCTTGAGGTCTTTGAATCTGCTTCCACCTATAACACTGAGGTTGATGGGCTTTAGACTTGCACCCACATCTCTGTGATCACGATATCACAATCTCCTATTAGCAAGAGACCTCCTTCTTCCAGGCAGTCACCTTATCAGGAGCCTTCACCTGTCTCTCTGTAGGACTATCTTGCCCCAGTATTGGAACTTTCATAGATTCCTATGCTTTTGTATCATTCCCCGTCGTTGGAATGGGAGTCTCGGTAACAAAAGAACATAGCAGTAGGTACAAAAGAGAATGAAAAAGGCCTAGGCCTCATTCCCTTTTGTAGCATATCCGACTCTTTTTGTAAAAGAGACCAAACTTAGGCATCAGCCAATCAGAAGAGCCTCACCCCATAGAACCCTCCTGAAGGAACCTCCGAGTCTCAGATTTTCTACTGCACGTTGTGCTTAGGGAGTCTCCTTTGAGCTCTGCTCAAACTCTTCTCTTCAGAAGTTTTCTTCAGGATTTCTTTTCAAGGATGTCTTGATGCAACACACTCATGACAACTTCGACATCCTACACACCAACCTCTTTGGCCTTTAAAATTGGATGCTCATTTGAAGATGCTTCGTCCTTCTTCAAGCATCTAATAGAGGATGAAATGGTCTGCAGGAGCAACAAGGCAGAGACCTTGAATGCAGTCCGACTAGAGGAGAAATAATTCTTCTTCAAACTATTTTACCACAAAGACTGCAAGTATTTCCCGCAGCAGAGGGTTCAATCCCCTTATTGACCCTCCCAGCTCCAGCAACAGATTCAACAATGATTTAGGTTTAAAGTATTTTATTGAAGCAGGGTGGGATAGGACACAGAGGGGTGAAAAACAGATGACCCACAAGATCCGCGCACCAGTGCGCATCATACAGCCAAGACAATGATACAGTTACAATTTTGCAAGAGGCTCCGTCCGACTCGGGAGCATAGCTTCAGCACCTGTGGGCACGAACGAACGACAAGGGGAGGGGAGGGGGGGGGGAAGGGGAGGGGAGGGGAGGGATGAGGAGAGGAAAAAAATCAGGAGGGAAGGAACAAAAGAAAGAACGCATGGGGAAGCAAAAAAGGAAAGAAGGGGGGGGGGTGAAGGGAGGAGAAACAACCCCGCTCCAAAAAACCTACCCAACCAAACTGAACCCCCAACTACCATACCCCGACCCACCCCCTGTACTGTGCCAGCATCTACAGTCCCCGCCTCTGTGAACTCTCCATGAATCACTACTATGCAACACCAACCCCACCCACTCAGGCAGGCGGGTCCGGCGGCGGCGTCAGCCTCAACAACCGCAGATATCTAGGGCAGGTAATCTCTCGAAACTCAGAACATAACAGGCTGTGAAAGGGCTCCCACAATTCCTCAAAGGTATCAGTATCCCCCAAGGCCACTAAGGACATCTTTTCCATTCCAAGAACATGCCACAATCTGTGCAGCCAACCAACTACAGAGGGAAGTGTTGTAGTGCGCCAGTGTATGAGAATATTCTGCACCGCTGACCCCAGCGCAATTGCGATCTGTCTACCCCTCTTGGACCTAAGGGGATACATCAACCCATTCGGCAACCCCAACAGGACATAGGCCGGGAACCTAGGCAGTTCTATCCCAAAGCATTTGTCAACCTCGCTCAGGACCTCTTCCCAGTACGGAGCCAGCAGGGGGCAATCCCACAGTATGTGTGTCAGTGTACCAGTGTTGCCACAGTTGCGCCAGCACGTCCCCGGTATCGCCCTATCCATCTCGTGCAGTTTCTCCGGGGTGCGGTACCAGTAGGTCGAGATTTTAGTAAAGGTCTCCGTAAGACCCGTGTGGTAGGCCGAGTGGCGCGCACGGTAGGAGATGTGGTCCCATTCTTTATGACTCAGCTCGCGCCCAAGTTCTCGCTCCCATCGTTCCCGACCAGGGTTGTGAATGTGAAAGGAGGGGGGCTGCAACATTCTATACAGGTCCGAGATCAGTTTGGCGTCCGACGTGCGAGTGATTAACCAACGCTCATACTCCGTGATTTCCCTGTGTGCCGCGTCGCGCACTTGGGGTTGTAATGCCCAGTGGCGCGCCTGCATGTATCGCATGCGTTCCGTCTCAGGGAGGCCATAATCCCTCTGCAAGTCCTGAAAGGAGACAACTCCCTCGGGGGAGTACAAGTGGTACAGAGTGCAGCAGCGGGCCACCCGCCAGCGTTCATAGGCTCCCTGTTCCAGCCCCGGGCCGAAGTCCGGGTTGCCAATGAGCGGCGTGAAGGGAGAGGGGAAGGTAGTCAACTCGCATCTGGCAGCCACCGAGTCCCACGTCTGGAGCGGGACCCGCGTCACCAAAGACGCGTAAAGATTGGGGGGTCGATGGGCTCGCCTCAGGAATGGTACTTCCTGCAGCGCCCTACCCGCCACCGCCTGATCTTGGAACAACCAGTGTTTATCAGATTCCCACCGGCTCCATTCCACGAGGTATCGGAGCTGAGCGGCCTGAAAATATTTCCGTAAGTCCGGTATCCCCAGCCCTCCGGATTCCGGCGAGAGCATAGCGATGCCCCTCTTGATCCTCGGCCTACGGCCCTGCCACACGAATCGCGAAATGGCAGTCTGAGTCTCCGCGAGCCACCCCGCAGGAGGGTGGAGCGGCAATGCTCTGAAGAGGTAAAGCACCTGAGGCAGAAGGGTCATCTTCACCGCGGCCACCCTACCCAGTAGCGACAGCGTGCCTTTATCCCACCGGCCCAGTTCCTCCTTGATTTTAGTTCCTAGAGCTGCGTAATTGGCCTTAACCATCTCCGGGAGGGAGGGCGCCAGCAGGATCCCCAAATACGGGATCTGGTCCTTGGACCAGCTCAGAGGGTAAAGTCTCTGCAGTTCCACTCTAGTGGCAGTAGATAGCGAGATGTCCAGGGCGGCCGACTTACCCAGGTTCACCTTAAAGCCCGCCACATCAGCGAATAAGTTCAGTTCCTCCACACAGGCCGGTAGCGATCTCCGCGGGTCATCCAGCGTCAGAATGACATCGTCCGCGTACAGGCTAATCGCGTGGCGAAACCCGCCCATCTGGACACCGATAATGTCAGGGTTCTGCCTAACCCTCTGGGCAAATGGCTCCATGTACAAAGCAAAGAGCAAAGGGGAGAGCGGGCATCCCTGTCTCGTGCCCCGTTCAATGGGGAAGGGTCGAGAGCTGCCGCCGTTCACCCGGACCACCGCAGATGGGAACCGGTAGCAGTTAAAGATCAGGTGACGAAACTTCTCCCCTATCCCAAATTTGTTCAGGACCTTCTCAAGGTAGGGCCAGTGCACCCTGTCAAAAGCTTTCTCCGCGTCTATGGACAGGAGCATCCTCTCTCCAGGGACCCTAGAAGCCTTCTCTAGAATGTGCGTCACCCTCTTCGTATTATCTACCGTTTGCCTACCGGGCACGAAGCCCGCTTGGTCCGAGTCAACCATACCGGGGAGATGCAACGCCAAGCGTGCCGCTAAGATACTGGTGAACACCTTCAAATCGGTGTTCAGCAGCGAGATGGGACGATAGGACCCACAAGCGGTCCTGTCCTTGCCCGGCTTAGGGATCACTGAGACCGTGGCCTGGAGGAATTCGGAGGGAATGGCTCCCGGCTCTGCGAAGGAGTTAAAAAGGCGAGTCAGCAGAGGCGCCAGCTCCTGACAGAAGGTTTTGTAAAACAGCGGGATGAAGCCATCCGGACCCGGGGCCTTGCCCAGTTTGAGCCGGGATATCGCCGTAACCACCTCCTCAATGCGTATGTCACGCTCCAGATACTGAGCCTGATCCGGAGTCAGCGACGGAAGCGGAACCGAGTCCAGGTAGTCCCCCTCAGCCTGGGCCGAAGGTGGCTCCCCGGAGTAGAGGTCCGCATAAAAGCCGCGGAAGACATCCGCTATGTGTTCATCGGTCGTGACTCTGCCACCGGCCGGGTCCAGCAGTTCCTTCACTCGGTGCTGCTGGTGCTGCACCCTGAGTTTGTTAGCCAGGAGCCGCCCACACCGATCGCCCCCTGTGTAATATTTGTGCTTCAGGCGGAGCACTGCGTACTCCGCCCGATCCGTGTCTAGGGCTGCCAGGAGCTTCCGCGCCGCCTTCAGCTGCCTCCACACCCTGGGGGCCCCTGTCCTGTGATGAACCTGTTCCAGCTCCCTCACCCGCTGGGTGAGCTCATCTCTCTTAAGTTGCCGGTCCCTATTCTCGGCAGCGGAAATCGCGATAAATTCGCCTCGGAGCACGGCCTTTAGGGCCGCCCACTGTGTCGCACGGGAAGTGTCCCCATTGTCGTTCACGGTCTGAAAAGCCAAAATGGCCGCCCTGATCTGACCCACCACCGACCGCCTATGCAGAAGCGTATCTCGGAGCCTCCAAACCCCCCTCGATCGAGCCACCGGCGGAAGAGTGAAAGTGCCCTCAACTGGGGCGTGATCGGAAAGAGAAAGGACCCCCATGTCCACATTCGAAGCCAAAAGAAGCAGCGGGCCCGATACTAGGAGGTGGTCTAAGCGCGCATAAGATCTATGGGCGTGTGAGAAATAAGAGTATGCGCGGGTGGTGGGGTGGAGGCTGCGCCACATGTCATGCAGGTCCAGCTCCGCAAGTCGAGTACGAATCGAGCCCGAAAGCTCACCCAACTGCTGGCGCCGCTGCACAGACCTATCCAGCGCCGCGTCAAAAACCAGATTCAAATCTCCCCCCAACACTATGTGCCTATCAGAGGTGAATGCAACGTCGTCCAAGGCCCTGTGTAAGAATTGGTCCTGATGATCATTGGGGCAGTAAACGGAGCCTACAGTCAGTGCCAAGCCCCCCACCTTGATTCTATATACCAGGAGTCTTCCTTTCTGCTCCGCCACCTTGCTCACAACCTCGCCCCGGAACCTTCTAGAAAACAAAATGGCCACCCCTGCCGTCTTGGAAGTGCTAGAGGAAAATAGCTGTGTGGGGAACTTGGGGGTTCGCAGCCGCGAGCAGTCCTTAGCCAGCAAGTGGGTCTCCTGCAGCAGGCAGATATCCGCTTGTGAGTTTTCCAACAGGGATAACACTGCCCGCCGCTTAACCGGGTTATTCAGCCCTTTCACATTGAGAGTAAGCACCTTAAGAGCCATCAAAGAGAGAGTTCAGGGAGCACATATCAAAAGGCAAAGCCCCGTCAGCAAACACAGAAGGCACCCTCCAAGACCTCAAAACAGAGCAACGTTGAATCAACCATTGGCACAGTACAGTCCCCGAACCCCAACACCCCACAACCAAAACCCCCCCCCTCACCCCCACACCAGCAAATCCACACCACCCCCCACTACTGGCCCCCCCTCCAGGTCCCAAAATCAAAACAGCTGCCCGTCCGCCCCAACCCCTTCCCCCGCTTCTCAAACTTCTCAAACTTCTCAAAAAAGACATTGTCCCAGTCCGGCCCGAAACGGGCAAGGCCGTGGAAAGTCAACCTAGTGGACGTCCAGCCACCACCTTCAGCACTCGCCCTTCCTCCCGTGCCACCCCCCGAAACCCCGCACCTGCAATAAGAATGTGCTAAAGTAGACTCCCCCCGGAGTGAGTTCAGGCCGTCAAGGCCACTTCGCCATTCGCCGCCACTCTGGAGGCCTCCTGGATGGCAGCCGCCATTTCAGCCCGGAATGCAGGCGAGCCCGGGCGTTCCGCCGGGGGAGAGGCCCCCCCCTCAGCTCGTTGCCAGCCATTACGATTGCTGCGCCTCCGTCGCGGGGCCGGGGTATCCGTGTCTGTTGCAGTGAGGCCCAGCACCTCGCAAACATCTTGAAGGGACCGAAGTTGATGTAAGACACCGTTCCACCTGAAGATCAGGCGGAAGGGGTGCCCCCAGGAGTACTGCGTTTCATGCTCCCGAAGGAAGTCCGTAGCAATCTTGAAGGATTTCCTCTTCTGTAACGTGACTGTGGATAAGTCCTGAAACAGTGTCAAAGGATGGTCCCGGAATCGAAAGGGCTGCTGCCTCCGTGCCTCACGGAGGATCCGCTCCTTCAAAGGAAAGTTCGGGAGGAAGGCCAAAATGTCCGGGGCGGGGGCCGTGGCCCTGCGGGGGCGACCCACCCGGTGCGCCCGGTCAATGCGAATCCGAAAGTCCTCCGGCTCTCCCAGGATCGCTCGGAAGAGGGCCACCAGATATGCCGTCACGTCTTCACCCTCCTCACCAGACGGCACTCCGCGGACCCGAATGTTGTTCCGCCTGGACCGATTTTCAAGGTCCTCGGCGTGGGCCTGTAGCTCAATCTGTTGCTCCCGGAGCCGCAGGACCTCCTGCTGCAGATGGGTGATCTCCTCATCCCTGGAGTGGCCCGCTTCCTCCACCGTGTTCACCCGATCCCCCAGGGAGTCCATCTCTCTCCTCACTTCGCGGACCTCCCCGGCCACTTCATTCTTGAGTGCCTGGAAGTCTTCCCTCAGGGAGCTAAACAGGGACTCGAGAAAGGACCTCGTCACCGGGGGCTCTCCACCTTCTGCCCCCCTGGTTGGTGCCGGGGAGGTCGCGGCCGGTTGAGCACCTCCGCTGCGTAGGGCGCCCCGTCCCAGCATCTCCGGCAAGGTCCGGTCGCCTCTTCGCTGTCCCCTGGCATTCGACATTGTAAAGCGAGAACGGGCACTGAGGCTCGCTGAACAGCAGAGAAAGCGGCTATATGCCAGCCGGGAGTGGGCGCAAAGAGCGCTAGGAGGGATGAGCTGCCCGGCCGAACTCCACAAAATGGCCGCTCAGTAGTGTTGTGGGGACAACACCCAAGATGAAAACCCTTTGTCCTTCTCCGACCCAAGAACCAGAAATCCGGCCAGGGGGCTAGGTCACAACGCAACAGCCACCAGGGTCCGCTGCTTCAGGGAGAGATCAGTCTCGGGAGACTCGGTCCCCAGTTCCGCACAGATAACCAGTCGAGGCGACCTCCTCCAGCAGGCCTCGTCAAGCCACGGGCTGGCGTAGCGAGGTGGCACCGACTCCGCCACCGCTCTGCACCTCCGCTCCGCTCCGCTCCGTACAGCCGCTGCTGGACAGCTCCCGGCTGCGTGCGAAGCCGTCGCCGAATCCCACTCCAACAGCACATGCACCACAGCGGGCTTCACACCTCAGAGGCCGATCGCCCCGTCGCGCTCCGAGGGTCAGGAGACTCGCGGCTTCCAGCTCCCACTCGGGCCGTACAGCGGGGTCCGAACTGGGCTACACCGGCCAAAATCTCGTCCCTGACGGCGCCAACCAGGCTCAGCAGGCTCTCCACACCTCCACCGCTAGCACCAGGCTCAGTGGCCGCGTGATCCGGGGGGGAATCAGCGGTTCCGAGCGGTGCAGGAATTCAGGGGTCCGGGAGCCCTCGGCAAGTGCGACCGCTCAGCCCGCCATCTTGGCCACGCCCCTCAACAATGATTTAGAAGATTTTCATACCGCCAGAAGGGATCGGCCGAGTCAAAGCCTTCTGATCAGCAGTCCAGTACCTTTGGAAGGTCTTCATCTATTGCAAGCCAATGACGTGGCAGTCGGCTCCACTCTGTACTCATCTAGTGTGGGAGAGGAGTTGTATTTCACAACACCTGTAAGAGTGGAAACTAAAAAGTGGCAAGTGGGTCTTAAAGGTTGTGCAGGAAGGTTATTTGATTTGTTTAACCAAAAATTGCCACCCATAGCACAGGGATCTATGTGCACCAACGCATCATCTACCTACACAAGGAAATTCGTAAATTGTTTGAGAAGAAAGCAGTAGACCTGGTACCTCTTTTCAAAGAAGGGAAACGCCTCTCCAAAAAAGGATTTCAGACCTACCTGTTGTAGACCTAGTTCTAGCAACCTCAGAAAGGAGGTGTTTTGATTGCTTGCTTGACATCAAATCCATCCACATCTTGGAATATGGTATTGGATGTTTGTGATCAACCTTTGGAGTGTATATGATCACATCCCTTTTGCGAACAAGCAGATGAAATTCCTTTTTTTCCTGGTGGAGAAGACACATTTTCAATATGCTGTTCGGCCTGAAATCCACTCCTCAGGCTTCCTTCAAATGTACGTTAGTATAAGATATAGACCTAGGACACCAGAAAATGTACATATTATGTTATCTGGAGGACTGGCTTCTAAAAGCCAACTGCAAGGCCAAACTGAGAAAATCCTTACAAGTTTCAGCCTCTTTCCTTCATGGACTAGGCCTCCACATCAGTTACCTTACTTGAAATTCAGACTCTAAACTACGTAAGGGCAAACTTGGACACACAACAAAGAAAAGTGTTTCCTTCTGGGGACAGAGATTCTTCCATACTGAAAGATGTATTTGAATTCTGTTGTGACCCCCACTCCCTACAAGGATCAATCTCTTGATGTGCAAATGTGCTTCTGGATTTTGGTAAAGACTCCTTAGCCTTATCTCCATATACACTGTTGAGGAGAGTTGGAATCCCTGTACCCAAAGTGCATGTTATGCAGTAATTCTTACAGAGTATATTTGATTTAATGAAAATACATAGACAAATCATCAAAGGCGGTATTACTTCTTATTCCCGATGATTTTCTCCAATCATCATTTAAAAATATGCATCCGCATGTGTTTTGTCCCCTGGCGGTGCGCATGCCTGGATTTTTTGAAGGCCAAAAGTAGTATATAGTGATGCAAGTATTAAAGTCCATTTCTAAATCATTTACATTCATTTGTAGTATTCTATTTTATATTTTAGTATTTTTCGTTGTTTATATTTTGTACGGATTTTATCCATGAATACACATTATTTTGCACTCAGTGAGGCTCAGCAAACATGGTTTGTTCATTTGTAGTAGGCAAGAAAAACAAGTGACAATCACTGGGTGTGAGTGAGAATACATACTGTTCCTTCTCATGAGTATTTTTTTAGATGACTCCGGTGGATCTTTATGAACTTTCTCATGACCGCTTCCATCCTTTTTCTTTTCTATCTAGACCTCAGTAACAATCTAGAACAATTCCCCTTAACATGGGACCTATTCTTTTGGGTAACTAGCATACACTTTATTACTCCCCCTGCCTCTTACCCGTTGTAATGATGTTCCTTCTTATTTTCAGAGAAGCCGTCAATGAAAAAAACGAATATCTAAAAGAGCTCAAGTTGGAAATTCTAAAGTTATTAAACATAGGTGCTGTAGAACATGTGCCGGATTCAGGGAAAGGGCTGGGATTTTATTCTATGTTTTTTGTATCTGCCGATTGGCTCCCAGAATTGAATGGACACGTTCACACTTCAGGAGTTGCTGCCGTTCCCAAAGGAAGGAGAATGTTTGGCATCCACGGATCTGGAGGATCCTATTTCCACATTCCGATTCCTATGAAACGTAGGAGGTTGTCGCGATTTACGGTGGCAGGTTGGTATCACAAGTTAAGGGCACTGCTGTATGGTCTGAAATGGCTGCTGCCTGCTTTCACCAAATGTATGGCTTCAGCAGGAGCTTTGTTTAGAAGAAAAGGATGTGTAATCTACCCATATCTGGACAGCTGGTTTAAAAGGACACAGACTGCAGGAAGCTTCGCAGATGCGAACACGTGTTTGATTGTTGCCTCCGCGTGAGGATGATTCAGGAGCAACTTCACTTTCAGTGCCAACAGGTGAATGGAGATGAGGACTGTGGAGTTCCCACAACTCCCCAGACGAAAGACCCTTGAGACAAAAGAAGCCTTACTTGGAGGAAAAAGAAAGAACATATTTGAAAGGTCAACCCTTGTTGCTGGCCACGGTGCAAGTCTTCATAGCAACATTGGGGTGCGGTGCACATATCAAGATCTCCACGTCAGTGGCCCTAAGAAGAGTTGCTGCTTCATGCCAACCTGCTCAAGCTCTCGGCTGTCAGATTGGCTCTTCAAGTCTTCTTTCAATCTGTGAAACGCCCCCAAGTCATGATTCGAATGAAGAGCATCACAACTGTATATTGTATCTGCAAACAGGGAGGAACAAGATTGCTCCTGTTGAAAGAAGCTCATAGGATATGGGTGTGTGAAAGAAAATACAAGGCACCTTCCTCATATTCAAATCGATGTGGTGGATCGTCGTAGCAGGCAGTACTCCGACAGCCACCAATGGGAGATGGAGTGCAGACAGTTGGACCAGGTATGCTCCAGTGGGAGATGGAGAGCAGGTAGTACTCCAACAACCACCAATGGGAGATGGAGTGCAGGCAGTACTCAGACCACCAATGGGAGATGGAGTGCATGCAGTACTCAGACCACCAATGGGAGATGGAGTGCATGCAGTACTCAGACCACCACCAATGGGAGATGGAGTGCAGGCAGTACTCAGACCACCAATGGGAGATGGAGTGCATGCAGTACTCAGACCACCAATGGGAGATAGAGTGCAGGCAGTTCTCCGACCACCACCGATGGAGTGCAGGCAGTACTCCGACCACCACCAATGGGAGATGGAGTGCAGGCAGTACTCAGACCACCAATGGGAGTTGGAGTGCAGGCAGTACTCCGACAACCACCGATGGAGTGCAGGCAGTACTCAGACCACCAATGGGAGTTGGAGTGCAGGCAGTACTCCGACAACCACCAATGGGAGATGGAGTGCAGGCAGTACTCAGACCACCAATGGGAGATGGAGTGCATGCAGTACTCAGACCACCAATGGGAGATGGAGAGCAGGCAGTACTCAGACCACCAATGGGAGATGGAGTGCATGCAGTACTCAGACCACCAATGGGAGATGGAGTGCAGGCAGTACTCAGACCACCAATGGGAGATGGAGTGCATGCAGTACTCAGACCACCAATGGGAGATGGAGTGCATGCAGTACTCCGACCGCCACCAATGGGAGATGGAGTGCAGGCAGTACTCAGACCACCACCAATGGGAGATGGAGTGCATGCAGTACTCAGACCACCAATGGGAGATGGAGTGCAGGCAGTACTCAGACCACCACCAATGGGAGATGGAGTGCAGGCAGTACTCCGACCGCCACCAATGGGAGATGGAGTGCAGGCAGTACTCAGACCACCACCGATGGGAGATGGAGTGCAGGCAGTACTCAGACCACCAATGGGAGATGGAGTGCATGCAGTACTCCGACCGCCACCAATGGGAGATGGAGTGCAGGCAGTACTCCGACCGCCACCAATGGGAGTTGGAGTGCAGGCAGTACTCAGACCACCACCAATGGGAGATGGAGTGCAGGCAGTACTCAGACCGCCACCAATGGGAGATGGAGAGCAGGCAGTACTCCGACAACCACCAATGGGAGATGGAGTGCATGCAGTACTCAGACCACCAATGGGAGATGGAGTGCAGGCAGTACTCAGACCACTAATGGGAGATGGAGTGCATGCAGTACTCAGACCACCAATGGGAGATGGAGTGCATGCAGTACTCAGACCACCACCAATGGGAGATGGAGTGCAGGCAGTACTCAGACCACCAATGGGAGATGGAGTGCATGCAGTACTCAGACCACCAATGGGAGATGGAGTGCATGCAGTACTCAGACCACCACCAATGGGAGATGGAGTGCAGGCAGTACTCAGACCACCACCAAAGGGAGATGGAGTGCAGGCAGTACGCCGACCGTTACCAATGGGAGATGGAGTGCAGGCAGTACTCCGACCGCCACCAATGGGAGATGGAGTGCAGGCAGTACTCAGACCACCAATGGGAGATGGAGTGCATGCAGTACTCAGACCACCACCAATGGGAGATGGAGTGCAGGCAGTACTCAGACCACCACCAATGGGAGATGGAGTGCAGGCAGTACTCCGACCGCCACCAATGGGAGATGGAGTGCAGGCAGTACTCCGACAACCACGAATGGGAGGTTGAGTGCAGACAGTTGGACCAGGTATGCTCCAGTGGGAGATGGCCACTCACAGACACACCAAGTGTCCCCAGACTGGGAGCTGGTGGTGCTGCGTGTGATCACAAGGGGGAGCTGCCGTTGTGCAGGAAAGTACTGGTATTCAGCGTAATCCTCTAGTTCCCAGAGTGTAGTGCAGGTAAGGCCAGAGCACTCGCAAATTACTTTTAGTAGTATCCGCCTACCACATCAACATTGGTGAATAGAGTTGTGAAACGTGTCCAGTCAAACTCTGATACAATTCATTTGATATATACATCTACAGTCCAAGAACCAGGGATAACCATTTAACCACAGCTCGCAATCACTACAGTTGACAGCTTTGGCAAATCAAGACATAGAATTTCTTCACCTGACCAAGCAGTCTCTTTGAAAAACTATTGCTCCATCCACTAGTACTACAAATACACTAAAATTGAAGTGATTTGTGGTATACTCAAGGAAAAAAAAAACGGTATCTGCTATGCGTAAACCCATACCAGCTTCTTCCTTTTCTCTTAAAATTAGCTAACGGCATCTCAGATATTCTTTGATTTAATTACATCTTGCGGCACTCTCTAAGGACATCAACTAACTTTTGATTTTCTCCGATGAGCTCAGTAAGGGGTTCATGATGGGTTTGTGCAGACCTTTTACCTGTAAAAATAAGATTGTTGCCAATTTAGGAACTCAATACTGGTTTGAAAGCATTGATGAGCCCATCCTTTGACCCATCTCACAGGGCTTCTTTTCTCCACCTTTCTTGAAAACCCTGATTTTCCCAGCCATAAAATCAGATTAAAAGAGTTAGTTGGCAAGCTCTATCATCTAAACAACCATATTTGTGTTTTTCCGAGGACAAAGTAACATTATCTACAAATCCCAGCTTCATTCTGAATGTCCAAACCCAAGAATGGCGCTCTCTAGACGGTAAGAGATGTCTTTCACCAAACAGGCGAGTCCGGGTTTACAGACCTTTTTAATTTGGGCAAACCTATTACAAAGCAACCATTAGATGGATTGTTTCATGTTTAACGCTGGCATAACACTCTGAGAACAGACCACTTTCACGAACATTCAGAGTTCATTTCTAGAGTCTCGTTAAAGCATCAATGTGAAAGATAACAGATGCTAACATGAAGTGTTAGTGCATGGATACTCAGACAAGGACTTGTGGTGCCCTGGAACCTGTTTCTATAAAGTGAGCTTCACCCTGGTAAGAGGTGTGGCGCCAAGGCTAGGGCGACTGACACCGGACGCTGGGGCTCATGGTTCGATCCCCGGCACCAGCGGCACGTCAGCCCAGCACCATGTGACTCTGGGCAATAGCTAGCTTAATCTTCACGACGACCCCCAGCACTGGGATGCCTCTGGGCAGCTGTGCGCTTTACAAATACTGGATTTACGTTTATTTGCATTTTACTCCCGCCTCTCACCTTTATTTGTACTGATATGCTCATTTTAATTCAGGCATATGAATCTATGAAAAATCCAATCCTGGTGAAAGAAAAGAGTTGTTTGTAACTTTGATTCTCCAACATTAACACCTTTCATAGATTCACATTCGGCCTGCCATCCTCTTCTTCCTTTCCATGAGCTGTAGCTTGCATAATTGCTCGCTATGACGAGCTGGACATTCCGGCCGTTAAGGCAAGAGCTGTGGCTTCTGACTGCTCCTTGTCTGACATTTGGGTCAGTTATAAGTATGTGGACGGGAGGTATGCTGCCTATGACTTTATCAAGTTTATTGATTGTGGAGGTACACTGCAATGGTGACATAGATTACTGTTGGTTCCCAGCCCGATTACTTAGAGTAATTCAAGCATGTGAATCCACGAGCGATACAAAGGTTTGAGACCTGAAGGTACAGGTAGGTAACCCTTTTCCTTCTAGAGCATTTGCATATCTAGGTGGTCTTTTTTTTATATAAGCTAGAGCTTTTTAGTTTGAGCTGACCTGCATTCAATGCGAAAGCATTGATTGCTGTCAGCAAGACAACTATTGTTACCCGTATTTGGGAATGTGGACAACAGTCAACAGGCTTTTAAATAACATGCTCGCTGTTAGCATTATTTCCAAAGCAGGCTTTTGAACCGCCGAATTAGCGTGCAACTATCGTATATCGTGCACACACTTTAGAAGAACGGCCGAACAAGTAATACAAACCCACGCTGTTTCTCGAAACGTTTAGACGAAATAACAAGTTTGGATTGGGACCATCATGGCATAACGCCTCATTTTTTAGATTAAACCCCCACAAAATTTTAACTTGAAGATTACGCTGATTCGTTTTCCATGGAGTAGCAATCAACTTGAAAATTATGATAATTGAAAAACTAATTTTGGAATTTTGAAATCTGAACATCTAACTTTATACCAGCTTAAAACTACCCTACAATTTTATAAAGAAATATGATGGTAAAAGTCCTGATGAAGGCATAGTGTGTATGTCGAAACGCGTCGGCAGGAAACCATCTATTCTTCTTAAAAAACAACTTTTTATTGTGACAACATATGTATTAGTACAATGTTATTTTATCAATTTGGATCAATGTATTGATTTTTATTATATGTCTTTATCATATTAAAAATGTATTTTTTCATATTGAATTAGTTGTGTGTTTGCCTTAGTCTAGTGTGCCATTACCGTATTTGTATGCCTGGGATTGTTATCTCACATATATTGTTTGCCCTGTCCCAGGATATTGATCCATAGCAGGGGGTCCTTGTTTTTTGTCAAAGTAAAACGGTCATTCACCATTCAATTTTCTTATTGATGAGCACGAGGTCTACAAAACCTTCTATAGGGTAGGCGGAGCCGTGGTTAAATACATTTATGGCAAACATGCAAGCTCCTTAGGTATAGATACCCTTATTAAATCTAAAACACCCTCACTCACCCTCACACCCTCACCCTTACACCCTCACCCTCACACACCCTCACCCACCTCACCCTCACACACCCTCACTCACCCTCACACCCTCACCCCACTCACCCTCACAACCTTCTAACCTTCACATCCTCACCCTCACACCCCCTCACCCCCCATCACCCTCACCCTCACACACCCTAACCCTCACACACCCTCACCCTCACACACCCTCACCTTCATAACCCCTCACGCTCACACCATCACACCCTCACACCCCTCACCCTCACACCCCCTCATAACCCCTCACACACCCTCACTCACCCTCACACCCCCTCACCCACACCCCCCTCACCCACACACCCCCTCACCCTCACACCCCCTAACACACCCTCTCACCCTCACACACCCTCACTCACCCTCACACCCCCTCATAACGCCTCACTCACACTCAATCCCTCACCCTCACAACCCTCTCACCCTCACACACCCTCACTCACCCTCACACCCCTCACCCACACACACCCTCACCCTCACAGACCCTCACATCCCCTAACACACCCTCTCAACCTCTCACCCTCACACACCCTCACTCACCCTCACCCTCACACACCCTCACTCACACCCTCACAACCCCTCGCCCTTACACCCCCTCACCCTCATACCCTCATCCTCACACCCTCACCCTCACACACCCTCACACCCCCTCACCCTCACAGCCCCTCACCCCCCCTCACCCTCATAACGCTCTCACCCTCAAACACCCTTGCACACCCTCACCCACCCTCACCCTCACACACAATCACCCTCACTCACCCTCACAGACCCTCACACACCCTCACCAGCATAGCATAGCATAACAAAAAAATCACAGGATAGCAAAGCATAGCATAGCATAACAAAACATAGCATAACAAAACAAAAAATAGCATTGCAAAACACAACAAAGCATAGCATAGCATACTAACCATAGGATAACACAACAAAGCATAACATAACAAAGCATAGCAAAACATAGCATAGTATAACATAGCATAGCATAACAAAACATAGCATAACATAACAAAACATAGCATAACATACCAAAACAAAGCATAGCATAACAAAACATAGCATAACAAAACATAGCAAAACATAGCATACATAACAAAACACAGCATAGCAAAGCATAGCAAAACATAGCATAACATAGCAAAACACAACAAGACAGAGCAAAGCATAACAAACACAACATAGCATAGCAAAAACAAAACAAAGCTTAGCATAGCATAACATAGCATAACAAAACATAGCATAACAAAGCATAGCATAGCATAACAAAACATAGCATAGCAAAACAAAGCATAGCATAATAAAACACAACAAATCATAGCATAACATAACAAAACATAGCATAACAAAATAAAGCAAAACACAACAAAACATAGCATAGCTTAACAAAACACAACAAAGCATAGCATACCAAACACGACAAAACATAGCATAGCATAACAAAACAAAGCAAAACACAACAAAACATAGCATAGCTGAACAAAACACAACAAAGCATAGCATACCAAACACGACAAAACATAGCATAGCATAACAAAACATAGCATGGGAAAACAAAGCATAGCACAATAAAACACAACAAAACATAGCATAGCATATCAAAACATAGCTTAGCATAACAAAGCATAGCATAGCAAAACAAAACATAGCATAGCATAACAAAACACAGCATAGCATAACAAATCAAAGCATAGGATAGCAAAATATAGCATAGCATAAGAAAACAAAACATAGGATAGCAAAACAAAACATACAATAGCATACAGCATCACTCAGCACTACCACAAAATCACTCAGGGGCATCACAACATCACTATGCGCTACCACAGCATCACTCAACGCCACAGCATCACTCGTTTGCCATCACAACATCACTCAGCGCCACCACAGCATCAATCTGTGAAACCATTCAACAACACCTGGTTCAAATATGTTCTCTCAATGTTTCAAGCTTCATTACAAATGTAACAAAAAATGTTTAATATTTCACTTCTGTTCTTGGATTTTCGTCATAATAAAATATACTGAACATAATCTTCACAAAAGTTAGTTACAAAACTTAAAGCTATTGCCATTATAAATTACAATAACTTTTATTTAAGTATTAATTATTAAAAAAATTAAAGCCATTGTTATTTGGAATATCAATACATGTAAGTCACGTAAATACAACACATATTGCATTACAAATGCTATAGGTGTCACAGTTGCGAAAGTTAGAACTATTGGCATTGTAAATGGCAAAGCTATTAATTTCGCTATTTTCAAAAACAAAACACAAATAAAAAAATTGTCATTTACATTGCCAATAGCTCAAACTTTCCTAATGCGAGACCTATTGCATTGCAAATGCTTGTTTTGTATTAGGCGCTGGTTCTTAGGAGTAGCTTCTTGAGGGGTAAGTTGCTATTTTTCAGTGATTAATTAGTTTTGTCTTCCAAAGTTAAATATCACAAAAGCTTAAACCATAAACCTAACTTGGACACCATACTACCACACTTGAACCAACTGCGCTCCAAATATGCAAACAGCCCTAACCTGCCAATGAATTCCAATATGAAATTTAAAAATTTGATCTTTCAACTTTTATTTTAACTTTTTCGCCCTACCACTGTTTTTATGTGGCAAGCCATTCATAATAGTGACCCCTTGTCAGTCCTTGCTGAGGCTGTTTGGACTAAGGGAAGAGCCACCACCTTGGCAGCTTAGCTGTCCAGGGTAGGCTGCTCCTGCTGCTTGAATCCCCGGCAAGGTCTTGCCTGGCCGCGCATTGCTGCAGCTCCTGGGCCAAGCTAGCGACACCGTCTCAGATTTCAGAATGTACAGTGACAAATCTCTTTTCACACCTCCTGATGTTGACAATCTACTAAGGATGGAGCTGTGGAAGGTATTCAAAGTAAGAGTATCATAAACTGTCAGATATTGGGTGGAGTCTTACTGTCGCAAATGTCATTGTTATTCCAAAAAGCCTCCCAAACAAGTCCTCTTTCCTTTAAAGTCAGACAGTGATTGTGGTTATGAAGAAACTAATTGTAGGGAAGCTAGGTCTGCTGCCTTGTTTTTCATTTATACACTCGGGAACCCAAAGAACCTTAAGGGCAGGACAGTTTTCCTTCGGCCAACCTTAATAACCTATGGTCCCAATTATTACAAACCTTTCAAACAACGTAAGCTGCACTAACATATAATTCAGACAAGATGGATATGCAGGTGCATCTGCTAAACACACTTGCGGTGTACACTGCCGGGATTGACCAAAAATTGGAGGCGCTCAACGCTCTTATCAAAAAAGCCCAAGCCCAAACTCAACTGGTGCAATCAGTGTGCTGCTGCTCCCCTATAATCGACTCCCTATCATCTCTGCCTCAATTCCTTTGGGCAGTCCTAACGGAAATAAAGAAACCCTCGGAGTCCGAACACCCAGACCCCTCAATTCAGTCTCTAAGCCAGGCACAGGATGCACCTCGCCCGAAAGTACATAACAGTTCAACTTTCCCGAACCCCACAGAGACAGCAGTCGTTAAACTATTCTCTATCGAACAATCTAAAAACCATAATTTACACCGGTTGTCGAAAAGGGAAAATAAAAGACAACGAAAAAGCCGGAATAAACAAACAATTGGCACAACAACTTCTAATATGAGTAACTCCTCTAGGAGTGACACAGCACCTCCAGGAAATGCCCCATCGGCCCCATCGGCATCACTTTTGAAAGGAGAACTGACAAGCCCGCAAATATTATCGAACCAGTTGCCCCCACAGACAGAACCTTCAGGCCGGACCAGTCAGCAGTCAGGGCTACCTCAAGTTCTGGGACACCCCCTCCAGCGATCAATACAAGAAAAACCTGGTTCTAAACAACCACCATCCAAGCACCCAGCATTAGAAGCAGAGCAACAGTGTCCTGTAACTCTTCAGCTGCCAGCTCAGGAAACTAGTTTCCCTCGTAGAGTGTGCTAGAGAGCTGAGTGAGACACACTCGAGAAACGCCATTCCGCGGGAGTTGGACGTCGGGGCGAATTGCTGTTGCCTGCCCTGCCCCTGCCCCTCCTGCTCGGTGCACGGTTCCCGGAGACGCGGAGGTGACCAGCAACCAGTGGAGACGTTGTCAAGCGGCCAGGCGGCTGCCTTTGAGAGGTACTTCCCACGGCTGCAGAGCCACGCCACCCAACGAGCCAACGTTTCAATTTTCAGCGGAGCTATTGAAGCTGTTGAAGCCCTCGTCGCTGCTGCCTCACGGAAGACCGCGGTAGCTCTCGAGGAAGAAGTGACCAGTAGAAGCCCCTCGTCTGGCACCCCCTGCCTACCCACCTTCATCCACACCTGTGTGGAGCTCACCCCCGCCGTTCGGTCCGTCTGGTTCCACATCACTCTGCTCCGCAGGTGTTGCTGCGCATCTGCAGTATAGCTGTTCACGGGAGGAGCTCAGCGCCGCGATGGGAGCCTCGCTTGGGAGCCGGCGAGCAGGTGAGCAGGTGAGCAGCAGGTGAGCGGTGCAGCGTTGGGAGGGAGCTCCAATGTGCAAGAAGTGAACGGCTCGCTGGTAGCTAGCTGAGTTTTAGCCAGAATCACAGCTCACCTACTGCTGTTCAATCGACGAAAAACATCAGACATTTTCAAGGTTGCTGACACCCTAAAGGATCTCTCATAACTCAAGGAGGACAGCAGAAGCGGGGGGGCTCGACGTTACCATAAATTAGCAATTTGCTCCCGAGTCCTCGCCCAATGCAAGCAGCCACTTCCCTTTGACAGCAAAGCCCGGCCAAGCAGCAGCAGCAGCAGCTCTACCCTACCCTTATCTCCTCGCCCACATGCCTCCTCAGCTGCCCACAGCCACTCTTTCATTCAGTCTAGCGGCAACAAGGCGGGGCAACACTAGGAGGTCACCCGACCAGGTGATCCTTTGGCCATGGGGCTCAAAAGTAAGGGTCGCCAGGCGCTGTCTCCGGAAAAAAGTCCAACAACTCAGCCACCAACCTGCAAGACAACTAGGAAGACCAGGAGCAAATCATTAACTGTTAGTCCAAATGAAAGGGCACAAGAGGCAGCCCAAAGAGGGACAATCACAAACTTTTTTACGAAAAGGGATACCCCAAACAACATTCACGGCTCTGGCCTTAGCCAAACAACCACCCCTGGCACTCCAGACCCTGCTCAAGACCCAGCTCAAGACAACAGCACATCTAATCACAGTGGACGACCGTCGAATCCTGATTGCACTACCAATGTAGCACCGCCCTTTTGTGAGGAACTCAGTTTCGCCCAGGATCAGGCAAGTAGACAGGATACTACAGTTCATGGTCAATCACACCTAAAGTCAATCGCAGGACCACTCTGCGACAGCTCTTCTCCCCAGTCCGCAATCGAGACACAGGACACCACAATCGACAAGATCACTGCCACAGTCCAGACCGGCAGCGGCCGTTCCGCATCAACAATAGCTCAGATCCACCAGCCAAAATCCAAGGACTTATCTTTTCAGAACCCGGGTCCTAGCACTTCACAGTACGACCAAGAACACGTGCACAAGAATCTTTATCCAACGTTTCCTCAACCGGATTTCCCTGTTCCATCGCCACCACCCGCCGAGGAGCTCTTGGGCTCCTTTCTTCACAATCTTGAGCAAAAGATTGAAAGAACTCTCGAACTAACCCCCATTCCACCTTGGCCGCAAGAATCCCTTTGGGCAACCAAAAAGAAAACGCGGAATCCCGACCGCGATATCGGCATAGGTACGACCCCGGACAATTCACCCCAGTTGGAGTCAAGCAGCGCCAACAACAAAGCTCTTCTGTGGCAATCCACTAAGATGGAACTACAGATTGACCTTCTGCAGACAATAGCTGGGTGATTAGCCGATATAGGCTTCAAGGTGGAGGCTTTGGCCAATAGGATCTCCCAGCCCGAGGGTTCCAACTGGGGGGCCGGCGCTTGCCGTTGCTCAGATATCATCGAGAAGTGGGCCTCTCTGCCTGAGGTACTAGCCGAAATCATGGAAATAGCGAAAGGAAGAACGGTGGCACCCACGAGTAATGATAAAGAGAAGGGGGCAAAGCATAACAGCCATACCCCGAAGGCGAAACAAACACCAAGGGCCCGAATGGGGAAGAAAGACACAGCTGATAACGGCAAAAGCGCAGGACATTCAACTACAAAGCCAGCGAACAGCTCACCAGAACCTATAACCGTCCATAGTCTCAATCACAGGGACAGTAAAGAAATCAAAACAGCTGGGCCAGACGACTCACCAGGCTTAATAGACACACAGAAGTCCCCACTGTCAAGAAGAGCAAAAAAGAAGCTAAAAAAACAGCAGAAAAAAATCAAAGTTAAAAGTTAGACAACCACAGGTTTTGAAGCCCAAGCATCAACCATCAAACGAGGGGACAAAAGCCAAAGCGACCCAGCTGTATCCAATATTTACAGATAGAAATTGGGGCTTAACGCCCATTCAGGCCACCCCACCAAAGGGAGAGCAATACAATCAACCCACATCAGTAGGCTCCCCCAGCTTAAAGGAAGAAAAGCCACCAGCAACGCAAACTAGCTTTACGGCAAATCAGTCAATGGCCGAAAAAAACCCACCAGCCCCAACATGGCCTCAACGGCCAACTCTGTCAACATTCGTGTCCCAAGGCGCCACCTTGCATCCACCCCAAATAAGTCCCCAGCTCTCAACCAGGACAAATGACTACCAAAATAAGAGGTTGCAAGGAGGTATGCCCCCAACCCCCCAAGGGAGTCACATTTCTGTGCCCCCTCTTGTCGAACCAACCATAAAAAAGGGCGGTGGGGCCCAAAACTTGAATGGACTCACAGTCTACGAGGTGGTCTTCACTCCAAGATTCTCCAGCGCAGGACACCATGACATCTTGAACTGGAGCAACCTCCTACGTCTTTTCAAACACCTGGACAACCTGGACAAGATACAATCAGGGGACATAGATTGGGTGAAATTCGAGAGTTTGAAGGGGGACTCACATGGTGATTCTACTGTGGTGGGACTGAAGAACAAAGAAATACAGCAAGCCATCAAACAAAAGTCCGCTTTACTCGCGGAGTGGGGCATTGAAGTTCTGGTATTATCACCTCCAAAATACCCATTCGTCCTGGTCCCTGACAGCGGGAGAAAGGTCACCCAATCAGTCCTAAAAGGGACAACCAGCTTGGGCCCCCCAAATAGCAGCCAGACGGGCCCGAGAGTACACACCGGAATCAGAATACTTTATGAAAACAATCAACGAATCATACATAACATCTTCCTCCTCCCTGAGCAAAAGGGACCAGGAAGCAAGATGACGCAGCACTCCTAGCCGCCATAACAGTCAGCAATCCAGTAGGGATGCCAGGATTGACACCACTGCAAAACCAGAACTTACAGTAATCTCCTGGAACATAGCAGGGGTTAGTAAAATCTGCAATAATGAGAATCTGAAGCAGTTTCTGGAATGTGGGGACTTAACCTGTCTCCAAGAAACCTGGGCCTTGACCTCCACCCCCCTGGCTGGGTATTATGAGTTCCAAGTACCAGCAACGAAAAGGAACCTTTTCGGCCGCCCAGCAGGTGGACTATCAATATTCATAAAACATGCGTGCGCATTCGATGCCTCCCATATCAACGTGAACACGGTCGGTCTGCAAGCGCTACTGATAAGGGGTCTGAGCCTCACTAGTCTACCAATTCATCTGCTTGTATTAAACTGCTACATCAACCCCGCGCAGACTCTTATGAAAGACCACCTGGAGGCTCTGGCATCCAACTTGGAGGACTTGTTAACCAAATACAATACACATCAGGCCATCTTAGCAGGGGACTTTAACTTAAAAGACCTAGATAACTTGGAAACCCTTCCTCGAGGCTCAGGAAGGGTGGCTCCCCTGCGTGACCTCTTTCACAGCTACAAACGGTCATCTACTCATATGCAGAAAAAATTGGGTTCAAGCACCTGGCAGCCACATCCCACTTTTCGAAATCTGTCCAGAATGGACTACATCCTGATAAGTGGGATACTGGCGGATAGAATGGCTGATTATGAAGTCGTGAACCGACAGGACAGCGACCATAGGCCATTAAAAGCATCATTCCAGCTGGTCATACCGGTCGCCACCCCCTATCACACCATTGGGGAGTCAAGCGGAGAGGAGACACACACCGTCCTGCGGAGAATCAAGTGGACAGACAAGACAGAGGGAAAACTTCAATCAGATACAGCAAGGGAGTCTGCCCGCAATTGGTCCCCCCACAACAGGATGGGTGCAAATCATTGAGGACCTACAAAATAAACTCGGTAATCCCAAATCACATAATCCTACAACAAAAGTGCCCTTCAAGAATCGGAGAACTTGCCCCCTGGATATCCGGGAACTTAAACAACTTCTGCGCAAGTCTTGCGCAGCAAAGAAAAGAAGCGGCCACCAAGCAGAAGGGCCCTCAATATCGGAATTGAGGACCTCCCTAAGGAAGAAGTTATGGGAACTAAAAAAAAATGGACACGGAAAGTAAATGGCTAAAAGTCTTCCTTCTTCTCAAACAAAAGAACCCCGCCCGACTCTGGAGCTTCATCAATCAGCTGAGCAACCGAGGGCCAACGAGGGAAAACGGGGTAGCCGAAAAAGTTTGGATCCAATACGTGAAACAGCTATACGAATCTGCCCCCAGCCAGGATCCCCGACAGCGGATATGGTGGAGCTAACCGAGAAAGTCCAACAGCTTGGCCTCCAGTTAGAAACAGCCACCTTAACCCCAAGAAACAACGTAAGGTGTAACAGCTCCCCGGCCGCCGCCTTCACAACTACACCAACCTGGGCGAACTCCAGACAGGTCATCAACACCATCAAGCGGATGAGGAATGACGGCGCGCCGGGGCCCAACGGGATCCTAGCACCAGTCTTTAAACAGGCAGCAGAGTTCTGGGCGACACTCTTAACTCCACTCTTTAGTTACGCCTACTACACCACAATAATCCCCGACTCCTGGAGGGGCTCCATACTGTTTCCCATCTTCAAAAAAGGCGACCACTCCGAGCCTTCGAATTATAGGCTCATTGCCTTGCTTGACTTGGAGGCCAAGGCATATGCACGCCTTTTACTCACCGATCTGGAAAAATGGGCCGAAGAGGAAAAATGAATACCAACATATCAGACTGGTTTCAGGGCCAAGGCCTCTACAATGGACAATGTCTTGGCGTTAGCACATCTTTCAGCCAAGGCAACCCAGAAGAACCATCCCCCACTATTCTGCTGCTTTGTGGACTACAGTACAGCATTTGACAAAGTGGACAGAACACGCCTTTGGTGGAAGTTAGAAAAATGGGGGATAACATCGAAACTTTTGAAGGCGATAATGGCACTTTATGAGGCCACCTGGGTGCGGGTCAAAACAAGCACACACACTGTCACTCGCAAAATATCTACAGCAAATGGGCTGAAGCAAGGGTGCGTCCTGGCCCCTCCCCTATTTAATCTATACACTGCGGATTTGGGAGAGGCTCTAAAAGGTGCCAGTTTAGTAGCACCCAGACTAGGAAACATAAGGCTACCACTTTTACAGTACGCCGACGACACAGCCATTATGGATCATACGAGGATAGGCTTACAAAGAGCTCTAACGGCCTTAAACAGTTTCAACATTGCCAACAGCCTGACGGTCAACAAAGGGAAAACCAAGTACATCATCTTCAGATCGTTCCGTCATAAACGGCACGCACAATGGCAGCTGGGGAACGCTCAAATACACTCAGTGGCCTCTTACAATTACCTGGGGGTTTGATTTTCGGAACGGGGAAAAGCAAATGTCCATCTCAATCATCTGGCCTCAAAAGCTAATAAGGTAACACACCTGCTAAGACAACTAAACCGGAACCTGATCAGCCCCTCTGCTAGCCCAATTTTGATAGCTCTAAAGGCAAAACTTCTGCCCGCAATCTCTTACGGGCACTTGGCATTTCCAGGGAAGTTGGATGCACTCCTCTCCTCTGCCCAAATTAAGGCGTACAAGTCGGTGTTACATATCCCAAGGTCCGCTAGGAGAACTAGGCTGAGACTGGAGCTTGGCCTTGCAAGGCCAGACTTGATCGGCCAGGGGGAGCTCATCAAACTGTACCTAAGGATATTAAAGGCCCCGGCCAACTCCCTAAAATACCATCTGCGCCCCATCTTTGAAGATCCAGCATCGACATGGCACATTAGGCTGGGAAAACCAACTAAAGCCCTTAAGGTAGTAGAAGAAAATCTACCGCGGCAGGACATCCCGCTGAACTTTTGGAAGAGAGCTATCAATAAACAAGTGAATGAAATCTCCTTTGAACTTGATCACAGATCCATCCGTCGAAGCTCCAATTTGGAACCCCTAAACAACTCCTATACGGTGGGCAAAGCACAACCCTATCTAAGCGAGGCCATTACAACACATGCCCGAAGCAAAATTCTATCCATGAGGCTGGTCACGCTCAGGATAGCAGATTTCAACCCAGCTTGGGTCCAAAAAGGGGTCCCCACATCCTGCAGGCTTTGCACATACAAGAGGGAATCCTGCTGCACCTTCTTTGCTGCTGTTCGCATTTCAAGAGCGAACGTCGGCGACTGCTGCGCCCGATCTGTCTCAATCAGAGCATTACAACATGCTCAGAAGCATCAGCCCTGTGCCTGTCAACCACCAATACCATGTTCCTAGCGCGATCAGCGAAATTTGTTCATCAAATTAGTATAGCACTAAAAACTCATAATGAGAGTACACCCCCCTAACTTAGAATACTCACCACAACAAGAACGGATATGAGCTGAACAGAACCAGACCCGTTGTTCCACCGAAAAAGTCACCAGCTCGCCATCGTAACCAACAACGCAAAGTCTTACCCGAACCAATACAAATGCTGGGAACTCCCAATCAATGAGACTAAGACTGCGGGAGTTGCACTCTTCTGTACCCACATTGCTCTCCCCTATATACCATTATCCTAATCAGCATAGGTATACTTCTTTACTCTTTATTTTATTTAGAAGGTTATTTTTAGAATTATTGATCTTTGTACTTTCTATTTTACTGTAAAGATTTTAATTAATTGCGCAGTCAATAAAAAACCTTAGTTTCCCTCGTCTTCTTACCGTTGAGGACAACAAATCACATACACAAAGTATAGCTATAGAACCTGGTCGTAAGAATCATACAAACTCAGTAAGCTGTCGCAAGTTGGCGTCCACAAATAAAAGTCATCTTCCATAATTCTCAAATACCAACCATAAGGAATTGCCCCTTCTAGCATTCACTATATCTACATCATCAAGAAAGCCCTCCGAAGAAAAAACATAGCAAAAACACTTAGCCAGTAATGGCCAACGAGCCCTGTGAGTCCTCAAGCAGCCCCCAAAATACCAAACTGCTGCTCATCCCAGAATTTACTTCGAGGGGCCCTCACGACATCCTCAGAAGATACTAAAACTTTTCAAATCACTACCAGACCTAAACCACCTACAATCGAGAGACATAATCGCTATCAAATTTATTCCATCTACCAGATCTAATACGGGCGAAGCTACGCAAGTAACACTGGTAACACCGTCAACCCGGGATTTGGTCTTGACGAAAACCTACCAATTTAAATCCTGGGGCATAACAACAATAATGCCAAGTGCCCCTCGTTACCCCTCAATACTGGAAAACAACCAGGCGCGTACTTCTAGCTCCTCATTAGCTCCCTATTCAGTACTGAGGTCTGCAAGAGGCAGCTCGCCAACTGCAATCCCAGAGCTTGCAACTGACCAGCGAAAGCTTGGTGGAGCAGATTGGTTTTGGCTGCCGGGGGTTCTATCCAGAAACCAGACGGATTGAACCACCATTAACCACAGTCTGACAATATGCTCCTGGAACATCAACGGATTTGGCCTGGAAAAACAATCTCCCACCATCCTGGACTTTTTAAAAGAATATGACATCCTCCTTTAACAGGAGACATGGGCAGGAGAAAGTATCCCAATAGTGGGCTTCCTGGAGATTATGCCACCTGCTACCAGGCAGTCCAAGTTCGGCAGACCAAGTGGCGGTCTCTCGATTTATGTATCAACAAAATTATCCAAATGCATCAAACAGATTAAATTTGAGGAGGATTGGCTCTCAGGAATAATTCTAGGAAGTTCGCTTACAGACCCTCAGCTGCTCCTCCTTAATGCCTATATCTCCCCCTGCACCACCAAGAAAAAATCCAAAATGGACAGCCTGATTAACTCCATTTGCGACCTAATTAGCAAGTATGGCAGTACACCAAGTATCATTTCAGGTGACTTCAATACTAATCTCTACTGCAATCTTGCCGACGACAGAGGTCCGGACCCCCAAGAATCCCTCCACATTTTGTATCCCAGTTAATTCCTGTAGGGAACAATCTTCAACATTGGATGCATATGTGGTAATGCAGTTGAGCAGCTTAGGATATACCTTATTGAATGGGCGCTTCCCCACCGACATCCCGCCCGCATAGACCGGGCACAAATAATAACACTATCCACCGGCACTCCACACCATCAAGAACTGGCCCACACCCACTCAGGCAGCCACACAGAGGACCTAAAGCGGATAAAGTGGTCAGATTCCACAGCCCTATCCCTGACGGAAAAAAGCAGAGCCCTATTACATCAATCTCTAGAGCTAAGTACTCATGTCGTTAGTGGCTGGACCTCTCTTACAAATCTCCCTCTCAACAAACTTCCTATTAGGAGGGGCCAGAGAAACCACATTTCTCAATTTCACATCTCAAAATTCACAAGGAAATTAAGAACCAAGAGGAACCGAGCACTCCGTCAATTAAGAAAGATCCCCAGCAATAAAATAGACTTTAATAACTACAAGCAAGCCCAAGCAGCTCTTAGAATCGCCATACAAAAGGAAAAACTAGCGGCCTTGGATCAATTCTGGCTGAAGCTTATCCATGAAAGTAAAAATCCTAACTCGAAGCAATTCTGGTCTCTGATAAATAGGAGCAAACAAAGGGCAAGTGGGTACGGAAGTGCAAACATTAGCGAAGCCGTCTGGAGTAAGTTTTTATCTCTTCACCTCGGAGATACCAACGAAAACTAAGCTTGCATCGATTCCTCCAGCCCTGTCAACCCCATGATCTCTCCCCCGGGACTGGAGTGCTCGAGGCAGGCTCGGCCTGTAAACACCCCACCTGAAGATCAGACACACAAGGAATCAATGAAAAGGAACGATACCTCACCAGAGCCTACGGTGTCGCTGGATGCCTTAAAAAACAAGATCTCAAGCTTCATAAGGAAAGCCAGAGCCGAAGGAGCCCCAGGCCCGAACGGCCTCCCTCAAGCCATGTTCAAATCCGATGTCAGCCTATGGTCAGAATACCTGACACCTTGTTTTTCTACTGCAGTCTAAATAACACAGTCCCAGAATCTTGGCGAGGTGCAGTCATTCACCCAATCTACAAAGGTGGGAAGAGAAACGAGCCAAAAAATTACCGAATGGTTGCACTTCTCGACATGGAGGCTAAGTACTTTGCAAATATTCTATTGGAGGAGCTACAGGCTCGGACCGAAACAACTGCGCGCCTTCCTTTTAACCAGACGGGCTTTGTGGCCAACACCGGTACTACAAGCAATTTGTTAACGCTAACCGTCTTGATGGATAAAGCGACAGCCTAACATATCCAGCTGCACTGCTGCTTTGTAGACTTCAAAGCGGCCTTCGATCGTGTGCCCAGGGGTCTGTTATGGCAGAAACTAAAATCGTGGGGCATACCCCAACCTCTTCTTCAAGCAATAGTTCAACTCCACACGGAAACGTGGATAAGAATCAAGCTGGGTAAAGGCTGCCATGTCTCCAGGAAGATCCGAACTGAAACTGGCGTCAAACAAGGGTGTGTATTGGCCCCACTCCTCTTTAATTTGTTTATAACCGACCTTTCTCCAGTTCTCTACAGTGTAAACTGCCACCCTCCTCAACTTGATGGGACCCGCATCACCAATTTGCTTTACGCCGATTATCTGGTGTTGTTAAGTCACACAAAAATGGGTCTCCAGAGGCTACTGTATGTTGCTACCCTACACGACAAGAAACCATCTAGAGCTTAACTTGTCAAAAACCAAAACTATCTCTTTTGGGAAGCAAAAAAGGTCAACAGAAAGGTGGTACTTCAACAAAACAAAGCTAGATTCAACCCCCAGTTATAAATACCTGGGCATCTTTCTGGATACATGAGGCTCTTTTATCAAGCACAAAGAAGCATTAAAAACTAATGCTCTGTCGTTAGACGTGGCTGCTGCAAAATTGGCAAAACAGCTACTAGGTCCCAGCCTAACACCCATGCTGAAAGTAATGAAAGCCAAAGTAATCAACTCCCTGACGTATGGACACGAGATCACCAAGGGCACAACCAGTATATTAATAAACAAGTTAACAACAAAAATCTTTAACCCCTTCGCTGCAGGGTTTTCCCCCCACTGTGCTGGGGGCGAGGGGGGCGCGCACAGCGCCCCCATGCTCATGACGTGCTGAGCTCGTCATGAGCTACAGTGCTCCTGTGCTCATGACGAGCTCAGCTCGTCACAGGTGCATTGGCTCCGTGGAACGTTCATCACAGCGGGGGAATTCTCCCCGCACCTGAGCGTTCCACGGGCCATGACGAGCTGAGCTGGTCATGATCACCGGAGCACCGTGGCTCATGACGAGCTCAGCTCATCATGAGCATGCAAGAGGTTAAAAGAGCCTTTCGGTTGCCAAAATCTGCCTTGCCAGCTCAAGTGAGACTCGAATTGGGACTCCAAGATCACCATGGAGTGGAGGAAAGTGCATTCTTAAACTCTGTCATAGATTGCGCCACGCCCGGGAGGGTTCCTTGAAGGCCCGACTCTGGCAGGAAATACAAAAACATCAGACCAGCCACAAGCATCGGCAACTCCTGGATCACAGCTTACAGTTACTAGGTGCAAAAGACCTCTGGGATATAAATCCCTCTTACCCGGTGTTAAAGTCAACCATAAAAAAAAAAAGAAAATTAGATTGTGGTCCTTTCACTCAGACAGGGCGATACTTTCAAAGAGGAGACACGCCTGGGCTGTAATCGTCAATTTTAAAGTAGGTGTTCAGCCACCCTAGCTGTCAAGCACATACACACTTTATTGGAAACGCAAGTTTTTAGCCTTGAGGATGGGAGAATGGCCCTTTCTGAAGAACCTCCCGAATGGGGCCGGCCAGGTAGTAGCACGGAGTGCAGGTTGTGTGGCTACCATTCTGAAACAATGGAACATATCGTCTGTGCATGTCTTGCACTGCTCACAGCCAGACGGTCACTGCTGCGAGGCTATTGTATTATGTTAGGAGTTCGATCTTGCCGCCAAGCAATAATGGCCGCTCTCTACCCTGACAACACCAAGCTAAACATTGGGCTTTCGAAATTCCAAACCCTCCTCACCATAACAGGGGGGCCGAGATAATTAACACAACATCCATATCAGAAACTACAAGAAATCCAGAGCGATGTCCTTTATTAGAACATTATCAGATCTTAATGGCCCCCCGAATTTTAAGTCATTTTAAATCCATCGTTTTGAAACTCTTATCACAGTCATTTTTATTATTCCATTTTGTCATGTTTTAAATTGTAAATGATTTTTAAACCAATCAATAAAGAGTATTATTATTGTTATTATCACTCGGGCCCGATTCACAAAAGTAAACTGAGACGAAAGTCTAACTTTACAACTTTTGGTATTCACAAAGATCAATTTGCTGCTAGTGATGCCTTTGTAAATGGTGCAGCTAGTTTTGCAGATGGTGCAGGCTGGCAAGGGGAGCCAATGGAGTTCCAACAGGATAGGGGGGACATAATCATATTGTGTTTTTGGCACTATGTTCCTTGAGCGAGAGGTTGAAGTCCAGGGTGAACGTAAGGGATTTGACATACAGTGAGAGTTTGGTTTTGAAGCAATTAAATTTCATGTCATTAAGCCACGGTTTTACTATAGCTAGTTTGTTGTTGATGGCATGCATATAATAGGAATTCTGACTTGGTTGGATTAAGCTTCAGGTCTGGATCTTGTGCAGGCAGTGTTTGAGGCTCTGGAGGTCTGAAGTAGAGGAGAATTTCCAATAAAGCCAAATACTATCAATATATTGGTGGATCTGGATGCTGTCCTCTTTGAGTAGAGAACCAAGTGGATTCAGTTAGAGGCTGAAGATGAGAGGGGACATTGTGGAATCGTGGAGGACTCCACCGGTGTTGAGGACCAGGAGGAAACCATGTGACCAAACTGGTGTTGGTTGGAAAGGTAGGAGGAGAACTAGTTAATAACCTTTCCAGTGAATCCCATTTGAGATGGTAGGATTGTTGTACATATGTGATAGTCACCCCTTTCAAAGGCAGGGGAGAGGTCCTCCATTATCAGGAGGACGTGCTGGGGTTGGGGGCAGCCCATCAAGCTATCAAGGGCTTCCTACCTTCAGGTATGCCAGTGTGAAGAAGATTCTTCAGCAGTGAATCTTTCGCAGATTCCCATGTTTGAACACTTCCCCATCGTCAGGCTGGCAGTACTCGCACACAGGCCCAGATTTTTTCAATGATCACACAGCGCAGTGCAGCAGCCGCAAATGTTGCGCTGCGTGAGAAGGAGAGAGCAGGAGAGCGGCATATTTACAGAAACATGGCACTCTCCTCCGCTCTCCCTAGCGCCGGTGCAGAAATTTGCTACCATGTGCCACGCACATACCTTTGCACCATAGTGCAAGGGTGTCTACAAGAGTCTAGCATAGGGTTTGTATTACGTAGGATACCCTTCCAGTACAAAATACTATGCTTGGACTAACTTTAAAACTTTTCTCACCTTGTATGTTTGCTGTACAGTGCATCATACATGTAAAGTCGGAAAAGAAAGGAGAAATAAAAGCATCTCCATGATAGCGCCTGGTTGAAGTGGGTGCTATTTTTTTACGCAAAACTGTCTGGTTTTTTAAGCAAATAGGGTTTTGCTTCAGAAACCTTATGATGCCCACGCACCACCCATGGAACGCCCCTTGCCACCAGAGGAAGAGTGCGACGCGCCATAATAGCCACTCCTCTTGACCCCCTACTAAATCCAAAGTGCCAGACTCCGCCATAGCCATGCCGCGCCAGGAAGGGGCAATGATTGCCCATCAAGTGGGTCTCTTGAAGCAGGAGTATGTCTGCGGCTTGACGCTGGGCATATCGCAGGACAGCTGAACATTTGACCTTGTCTAGCCGGCCAATAACATTCCAGGACATTATATGAAGCGACGACGCCCCATTAGAATCGCCGGACAGGGGGAAGTCGTGTAAGGGGCCGGGTAGCCGGCGAGCATAGCATAGGTCTTTGAAGTGGGACTGTGTCCAGAGCTAGTGGATATGTTGTCATGGTGTAGGATGGTATGTGTTCACCTAGATGTAGAGGTGCGAGAATGATGCAAGAAACAAAAGAAACAAAAAACAGAACAAACAGGGCCTGCAACCTCAATCCCCTCAACCCCCCTCGCCCCCCACCCTATACTTCAGGAATGGAACCATCTGTCACCCGAACAATATTCAGTGAAGTGAAGGAACGAAACTAAAATGCTTAGAAACGGAATCATGGAGGACCCCTCCTCGTAGTAGGATGTTCATTTTCTGTTGGCTGGATGAAGCCGGACAACATCTGAAGAGACAAAAGAAAGGTTCAGCAAAAAGTTCAAGCAGGCCCCGGGAGGAGCGTCGGGCTGCGGGAGAAATCAGTGTCCGGTAGGTCCAGCAAAGATGGACTAGGTGAAGCAGTTCCGGGGTCAGAGTGGCCGAGGAGCCAGAGTGCCGCCTGGCAGGGAAGGTCTCACCAGGCGGCTCGGGTGTGAGGCGCCGTGAAGGGCCCATCGGATAGTCCGAGCGTGCGCGCCTCTGACCCCTGCCTCTACCAGAGCGCATGCGTCTTGGTCGGAGGACCGGCATGTCCCGCCGGGCACCCCCATTGCTGCTGGGTGGGGCTGGGTTCTGGGCGTTTAGCCTCAACCGACTTTCCTCTGTTGCCCATGTCCATGCCTCCTCAGGCGTGTCAAAGAAGAGAGAGTTATCTTGAAAAACCACTCGCAAACGAGCCAGGAAGAAGAGCCTATACTGAATGTTAAGCGAGCGTAATTTTTGCTTGACCTCTCCGAAAGAACAGTGCTGGGTTTGAACCTCTCGGGTGTAGTCAGGAAAGACCATAATCATCAGGTTTTCATATTTAAGAGGTTGCTTTTTTCAGGATTCGGTCAAAATAGCGTCCCGATTCTTGAAGTTGAGGATTCGCAGGATGATCGGTCTAGGAGGGGCTCCCGGCTGAGGGCGGGGACCAAGCAACGATGTGCCCTCTCGACCATGAACCAGGCGGAGAGAGAGCCCCCGGGCAACCAGGAGCGCAACCAGCGCTCTACGAAGTTCGCCGCCCGACCCTGCTCCACACCCTCCGAAAAGCCAATCAGTCGAAGGTTGTTGCAAAGGGACCGGTTTTCAGCATCTGTGGCCCGTCGATGCAGCTCCTGTGTGTGGGACTAGAGTTGAGTCACCTGGCTCTTGAGCTGATGGACGTCGTCCTCCACGGTAGATATGCGGGACTCAGTTTCTTTAATCTGGGCAGTTGCATTGTGGAGGTCCTGCCAGATCAGGGTCATGTCCAAATCGGACTTCCGCAATCTTACCCTCGACCGAGGAGTGCAATCTATGGATAGCCTGGAGAATGGTAGAGAGGTCCGCCGTGGAAGGAGCTTCTTTGTCCGTGGGACCAACAGCTGCCCTGGAGTCCGTGGTGGTGAACCGATCCCATCTTGGTTTGTGTGGCGGGAGTGTTGGGCACCCTGTACCTGCCCATGACTACTGGTGAGCAGCGAGAGAACGCAGCGTGGGCTCTGGGTGGTCAGGCAGGCCCGGGAAGGGATGGTGGCAAAGGAGGAGGGAAGGGGGCAAGGCACGTCCAGTCCACACCGCTCCACGACCACCGTCGATGCCTTCAGTAGGGGACCCGCATGGGTCAGCGGGAAGAGCACCAGGCGCACGGACCCACAGGGGGCCAAGGTTGGTGTCAGGCCAGGACTCCCGGCCCGCTGGAGCGGAGGGACCGAAGTCAGCCACCCGGTGGCAAGGCAAGAGATGAAGTCCGAGTCTCGGGAGGGATTGGGGTGAGGCTGGGACCAAGAAGACACCGCCACTCGATGTAGTGGCCGAGACGTACCGGTTGAGGCCGCAGCCGATCGCCACCACCCAACACAAGGTTATCCAGGAGGGACTCCCCCACAGGTAGGGCCACTACTGCCCGAACCGGCAGTCGAAACACCCCTCACACCCCACCAGAACACCGGGGGAGGACCCCACCACAGCAGACCGGCCGCTGCACTCAGGCACCACAGCTTAAGGTCAGGCAGGGTGCGGGGGACCGTCTCGAGCCAGGGCCCCAGGCCCACCCCACAGCAGGAGAGAAGGGGGGAAGGCCACACTAGTGAAGAGGCTGCCCACCACCGCACGATCGGCGGCCGTTTCACTGCCACTCAGGCCAGCACCCCACGGAGCCGGAGAGCGACTGCGAGCACTGCGACTCCGTAGCCCCTGAACAGTCACACAGGCCCCAAGACTCAGTTCTCATGCGGAGCCTCAGACCAGGCAGAGGATCATGGCGTCGGTTCAGCAAATGAAGAAATGCAAATCCACCCAAGAGGGGGGCGGCACCACAACGGAAGTGCCACTGCCCGAAATGGCAGTCAAGATGTCCCCTTATCACTGCAGCACTGGGGGGGGGTTCACAGCCCCGGTCAGGCCACATTACTGCGCCCCGGCAGTCCAAGGTCTGGTAGAGACACCCCCAGGAGAGGGTCGCGGATCACTTCAATGGAGGGGAATGCCCCCCCGCCGCCCGATCGACGGCCAACTTATTCCCCTTCTGGCAGGTACCCCGTGGGCAGTCACTTGAGGCAGGCACCCCCTCACCTCACTGCAGACGTCACAGGGCCCCAGGCCTCCAAAGTTGTTGATTTGGGGGGGAGTTGCCTCACGCAGGTCTCCACGCCTGTCCAGGGGGCCGGAGAGACCGAGAGGTGCCGAGAACTCGCAGTCGCCACACCGCGGTGGAGCAAGGCCTCCGTAGAATCCTCACAGTGGAGCCAGCGGGCTGAGTCGGTCCTACGGCAGGGCAACTGCAGCCCCTAACAAAGCAGCGCCACAGGGCACTCGGCGGGAGATGCAAACAACAGCTCTCCTCTGCCCGATCGGCGGTCCAGCAGGCCATGGTACCCTCAAGTTGCAGGGGGACCATCCCAGAGCAGGGCAGGCGGCTCCCCCAGACCACCAGAGCACCGGAGCCGAGCGGGCAGCCACCAGCGGGAAGGCAAGCTCACGGGGTCCGCCGGACAGCACTGGAAGATCGCCAGCATCAGCACTCCTTAGGCAGAGCGTTCAGGGCCTGAGGCTGGGTGGGGATCCAGCGAGTTCAGCAACGGCCACCATCTTGAAAAGGCCACGAGGCAGGCCCAGAATTTCGAGGCCGCCCGTCTTGCTCAGGATCGCCAGGCGGCACTTCAGAGGACCCCCCGGAGTCCCAAGTGAGCAGGCAGACGATTAACAGGTCATCAGGTCCCGATGGCAAGCGATTGCAGAACGGATGGCGGAGGGTTCCGGAGCACTTCTAAGGTGCGACCGCCATCTTAACGCTCTTGGCCACACCTCCCCCATCCCTAAACTAGTCCACAAGTTCTTTGTTTCTGAAGTGCTAGGATTGAACCTCTTTTATGATAAAAAGAATACATACCCATACATGAACGAGGATTACAATAAACAGGACACTCAAGGACCGTACACAGGAAGAGGCAGAGGAGGCTTCAGGGTCAGAAGAAATTACACAACCTTCTTTGATTCTTCCGCAAGCACAGACAGCGACAGTGACCAACAGACAGCGAGCGCGAGCTACGAATACCGTGATAATTGGTAACCACCCCAGAGCTATCCGCCATTTTTAGGCGAGGCCAATAGAGACCACCGGGAGGACGAGGCACGAACTGGCAAAGGGGCAAGCTGAGAGGTCAACAATCGATCAGCCCACAGGGACGTGGGGCAGGATCCAAGCATGGGCACTTTCAGCCGGAGAGTCACTGGGAAATCTCCACCCATCGGAAGGTCTACAGATGGTAGGCAATGATAACAACGCACTGGTGTCCCAGAACAATAATCCAGTGGCGAATATCTCATGATATGATTTAAGTGAGGATGAACAGAAAGTATTGTCCAAAGGACTAGCTTTTGTGCCAACCAATCCGCCCAATGCTTTCAATAATAAAACAGAACTATATGCCTTTTTCCGAACGATACGCCTAAGATATTTCTTTAGGAATCCAGACAACGATCGTAGGAAGTCGTTCACGGGATTGAGAGTTCCATCAACATTCTTTCCACCCTCCTATGCCATGTCCAACACCATATTGGCATATGAAAGTATGGTTGCCAAAGATGTTTTCAAATTACTTGATACATATAAATCTACTGCCCAAAACATCACCAAACCGGAGAAGGCAGCCCTTGTGAGTTTAAAGAATAACAAGGATATCGTGATTAAATCGGCGGACAAGGGCAGAGCCATTGCGGTCCAGGACACCACAGCCTATAAAATGGAAATTCAAATACAACTGCAGGATGGCATCAGCTATGCCCAACTACGAACAGACCCTTCAATCCTGAACCTTACGTCGGAAGCCTTTGAACTTGGGTTCTTGAGCACATTGGAATTTGAATACCTGAACCAAGTACACCCACGCTTACCCACAATCTACACTGTGCCAAAAATCCACAAGGATATGTCCAACCCACCGGGCTGGCCAATAGTGTCAGGTTGTGGGTCATTGCTGGAACCCCTTGTGAGAAGTTGGTCTGGTATATGATGTCCACTATTCTAGTGGGCAACTTGCACCAGTTCAAACAACCCTTATGGTGATGGTTGTAAAGTCAACCTTATAGACCAGCTATCCTAGTGGTAGCATGGACAAAAGCAGTATTAGGCTAAAACTTCAGAGAGCATGTGAAGCCAGCTCTTTTACCAATAATAACCCCTTGAATACCAAATGAAAGGACGCCACCCAAGGTATATATCAAATATATATGTATTTATTACTAACACAACCCCTCTGCACTCTTTATGAGGTCAGAGTTCGAGATACAGCACAAGTTACTCAATAAGCATACCATAAGTTGCACAAATACAATTCTGCCCTAGGGGCCTCACGAACCATTTACTAAGCAAGTGGTATAAGAACCACTTCAGGAAAGGTGAATATGCCTAGGGCCTAGAGAATCGCTGGGGCTACACTGGACAACCAAAGGTTAGGAAGTAGGAGTCCCACAGGATGCGTGTGCAGTGTCTAAACACACACGCGAGTTACCATAGAGTTATAATGGGAACGTAAAAGTTACAAAGTAGTAGATTTCGGACACTTCCGGATGGACTACGGGAAAGCACTGTTAAACTAGGCAACTTGGATAGTTAATACCCACGGGAGCACCGGAGTACTAGAGTTACCTCACCCAGGGAAGCCGGGTGCATAGGTGTTCTTTCGTGTCGGGTTTCGCCGCTGAATCCTATGGAGAGCTGCAAGAAAGTGCTGCAGGCGACCAGGAGGAAAGTGTCCCGGTCGATCCAAGGGTGGATCGGAGTCGAGAAGAACCTGAAAGCAGAGGGGCCAGAGTCTGGGTCACTGGCCAGTGACCAGGAAGGAACCAGGAAGGGACCAGGCGATGTCGAGATGCAATCAGGTGAAGAGGTGAAGCTTGTCTCCGCAGCCACAAGGTCCAGGAGGCGTCGACGACGACCAGGAGCTGGAGTCGAGCTGTCCCACGACGGATCTAGCTTTTGGCGGTGTCGGTATCCGGATTGGACTCAACAAACCATGGCAAATGCAATCCACGCAGGATTGGAAGATTGGCTTCTGTTCAGACCAGCAAGGTCTGGGGAGATTCTCCTTTGCAGGGAAGCTGGAGCAAGACTGGAGCAACCAGGCAAGCGGTGTTGATTCAAAGATTCGTCTTCGTAGGGCTCACTAGCCAACGGGCTAGCAACCGGGAAGACGCATTGAGCTGAAATGCAGGAGCGGGCCCCACACGGCACTCATGGAGTGTGGAGGGCTGAGCTTCGGTGCAAATGCTGCTCGGGTCTGGGGCTTCTCAAACCCCAATGCACAACTTCGAGGGCACCTCTGAAGCTGCACGGTTAGCAAAAAGCAAGTAGTCCAGGATGTCCGATCCCACGTCTCTCGTGTCCGCCACCGGTCTCAGCTTTGATGTGGATTGGAGTCGGAGAAGTCTGGAAGTCCAGTTCCTGAGTCGCTGAGTCTTCGGGTTCCGGCGGGAGCGTCGACAAAGCAAACCGGCAAGTTACTGTTGGGGCCTGTTTGCACAGGGTGGTCATTCCTTGACCACAAGGAAGATGTCTTCAGTCTTCCAGTCGATATGGAACGGCGAAGGTCCAAGAGTTTTGTTTCAGAGTTTCTTTCCAGGATAATCTAATGTCTCTAGACACAGCTCCTAACTTTATACCAAACTAAGGGGCTGGATTACCTGCTAGGTCCCTCCTATGGGTGGAACCTGAGAAGGGGTGGTTACACCCCTTTCTCTTTGTCCAGTTTCGCGCCAGAGCTGGGGCTGGAGTGCCCCAGCAACTGGTTTGAACCGGGCTATGCATGGAGCACCTTGTGTGCCCCAGGCAGTGTCTGGAAAAGCATCTTTCCATTGAACCCACCCTGCCCCAATCCACTACAGGCTGTCTGGGGAGGTGCCAGCACCTCCCTCGACAGGAAACCTATTGTCCAGGCCTCCCCTGCCGGAGTTTCGTCCAGCAGTAGGAGGTCAGACTCGTGTCTGTGGCAGCAGCATCCATTTTGTGATGCTGAATGTTGGAAATGGGGGGTCTCTGGTTGGTGCAGGTAAGTACCAGCGACAAGCAGGGACCCTCACCTCCAGTCAGGGTGGAAGATTACCCCTGAGAATAACCCTTTCTCACCCTCTAGGTGCGTGGCGCGAGCAGACCAGGCTAAACTTCGGGGCGCTACGGTTAAGCATTCATGACCATACACAACAAACCAATGACTCCCCCACAAATGGACACCAGGCGTGATTATTAGAAAAATACGGGTCTTTATCTGTAAAAATATACTTTGGTACAGGAGCAACTTGCAGGATCAATATTTAGGATAAAATGAGGTCCACAAGCTCGGTTCTAAGATAACTCCGTCAGTGCTTACGTCCTTCAAGGGTCTGGGGGTCTCTGTGCGCTTCGTACTGTGGAAGTCTTTACAGGGAAAACAAACGTTGCGGACCCGGAGTCTGGGGGGGAAGAGGCGCACAGAGGCTGATGGTGCACAAGCAGGGAAAGAAAACTTTACGGACCCTGAGTCCGGAGAGGGGCAAGGCGCACAAGTCTCAGTGGAAATGCGCTTCGGCTTACTATACCCCTTTACGACTCGGGATACGGCTCTTAGGTCTTTAGCTTGTAGTGTGAAGCGTAGGGGGGCAGCGCGGCACTCAGCGGTGGGTACGGTCCGTACCGGCGGCTCCTTAGGTGCGAGGTGGCCCCCTCGTGGTGCGGTGCGATCTCTTAGTGCGCACTGTACTGCACTTCAATGCACAGAACGTCTCGGAGGGTGCACCGGGCTTGATTCGTGGCGAGGTGTGCCACGTAGTACGCACCGTCCTGAACTCGTAGTGGGTTGCGCCTCGTAGTACGCACAGAACTGGATCGTCAAGGGGTAGTGCATCTCGTAGTACGCCCCGCACTACGCCAGATGCGTTGCGATTAAAAGGATGCTTTATACAAAACGTCCTCCGTCTCGGCTGTTGGGCAGATGCGGGTGACTTCGTTAGGCTTGAAGCGGGGAGAGGCGACGTCATACGCCTCGCAGAGGTTCCAGCCTATTTCCTCAGCGGTGGGGGCGCAATTTGGAGTGCGGCTCGGAGAGGAGTTGTGGGCAGGGTGCGGGTGGTCCGGCTGAGCGGGCACGGCTCCTGGGGGGAGCGGTGGGGCTCGAGGCGGCACACACTGCGCACAGAGAGAGCGAGGCACTCCAGAGGGGGGCCCCCGTGGCACACGAGATCAGGCAGGGCCCAGCAGCGGGTCAGGGAGGATACAGCAGAGTCCAATGGTCCTGGGATTCTGGTCAGGGGCCAGCTCAGCTGCAGGCCCTCGGAGATCGTCAGAGGCCCCGTTAGGTTGCAGGAATAAGGCAAGAGGGATCAAAGGGTCCTTGCAGGTTCTTCTTTTCTTCCTGGCAGCAAGGTCCTTTTCCTCGGGCAGAGGTTCTTCTTGGGGATGACAGGATCTGATTTGTTAGGAGCTGGGCTCCTAAATTTATAGTCAGTTTCTTTTGTTCTTTCAGGCCAGGGGGGCAATGCATAGTCCATTTCATTCTCTGAGCACATTGTTTTGCTTTTCCTTGCTTCTTTCAGTGTGAGGGGCAGGGACAGCAGACGCTCCGCAGGAGGTGGAGCCAGCATTGAGATGACAAGTACAGTCAGGAGCACTCTGTTGACAGTCCTCCCACTTCCTGGGCCAGGTGTCGGGCAGAGTCATCAATCACTCCCCGGGAGGTGGAGCCAGCATTGTGGTGGCAGAGCACAGCCCTATTCAGAGTCAAGGGGTACTCCCACCGCCCACTCTGGTGTAATCCCTCTATTCACCACCTGTCATCCCTAGCCCTGTTACTCACACAACCCAGACAGCAGATACACATCCTGGCAGAGGCGGGCTGAAATGGTTAGGCAAGCAAATGCTAACTTTCTAAAAATAGCATTTGCAAACACAGGATATTAAAATAAACTTTACTAAAAGAAGTATTTTATTATTCTGAGTTCAGGCATACTAAACTTGACTTTCTACCATGCTCCCTGAGTCTGTTGGAATTATATAGTGTAAGCATTCCAGCAGCCCATTCTGGCCTATGGAGAGTAGGTAGCCTTACAATAGTGAAAAACGAAAATGGCTGTAATTCACTCTTAGGACATGCCACACACATCAGGGCTTGTCCTACCTTATGCTTACAATGCACCCTGCCCTAGGGCATACCATAGGAGTGACTCACATGAAGTAACGGGAAGGTTTAGAGGCTGGCAAGTGTGTGCACTTGCCCAGCCAGCATGAGAGTACCAGACTGCACGCAGGTTCTGCAACGGCAGACCTTAGACACATTTTAAAAGCTGCTTATGTGAGTGGCGCAACCAGTGCTGCAGGCCCACTAGCAGTATTTGTACTTACAAGCCCTGGCACTCCTGGTGCACTTTACTGGGGACTAATAGTAAGACAAATGAGCCAATCATGGAAATCAATTACAGGTACACTTTACATTGGGAGCACTTGCACTGCGGCACGGATTGGCCGTGGCGCAGTGCCCTGAGCAGCTAACACCTGCAAAACATCTGAGGCACATCAGCAAAAAGTGGAAGGGAGACTCACGCCAAGGTGCCAGGTCTAACACTGAGGCTCTGTTTAACTTTAACCGGGTAAAGCAGTAACTACATGTCTTCTCCCTCTAGAACGGTGGAATGCTACCCCTGCCACCAGGACTGATGGGGGGGAGGGGGGTAGTATTCCAAAGTGTTTTACACCTTACATGACATGTTTTGATAAAGCCAAACCAAAGTTAGCATTAACTGCGAGGATTATAATGCACTTAAGAGTATATGGTATGGCTATATCATAGAACAGCTATAAGGACATGGTTCCGAAAGCTGCAGACAGGCTCAGCTCATGCTAGAGCACCGTCTCACA
The DNA here is from genome assembly GCF_964263255.1 of Lissotriton vulgaris. Classification (NCBI taxonomy): domain Eukaryota; kingdom Metazoa; phylum Chordata; class Amphibia; order Caudata; family Salamandridae; genus Lissotriton; species Lissotriton vulgaris. The sequence continues at coordinate 2,612,819 of NC_141697.1, forward strand.
TAAAACCAAGCACTCTGCCTTCAGGATTGTCAAGGCCTGCCATAAGAGTGACTTATAGGTGTATATGTGTCTATATATAAGGGTAGTTATAGGAATACTATATCTAAGCAAGGGGTGATTACACCACCTTGCCCAAGCTGAGTGTTCAGCCTAAGGTGTCAATTTGGATGGCCAGCCAGGGGTGGCATAATTCATGCTGCAGCCCCTAGTAGGCCTTGGATGCACCTATGCCCTGGGTACCTATGGTACACTATACAGGGGCTCACAAGGTGACCCAATACTGAAGTACTGTGAAGTAGTGTGGCTCACTGGTTAGAGGCGGCAGACCCGAGAGCAGAGGACGACCCGGGACCAGGGTTCGATTCCCGGCGCGGCAGGTTTCTGGACCAGGGTCAGCGGACTCGATAATTCTCTCGCCTCGGTGCCCACTCTGATCAGCGATCACACTCGGCACCTCTGGGCATTAGCTTGCCTCATCTTCACTAAAGGCCCCACCAGACCGCCGGGGATGCCTGGTCTCACCCTGGAGATACCCATTAAGGGACCATCTCTCAGGGAAGCCAGGAAGGGTTTCGCAGCGGTCGAAGCGCCTTGGGACCCTCCGGGTAAGTAGTGCGCTATATAAATGCCTATACATACATACATACAATACTCAATTGGATATGTACCTTAAGTACATGGAGTCCATTTTACAGAGAGAGCAGATAGACTGGGGCCCTGAATAGCAGGATCCACGGCCAACTAAATCAAAAACCAGCTAAACACTAGGCAAAAAGTTGGGGTAACCATATAGTCAGATATCCACCTTCCTACACAACACCCCCCCCCAAACAAAAGGAGATAAGGCTTTCCTTGACCAGGTAAGCCTATATTGCCTAAGTGGCCATATAAGGAAGTACCTGCACTAGCATGGTTACCCCCTATCTCATGGTTCACTAAGCAATCCCTCACCCTAAGGGTATCATAGGGTCTCCACCATAAAGAATCTCTACCTGTGGTGTGTTTTGGCAAAGTAAAAGGCTGGTGTTGAGATGTAGTACTGAAGTGAGGCTCCTCTAATGTAGGGCTCAGCTTCCTCCAATCACTTTCCATCATGTATGCCTTTCTTTCCATGACTGAGTTGCACTGTGCTCTCAGGGTCAACCTCTGGCTACCTACAGCTGGAGGCTGGGTCCCTTGGGTTGGACCACTGGAGGGACAGGTCAGGTTTGGGCCACCAGGTCCCATGTTTGGCTGTGCCCAACAGAGTCCATCTGGGGGAGGTTCCTACTTAAGGGGAAGGGAGATCCCTCAGAAGTTTTTGGAATGTTCACCTTGCTAGGGCTGATAGCTTTGGTGCCCCTAATCTGCTGATGGGGGATTCCTTTGGACAAAGGGCCCTTTGGGGTCCACTGGCCTCCCTGACCTCTACATCCCTGGGCTGACTGAGGCAGGGTAGAGAGGGGCAGGTTACCTGTTCCAGACTGGGTCCCACCTTGGAAGGGTCCACTGCCATCAGGGGCTCTGCCAGGCTAGGCCTGACTACCTCTGGGGCAGTTCCTTCACAAGGGGTAGGGTCAGTTCCCTGAGGAGGCTGACTCTCACCTAATGTCTGGTGGGAGGGAGACTTTTCTTCCTCCCCAATACTCTCTGTCTGAGTGGAGTGATCCATAGTTTCAGGCTTCACAACACTAAAATCAATTTGAGTTTGGGCTGTGACCATCACAGCCCTACCAACCTTTTCAGGAAGGAACTTTGTTTGCGTGTGGGCTGTGACCATCACAGCCCTGCCACCCTTTTCAGGGAAGTCTGCTTGAGCTTGGGTTGTGACCATCACAGCCCTTCCAACCTTTTTGGGGAGGAAATCTGCTTGAGCTGGGGCCGTGCGACCATCACAGCCCCACTAACCTTTTCAGGCAGGCCTACCATTTTGGAATGGGTTTCTTGTTCTTCCTCAGCCCAGGCTGAGATCTCTAGATCATTTCCTAGTAGACAATCTACAGGCAGGTTTGTAGATATTGCCACTCTCTTTGGGCCAGTGACACCTCCCCAGCTGAGATTTACTACTGCCATGGGATGATCTTTCTGCACTCCATCAATATTGAGTGCCTGGTATGTGAACCCAGGTAAAAGTTCTCCTGAGGGGACTAGTCTCTCAGTCACCATAATAATGCTAGCCCCTGTGTCTCTATAGGCTTTAACTTTCCGGCCATTGATGAGGGGCTCCTGGCTGTACTTGCCCAAGGTGTTGGTACAAGCAGTAAAGTTGGCAAACCCCATGCCATCTTCACAGACTAGAGTTTCTGTTTTAGGGGACCTGGTTAGGCCAGAGTCCACCTGAGTTCCCCAAGTATACCCAGCCACAGTGTTGGGGGTACTCCTACCACCTAGGGGATCACTACTAATAGTAACAGGAGGTTTTGGAGTGTTACTTGGAGGAGGACTATTTTCTTTATTGTTGCCCCTTGGGCAACTGCTGTCAGGTTTCCAATGGCCAGGTTGCTTACATACATGGCAATAAGGTTTCTTGCGGTTAGAGGAAAGATTCTGGGACCCACCCCCCATTGGAGTTTTGGGGCCCTGTAGGGGACTTGTCCTTAGATTTATCCCCACCTTTCTCTTGAGGCTTGGTAGAATCTTTCTTCTGGTCACCACCCTGATTTTTAGGCCTAATCCTGATTCTGACCCATTTGTCAGCCTTCTTACCCAATTCTTGGGGAGAGGTCAGATCTGAGTCCACCAGGTGCTGGTGTAAAAGCTGGTTTTGACAATTACTAAGGATCTTCTCCCTCCTAATCAAATTATACAATCCTGTATAGTCATGTACTTTGCTGCCCAACAACCAGCCCTTCAGAGCCTTAGTAGCACAATCTACAAAATCAGTCCAGTCCAGAGTCTGTGTCTTCTGGGTGTCTCTGAACAGCAACCTATACTGCTCAGTGGTTAAGCCAACCCCATCTATCTGAGCACTCTTCAGGACTTTGTAGTTATTAGCATCCTCATCACTAACTGTGAGGAGCTTATCTCTGCCTTTATCTGAAATGGAGAGCCATAGTATAGCTGCCCACTGACTCTGTGGAACCTGTTGTACTTTACAGGCCCTCTCCAAAGCAGTTATCCACTTGTGGATGTCATCCCCAATCTTGTAGGGAGGGACAATCTTACTTAGGTTTCTATGGTCATATGACCCTTCCCTACTTCTAGGGGTACTACTGCCACCAGTCGACTCTAGTCCACACGTTCTTTTCTCTCTTTCAAGAGCCAGGGTCTCTTTTGCAAGGGCGGTTTCCTGCCTCTTGATCCTAAGATTGACTTCTCTCATCCTAGCTAGATGTTCTCTCCTCTCAGGGGAAGTCATTCTCCTGAGAGCAGAGGCATCTGACCCTATTGAGTCACCAGAGTGGTGAGATTCCCTGGAAAGGGATCTCCTCCTTCTGTGCTCAGAGTTAAGCCTGCTTGGGGCCTGAATGGGGCTATGCCTCCTCCAGCCCCATGTAGGCTTAGGTTGATCTGGGTAAGTTCTACCACTTGAGCCTGATCAGTGTCATTATCATCATCCTCCTCTAGATTTTCATCAGGGAAGTCTTCTGTTGATGAATGGCCCTCTCCTGTACCACCTGTATGACATGGGCTAGCTGCTCTCCTAGCATCATACTCCTCTAGGATTTCTACCAGGTGCTTAAGGGTAGGGTTTGAGCCTTGGCTCAACTTTCTAGTCCTGCATAAGCGTCTCAGCTCATGGAAGGTAAATGTATCATATCTAGAAGGTGCCCTGGGAGGGTCAACTTCTACTGGGAGAGATCCACTAGGTTCTGCTCTCAGAGACATGTTCTAGTGAGGTGTGGTGTGTGCACCTACCTACACTAAGTGTTATCTACTAAACCTCTCTAGGAGTTGTAGTCAGGGTGTGCTAGGCCCTTTGCTCTACAACAACGAAGTTCAGTAGAACTTAAGTATTTAAGACTTGATTTATATGTACCTCTAGGTACCTTAATGTGATCTTTCAAATGATATCTCAAGATATTATGGTAAAACAACCAGCAAGCTCTTATTCCAACCGCTGCACACCAATGTGAGAAGTTGGCCTGGTATGTGATGTCCACTATTCTAGTGGGCACCCTGTATCAGTCCAAACAACCCTTATGGTGATGGTTGTAAAGTCGACCTTATAGACCAGCTATCCTAGTGGCAGCATGGACAAAGCAGTCTTAGGCTAAACTCAAGAGGGCATGTGAAGCCAGCTGTTTTACCAATAATAATCCCTTGAATATCAAATGAAAGGACACTACACAAGGTACATATCAAATATATATGTATTTATTATTAACACAACCCCTCTGCACTCTTTATGAGGTCAGAGTTCGAGATACAGCACAAGTTATGAAGTACCGGGTTTTTATGGACCCAGCGGTGCCAGGGAGAACACCCAAAGACTTCGAGTCCTTCCTGTTTCAGACTACAGAAACACTAAAAGGGAAAACACCCTGTCTTAGACGTTTTTAGGTACGGTATCCTACCTTATGAACACAAAGAATTGAATACTTAGGGAGTCTATAAACCTATAGACTCTCAAAAATCAGATGAAATAAAGCTTAAGCAGGGCAGTGCTGGGTAGACAAGTAGACAAAATGAATGAAACAAGATAATAACACCAAGTAAGAAGATATGTCAGAATACAAACGATAAAATTTATTACCTCCCGAACGGGTTACAATCTAAAAGAATAATTTAAAAACCACTAAAAAAATGGATAGTTCATAAAAACAATCTACAAGCAAGTGAACACAGTCGACGCAGCGTTTCGGTGCTTAAAAGAATCTTCACACCTTCCTCAGGACGTTCACACTAATTTCATATCTGTTGGGGATGTGGAATGGATGTATCAGTTCTTTTCACCCAGAAAGCAAGTATTTATCTTCAGCGGAATTATTCTCGCTCAAGCTTCTATAAAGATGCACTTATTTTATAGGTGCACGGAGGGGCCACCGATAGATAGTCTCAATACCTGGTAGTAACTCAGGCTGTCTGTGAGAAATTCACGACTCTTGTGGATTGTCGCTTCAAAGGGTCTTCGTATATTTAGAAACCCCAATTTCTTGGCTCGATAGTCACTGATTCGGCCTCCCTGCTCCTCCGTGTTCTCGTGGTTGTCAATGCCTTCGTGATGGATGCAGACTACAGAAACACAGAGTCTTCTTGGTGAAGTCAAAGATCGTATTTATTGGCTGCAGCCAGTAACAGGTATCTTAGAAGTACAACAGCATGTATGTTCTCAGGAGACTGCTCAAAATTGCAAAGCCAGACTTCTCCTTATATACAAAATAATATGCTTCAGGCAAACATTCCTTATTTTACAGTAGACCATTCACATATTTTCGCTACAAAGGAAAAGCAGAGTCATGATGACAAGCCCACATTTCAGTTTGTCCAGTCCATAATCAATTACCCGGCAAGGCCCAGAACTTTCATCAGATATTGGCGGACCCCTAATAAAAACGGGCACCTCCTCCTCGTAAAACAGGTCATAAAGAAGAAACAGGGACAGGTATGTGTGAGATTAGGCATGGTTTGTGTGTGGTGATCCGTTTATGACATGTTGTGCCTTGATTCTGATCTCGCTCGGCCACTGGGAAAGAACCTGGCCGGACAGGTTTGGCTTCAGGCAGTGGAGTCAGCTTGCCCAGGTCACAGCGGAGTCAGCAAAGGTGTACGTGTCCTTCAGGTTGGTTTCGGCCTTTAGTCATTGCCTTATGTGAGGGCAATCACAAAATGGCTGCCGATCAGAAAATGGAACCGGAGGGTTCATGACGAAAAATCTGATTTCAGGGTGATTCCGTCACTCGAACATGACGGAAATGCTTGTGCATAGTATTCGAACCATTACCGGTCTGCTGATACCAAAATCGTCATGGTACGGCAATGTTTATGACACGGGTCCAGAATTTTCAGTACCACAGTTACTCAAAGAGCATACTCTAAGTTGCACACATACAATTCTGCCCTGGGGCCTCACAAACCATATACTAAGTAAGTGGTATAAGGACCATTTCAGGAAAGATGAATAGGCCTAGGGCCTAGAGAATCGCTGAGGCTACACTGTACAACCAAAGGTTAGGAAATAGGAGTCCCACAGGATGCGTGTGCAGTGTCTAAACACACAAGCAAGTTACTATAGAGTTATAATGGGAACGTAAAAGTTACAAAGTAGTAGATTTCGGACACTTCCGGATGAACTACGGGAAAGTCCTGTTAAACTAGGACACTTGGATAGTTAATACCCACGGGAGCACCAGAGTACTCAAGTTACCTCACCCAGGGAAGCCGAGTGCATAGGTGTTCTTTCGTGTCGGGTTTCGTCGCTGAATCCTATGAAGAGCTGCAAGAAAGTGCTGCAGGCGACCAGGAGGAAAGTGTCCGGGTGGATCCAAGGATGAATCGGAGTCGAGAAGAACCTGAAAGGAGAGGGGCCAGAGTCTGGGTCACTAGCTAGTGACTAGGAAGGAACCAGGAAGGAACCAGGCGATGTCGAGATGCAATCAGGTGAAGAGGTGAAGGTTGTCTCCGCAGCCACGAGGTCCAGGAGGCGTCGACGACGACCAGGAGCTGGAGCCGAGCTGTCCCACAATGGATCCAGCTGTTGGCGGTGTCGGTATCCGGATTGGAACCAACAAACCTTGGCAAATGCAATCCATGCAGGATTGAAAGATTGGCTTCTGTTCAGACCAGCAAGGTCTGGGGAGCTTCTCTTTTGCAGGGAAGCTGGAGCAAGACTGGAGCAACCAGGCAAGCGGTGTTGATTCAAAGATTTGTCTTTGTAGGGCTCAATAGCCAACGGGCTAGCAACCGGGAAGATGCGTTGAGCTGAAATGCAGGAGCGGACCCCACGTGGCACTCGTGGAGGGCTGAGCTTCGTTGCAATTGCTGCTCGGGTCTGGGGCTTCTCAAACCCCAATGCACAACTTCGAGGATACCTCTGAAGCTGCACAGTTAGCAAAAAGCAAGTAGTCCAGGATGTCCGGTCCCACGTCTCTCGTGTCCGCCACGGGTCTCAGCTTTGCTGTAGATGTGGATCGAAGTCGGAGAAGTCTGGAAGTCCAGTTCCTGAGTCGCTGAGTCTTCGGGTTCCGGCGGGAGCATCGACAAAGCAAACCGGCAAGTTACTGTTGGTGCCTGTTTGTACAGGGTAGTCACTCCTTGACCACAAGGAAGATGTCTTCAGTCTTCCAGTTGATATGTTATGTTATGTTATGTTATGCGTTTTTATTTGGCGCACAGATGCTCCAGCTAAGGAGCGTCCTGGCGCCCGACAAGGCAGCTGCACAGCACAACTAAACAATAGACAAACAGTGTAAACGAACTAAGGGAATAAAAAGGTTTTCACCGCACGGCGAAAGGAAAGCAGATCCCTCATAGCACGAATCGCCGGGGGCAGGGAGTTCCACAGGATCGCCGCGCGCACTCGAAACGAACGTCCTCCAGCTCTACTCCGCTTGAAGCGCGGCACAACAGCCAGTTCTAGGTCCGCAGATCTTAAGAGTCGAGCTGGGGTGTAATGAGCGAGGAGGGCCATAAGAATCGTTGCTGGGGACCCCTTCAGAATTTTATAGGCGACACAGAGGACCTTAAACTGAATCCGCTGGGCCACCGGGAGCCAATGCAGTGACCGCAGGGTACTGGAGGTAGGGCAGAATCTTGGGAGGCCTACCACCGCTCTTGCTGCGGCGTTCTGAATCCGTTGTAAACGCCCAATCTCCGCCTGATTCAGACCAACCAGTAAGGAACTCGCATAATCCAGCCTGGAGATGTCAGTGGCTTGGATCATGAGTTGCCTGGTGGGGGCATCGAAGAACTTAAGCACTGGACGGAGCCCGCGCAGGATGCCAAAGCAGCAGGCCGCCGTGCGTTTGGTATGACACACAAACGTAAGGGAAGGGTCCAGCCAGACCCCGAGGTTCTTAAGCTCGGCGACTGGGATGGGAGCAGGACCCAGATCCCCAGGCCACCATCTCTCTCCCCAAAGATCCGGCTGTCTGCCAAAGACCATGACCTCGGTCTTACTAGCGTTCAGCTGGAGACAGTTGGACGTCATCCAGCTGGCGACCGCCCGCAGTCCTTGTTGAAACCTGGGGGCATCGACTTCGGCATCCCCGCTGATCGTAACCGCTAGCTGGGTGTCATCGGCGTATGACACCATCGTCATACCCCATTGCCTGACAACCTCAGCTAGCGGCCTTACGTACAGATTAAACAACGTAGGACTCAGCGAGGAGCCTTGGGGGACCCCCAGGTTCAACGGATGGAATTTGGACTGGTAAGGTGGGACGGTCACGCTAAAGGCCCGGTTGGCTAAAAACGACCGGAACCACTGGAGAGCGATACCGGTGACACCAGCCTCCTCTAGGCGCCGCAGAAGGATCGGGTGCGAGACGGTGTCAAAGGCAGCGCTCAGATCTAATAACACAAGCGCTGCTTTTTGTCCCACGTCAAGCACGGAGCGAAGGTGCTCCACCATATAAAGCAGAGCCGTCTCCGTGCTATGACCAGCCCTGAACCCATTCTGCGTCGCGTCGAGGATAGCTGCGCGGCGGAGATGTTCCGAGAGGACAGCATTTACATGCGCCTTCGTAGCCTTAGCCGGCCACGGCAAGAGTGAAATCGGCCGATAGCTCTCAGGCTTGCTGCCGTCCAGGCTGGGTTTCTTGAGGATAGGCCGAACCATGGCTCGCTTCCACTTCAGTGGAACATCGCCGGATGTTAATGACGAGTTGATCAGAGAGCATAGCGGTGAGATATCATGTACCGCTAGGTCTTTGAACACATCTGGGCAGAGTGGATCCTCTGGGGACCCAGACTTCACTTGACGGGCCAATGTGTCTAGACTATCGGATGTTAAAATAGGAAAGGAATGCAATCCCTCAGATGGTAGTGGCTTAAGAGATGTATTAGCCGAGGGAGTGGCCAAAGGAAAGGCCCGATAAATGGCATTCACCTTTTCCAGGAAGAACTCTGCCAATTTTTCACAGTGCTCAACAGAGCTCTGGTACGTCGTTGTTACCTTTTTGGCAGTAAGGTCTTTCAATACCTTAAAAATAGCCTTGGACGGGTTCGAGCTAGTCCTGAATTGTGCAGCATAAAATGCGGCACGAGTTCTGCATACCGCCCGGTGATACACTTTCACAGTAGACAGGTAGAGAACTTTCTTCGTGCTGTTGTAGGCTTTACGCCAAGCCCGCTCTGCACGCCTACAAGAGACCTTCAATGCACGCAGTGAGTCGTCGTACCAGGGGCTGGCTTTACCGGTCCCAGTTTTACAGCCTACCAAGGGAATAAGAATGTCCAAAGCCCCGGATACCCAATTGCAAAACCTGTCATAGACCTGATCAGGCGACCCCGTGGTGACAAATGGGTCAGCCGATAGGAGGTGGAAAAACTCATCCAGCTTAAGTTTGTTCCAGCGTCGTCTTGGAATCGAACACACCACTGGCTTGGGTTGAATAGCCGGAGTAGGGCAATGGATCTGTATCAAGTAATGATCAGTCCATGCTAGAGGTGTGTAGCTGGTAATGCAGGCTTCCGTAAGATTAGTAAAAAACGGATCAAGCGTATGACCCCCTGAATGGGTGGGCTGTGCCACCAGCTGAATCAGCTGTAGCGCCTCAAGATCTGCCACAAAACTGGACACCGAGGGGCTGGTTAAGTTGTCAAAGTGCAGATTTAAATCTCCAATGATGGAAAAATTGGAGCACCCCGTAGCCAGTTCACTAATGGCGTCAGGTAGCGCCGCTCTAAAGGCCACTTCACTCCCCGGGGGCCGATAAATCAATAGCCCCGACAGGGTGAAGTTAGGTGTAATAGCTACCTTGAACATAGCACTTTCGCAACCCGGGATTTTTTGACCATGCCACGTACAAGAATAGCAGGATTTAACAGCGAGAGCTATTCCTCCGCCTCTAGAAGCTCGGTTTAAAGTGAATACGGAGTATTCCGGCGGGAAGGCCAGATTGACAACGGCCGTGTCGGCATCCTGCAGCCAGGTTTCCGTCACGCAGAATAAGTCAGGCAACTCCTCATCTAGCAGATCGCGAATATCTAGATGATGCCTAACAAGCGACCTGGCATTGAGATTCCATAAGCTGATAAAAGGCTGTGGGCTAGTGGCCGCACGGGTGGCCTCCCTGCAGTTCCTACTTACGGGGCAGACAGGGTAAACATCCGCAACCACACGAAAATGGGCCGCATAAGGGATCCACCCGAGGTGCAGTACAGGTCACCCAGGACTGGTTGATGGCAGCCAGACTGTCTCTGGTGTAGCACCGCATGATGAACACGAGTACGGCCAGGAGGGGGGTCAGAGTCCAGCCACGTCCAGCACGTCCTGTCGCGGACGGGCGCAGATGGGCAGGACTCTCGCTACGGAAGGGAGGAGCATTTAGTAGGCATCCCCTCGCTGACACATGCGCAGTCAAGCGCTGGCGGAAGGAAGCTGCTCTGCCCCTCTCAACGATGGCCCCTGCCCTGAGGCACGCATCACTTGCCTGCTGCCATTAACCACGCATCACTTGCTCTTCGCCACACTGTGCCTGCTTGTCTAATTTAGATATCCCTGTTTGTGTGCGTTATTTAACTTAGAGACTCCTAGTTTTGCGAGTTAAAAGTGAGGACATTTCTTTTCCGTCTCTTATAACTTAATAGTCCAAGTAAAATGGAAAATAAAATTCTCCAGATTTCTATAATTAATTCTCAATCGCATACACACCAAAACGCAGCCATGTAATATGTGTAATCGAAATTACTTCCTAGCATGAACGTAACATTTTGTGGACTAAAAAGCCAGGACATCAAACGCATACATGCCAACATTTCAGAAGAGCAAAGTGGGAGAATTAAAAAAAAAATCGGGAGAATGGGGCTTTGAATCGGGTTACTGGCATGTATGGGCTTTGGGAGTGGCTGCTGCAGGATCGGGCATTTGAAACGTAAATATCCGTGTTTTTTAAACTTTCAGATGCACGGAGCGCAATGGCAGGAGAGAGAGGGTGATGCAAGTGTTCTGCACTGGCCTGGCAGGTTGCTTGCAGTGCATGCACTCCTCCTCCCCCCCCCCCCCTCCTGTGTGGCAGCCCGGGCTGTAACAGCTTCCCCGCGCACACACAGCCGCCCCAGTACTTCACACGTCTTTAAAAGACCATTGCCTTGTTAATGACGCTTTGTTGGTTTTTCACCCCATAGAGCCCCTGTGTCGCCACTCTGAATATTGCTGGAAGAATTAGCACCTTACACAATACCAAACCCTGTCTGCTAAAACCTCCGAGGAATCGGGTTTTTGCTTGCAGGAATCGGGAGGCGGGAGACTAACCTTGAAATCGGTAGTCTCACGCCTGAATCGGGAGGGTTGGCATGTCGATATGGGGATACCCGCCAGTTACTAAAGCAAAGAGTGCGAAACAGACAGATCGTTGGGCAGTTAATAGAAAAGGGTGAACTTAGCGGCGCCTGTCTGTGCGGAACCATATGGAAGAGAACGTGCAGCATTTGATGCCAGGACCGCCATTCTTGTGACTGTGACCCGGAAACAGTACAGTTTCCCGGAAACAGAACTGTTTCAGACTGTAGAGCGTTTCAGGGCATTAACGATAAACATAGAAGAAAGATAGAACGGGCGCCCGTTTACGGTCCTCGTTTCTTTGATACTGGGGGTTACTCAAGGGCTAAACTTGTGTTTTTTACGTACTTGGCCAATTTCTGTGCAAGCTAGCGGACCATTCTAACAGATAAGGAAAAGCTTCCAGTCAGCATGCAATCATAACATCTGCTGACTGCTTATGATGAAATGGATTTTCAATAAACGCACTGAAGCTTGACCAATATGTTTATGTGCTAATCTATGCAGAGCACTGGGATATGTTTTTTTATTATATTTTTTTATAGCATCCCGACCCCCTTTTCTACCTCCGTTGTCAACTACCTCCCTCCAACTTTGCATGCTACAGCTCACAGGTGCCTCTGTGGCTTGTGCGACACCGTCACCCGTCTTGGGTTTTTAGCCAGCAGCAAGTGTTTTGCATTCTTGGAATCTTAATGTTAATTTTCTCAGTAAAGGTACAAGCGTATACGTTTCTGGATGCAGAATGCTGCTGGGTAAAAGTCAGTAACGGTTTGAAGATACAAGCATAGCTATGATGTCAGACGTACTCTTCAACCAGTTGCTTCATTGGGAAGTTTCGTCCAAACTAGGCATGCCTCACTTTATCCATCTCGTTTCCCAATCTGTTTTTGCCCAGTTTCATGCCTCCTTCATCAATCCTGTTCGCAACATCTCAATGGTTCTTAACTTCTATAAGGACTCTTATGAGGCATACCCCAGAATGACTTTCTGTATTAGGCGACAGCCTAACCCTCGGTACTATGTGTAAAGATTTACAAGACTCTGTGCATGCCACATACAAAAATAAGAGGAAAAAGCCTCGGAATATTCCTTTAGACTTCAGCCAATTTCAGGAGCAGCCCTACATGCACTTGGTGCAGTGTAGAACAGCGACTAGAAGCTCTCCTTACAAACCTCCCTCGCGCACAGCAGTAGGGCAGTGCTAAAGCGGCTTTCCCCATTTGTAGGGTTACGTTTGCAGTAACCATTAAGAATCAGAGTCAGAAAGACCCGCCCCCTCTCAAGGATATCATCCAGAAAGAGGAATCCTGCCTCCCACATGCTCTCTCTGCAGCATTATCTCACGAGTCACCTGTTACTGCCATGCCCAAGTGTAGAGCCATGCCAGCACAAGGACAGAAGGGACTACACTGGACCAGAAGAACAGAAGTAAAGGAAGGGAGGAAGGGGAGGTGGAAACCCTAGAGAAGAAATTAAAAACAAGCACTGGCGTTGCCAATAGGTCTCGCAGTAGGAAAGTTGGAGCTATTGGTTTTGCAAATAACAATGCCTTTTATTTTTGTTTTCATTTTAAAAACATAAAGGGCTTTGTCATTTACAAAACCAAGAGCTCCAACTTTCCTACTGCGAGACCTATTGGCAACGCCAGCGCTTGTCTATAAGTGCAGTTATGTTGAATCCACTGAAAACCCACTTTCCACAAATTTCACCACATTTTGTAAAAGCTTTCAACAAACACTAAATAAGCCACAAAGTAGAATATCCATGAATGTCAAAATACACCAAATATTAGTGTATAAGTATTTAAGTTTGTTTTCCGTAATAATAGCCTAACTGTGTAAGGTAAATTTACCCTTTTAGGTCTTGCTTGAGTACAGCTGCCTGGGTGGCATCGAGGGTGCTTCGGCTCGACTCTACCCAGAGGAGTATTGCTCTTTTCCTCTCGTGCGATCAGCCGTCAATGTATTATTCCGCCTTCCATTAGAATGCATGAGGGACTATTCTAAATCTGAAAATAAACTCAACTATGCTGTATTGCACAGTCAGTTATTTTTCTCCTATATGCACTCCATGCCGAAAGCTGTATTTGTTACTTTTTGGGTAAGCCAGTAGGGCACACTTTAATGTGATAAACAACATTTCTACGAAGAATGCATGCAAACAGCTTTTGAGAATACCTGTGTTTACATCTGGTAGTACATTAGTGCTATGCCTATTGGCTTTGATAATACTTGTTGTTCACCCGAATCCTGATGAAATAAATACTATTAGGTACTCGCTGTCGAGCTCTTTTACTGTTTCACTGCCACCTCTTCATTTTGCCGATGCTTATCGAGTTCATGTGGATGGTCACCTAGAGGCTCGGGCATTGCAGGTTCATTGATACTTCTAAAGCTGCTATGTGGGTGTGCCACTCCTGGCTCTCTAGTTTATTATATTTACTGCTTTCACTTTAGTATTTGTCCCACAGGCTCCATCTCTTTATGTAGATTGTTTTGACTCCGGACTTGGTAAATGGGTAACAAAGCAAGCTTTACTACATGTACTGGGAATAAATAAGCATTATCCTATATTTTTGGATAGATTTGTCTTCCTCAGTATAGATCTCTTCGGAGTAAAGTCTAAAATGCTGAAGCGAGCACCTTCAAGGATGAAATAACTTGACGAAGGTGTTTTAAGCTGTGCTGTGTGGATTTGTGGACCTGTTTTTCGTGCATTTGGCGCCTATCTAAAATCAAATATAGGGTTAACTGGAGAAGATGGCAGCATCTCAGGCGAGGCTTGGAATTGGAAGTGGAGGTGGAAGTGGATTTTTAAAGCGCATAGCTACCCAGGGGTGTCCCAGCACTGGACTCGCGGAATTGGCTAGGGAACAGAGGAGACCTAAGGGAAAAGTTTTCAGGAGCTTACGAAATTTTAGTAGGTTGGTTTCCCTGCGAATGTTTAGGGGCAGGGAATTCCAGAGCTTGGAGGCGTTGTATGAAAATAGGCGTCCTCCTGACCGGGCCTTCCTGATCTCTAGCGCGGCTGGAGTGTGTCCTGAGGCGGAAGCCGGGACTGTGTTTTATTTGTTTTACTCGCTCTAAAATTGCTGCTAAATACTGCCAGACAGACTGTGTGTATTTTAAACTGCCAGATATCTTTTAATTTAACTTTGTAATTTGTGCATCTCGCAGGGCGCGAACCCGCGTTCCCGCCTCACCAGACCCGCCATATTGAGTGAGGGGGACGAGCTGGGCGAGCACTCTAGTGCTCTGCCCCGCCCGCCCCTGCCTGCATTAAAACTTGTGAAGCCCTGCACTCGCGTTGATCTCTAGCGCGGCTGGAGTGTGTCCTGAGGCGGAAGCCGGGACTGTGTTTTATTTGTTTTACTCGCTCTAAAATTGCTGCTAAATACTGCCAGACAGACTGTGTGTATTTTAAACTGCCAGATATCTTTTAATTTAACTTTGCAATTTGTGATCTCGCAGGGCGCGAACCCGCGTTCCCGCCTCACCAGACCCGCCATATTGAGTGAGGGGGACGAGCTGGGCGAGCACTCTAGTGCTCTGCCCCGCCCGCCCCTGCCTGCATAAAAACTTGTGAAGCCCTGCACTCGCGTTGATCTCTAGCGCGGCTGGAGTGTGTCCTGAGGCGGAAGCCGGGACTGTGTTTTATTTGTTTTACTCGCTCTAAAATTGCTGCTAAATACTGCCAGACAGACTGTGTGTATTTTAAACTGCCAGATATCTTTTAATTTAACTTTGTAATTTGTGCATCTCGCAGGGCGCGAACCCGCGTTCCCGCCTCACCAGACCCGCCATATTGAGTGAGGGGGAAGAGCTGGGCGAGCACTCTAGTGCTCTGCCCCGCCCACCCCTGCCTGCATAAAAACTTGTGAAGCCCTGCACTCGCGTTGATCTCTAGCGCGGCTGGAGTGTGTCCTGAGGCGGAAGCCGGGACTGTGTTTTATTTGTTATACTCACTCTAAAATTGCTGCTAAATACTGCCAGACAGACTGTGTGTATTTTAAACTGCCAGATATCTTTTAATTTAACTTTGTAATTTGTGCATCTCGCAGGGCGCGAACCCGCGTTCCCGCCTCACCAGACCCGCCATATTGAGTGAGGGGGACGAGCTGGGCGAGCACTCTAGTGCTCTGCCCCGCCCGCCCCTGCCTGCATTAAATGTCACCCAGACCCAGGGAGCGCAGCGGACGGGCGCAGCGGGAGCGCCGGGCGCGCGCCTAAGCCAAGCCCGTCTGCGCCCGTCCGCGACCGGACACGGCCAAGGGCCACCCCCCCGTCCCGGCCACCTCTATAAAGTGGAGTCGCAAGGAGCTTGTAAAACTTTCCACCATTGTTTGCAATCCTGGCCTCCATACTATACACGCATGGGTGGAAACTGGCTGTAGACATTGCCAATTTCAATTTACTACGTCAATAGCCGATACCCCTAGCTGTTCTACCCTGTCCTGCGGCTTACTCAATGTAAGATCACTCCGACGCCATAAATTCGACATCCACGACCTATTAGTCGATAGACAACCGGACCTGATATTCCTTACAGAAACGTGGCTTGATGGTCAATCCGACCCCGACATTATCCAGGCATTACCGCAAGAATACCTGCTGACAAGGTTGGACAGACCTGACGGCAGAGGCGGTGGCATAGCTATTGCATTTAAACAGCAACTCGCCTGCCAACTGGAACAATTACACATGGCAGATTGCGAGGCCGGCGTCTTCACCATAAAAGTCAATGGGGGGACCACGGTAAAGGGTTATTTAATCTACCGCCCCCCAGGCCCCCCGGCAAGGTTTAAAAATAATTTAATAGAAAGTGTCACTGAGATGGCGTTGAGGAGAGATAAGTTCCTATTACTAGGGGACCTAAACATGCACTTAGAGGACCAGACGGACAAAGGAGCTATGGAGTTTTGTCAAGAACTCCAGGCCTTACAATTAGAGCTAAAGGGCTAGCTCCCTACTCATCAGCACAACCATCTGCTCGACCCAGTGTTTGCTAACTGGGAGGATGTCACTACGGTTCCCCCCGTGCCTCTCCCCTGGACCGATCATTTCCTGGTACCATTTGCAATCTCCCTCCCAAAACATAAGGTGCTAGATCCCTCCCCCCTCAACTACCCCAGGCGTAATTGGGCCAGGTTCTCTCTACCTGACTTCAACGCAGCCCTTATAGCAGAGGGCCCCCCTGGGGGTGACGACGCGGATACGGCAAACAAACTGCTCAACGCTCGTATTACAGCGGCCCTTGACCTTACGGCCCCCTTGGGCCGTCCAAAGGTGGGTGGTCGCAAACAAAGAACGGCACCCTGGTTCAACAAGGAACTACGGAGTGCCAAGAAGAACTGTAAACGGGCAGAAAGGCAGTGGCGGTCAGCCTATGACAGCCTAGTAAGAGAAAAATATCTCACTAACAGACGGTTGTACCACAATCTAATCAAAAAAGCAAAAACGGACTACTATGCCACTAGAATTATGGATGCTGAAAACTCAGCCAAGGAATTATTTTGTGTCTACAAATCCCTGGCTGTCCCCCAGTCCTCGACAGAACTAGAGGACCGATCAGTCAACGCATGCAATCGCATTGCTGAGTATTTCAGCGACAAAGTTTCCAAAATCTATTCAGCATTCCCTATCCAACCGGTGGCAGGAGGGGAGATTAAAATCCATGATAGAGAGGCTGAGGGACAAAATTTGTTGCTTAAATTCTCCACTCCACCAGGAGAAGACCTGATCAAAATGTGTAAATCAGTAAAGTCAGGTTCCCCACGGGACCCATCATCTCCCAAACGGTTGGGTGATAGCTTGACGACACTCGAACCATACATCAGGCATCTGCTGGATACTTCTTTTAACTCCAGCAGTTTGCCTATGGAATGGAAACAAGCTGTGGTGCTTCCCCTCCGCAAGAAGCCCAATATCAGCTTCGATAAGCTGGAGAATCTGCGTCCCATCTCCCTTCTACCCTACTTCTCCAAAGTGGCAGAGAAGGTGGCCAATTTGCAATTAATGCAATTTGTGGAGAACACGAGTCTCCTACACCCTACCCAGTTTGGATTCCGGCCCCGACACTCAACGGAGTCGGCTCTTCTCATGGCAACCGAAACCATCAGGCAGGGTGTTGACGAGGGCCACACCATGGCCCTGATCCTATTAGACCTGAGCGCCGCGTTCGACACTGTAGCTCACTCCATCCTGCTACAGTGTCTGAACAATGGAGGGGTAGGAGGCGCAGCTCTAAAATGGATCCAGTCGTTTCTATCCGGACGTGGTTTCCAAGTCAGACTGGGTGACTGTTACTCAGAGCGAGTGGCCCTCGATCAGGGGGTCCCGCAGGGCTCGTCTCTGAGCCCGACACTTTTTAATCTTTATGTTGCGCCGGTTGCCACTATAGTGGAAAGTCACGGCCTGCGCATGGTATCGTACGCTGACGATACACAGCTCGTCATCTCCCTATCGCGAGCGCCCGGTCTGTCGGCAGACATCTTCAGAGCATGCATGCAAGATCTTGCTGCCTGGATGTCTGCCAACTGTCTCAAGCTCAACGGAGGCAAGACTGAGGTGCTGGTGGTGGGGGGAGACCAAGCGGCCTGGACATCAGAGTGGTGGCCACCCTGCCTAGGACCCACACCAGTCCCATGCCAGGAGGCGAGGAATCTCGGTGTTTGGTTCGACTCTAAACTCACTTTCGGACCTCAGGTCAACCGTGTGATCGGTTCATGCTTTGGGACCCTCAAGACCCTCAGGAAGGTCTTGGAGTTCCTTCCCATCAAAGCCCGCCAAACACTTGTGCACGCCTTAGTCACCTCCAAAATGGACTATGGCAACCTGCTCTACTTGGGGACCCTCGAGAAGAACTTAAACCGTCTGCAGGTTTTACAAAATGCTGCAGCCCGGCTGGTCCTCAGACGGCCTAGAAGATCAGCCTCAAAATCCGCGCTTCAAGCACTTCACTGGCTCCCGGTGAGAAACAGGGTGAAATTCAAAGCACTCTGCACGTGCCACCGGATCATCAACGGTAGGGCACCCCTCCCCTTGCAAGATCTTCTGACACAATATGAGCCTGTGCGTTCCCTCAGATCATCTGGCACGCGACGCCTGGCCATTCCTAAGGTGTCCAAAGCCAGGATGGGTGGCAGGTCCTTTAGGTACCTGGCAGCGTCCAGTTGGAATGAACTCCCTGTGGCGCTCCGCATGGAACCCTCAGAGTCCACCTTTAGAGCTAAACTGAAAACACTTCTCTACTCCCAATAGTGTTCCTTCTCCCTCCTCTCCAGCCTGCACTAGGATCTCAGCGCGGGGACACGCCGTCGGCGTCATCATGCGCTCTACAAATCTCCCTATTATTATTATTTGGGGGCGTTTGCCAGAAGGAGGTGGTCGGATCTTAGCATCCTGTTGGCTTTGTATGGTTTGATCAGGGATCTCAAGATTGGAGGCCCCTTGTCCTGTAGGATCTTGTGTGTGATGCAGAGGGACTTGAAATTGATTCTCTCATGGATTGGGAGCCAGTGTAGGGAGCTTAGGGCCGGCTTAGCAGAGCAAAGTTTTTTAGGTCTCGGCCTATTTCCATTCCGCAGGAATGGAATAGGACGAGTCTATAGCAGTGAAACCAAGAGTATCACCATGAGCCCAAAAAAGAGGTTTTTCACGAGTGCATGTGCTCTCGTGCACGAGATTGCCCGAGCCTTCTGCCTGCCTCCTGCCTTGATGGCAATCTGCTTCTCCGCCCCCTGCTATTCCCTCCCACTCGCTCGCACATCAAAGGCTTCTCACTCAAACACCATATGCCCGCCCCCCACCAGACGTCATTGGAATGTGCTACGTGCATTCTCCCAGCCCTTTTAGCCTCTTTCCCAGCTCCCAGCCGGACCCTCCTTTTGTCTATCTCCTTATCTTCTCCACTCTCGCCTCATTTTTTTTCTTTATTTTCTCTCCTGGCCTTGTAAATATGCCCGCTCCCCCATGCACTAAATCGCACTTTTCTTTTGATCCACATACTTGTGAGAGACCCCTTTTTTATTTATTTACTTTGTGTTTATTTATTTATTTTTAGCAGAAAAAAATACTTCTGTCACAAAGTCCGTGTCAAGCAAGAGCTACAGCGCGTGGAGTGGAACAAACTCCAGCGAAGGGTAGGCCATGCTGGATGCTTTGACACATTTTACCCTGTGTTATTGTTTGATTGGGGCTGGAACAGCTGCGGAATATGCACAACAGAGCATGTTTGTTCAACGCCCGTGAACAATTGTCAGCAAGCATCTAAGCGCGGGTGCTATATCTTAGAGGCGTTAGATATGAAAAGAGGACTGCCCCTGCCTGGACCGTCTTCGCTCTGATAATGTTGATCTCTCATCAGGCCGAAGCGCGGCGGCCTGTCATGGACTGACTCTAAGCAAATATTTACTATTTCACAATAACAGAGGCTGCAGTACACAGGCGGTTCGGGAAATTACGTTTGATTTCATTTGCTAAAAAAGTGTTTATGGTGAATCAAGCTGATGTAATTTCACCAACTTCGCCTGATTAAGAGTTTTTGTGTGACTTTTATTTTTAATTATGGGTTCTTACTTTATTTAAGTGGATTAAGATGCAGTTTGAATCTTTAATGCAACATTTTATGTACGCCTAAACTCGGACCTATATATGCAAAATTCGTATATATATGGCGTTCAGTTGCTAAAATGCACATAGATAGGGTGATACAGTGTTGCCCTACTTTGTTTTAAACTTCTCGTTCGAGGTAAGTGTTACAGACTGCACCCTTTATTTACAAAGCTTTACCTCGATAACTTTGTTTCCGCCATGTGTACGCTTGTTGTGTTTACCAATTAATTCGAAAGTATATATATTTGTTTCTGGGAGGGTCGTTTGAGAACTGCTCCGATGGCTTCTTCATACCAGGTTTCTAATGCAATTCGCAACTGTAGTTGGGTGTTTTGGCTATAGAATTAACACCTTTACAGACAGACTCTGCGCTAGAAAACGTCATTTTTTTCTGCCACCCGGCTTTCTTTCTATTTTGAATTGCGGAGACATGTAAAATGTACAGAAATTGCATTTTAATGAGTGGCTGATTTGTTAGCTTAGAAAAAGAACTGTCCATTTTAGAATGATTACACCGTTCCATGGTATTATAGATGGATGATTTTCCCAACCGATCTATTAAAAAATATTAAGGCTCAAAATTATCTTAACACTAGTGCGATGGACCTACTTATCAACCATGTCTTCTGAGGCAATAGAAAATGCTACCTTCTCTGCCCGCAAAGCGCCTCTTATTATAATTTGTATCTGAAAATATCCAGTTTCTATAAATCCACCCATTCACACTTTCATCCATCTCCGTGTGCTGCCACTTCTACCCATCCACCCTCGCAGGCAGGCACGCCCATCCAACCATATATTCATCCAGGTATACACCTATCAACTATAAACGTATCCATGCATCCATTCACCCACCCACCCATTCACATTTGCATCCATCCATGTGTGCATCCATCCACCATCACCTCCAAATCCACCTCCACATGCACCACCACATCCAACACCACATCCACCACCACATCCACCACCACATCCACCATCACATCCACATCCACCGCCACATCCACTGCCACATCCACAGCCACATCCACCACCACATCCACCACACCCACCACCACCACACCAACCCCCACTACATCCACCACCCCATCCACCACCACCACCACATCCACCATCACCACATCCACCGCATCCACCACCACCACATCCACCACATCCTCCACCACCACATCCACCAACACCACCACATCCACCACCACCACATCCACCGACACCACCACATCCACCACCACCACCACCTCCAAATCCACCTCCACATGCACCACCACATCCACCACCACATCCACCACCACATCCACAGCCACATCCACAGCCGCATCCACCACCACATCCACCACGCCCACCACCACCACATCCACCACACCCACCACCACCACATCCACCACCCCATCCACCACCACCACCCCATCCACCACCACCACCCCATCCACCACCACCACTGCATCCACCACCACCACCACCACTGCATCCACCACCACATCCACCATCACCACCACATCCACCACCACACCCACCATCACCTCCACATCTACCATGACATGCACCGCCACATCCACCACCACATCCACCACATCCACTTCCACCGCATCCACCACCACCACATCCACCATCACACCCACCACCACCACATCCACCACCACATCCAACACATCCCCCACCACTTCCACCACCACCGCATCCACCACCACCACATCCACCACCGCATCCATCACCACCACATCCACCACCACCACCGCATCCACCACCACCACATCAACCACCACCACCACATCCACCACCACATCCACCACCACCACATCCACCACCACATCCACCAACACTTTCACCACATCCACCACCACCTCATCCACCACCACCACATCCACCACCTCCACCACATCCACCACCACCACATCCACCACCTCCACAATCACCACATCTACCACCACCACCACCACCACATCCACCCCCACATCCACCACCATCACCACCACATCCACCATCACCACCACCACCACATCCACCACCACATTCACCACCACATCCACCACCACCACCATATCCCTCTGATCCACCACCACCACATCTATATGTGTGTGTGTGTGTGTGTGGCTCTGTGTGTGTGTAGGTGCAAATGCAATGTTCTTGGATTTTCGTCACAATAAAATACACTGAACATAATCTTCACAAAAGTTATTTACAAACGTTTAAGCTATTGCCATTATAAATTACAATAACTTTTATTTAAGTATTAATTATTTACAAAATTAAAAGCCATTGTTATTTGTAATATCAATACATCTAAGTCACGTAAATACAACACACATTGCATTACAAATGCTATAGGTGTCACATTTGCGAAAGTTAAAACTATTGACATTGTAACTGACAAAGCTATTAATTTTGCTATTTTCAAAACCAACACATAAATAAAACAAGCACTGGCGTTGCCAATAGGTCTCGCAGTAGGAAAGTTGGAGCTATTGGTTTTGTAAATGACAAAGCCCTTTATGTTTTTAAAATGAAAACAAAAATAAAAGGCATTGTTATTTGCAATTGTAATAGCTCCAACTTTCCTACTGCGAGACCTATTGGCAACGCCAGTGCTTGTTTAACTAACCCGACTCCGCTGAGAATTTTGCACTCGCTGCTTCCTCCTTCCTCTTCAGATCCAGTCCATGTGCAACCCTGATTGATTCCGGCTTGGCAAAACCTCCATAGAATTTTGGGACTTCCCCGCCCGCCAGAGAAGAAATACTTTTACAAGATCGGAACTTTGTACACCACATACGCACATTAAGTAAGTGCTCAGTGGTCCTTTCAATTAGGACTGTAAATTTATAACATGCTTATTAGTTTGGCTAACAGTCACCTTTAATTACACAGGTGATGCCTCACTCCTACCCCACAGTATGCCTTTGGATAGCCACGGAGCCCCCC
Source organism: Lissotriton vulgaris (assembly GCF_964263255.1). Lineage (NCBI taxonomy): Eukaryota > Metazoa > Chordata > Amphibia > Caudata > Salamandridae > Lissotriton > Lissotriton vulgaris. Next base: position 2,635,715 of record NC_141697.1, read on the forward strand.
TGCTCCATAATTTATTTGTGAGAGTAACCCCCCTCGCCCCAGCACTTACGGTAAAACTAAGTAACTCAGCCCATCATTGTGGGATTTCTTTCTATTCTTTCAGTTTGTAGTTAGGTAATGTTATACCTCCCTTCTTTCTTTAGGTGCCCCCAGCCCTCACCACTTTTCACGTGTCCTGAGGAAGACCCCGTTAGTAAGGTTCAAGATACCTACGGAAAAAGGGGTCGAAACGTCGACATTAGAACACTTGCCAATACCCAATCAACAGTAATGAATAGACTGTGACCTCATGTGTTACATGGCAAATTTCTATATAGTTTGTGTACTTTGACTATCCGGTATATGACCAATATACCGTATTTTCCGGCGTATAAGACGACTTTTTAACCCCTTAAAATGTTCTGGAAAGTCGGGGGTCGTCTTATACGCCGGTTACTAAAAATGGCGGTATTTTTTACATAGCGCGGACTTCACCCGAAGGTGTCAGACCGCGTCTCAATTGAAATGGGTGCCGCTTAGGGAACTCCAGCACAGAACAAAGAACGTAGGCGGTCTTGAAAATAAATTACGGTACTGTTACGGTACCACAGGCTGCTAATGAGCAGAGCAGAAGTACGAACGTTACATAGGCGATGGTGGCACTGTGCAACACGATATCAGCCCCTCGCCAGCCAGAGGCAACTCAAACACTGCGCAAGCTTTAAAAGAAAACAAATGGCGCCGTGAACCCTACCTGGACTGCAGCTGCACATCCCCCAGGCAGACGAGGCGCTCCTCCACGTGTGCATCCCCCAGGCAGACGAGGCGCTCCTCCACGTGTGCTGATCTCTCTCTCCTTCCGCAATTCTTACGCTCATCGGAAGGAGAGGAGCGTCAGTACCACATGATCTCCTCAGTCCATGGAGATAGAAAGGGGACTGTAGGACGTTAGGAAGTGGGGGTCGTCTTATACGGCGAATATATCATGAAACCTACATTTTGTCCATGAAAGTAGGGGGTCGTCTTATACGCCGGGTCGTCTTATACGCCGGAAAATACGGTATACCAGATCTGCTTGTGATTTTTTTGTCACCACCACAAAACTTTATCTCCTTCCACTTACTTACTTCCACTCGCCCCCCCTCTTTTCTGGGCACCATTCATGCGAATTGTGTACCTTTTTGGTTTTTTTTCACAATTTGTTCTCTGCATAAAATGCATATCCCCAATGTGATTAAATAACATCGGTCGAACTTTACTGTATTTTCTCTTATTTTGATACTTTTGTTTGTCAAGTTTTTGATGTATTTATTTCTTCCCCTTCCATGTGAAAATCACTAATACACCGGGACTACTTTAATATATACAGGATTGAACCCATGGCGGGAGAGTGCAGTCCTTTACAGGGCCCCAGAACACCACCTCTACTTGCGAGTGATCCGATTTTCCTCTAGCTCTGTGTCTCGCATATATACTCTGTGTGAATATGTAATCCCGGCGAGCTCCACTACCGTGCGCTGCTGAAATGTGTGTGTTCTGTCTTGTATTGGGGTCATGAGCTCTCCATGGATCAGTTAGTCCCATTGCTACCGTAAACGAGTGCAACTGACCTGGTCCAACCGTTTTCCCTGGTTTCACCCCTCTTTCTACCTCTAGAGACATAACCTCATTCATGTCACCTCCCAGTATATGAAGCCATTGTGACATTTCTACTAGTATTCGGTTAATCTCTGGGAAGGTCTCTAAGTTTCGGCGGCACGTCGATAGAGCACACATTAATAGTTCTGCCCTCGCGTGTCCTGGACAGTGCTACGTATCTGCCGTCAGGATCGCGCCAAACTCGGCCCGCAACAAAAGAGTCGCGTTTTTAGGTCTCGTGGCGTAACAGCGCGTTAGCGCTGTGTCCGCCAGGAGATCTTTTGTTACTGAGTCTGCTTCCCAGGAGACAGCACCTGGCCGCGCGTATCTCGCAAAAGGCGATCGGCGCAGGCCACGCGCACGCGAACCCGCTCGCCGTGGCTGTCTCCTGTGAAGCGCAAACATACACAGGCACACCTCTCCCTGCACGCATGCGCACACAGAGACACACACGAGCACACCTACACACACGCACGCACACACACATACAGAGACCCCTCCCCCCTCGCCGCCGCATACATACATACAAGCGCACCCCCCCCACTAAACCCCACTTACCGCCATTCTACACTTCTGCAGCCTCCGCGGGGCTCCCCCTCGGGCACCAGCACTGCTTCTCTCCGTGGGCGCGTGCGCGGGCTTCCGAAGACGGAAGTCCCGCCACACGGAAGTCCCGCCCCACGCAAGGTTTCTGTTTCGCGCTGTAGCCTGATCCGATCCAGATCAGCCCCGAGGATTAAAGGGGTGCCTTTCGGAAGCAGTGTGGAGAAGTATGTCGTCGTGACACAGCAAGGCAGGATTCACAGACCTAGCTAGGCTTGAGTGCCGGCAAAGTTGCTAGATGAAGCTATCCATTCCCCCCGCTAACCCAACTGTCCAGGGGGTCAGCGATGAATCACCACCAATTGCGATGGGGTGCAGGTCCCGGGGGTCCAAGTCCGTGCTCAGCACCGAGATAACGTCCTTCGCCCCCTAGGGGCACTACTCCTCCTCAGGGGCCAGCGCCGATCGCTCCTCACCTCAGTACTCTCCCCCCACCTTATCCGGCGGGTGATTAGGGGGTGTCGCAGAGCCTGGGCAGGTACCAGGTACCGGGATCCGTACAGGCCGTCCCAGAGAGCCGCCATCGATTCTTCAGAGTCCCCGGTGCAGCTCGCTGGCAGGAGTGGGGACAGCGGGGCAAGAAGTTGTACCCCAGCAACACCCGCACCCCGTTGCTCAATGTAGGTCAGGATTCAGGCTCACTGGCAGGTGGGAGTCGCTCCCGCGGCTCTGGCAAATTGGCGGGTGAAATCACCACAGCTGCCCATATCCGCTGCCTCGGGGAGCCCCCAGAGCCGCTCAGATTCCCCAGCGCGGCTCGCTGTCAGGAGCGGGGACGGTGGGGCAGGAAAATGCACCCAAGCAAAACTCTATTGCTCGGTGCAGAGCTGGTCTCAGGCTCACTGGTAGGTGGAGATCATTCCCATGGCCTCTGGCAAAATGGCAGGCGGGATCGTCTCAACAGACCGCCTCCTCCGTCTCGGGGTTAACTTCGTTTTCTGAGCCCCCGTGTACGGTCCAAAATCTGCAGTGGGCTATGAGCAGTTGAGGGGGGCACACAAACTGTGCCCCTGTGCATGTCAGTGCTTAAAAGAGCCTTAGGCCGACCCTGGGAAAATAAAGCAGTGGTAGCTTTTGCGTGACGTCACAAGTGTCTTTTTCAAGTACATCATACATATTATGAATTAAATAAAAATGTCTGATCACATATTCAATTGTCCGCTAGCTTCAAAAGCTAACATCAAGCTATACTATAAGCACGGTTATTATTTATAAGCCACGTGCCACCCAAAAAGTATTTTTGCGCAGAAGTAACAGATTTTTTATTTATAATAGTCATTTTAATTTAATCGATTTATGATGGATGAAAGGCCTGTTAGTCACAGATGGAAATGTGTCATTGGTTACCGAGTAGGGCAGAATATTTTGTTTGAAAACTGCAAGCACTTGTCCTGTTTTTGCAAAAACTCCAGCGGCATCTTCATAAAATGTACAAATTGTGATAGGGCTTTTTTTGTTTTAAGGACACACATTTAATTTTTACCAGACCCTTTAACTTTAACACAGCTGGCTATTTTAGTTACTTGAAATTCTTTGCACTTTAAGGAGGTGAGCTGGTTCCTTATCTGTGTCATGCAACATGTGTCAAACTGAATCTTTTGAAATATCTGAGGTGTCGAAATTTAAATCGGTATTTTATTGTCACGCATTTACGCGAGTTTAGTCAAGTCAAGTCAAGTCAATAGATTTATATAGCGCGCTACATACCCAGAGGGTCTCAAGGCGCTTGAAGAAGGGTGGGGAGTTACTTGTCAAATATCCATGTTTTGAGTTGCTTTCTGAATGCTAGGTGGTTCTGAGTAAGGCGGAGGTGAGTGGGGAGTGAGTTCCAAGTTTTAGCTGCTAGGTAGGAGAAGGATCTACCTCCCATGGTGGTTTTGTTGATGCGAGGTACAGTGGCGAGGGCTTGGGTGGAGGATCGTAGCTGGCGGGAGGGGGTGTAGAAGGATAGTCGTGTGTTGAGGCATTCGGGTCCTATTTCGTAGAGTGCTTTGTGTGCGTGGGTTAGGAGCCGGAAAGTAATCCTCTTATTGACGGTGAGCCAGTGGAGGTTTTTCAGGTGATCAGAGATGTGTTCTTTACGCGGGATGTCTAATATGAGCCTGGCTGAGGCGTTCTGGATGCGTTGTAGTTTTTTCTGGAGTTTTGCGGTGATGCCGGCGTAGAGTGTGTTTCCGTAGTCCAGTCGGCTCGTGACCAGAGCGTGGGTGACTGTTTTTCTAGTTTCGGTAGGGATCCAGCGAAATGTTTTTTTGAGCATGCGAAGAATGTTGAAGCAAGATGAAGAAACGGCGTTGACTTGTCTGTTCATCGATAGTGAGGCATCCAGGATGACGCCCAGGTTCCGTGCGTGGTCCGTCGGGATGGGTGCTTTTCCAAGGGCCTCTGGCCACCAAGAGTCGTCCCAGGCGGAGGGGGAGGTACCTAAGATGAGGACTTCTGTTTTGTCTGAGTTCAGTTTCAGACGGCTGTGCTTCATCCATTCGGCTACTTCTTTCATTCCTTCGTGTAGGTTGGTTTTGGCCGTGTTAGGGTCTCTGGTGAGTGATAGGATCAGTTGAGTGTCGTCGGCGTAGGAGATGATGTTGAGGTTATGTTGGCGTGCGATGGCCGTGAGGGGGCTCATGTAAACGTTGAAGAGGGTGGGACTGAGTGAGGACCCTTGGGGTACGCCGCAGATGACTTCAGTGGCCTCTGATTTGAATGGTGGAAGGCGGACTCTCTGCGTTCTTCCGGAGAGGAACGAGGTGATCCATTCCAGTGCTTTTCCTTGGATTCCGATGTTTTTGAGGCGCTGTAGAAGGGTGCTATGGCAGACCGTGTCGAAGGTTGCGGAGAGGTCGAGGAGGTTGAGGGCGACTGTGTCTCCATTGTCCAGTAGAGTTCGAATGTTGTCTGTTGCTGCGATGAGGGCGGTTTCGGTGCTGTGCTTGGCTCGGAAGCCGGATTGTGAAGAGTCGAGGGATTTGTTGGTTTCGAGGAATGCGGCGAGCTGGTTGTTGTTAGCTTTCTCGATGACTTTGTTCGGGAATGGAAGGAGTGAGATAGGGCGATAGTTTTTGAGTTCGGTGGGGTCAGCTGTGGGTTTCTTCAGGAGGGCGCTGAGTTCGGCGTGTTTCCAGCTTTCCGGGAAAGTTGCGGAGTTGAGGGAGCAGTTGATGACATCTCGGAGGTGCGGTGCAATAATGGAGTCTGCTTTGTTAAAAATGTGGTGAGGGCAAGGGTCTGTGGGGGATCCTGAATGGATAGAGTTCATCTGACGGATGGTGTCCTCAGTGGAGATTGGCTTCCAGTCATTGAGGATGTTCAGGGGGGGTGGGGGTCCTGCAGTGGATTGGGTGGGTTGGTCTCCGGGTTGGTTGTCGAAGCTGTTGTGGATGTCTGCAATTTTGTTGTGGAAGAACGAAGCTAGGGAGTTGCAGAGGGCTTGAGAGGGGGTGATGTCATTGGAGTTGGCTGAGGGGTTGGTAAATTCCTTGACGATGTTGAATAATTCCTTGCTGTTGTGGGCGTTGTTATCTAGACGGTCCTTGAAGGCTGTTTTCTTGGCGTTTCGGATTAGTTGGTGGTGTATGCGGGTGGCGTTTTTGAAGGCGTCTTTAGTGCTGGTGGTTGTTATATTCGCAAAAGCTATAACTATTGCCATTGTCATACACAATGCCAATAACTCAAACTTTAATGCTGCGAGACCTATTGCATTGTAAATGCTTGTTACTTAGTATGGCCAACCCCCCTAGAACAGGTCGTCAATCCTGTATGAGCTAGAAGCGTGTAGCCACATTGGTTCAATGCTAAATAGTGGTTACCTTTTAGATGAGTCTCTTGGAGCAGCACCAAGTCAGGGGGATGTCTACGCAAGCACTGAAGGGCCACTGCTCGTTTGATTCTGTTGCTGACAATTGACATTACAGGACAGGCTCGTCCTGTTGCTAACCGTTCCTGGGGCATCGCGGATGTTTGGGTCTGTTTGCAGCATCCTTATCTCTGAATTGCAACTGTCTTGCCTTTAAAAAGCAAATCCTTTCTTAATTCGAGTCAGACAGAGTATGTGGCATGTGCTAAGAGGTGAGTACATTCATCTTGGTGTTCCAAGGCCTGCGGAATCAGATAACGCCTCAGGAATTAAACAGCTTCGAAATGTGAAGAATAAAGCCTTAGAGGATGGAATGCACATGTGAAATAAAGGCTTTCATTGTAAGCTGCACTATTTGATGAAGTCTCTTTCAATCCCCAGACGCAGACTCCTTAGAAGAGGAAGTGACGTTCACACCAGTGTTTCCCACGCAGATTCCTGCTGAGGACGGCGATTGGCCCAGAGCCCCCAATAATCTGGGTAAGACGGATCCGGGGAGTACTGGGTGCCTTTCATTGATCTCTCTAGGCCACTTTAAATGCATTCTTAGCCAATAATAAATTTATATTTAGGCATTGCTCAACAGTCCCCACATTGCTTCTGAAGCCTAACTGGCATGGATGTAAAATCATGCTTTCCTCTGCCCAGGTCCTGCTCTTGTTAAAAATAACCCTTCCTAGAATCTTCAGGGTGTTGTCTATTAAGGATATGGGGCGATAACAGCCAGGATCTAGTCTATCACATTTCTTAAAGATTGGCACGGTAATGCTGTTTGACCAGGTTGCCGGGACTTGGCTGTTAGATAGATTGTTAAAAATATTGCACAATAAAGGTGACCAAAATTCAGGTTCTGATTTAATTTGGTCGATGGATAATCCATCGGGGCCAGGTGCTTTATTACTTGCACTCTGGGAGATAGCATCTTCCACCTCCATTAATGAGATGTTCAATGCCGTAGAGGGGTAATGTATTTCCGTTAATGGGTGTGGTGCAACGTATATGCTTGAGGAATGGTCCACCCACCTATCCCCTTATATATTGCAGTTTATGGGGGTGATGTTTGATCCAAATGATCTCAAGTTCTTAACCTCACCCCAGAATCCGGCGGCTTCTCTCAGTGCCGCTGTGCGAGCAAGGGATTCCCAGTGCTCTTCTGTTCGTGTTTTTACGGTGCGCTTGAAACTTGACCTATGTCTCCTCACCAAAGGCTGGTCCCGTGGATCAGCCATAAGAGCTGCGCGTAAATCACGGTTTGCCTTGGAACATGAAGTGTCGAACCACCTGGGGTTTTTATTATTATTTACTGGGGAGGGTTTAGAAATTTCCTTTTTTATGGCCATACACAACCCTGTAAAAGCCTCGATAATGTCATGTCCAGAATTATCACAAGATAAACAGACCGACACTAACGAAGGGTTCTTTTTAATTGTACGGGCTAGGACCCCCTTATTGTCTATCCCCTTCCAGGCTACCCTAAGTTTGTCCGTTGACGCCACCAGATTTTTTGCCCCAGGTCCTTCACGTTTACGCAGTTTTTTGAAAGATTTAAAAGTGGACAAAATAGGGTTATGGTCACTATATATAGTGTTAACAACCTCAGCCTCCAATAGACAGTCCCCGAGCAGGGAGGATATAAAAACATAATCTATTGTGGTTGAACTCCCACGCCCAATATAAGTCGCCACAGGTCCTGTGTTCACAGTGGTATTTACCTTCTCTAAAACATTGACTAGGTCTGGTGTGGCTAGATGACTCAACAGTTCTTCCCCTCTTTTGCAGGGAGGGGTTCGAGAATAAATGTGAGCATTAAAATCACCTCTGACACAGATACCATCAAGTTTACCATACTTTTGTCCATCCATAATTCCATCAATAAAATCAAACAATCTTATAAAATTTGTATTTGGATGGGTTGTGAAGTCATTATTATAAAAATAATTAAACATAACTTTATCCTATTAGTATAAATTAGGGCCTGGAAATTCATGTCATTGGTCTTCAGGGGTTCAATTTTAGCTTCTGATGTGATCTTAACCCAAATAGATAGGCCCCCACTCGGTCGGCCCATGGCCGGAACGGCTGCAGTTTGGTTATGGCAGCTATAACCCTCAAGGAGCAGGGAAGTAGTGCACCAAGTTTCTTGGAACATTAAAATATCATAGTTAGTAACCCAATCTAACCAGTCCCTAGATTTCATTTTTGTATTTAAGCCAGCAATGTTCCAACTCAAAATTGTTAGTTTGTCAGACAATATAGGGGTAGCAATGGCATAAGTGGTTATTTTCGGGTCAGATGGCAATACAACCTCGATATTACCATTCAACACCTCTATAGAGGAACAGGTCATCAATCCTTCAAGGGATCCAGTTGCATTCAGGTAATCACTGCATGCTATATCTGGAGGGATAGCTGGTGGTCAGTCCTGGGTCTCTAGCTCAGATTATACTGTATCTATTAAACAGTGCGTAGGGTGGTGGACCAGGGCCAGGTAATCTCTGTGGGGGCCTGTAAAAATAGCCCAACAGTAGTGGAGTTACAACAGTTCGAGGACCGGGATAGATGTTGTTGCTATTGAGTATCAATCTTGATGTTGAGGGGTGCCTAAAGTTAATTACAATGCAGTCTCCATTAATGTTTTTAAATAGGGGACCAACCCAGCTCACACGGCGGATTGAAAGAATTTCACTGGCGATATTTGGCCCTAACCCTTTATGCTTACTACCAATCGATGCACTTGTTATTCAGCTGGACCCAGGACTCACCTTGTCCCTCCTTAAGCACAGGTACACCTGCTAAGATCAGAACATAAGGGCAGGCGTCTGGGGGCAAGTGCAGTGCTGGCCCAGGATGTTTTATGGGCCTAGAGTCAGCAACTTGTCCCTTATCTGAACCCATGTTAGTTGTATTCCCCGTCTTCCGAGTGTCTGAGCTAGGTCCTCCTTTTGAGGTACCAGCAACCGCACTGGCGGGGCACGGTGGTCCAACTGCAGCAGCAGGGGTATGCTGTAATACTGTTACAGATTTACTTTTACCTGCAGAGGCATCCCTGGATACAGTATTAGTTACTGGTGTGCTACTAGTGGTAATTGGCCCACCTCCCAAAATGCCCTTACTAGCAGTCAACATATCTTTCAATAGCCGTTCTCCCCTTAGTAGATCAAGACTAATTACCCCTTTCCTTTTTGCATCTTCCTTTTTTACCAGATTTTCCAGTCTGTCTAATCTTTTAAAAATTGTAATAACCTGTTTGATCATTTGACTTTCCATTTGTTTAAAAATTGTGTCCACTATAGTCTCAATAAAATTCCCAAGTAGCTTTTTTTGAATATCACTTTCATTTATAGGCTCAGTGTGTGTACAGACGGAGTTATGCCCTTCATTAGGGGGAGTTATAGCTATGTCCCTCTCAGCTAATTGCAAAGGGTCAATAATGTCGATGCCACCCCCTAATGGTTGTTTCCCTCTATTCCACATACTCTGAGGTGTGGGTTGGCTCTTGTTACGTGGAGGTTGTTTCCTTTTATTTAATGTTAGTTTCGCTGGGCCTCTTTTCCTTTGCTCTCCGACAGTCTTGTTACTTGGGGTCAGGGAAGAGTTAACAGCTGGGGCATCAGAATCCAGCTGTGAGTCAATGATGATGGTTGCACAACTGCCCCCAAGTTGAGCTATCGGTGGAATGGCCGACGAAGAGGGATTAGTAATTATGACCATATGAGATAGTGGCCCAGCATTGATGGAGCGATCTTGCTGGGGCTGTGAACTCATGAGACTCATTGACATTCTCCTCTCCGTATTAGCAATTTCCGTGCTAACTAAATGGAAGGCATTTTCCAACATGCTCTCAAGGTGGGTGGAAGAACAGTAGGACCTTCAGGGGCCTGAGTGATGGTGCTGGTATTTTGTTTCCCCATAATCTATTATGTGGGCTCACCTTAATAACGTCTTAGAGGGTTAGAGGGGTGGCCCGCCCGTCCACTGATGTCCCCTGAGGGCCACAGAGGGCCCGCCCTTTGCCCGGGCTTAGCCCAGCGCTGCCCGCGCACGCGTCCCGTGACGCAGGAGGGGCTGCTTAGTTTTATGCGCCTCTGTGCGCGGAAGTTCCCGGAAACTGTCAGCGTCCCAGCATCCCAAGTCCAGCAGGGGTTGCTGGGGATTGTAGTCCGCTGCCCGCACCACTCGGCGATCGCGTTGGCTGTTGCGGTGGCAGTGGAGAGCTGCGGGGAAGAGCGGGGGAGAGCTGCGAGGTCCAAAGAGCTCCCTCAGTCCGGTCACACTGCTGCTGCATTTTGCCTCTCTAGAGTGATGTTAGCAGGCGTGTGTCATTGAAAGGGTGTAGTTGTAGATTGGTCTGTATGCAGCGTGCTAGGTGAGGTCAGGAGGCATGGTGTTAGGAGGTTTCATCAAGCATTGCTGCATGTAAGCTTGTCGAGGGGAGTCCTCTACATGCTTCTTGCACTATAATATGAGAGGTGTAGTGGAGGATTGTGATGGACCCGATCCGCAGCTTGAATGTACTGATCTGTGTTTTGTTCTGGGTTTAGGTAAGTAACCGTAAGTTAAAAAGAGCCTGATATTATTTGCCATCCTAAACTCAAGATTTGTACGTATTCTTATATTTTGTGAGTTCCAGAACTTTGCAGTCTGTATGAAGAAAGATCTCCCACCCATTCATGGTTTTTTTAACTGCCCAGGCACCAAATATTTATTTGAATCGCTCATCCAAGGTAACACGTAAAGTTTCAAACATCAGCCGTAGTAAGTCTACTTCATATCTCAGAGAGGAAACGTATTTATATCTAATAGTGGTTCTTTCTCGTTTGTAAAACCTCTTTGATGCTTTCCATGGGTTGACTCGGATTCTGCCAGATTAGTAGGTGTTTTCATGATCACTGACATGGTCAGCTAATCTGCTTCTGCACCTTGCACGTGGTTAGGGCTGACAGGCTGGACATGTGCTGATGTTTAGCTGTGCCTGGGAAAGGCTTATGATAATCAGACCGCTACAGAAGGCAGGAGCCTCATGTTAGAGTACAGGAGGACATAACTTTGTCCCAGGTTAGTCCCAGCTGGAGTAGAATGGCAGAAGCCAGCATCAGTATCCACAGGATTACTCAGACCTTCAGGGACTGACTGACGTAGCTCTTCAGAGGGTCCGCTCGGACCTTCAGGGACTGACTGACAGCTCTTGAAAGGGTCCACTTAGACCTTCAGGGACTGACTGACAGCTCTTCAAAGGGTCCGCTCAGACCTTCAGGGACTGACTGACAGCTCTTCAAAGGGTCCTCTCGGACCTTCAGGGACTGACTGACAGCTCTTCAAAGGGTCCACTTAGACCTTCAGAGACTGACGTAGCTCTTCAAGGGTCCGCTTGGACCTTCAGGGACTGACATTAGCTCTTCAAAGGATCCGCTCGGACCTTCAGGGACTGACTGACAGCTTTTCAAAGGGTCCGCTCGGACCTTCAGGGACTGACTGACAGCTCTTCAAAGGGTCCTCTCGGACCTTCAGGGACTTACTGACAGCTCTTCAAAGGGTCCACTTAGACCTTCAGAGACTGACGTAGCTCTTCAAAGGGTCCGCTCGGACCTTCAGGGACTAACATTATCTCTTTAAAGGGTCCGCTCGGACCTTCAGGGACTGACTGACAGCTCTTTAAAGGGCCTGCTCGGACCTTCAGGGACTGACTGACATAGCTCTTGAAATGGTCCACTCAGGCCTTTGGGGACTGACCTAGCTCTTCAGAGTACTGGCTCTAGTTACCCATTACTAATATATTTTCAGACATAGCTAAAAATGGGCCAGCTTCCTATCAACGATTTTGTGTTGAATTTTTGTGTGCCAGGTACTTAGAGGTGAGAGTGTGTGCTCCTTCCTGGGCATACAAGTGGAACTGGCATTGCAAGGGTGAATGTGCAGTGCAGTTCTAAACCAGGTACCTAAATACTGCTCAATTTCTCTTTACACTGGAAACAGACCTTGGCTCCAAAAGTAAAAGACCATATCATCGGGACAGACTTCCCTGCACGGTCTGCGGGACACGACTGAGGCAGGTACCCTTTCGGAACCGGACGACCGAACCTGGGCGAAGTTTCTTGCCACTAACATCTACACCTGCATTACCGCCATTGGACTGCTCCACACACGGCAGGTCGCCACATACATCGACCTCGGCACCGACGGTCTCTGCCAGACGCCGTCGGCCACATGAGACTACTCCCTTATCGTAGTGAGCTATACCATTATATGCCTGTAACCATCATAGTGGCATCTCGGATGAACAATTACCAGTTCCCCTAACACCAGTCCACGCAGTGACTGACAGAGGTAACTATTAACTGGCTCTCACGATGGACATGGACTATTGCCCATATGGTACAGATGCCGGAGACGCACTGAAACACCTACAGCAACACAAAAAAATAAAAAAAAAAACACAGGCCTGCTTCCTAGACGTGCTGTGTATTACGAGATGTCTGCATGCTCATACTATACTACGCCGCCGGACCCCAGGGTTGCCGGCTGAATGGCTGTGTTATCTCACTGGTATTTCATCTGATCACCATCCTATGCTGCCGGCCCTTGAGGGTTGTAGGCTATATGCTGTGTAAATGAAGTCTTGTACAATAAAGGTCTTTAAATATTAAAAAAAAATAATAATCGGGACAGACTTCCCTGTGCAGGGACAACTGCGCTGCTCTCCAGCATCACTGAAGCAGGCATGCACGACATTCATTCACACACTATTATTAAAGCACACTTTAAGGTAAACGGAGGGGTGTTACTATGGAAGACTGCATGGATTATACACCAGGGAGTCATCAGGCATCATCTTAAGAGATGTGTGTTTTGTCTTTCTGACCCCTACCATAAACGCCCTTTGTGTGAATTCTGTCAGATACCATATCTAAGCTATCTCTGTAAAGAATGTCAGATACCACACGTAAGATATTAATGAGTGAGCTCTGACTGACGCCGTGAGTAAGATCCTATTGAGTGACCTCTGACTGATGCCATTCGTAAGCTCTTAATGAGTGAACTCTGACCAAGCTGAAGCTCCTCATTCTATAAAAAGGACACAGACCCGACCAAATCTTTAGCAAAACTACAACAATGTTGTTTCTAGTCCTTTTGGGCTGAGTTTGAGGACAGTACGCATCCAGACCGCAGTACCAACAGTGGTTCCAACAGTACCCTCAAACATCCTATCATGCGTACAACTAGCCTTATAGTCCCACACTGCAACATCCTATTCGCAACCTGCCGGTCATAAAAGACAGCAATCTGGCGGAAGACCACAGGATTCTCACAAGAGGCAATGATTTTCTCCAGGCCCCCGCCACTAAAGTCCCACAACAATTCGGATCAACCTGCTCAAAATTCTTTAAAAATTGGACGTCCATCTCATCGGATGGATTGGTTTTGGATGTCTTTCGACACGGTCATACCCTAGAGTTTGTTCAGTATCCTCCAACTACCCCTCCTCCAAAGGTATTATATCGTCATCTGCCAGATCTCAAGAGGAAAATAAAAATTCTCCTTGCCAAATGTGCCATAGAAAAGGTGCCCTTACGTCAGCGCAATCAAGGATTTTATTCCCACATTTTCTTAATCTTAAAGAAATCAGGAAAATGGAGGCAGGTCTTGGATCTCCGGTTAATGAACAAATTCATCAAAAAATCTTTCAAGATGTTGTCTCTGCAGGACATCCTTCTTCTTATGGAAGAGGGGATTATCGGTCATCTCTTGGATCATCTCGATGCCCATTCAATCCAAGCATCGAAGATATCTCAGGTTCGAAGTGGCGGGCTGCCATTATCAGTTCAGAGTGCATCCCTTCGGTTTGACGTCAGCTCCCAGAGTCTTCACCAAATGCATGGCGCCGATAGCTGCCATTCTGAGATGCTCAGGTCACCAGGTATTCCCCTACCTGGATGATTGGTTAATAAAAGCTCCTTCATTTCAGGCAGCCAGGAACTCTACTCAAACTTGACGGAATCTCTTCCAGTCACTGTGTCTGTGCATCGTGGGTCTCCATTTTTGGTGAGCTGCCTGAGGTCCTCAAGCGACTCCTGTGCCTTCGGCCTGTGGGTCCTCCTGAGGGTCTTACTTTGCATTTTGAATTAAAAAACATGGGTTTTCCATTAGCGCATGACCCAAACACTGCCCATAATTCCTTACTTGAAAATACTGTCTAACTGTAAACATTAGAATGCAAGTCAAATATACTAAATAACAGCAAACAATTACAGTGTCTTTACTCACTACCATTGCTCCATTCACATAATCTACTTCCCACAAATTTGGAAATTAAAAGCCTGTCTTGACTTATTTTAATCCAGATTTCCTAAAATCATTTAAACCTGAATTTAAACGTATTATTCTTGTTTATATTGACCTTATTAAGCTTTACGTTGTGCGTACAAGAAATAACCACAAATCGCAATGAACATTCCAGTGTTTGAAATTTACAGAGTGAACAACCTCAAGCACATGCTTCCGAAGATCCGGCGTTATCTGAGAGTGTAAAGTGCAGTAAATCACTTCATCTCGTTGATGGGCTCCATGATAGAACAACATAACATAAAATACGTTTTGGAACTGTAACAGTGATGGAGGAAAAAAAGTGAGAGAGGATGTTGAGGTGGTGGGTGAGAGATGGTTGGGGCAAGGTGAGACAAAAGAAGGAAAGGATTGGAGGGCGGGAATGGAGAGGGGGGGGTTTCAGGGGGTAGGAGAAGGGAAGAGATGGACAGTGAGCATCATAAGGTCCAAGTACAGCAGCCCTCCTCTGTCCAGATATGTAAGATCGAAAAAGATCTAATTAATGTGTCATGCAGTACTTGACAAAGAGTTGTCAGGTCAAGGTTGAGATCTTTTAATGGGCACATCGTTAACACCAAGAGTTGGGTCCCCTGTAAGGTGCCACTAGTATCAAGTATGAGCAGTGTCAAGGGCCTTGGAAGGACCCTTCCCATGTCTCCAGAAATTCTCCAGACGCTCATTTAATCTTGCAAGAAGGACACCATTTTGTTCATTTCCTGAAGCCAGGAGTCGTATGATGGTCAATCACCCGTACGCCATAATCAGAGGATACACATCTGTGCAGCCATCTGGATTGTTGGCTGGTGATATCGGTGCATGGTACGGTGTCCTGAAGGAGGATCAGCTGGGGTGTGGTGGGTCCTCGAAGAAGAGGAACTGTTTTCCTAATTGTTGCTGTCCTAGAAGCCCAGTTTTGAGCCATTGAGGGGCTTTACCACAGCAGGTGGACAGTATTCCCTCCAAGACCCGCAGGGCCAGCAAGTAGAAGAGGGGGAATATAGAGGGCAGAGGACTTACTTGGGACAAGAGTGTTCTGTTTGCCTTTCTGTGTACTTGCAAGATTCTTCATTCTCTTGTTCTTTAAAATGCAGCGGGTGAAAAAGTGATAATGCATAATTAGGCTGTCCGGTTTTAGGTTTAAACCTATAATAACTGATAAAACCCCACTGAAAGAGAAATAGCCCTCACCAGTGAAAACATAAACACACTGAAAAAACACCTGCACACCCACAAACTAAATGCCATTCAAAGAAAGGAAAAAGAGAGTGACAGTTATTTTTTTTCTTCATGAATGTAACTTTGTTATTCAAGCTAGCAGTAAGAAAGGCTGGGCTAACATTATTCTGCTTGAGTTTTGTTGTTTAGGGATGCCACTAAAATATTGTTTCTTCTTTCTGTTTCTTTTTTCAGTTTTGTGGTCTTCGGTCTAAAGATGCAGGATTTAGAAGCATGTTTTAGGTCTTGTTTAATTATTTTATAAACTGTAGAGAATCAGGAAATATCAAAACCATATTTGATATTTTGGCTATGTTTGATTCTTTCTCTGCTAGGTAAAATGGCTGGTTTCATTTAAATCTTCCTTAATATGTGTCATCACATTTACTCAAAGAGAATGGGTAAAACCCCTTAATACATCAGCCCTTAGTTTCTAGTGAGTCAGTATTGATAGTAGGTGAATTGCCAACACCTCAGGCTTTAAATATTCAATGCAAGGTATAGTGACAAGTATATGTGAAAAGAGCGCTATCGCCAAGCATCTGGGAATGTGGTGAAAACATGTCACCAGACTTTTGGAAAACATGAACCGCAGTGTCACTTGGAATGTTCTGCAAAAAAGGTTCTTTCCAAGTTCAACAAAGATTGGAGTGATATTGTTTGTATTTGCAGTGAATCAGCTACGTACGGTGGAATGTTTAACATTATGCAGCATAATGTTAACCATTCCCCCGTTCGATAGTACTGTAACTAACAATGGTTATTATCAGCCTCTGTATTATTCAACCTTACGAGGAGGAGATGCTGATTCTTCTGTGGTATAAAATCAGGTTTGTGTTGCCTGAGAACCGCACCTTGTGTTCCTCAGAAGTGAATATGGTGCTGGTTGGCTTTGGCAATGGCTGTCGTGAGATAATTTAGCCCTACATGCGGGAAGAGCAGCACCTCTGGGCTTTCGGCTGCCTGATCTGAGAGTGCCTCTGGACTTAAGGCTACTTGGGCTGAGCGGCAACACTGGGCTGAGCGGCCTCTCTATGGACATCCAGCTGCCTGGTCTGAGTGGCACCTCTAGACTTCCGGCTGCCTGATCTGAGGGGCATCTTTTGACTTCCGGCTGCCTGGTCTGAGCGGCACCTCTAGGCTTCTGGCTGCCTGATCTGAGCGGCATCTTTTGACTTCCTGCTGCCTGGTCTGAGCAGCACCTCGGGGATTCTGGCTGCCTGGTCTGAACGGCACCTCGGGTCTTCCGGCTACCTGATCAGAGCGGTACCTCTGGACTTCCGGCTGCCTGATCTGAACGGCATCTTTTGACTTCTGGCTGCCTAATCTGAGCGGCATCTTTTGACTTCCGGCTGCCTGGTCTGAGCAGCACCTCGGGGCTTCCAGCTGCCTTGCCTGAGCAACACCTCCGGACTACTGACTGCCTGGTCTGAGCTCCTGGTGTGCATTGTGCAGTTGCAGCACACTTTACCTATGCAGTAAACGTGTACTGTATTGTGCACCTTCAGAATGACCTTTATAGCTTTTGTAATCACGTCCTTTGTCATGCCAGCCATCCATGCCTTAGTTGTTTGTGTACATGGCTTGTCTTGTGTTGTGCGCCTTATGCAGGTCCTGTCTGGGTTGTGCTCCTGTCCTTCCCTCTGTGGTGTTGTGCAGGACCACTTCTATGTTGTGCACCTTGTGTATACCTCCAAGACTTAGTTACTTGTGTCCTGTGCTCTGAGCTCTTGTGCTAGTCCTGTTGTGTATTGTGTACCTTGTGCTGGTGCCCCATGCCATAGCTAGTTGAGCGCACTGCCTGCCTGGTGTTGAGCGCCTTGTGCTGGTCCGGTCCTGTGTTGTGTGCCTTGTGCTGGTGCCCCATGCCTTAGCTAGATGAGCGCACAGACTGCCTGGTGTTGAGTGCCTTGTGCTGGTCCTGTCCTGTGTTGTTTGCCTTGTGCAGGTCCAGTCCTGTGTTGTGTACTTTGTGCTGGTGCCCCATGCCCCAGATGGTGTGGGCAGTATATCTGTCCTCTGCACCTCTTGCTGATGCCCCATGCCTTAGCTAGTTGAGCGCACGGGCTGCCCGGTGTTATGCGCCTTGTGCTGGTCCTGTGTTGTGTGCCTTGTGCTGGTGCCCCATGCCTTAGCTAGTTGAGTGCACGACCTGCCCGGTGTTGAGCGCCTTGTGCTGGTCCTGTCCTGTGTTGTGTGCCTTGTGCTGGTGCCCCATGCCTGAGCTAGTTGAGCGCACGGCCTGCTTAGTGTTGAGCGCTTTGTGCTGGTCTGGTCCTGTGTTGTGTGCCTTGTGCTGGTGTCCCATGCCTTAGCTAGTTGAGCGCACAGGCTGCCTGGTGTTGAGCGCCTTGTGCTGGTCCTGTCCTGTGTTGAGCGCCTTGTGCAGTTCCGGTCCTGTGTTGTGTACCTTGTGCTGGTGCCCCATGACCCAGATGGCGTGGGCAGTATATCTGTCCTCTGCACCTCTTGTTGGTGCCCCATGCATTAGATAGTTGAGCGCACGGCCTGCCTGGTGTTGAGCGTCTTGTGCTGGTCCTATCATGTGTTGTGTGCCTTGTGCTGGTGCCCCATGCCTTAGCTAGTTGAACCTTGTGCTGGTCCTGTCCTGTGTTGTGTGCCTTGTGCTGGTCCTGTCCGTGTTGTGCACCTTGTGCTGGTCTTGTCCTGTGTTGTGTGCCTTGTGCTGGTCTTGTCCTGTGTTGTGTACCTTGTGCTGGTCTTGTCCTGTGTTGAGCGCCTTGTGCTGGTCCTGTCCTGTGTTGTGTACCTTGTGCTAGTGCCCCATGCCCCAGATGGTGTGGGCAGTATATCTGTCCTCTGCACCTCTTGCTGGTGCCCCAAGCCTTAGCTAGTTGAGCGCCCGGCCTGCCCGGTGTTGAGCGCCATGTGCTGGTCCTGTCCTGTGTTGTGTGCCTTGTGCTGGTGCCCCATGCCTTAGCTAGTTGAGCGCACGGGCTGCCCGGTGTTGAGCACCTTGTGCTGGTCCTGTCCTGTGTTGTGTGCTTTGTGCTGGTGCTCCATGCCTTAGCTAGTTGAGCGCACGGGCTGCCTGGTGTTGAGCGCCTTGTGCTGGTCCAGTCCTGTGTTGTGTGCCTTGTGCTGGTGCCCCATGCCTTAGCTAGTTGAGTGCACAGGCTGCCTGGTGTTGTTTGCCTTGTGCTGGTCCTGTCATGTGTTGTGTGCCTTGTGCTGGTGCCCCATGCCTTAGCTAGTTGAGTGCACGGGCTGCCTGGTGTGATGCACCTTGATCTGGTCCAGTCCTGTGTTGTTTGCCTTGTGCTGGTCCTGTCCTGTTTGCCTTGTGCAGGTCCGGTCCTGTGTTGTGTACCTTGTGCTGGTGCCCCATGCCCCAGATGGTGTGGGCAGTATATCTGTCCTCTACACCTCCTACTGGTGCCCCATGCCTTAGCTAGTAGAGCGCACGGCCTGCCCGGTGTTGAGCGCCTTGTGGTGGTCCTGCCCTGTGTTGTGTGCCTTGTGCTGGTCTTGTCCTGTGTTGAGCACCTTGTGCTGGTCCTGTCCTGTGTTGTGTGCCTTGTGCTGGTCCTGTCCTGTGTTGTGTGCCTTGTTGTGGTCCTGTCCTGTGTTGTGTGCCTTGTTCTGGTCCTGTCCTGTGTTGTGTGCCTTGTGCTGGTCTTGTCCTGTGTTGAGCACCTTGTGCTGGTCCTGTCCTGTGTTGTGTGCCTTGTGCTGGTCCTGTCCTGTGTTGTGTGCCTTGTTCTGGTCCTGTCCTGTGTTGTGTGCCTTGTTCTGGTCCTGCCCTGTGTTGTGTGCCTTGTGCTGGTCCTGTCCTGTGTTGTGTGCCTTGTGCAGGTCCTCTCTGCTCTAACATCCATGCCCTAACTGGTTGTGTGGAGTCAATCAATCCAGTTTTGTAAAGCACAGCTAATCGTCCATGAGGGTCTCAAGGCCCTGTGGGGCAGAGGGGGTGCAGCCGATCAGACTAAGTGCTGAGTTAATCTGAGGAGCCAGGTCTTGAGGACCTTCCTGAATTGCGTCAGTGAGGGTGATTTCCGGGGGTAGATGGGCAGGGTGTTACATGTCTTGGAGGCGAGGTAGGAGAAGGACTTTCCTCCGGTTCTGGTCTTGCAGATTCGTGGGACCGGTAGCCTGGGAAAATTGGGCGGAGCGGAGCTGTCTGTTGGGTATATGGAGTGTGAGGCTGTGATTCAGGTATATGGATCCGGTGTTGTGAAGGGCCTTGTATGCATTGTGAGGAGTTTGAAGGTTATCCTTCTGTCGAATGGGAGCCAGTGGAGAATGCATAGGTTTTGAGTGATGTGGCTGCGACGGGGGATGTTGAGGATTAGTCTTGCTTCAGCGTTCTGGACATTCTGGAGTCTTCGGAGGAGTTTCTGGGTGACGCCGGCGTAGGATGCTTTGCCGTAGGTGAATCTGCTGCTGATGAGGGCATGGGTGACTGTCTTCCTGGATTCGGTAGGGATCCATCTGAAGGTCTTTCAAGGCAGGCAGTGTATTGATTGTTTATCTGGCGGTCCATTGTTGTGAGTGAGGAGTCCAGTACGATGCTGAGGTTTCCTGCGTGGTTCGTGGGGGTAGGGTGCCTTCCTAGAGCAGAGGGGCACCAGGATACGTTCCAAGCGGAGGGGTAGGCTCCCAGGATGAAAGAGAACTTCTGTCTTGTCCGAGTTGTGCTTCAGGCAGCTGTCCTTCATCCAGGCGGCAACAGTTTTCACAACTTTGTGGAAGTTGCTCCTGGCAACAGTGGGTTCTTTGGTGAGGGAGAGGTTCAGCTGGGTGTCGTCGGCATAGGAGACGATGTTGAGCCCATGGTTCCTGACAATAGCTGCGAGGGGGGCCATATAGACGTTGAAGAGGCTTCTCAGTCAGTTTCGAGAGGTACAGTGGGAGTCTAAACCATTGTGTTCTGCCAGTGTGGAAGGAGCAGATCCTGTTGAGGGCCTTGTCTCAGATACCAGTGCTCTGGAGTCTTGTGGCTAGGGTGTGGTCGGAGACAGTGTTGAAGGCCGACAAGAGGTCCAGTAGGACGAGGGTCGTGGTTTTGTGCTGATCGTGGAGGGAGTGGATGTCATCGATGGTGGCGAGGAGGGTGGTCTCGGTGCTGTGATTGCTTCGGAATCCGGATTGGGAGATGTCCAGGACGTCGTTGGTTTTGATAAAGTCGGTGAGCTGGCCATTGATGGCTTTTTCGATTACTTTGGCTGGGAAGGGGAGAAGGGAGATGGACTGGAAGTTCTTGAGGTCCGTCGGGTCTGCGTAGGATTTCTTCAGGAGGGGGTTAATCTCGGCGTGTTTTCAGTCATTGGGGAAGGTGGCGGTCTTGATGGAGCAGTTGATGGTTTGGCATAGCTCGGGTGCGATGGCGGATGTGGCTCTGTGGAAGATGTTGTGCAGCCAGAGGCCCGAAGGTGCTCCGGAGTGGATGCTTTTCATGGTCTTTATGGTGTTGTCCGTGGTGAGTGGGGACCAGCTGTGCGGTGTCGGTTGTGGTGGTTGATGGCGTGGTGGGGTGGTCCTGGGTATCAAAGTTGATAGTCTTGATCTTGTGGTAGACGGTGCTGAGTATGTTGTAGATGTCTTGGGAGGGTGGGACGTCTGTGGCCTCGATGTTGTATTTGGCAAACTCCTTAATGATGCTGAACAGATCTTTCTAATTGTGCACGTTGTTGGTGATTCTGTCTTGGAGGACCTTATTCCTTGTTTGTTGAGGAGATGGTGATGTGCGGTAGTGGCTGCTTTGAAGGCGGCGTGGGCTTCTGGGGTTTTGTTGTTCCTCCATGTCTTCTCGAGTCATCTACAGGTGCGTCTGGACTCTTGAAGCGCAGGATGAACCAGCTTGCTTTCTTGACGTGTTGTTTGCCAGTGGCTTTTCTGAAGGAGGGTAAGGGTTTCAGCGCAGTTTGTGATTCATTGGTTGATGTTGCGTGCTGTGGTGTATGATGTAGTCGGTGGATGTGAGGGCTTGGGGAGCGATTAGGACAACAATGGCGTTGGTGAAAGAGGCACGGGTACCGGGTGGTAGACGAGGATGCTGCAGAAGCTTGTTTTCGGGTTGGTCTAGATCTGGAATTGGAGGTGTTCCATGTTGGTCGTTGGTTCGTCTGAGTGGATGGTCAAGCAGAGGGAGCGTTTGTGGAGGATAGCGATCCCTCCTCCTGGCTGGATGTGACAGTCCTTGTGGATGATCTTGTAGCCATCAGGGATGGCGGTGGCTATGTCTGGCGCTGAGCTGGAGTTCGTCCAGGTTTCCATCAGGAAAACGATGTTGGAGCGAGGCAGCGTTGAGGAGGTCCCAGATCACTGTGGCGTGTTTGTTAAGGGATCGTACTTTGAGGAGGATGCACTTGAGAGGCTTGGGTGCCGTGAGGATCGGTAGGTTGGGTGAGGGAGCCAGGGTACGGAGGTTGGGGAATGTGAGGCTGCAGTGAAGGCTGGATAGTGGGCCGTGGGTGTTGGTCGGCGTCTAGAGCTGGCAGTTGTTGTTGAGTCTGGAATTAAGATAGTGGAAGATGCTAGTGTCTTAGCGGTGGGGGGGTCAGAGGACAGGGTCCCGGCGCTCGGCGCTGTCAGGTCACAGATGGGTGCAGATGGGCTTGCCTTTGACCCACCAGTGCACAGGCCTTTTGGTGGCCGCCATTAAGTAGTGTGAGGGGGAGGGCTGGTCAGCTGGGAGGTGGGAAGCAGGGAGCCGGAATAACGGTGTGCTGGAGGGGCAAGGGGCCGCAGGGGGTCGGCAGTGGTGGGAAAAAAAGAGGCAACAAGAGTAAAGAGGCATGTTGGACTTGGCCCTTCTGGCAGGTTCACCCCTAATCGTTTTGCTTTAATATATGACTTGGTGTTAGTTGTTTTTAGCTTCTGCACACTTTAACACTGTGTCCCAGTGTAAAGTGCGTGCGCACTCTGAGTGCATGTTGTGAGATTGGCCTGCCCTCCCCTAGGAATGCATCGGGAATGTAGGTGTCCATGGTAGTTCCTGATGCGTGGGGAGTGCAGGGTCGAGTTTGGTATGTGCGAACTCGTGTGATTAAATGCTGCGCGATGATGCGTGCGGCGTTAATGTGTCTAGTGTGGAAGTGCCACTTCTAGAAGCTGGCATGTCTGTGTTATAAATGTGAAGTGACTGTCTGGCTTGTGATTGGCTGGAGCTGGCTGGTGTGCCTGGCTCCAGGAATCAGGATGGGTCTGCCCCGGTGGTGAGTGGAGAGATCTGCATGCAGTGATCCTGCTCGACCTCAGTGCGGCCTTCGACACCGTCAACCATCAGCTCCTCATCCAACGACTCATGAGCGTCGGTGTGGAAGGAACTGCTCTGTCCTGGATATCGTCCTTTTTGAGTCAACGCTCCTTTCAAATCTGGGAGAACAACACCTGCTCCTCCGACACTCCCCTCCAATGTGGCGTGCCTCAGGGCTCCTCCCTGAGCCCCACATTATTTAACATCTACATGTCCCCATTGGAGGAGGTTGTTATCCCGTTCGGAGTGAGCATCGTCAGCTATGCCGACGACACTCAGTTAGTGGTGTCCCTTTCTCATCCGAAACAACAACCTGCGGACCTTTACAACTGTCTGACGCAGATACAAGGATGGATGAATAGATCGTCTCTGAAACTCAACGGCTCAAAGACTGACATTCTCCTCCTTGGCCAGAAGGGACCCCCTTCACTTCATAACATCTGGCCACCCTGTTTAGGCCCGATCCCAGATCCGAAACCAGAGGTAAAAAGCCTGGGTGTCTGGCTCGATAAGGAATTATCTTTTGCAACACAGGCAAAAAAGGTAGCCGGTACGTGTTTTGGACTGCTCAGGTCAATTCGAAAGATCCTGCCCCTACTCCCCCACAACTCTCAAAAACTGCTGATCCAAGGACTGATTCTTTCTAGGCTCGACTTTAGTAATTCCATCTACTTAGGGGCCCCAGAGGCAACCCTGAATAAACTACAAAGGGTCCAAAATGCAGCTGCCCGGATCCTTACTAACACCCCGGCCAGAGCCTCAGCCAAACCAGCGCTGAAGTGTCTCCATTGGCTTCCGGTTAGAGAACGTGTGATGTTCAAGGCCCTCTGCCTAGCACACAGATTGCTCCAAACCAATGGTCCCCCAAGCCTAAAAAATTTTATCAAACCATACAAAGCCCCTAGATCCCTCCGCTCCGACCAGGAACACCTCATTGTCACCCCCAGAATTAAGATGGCCCGAACAGGAGGAAGACGTTTCTCGGTTCACACCGCACGTGTCTGGAACGCCTTACCGCACTACCTGAGAACCGAATCCAGCTACCTACGGTTCAGGAAGCAATTGAAAACCCACCTCTTCCCTTAAACTGTCCTCTCCCCTTCCCTTGCTGACTCCTAGTTGTACTGATTTTAGCGCTGGGATACTTACGGGTGACTACGCGCTCTATAAAATGAAATAATAATAATAATAATAATAATAATGGCTAGGAGGAGTGAACCTGGGACCTGAATAGGGCTAGGCTTTCCCCCCACAATTCTGGCTCCGCCCCCTGTGGTGCGACTGATGACCCTAGCCTGTTTATGGGGAGAGGGGCTGAGCACAACAGAGTGCTCCAAAACTAGTTGCATCTGGTTTTCCCTTAACCATGCAGCATGAGATAAAGGATTGATGTGTATAAAAAGGGGCTGTGACCCCATGTAAAATGTTCTCTTCCTGATCCTACCTTGAGGGGGCCTGCTGCTGCTGGGCGCCAGGAGGACCACCACTGGGGACTACCTCCCTGCCTGGAGGGCCCTGTGAGCTGGCCCCTGGGCCCAGCCTTTGCCCCCCCCACCTCCTACAAGACTTTCCTGGACTTCCTTTTGCCTTTGCTTTTCATCCTAGGAGGACTGCTGGGGGCCTGCAGCGCAGAGAGGCTGCTTGGGGATCCCCCCTTGTTGCTTCATTCAAGAGCGCAGGTGCTCCCCTGCGCCTGCGTTATTTAAAATACACGCGTGCTTACCCCATATTTTGCCGAGTTTTGAGGCACGGGTGACGCCCCGCGATTTCTCTGAGCTTGTGATACCCCTGGCGGGTGCCCACCCCGCCAGGGACTTTATATTTAATTGTACCGGGAGCCTACCCAGTGTTGAAATCACCACCGGCCCGGGACACCCCGTGACGGCATTCCCCGCGCCGCGCTTGGATTGGTGGAGGCCAGGAGCAAAGCAGGAAGCAGACGAGAGCCTACCCCGCGCTCCTGCGCCACAGAACGGAAGCTGGCGTCTCTCCCTTGGGGCTCCCAAGAGTGAGGGAGAGCCCCGGAGTGCAGCGGAGGAGGGTGGAGAGAGAGCCACGAGGAGCGGTAGCTCTTGTGCAGCAACCGCCAGCAAGTCCCCGGTGAGGGAAAGCCCCGAAGCAGAGTACCGGCGTGAAGAGCACCGGCACCGAGAGGAAGCAGCCGGTGAGTGCCGACGGGCCGGGGGGAGCTCCGAAGAGGGCTCGTGGAGCCTGAGAGAGGCCCAGTTGTAATTAGAGCACACAAGGGCTCCGGGGGCCATTGTTTCGCGAGTGCCCAGAGCGGGACTCCAACGCCAGAGTCTTTGTCGATTTCACAGCCCACAAGGCTCACAGGGGTATTTCTGGCAGATAGAGCCTGAAAGGCTCCAACAAGTGGGGGCATTTGTATTTTCATCCACGAGGTTCCAGCACACAGTATAGTTATTCAGAGCCCACGAGGCTCCAATGATTCCGGGCATTTCTGGTGGTAGAGCAGCTCCGGCTGGCAGCGGGCCACTCCCACCGTCGTGGCAATATTTTTGGCTAATTTGAGCCTACGTGTCTCCTACATCTACGGGGGCATCTTTGTGTTCAGAGCCCTAGAGGAGAGCCAGGAGGCACGCTGGTGCCAGGCTCAGTTACCCAGCTGCCCAGCACTTAGTGGGCAGCTGCACCGTTTAGGCCCTTGCGCATTCTTCTTTGGCTGCCTGCGCAGCCAGCCCAGACAATCTGGACGTTGGGCCTGTGAGCCCCTGAGAGGCCAAGGTGGCCTGGGGTCAGTTATGTGATTTGTGCGCAAATATGATTACTTGCCTAATGTGATTTCTGCATTATATGCAATGCTTTTTGCCTATACCTCTAAACGTATTTTTATGCTTAGGAGGTTGTTTTTCCTAGTATAAGTTATGCTAGTTATGTTATGTTATGTTATGTTATAGAGCTTTTATATAGCGTGCAGCTACTCACAGGGAGTGTCCCGACGCTTTCCACCCTCAACTCATAATGAAATAACACAACACAGCTAAAAACAGGCAACAGAACGGAACAGAAAAGACGATGGGCAGTAAAAACAGACTAAGAGTTAAAAAGCCAGGTCTTCAGGCCCCTCCTAAACTGGAGTAAATTAACAGTTCATACAGTTCATAGTTCCCTGCGTGATATATGCCTAAGGTGGTTAGGATTGCGTAGTGTGTACTTACCTTTTACCAGTGGTTACTGGTTGTGTGCTACATTTGCTATTTGGTGCTACAATTATTCTATGTTCTAAGTGCGATTCCTACAAAGTGCTATTTCTACAAAGTGCTAGTTCTACCAAGTGCTTATTCCTGACAGTTGTCCATGTGGCCCTGACCTGTGTATATAATCCCCTGTAAATTCCGCCCGCGCCAGTGGCACAGTGTAAATTGTGTGTTTGTTATCTAATGTGTTTGGTATAATACAAAGGCAATTTCTATATATAACCTTGTGTGGAGTTTCCTTTGTGGTGGGCCTTGGGTGTTGTTGCTGGGTGCACGCGCAAACGCTTTACACATCATTCCTGGATAGGCCTGACTGCTCGTGCCAAGCTACCAAGGGGGGGAGCAGGGGTTATTTTTGTCGTATAACTTCCTTGCCCTGACCTAGAATGGTGGTTTCTGCCTGGCTTTGACGCAAGCCTCAGCCAACCGGAAATTCCCATTTCTAACATTGGTAATCAGCAGTGGGAAATTGGACTTGCGTTTGCGCTGTACCGCAGCAGCAACTGGCTGCACCACAAAACTCTGCATTTTAGATAATCACATTTTGGGGATTATTGTTTTTTTGAAGTTCCATTATTTCCTCTCGTAAGAGTGTCATTTTCAGATTGTGTACTCTTGCTTCAGCTCAGACATTTAAGTTCCCTGTGTTGCCCGTGCCTGTGAGCATCCTGCCAAGATGGAATCTGCTTTTAATTTCTGGGGTCTGTTTATGCATGAGTTGGAGTTTTGTGAAGAGAGAGACATCGAAATGAATGAGTCAGACACCCAGCCCAAACTTACGGATAACCTAACCCAATGGCAGAAGGATGACTGGGAACGTGAGCACAGTGAGGAGAGGGCCCGGGCCTCGCACCATGGGGGTGGTGGGTCTGAGGGGAGCCCTTAAGAGTCTGAAGAGGAGGAAGAAAATGACAGTACATGGACGCCAGTACATAGTGAAGACCCCATAGATAGGGAGTCCCTTGCTGGGTCCAGTGTTGGAGGCAGTGCCTCATCCCTTTCCCTGTCCCCAGAGGAGTGGGTAGATAGGAGGGAGGAAAGGGAGCACCAGCTGGCTTTGGAACAGCTCAGGTTAGAGCATGCCAAGCTGATGGCGCAGCCAAGCTGATGGCGCAGCTGGGTGTTAAGGAGAAAAAGCTAGAGACTGAGAGGGTCTTAGCGCAGGAGAGGATAGAGGAGGCTGAGAGGGCCTTCCTCAGAGAGAGAAATTAGCTCTGGAGGGTAGATTATCCCCTGCGCGCAGTTATAGTTTTCCGGATTCCCCAGGGAGGGTTGAGTCCAGTGGTGGCAGCGATATAGACTTCAGTGCAGGAAGTCCCATTCCCAGTTCCCAGAGTATGGTACCTGTTTCCCAAGAGGAAGAGTACAGGTTGAAGTTCAGGAACCATAGGAAACCACCTCACCAGCGTTGGGTGTATTTTGTGGATGACTGTTCGGATGCAATGGAGTATTGGCTGGCGACTAACCCGGACGATGAGAGGGACGGATTAGTGAATATGTTTCTCAAAGAGCAGTTGCTCAGTATTTGTTGTCCAGGGTTGCGCCAGCACCTGTTGAGGTATAACTCCTTTTGTCCTTGGGCGCTTGCAGAGGAAGCAGAGCGCTGGGAAAGTGCCAAAGGTTCTGAAGAGTCATTGGTGAGTGATTCCAAAAGTAGTGGTTCAGGTATCTTCCAGCCCAGCGTGGTGGAAGAGGTTCAGAGTAGTCCAGCTAGGTCCCAGAGTAGTGAGAGGGGTGAAGGGGCTTACAACCTGTCTCAGTGGAGTAGGAGTGAGTGTGTGACTGAGAGTCCCCAGACGCCCGAAGCCTTGTCTCAGCGCCTGGATGGTTTCTTGAGGGAACACCAGGGTGGGAACCTAGACTGTCCTGTTAGTCCATTTGAGGAGGATCACCTAGTGTATAGAGGACTTGGAGCGTCTGTACCTAGAGCTCCAGTGGTTCTAGTGTCCGGCAGTGTCACTCCAGTTGGGAGGGCACAGGAGTCCGAAGTGAGGAGTGAATGGGGGATGTGTTCCCCAGTGGAAGAACCAGTGGACCAGGGAATAGCCAGTTGAGCTAGATTCCCTTGAGGGGACCCGGGTGACACCACTTCTGTTCCGGGGGATTTTCTCGCACTGTCAGATGGACAGGGGACGGCAGATCTGCACCAGACAGACGGTCACACAACATATGAGTCATGTGTTAGCCTCAGGGGGATGGTGTGTAAGTCTCCAGAAGTCCTGGAGTGCCAGGCAAGTATTCCGCAAATGGTTTTAGACCAGAGGTTGGGAGGCCAGGTTCAGGATCCGCCTGACCTGGAGGAAAGGACGTCTGTAACCAGTGTCCTGACTGGTTCACCTTCGAGGGGCACCACTCCAATTGGGAGGGTGCAGAACTCTGGAAGGGGGTACAGAGGATGGGAGTCCTCGCCTCTGACCCTGGTGCAACCTGAGGGGTTAAACCCTAGGTTGGGAGAGTGGTGTTCTATGGGTACCCCTCGAAGGAGGAGAGGGCGGAACCCTAGAAGGAGAGGTAGGGGAAGGAGAGCCTCACCCGTAACTCCTGGTCCGCCTGAGGGTGTAGACCCTAGGCTGGAGAACCAGTGGCAGTCTAGCCCTGTCCTGAGGAGAGTAAGAGTGGAGAATGGCTACTATGTACCCTTTTTAGAAGGGCCATCAAAACCCACTTGTTCATCTCTGTAGGCTAATATCCCCCTCTGTCAGCTATGATCTGTTGTGTTGTTGCATATGATCAGGCGCCAGGACGCCCCTTTGCTGGGGCAGCTGTTGCGCCTAATAAATGTTATTAACATAACATAACATAACATAACAGGAGTTACTACCCTCCACTCTGTGCATAGGCAAGGGCCAGTGGCACCTGGGTGGCCGAGGGCCTGGTCCTGGCCGCGGACAGCTTGGGAGTACCAGTGGGGTAGCCCAGTTGTTCCAGACAGCGTTTTTAGAAGGAACCCCATGGGTTCACCGTGGTGTAAAACAGGAGGGTGTCCCTGCAGTTGCCGGCCCACGTCCGTGTTTTATCGCCAAAGCAGGGAAGCCCATCACGGTGGTGATTGGTCTGCCCTGCGTTTTGGCTGGAAGGGTGTTGTGTTGGACTTGGCCTTTCTGACAGGTTCACCCCTAAGCGTTTTGCTTTGATATGTGACTTGGTGTTAGTTGTTTTTGGCTTCTGCACACTTTAAAACTGTGTCCCAGTGTAAAGTGCGTGCGCACTCTGAGTGCATGTTGTGAGATTGGCCTGCCCTCCTATAGGAATGCATGGGGAATGTAGGTGTCCATGGTAGTTCCTGATGCGTGGGGAGTGCAGGGTCGAGTTTGGTATGTGCAAACTCGTGTGTTTAAATGCTGCGCGATGATGCGTGCGGCATTAATGTGTCTAGTGTGGAAGTGCCACTTCTAGAAGCTGGCATGTCTGTGTAATAAATGTGAAGTGACTGTCTGGCTTGTGATTGGCTGGAGCTGGCTTGTGTGCCTGGCTCCAGGAGTCAGGATGAGTCTGCCCCGGTGGTGAGTGGAGAGATCTGCATGCTGATGGGAGGGAGGAGTGCACCTGGGACCTGAATAGGTCTAGGCTTTCCCCCCACAATGCTGGCTCCGCCCCCTGTGGTGTGACTGATGACCCTAGCCTGTCCTGTGAATGGGGAGAGGGGCTGAGCACAACAGAGTGCTCCAAAACCAGTTGCATCTGGTTTTCCCTTAACCCTGCAGCCTGAGACAAAGGATTTATGTGTATAAAAAGGGGCTGTGACCCCATGTAAAATGTTCTCTTCCTGATCCTACCTTGAGAGGGACCTGCTGCTGCTGGGCGCCAGGGGGACCGCCAAAGGGGACAGTCTCCCTGCCTGAAGGGCCCTGTGAGCTGGCCCCTAGGCCCAGCCTTTGCCCTCCCACCTCCCACAAGACTTTCCTGGACTTCCTTTTGCTTATAGCGCCTGGGAGCGCTTTGCTTTTCATCCTAGGAGGACTGCTGGGAGCCTGCAGGGCAGAGAGGCTGCCTGAATCCCCCCTTGTTGCTTAATTTCAGAGCGCAGGTGCCCACCCTGCGTCTGGGTTATTTAAAATACATGGGTGCCTACCCCATATTTTGCTGTGTTTTGAGGCCTGGGTGCCACCCCGCGATTTCACTGAGTTTGTGATACCCCTGGCGGGTGCTCAACCCGGCAGGGACTTTATATTTAATTATAACGGGAGCCTACCCCGTGTTGAAATCACCGCCCGCCTGGGACACCCCCGGAACGTCATTCCCCGCGCTGCGCTGGGATTAGTGGAGGCCGGTAGCAAAGCAGGAAGCAGACGGGAGCCTACCCCGCGCTCCTGCGCCACAGAACGGAAGCTGGCGTCTCTCCCTTGGGGCTCCCAAGAGTGAGGGAGAGCCCCGGAGTGCAGCGGAGGAGGGCGAAGGGAGAGCCCCGAAGAGCAGGTGCTCTCGTGCAGCAGCCGCCAGCAAGTCCCCGGTGAGGGAGAGCACCGAAGCAGAGTACCGGCGAGAAGAGCACCGGCACCGAGAGGAAGCAGCCGGTGAGTGACGACGGGCCCTGGGGGAAGTTCCGAAGGGGGCTTGTGGTGCCTGAGAGAGGCCCAGTTGTAATTAGAGCCTACAAGGACTCCGGGGGACATTGTTTCCCGAGTCCCCAGAGAAGAACTCCAACCCCAGAGTCTTTGTCGATTTCAGAGCCCACAAGGCTCACGGGGGTATTTCTGGCAGATAGAGCCTGAAAGGCTCCAACGTGTGGGGCATTTGTATTTCGAGCCACGAGTCTCCAGCACACAGTATAGTTATTCAGAGCCCACGAGGCTCCAATGATTCCGGGCATTTCTGGTGGTAGAGCAGCCCCGGCTGGCAGCGGGCCTCTCCCACAGTGGTGGCCACTTTTTTGGTTAATTATAGCCTACGTGGCTCCTACATCTACGGGGGCATCTTTTAATCAGAAAAGGACACTAGGTGCACAACCTAAAGTGAACACACTGATATTGGCTTAGCAAATGGGGTGGTGCACCTGGGTGAGTGGGGAGCCCTAGAACCACTCAATGTTTGGTAGAAAAACTACCAAATAACATGAATTACAAGTATAGCCAATGCACTCAAGAGTAAAACATATGTTCAGTGACATTCAAACAAATAAACAATGTACAAAGCGACAGAGAGATGTAGGAATCTCCAGTGGGAGAGTAGTCCGATGGAGTCCTTTATTAAGTAAAACAGCCAGCCGACACGTGTTTCATCGCTATTGCGAATCCTCAGGGCTGAAAAAACAAATAGATAACAATGGAGCATCTAATATGCGACTAGTGGACACAAAGATGCTACAATATTTACAAAAACAGATTCTCTCAGCTTCCACTGTGTGAGATGTAAGTATATTTACATTGTTGGGGTCATGTGCAGCCCAACACATTCGTGTCGATAGTGCTCCTACAGCGTCATCTTAAAGGAGTGCTGGTGATCAAGTGAACATGTGAGTCTGAGAAAGGATCTATATTTCCCTCTTAATCAGTGACAGTACGTGTTTTGCCACTGCAAAAGACAAATTATATAATCTAAAAAGTTGCGGGTGCAATTTATTGTGTCCGACTCACTCATACTGTGTGCAGGTTGTGATGACGCCAATTTGCGTGACCGTTTGAAAAGGATTGCACATACCTATATGTGGCTGTGTTACACCAGGAGGTCTATCAACAAATGACAGAATGGGAGGAAAGACCCATCAATATAATATCATATGTGAAAAACTACGGCAACAAGGAAAACAAAGTCATATCAATCAAATAATATTATGAAGCTCACCTCTCAGCTGGTGATACTTCCGACCCAGCCGGGCCCGTGACCATGGATGAAGCAATATCAGTGAAGAAGCTGCCGACCTGTAAAGGGGCCATACGTATACAAATTAAGATCTAAGTTGGAGACAGCATCCACAGGAAACTCGAGCCCAAAGTGTATGTTTTTGAAATGGGCTCTACCAGAAAATTACATAGACTACTTAAACGCTCTAGATACCTCATGATCATTAGAGCAGCTTAAAGCATAAGTGTTAGACCTGTCAGCCCTAGGGTGGCCTTTCCCTGTATTTTTTGCCCTTGCCTCATTTTTCACACCTACTTTTTGTTGGCTTAAGGACTCTGGCACCCTCCCATTGCTAATCAATGCCAGGGTGCAGGTGCTCTCTTCCCCCAACATGGCTGCCACTGACCCCTGCTACTGCAGCGTGGTCTGTTTAGGTGCACTCTAGTAGCCAGGAGCTGGCTGGAACCCTTAAACAATGTTGCCATATCAGCCTGCCAGCCTGCCAGCCTGCCCATAGCTAGAATGAGGGAAGCTCCTGGAACCTTCCAGAATAGGGGAGGTGATACCAACTGCCACTGCCAACTGCCAACTGACACTATATAAGGAAAAGGAGGGAAACCTTCTAGTCAGATGGGGCATCACTGACCTGGGGAACCCATACAAGAGTTTAGGCGGGAGGGCCTAGTGAGGAACCTATGCTACTGGGAGTGACAGGATTTAGGTGCTGCCTCTTAAGCTGGGTGAGGTGTCCCAAGCTAGCCCCCCTGATCTGGCCCAGTGATAGGGAACCCCAGGGTCCATCTGCAGTGACTGAGGAGAAATTCTTCAAGCCTTCAACTCAGAACCCCCCCCCCCTCTCAACAACTTCAAGTAACCAGCAACTAAGGGCGCAGAACCATCCAAGCGCCAAGAAGTCTATTTCTCCTTGACCAGAGACTGCTGGGGTGATCAACCAGGTACTGGACTTGTGCTGCCCTGCGCATACCCTGCTTTCAGCTGGGCCCACTTTGCCCTACCTGCCTCCCCCTGACTGAACTGTTTTGCTGTCTTGGTCAAACTGTGTGAAAAGCGCTATATTCTGCTTCCCCTGTCCAGCGCTGTATTGAAGACTGCCTGCCCTGAGCTAACTGAGCCCCCGTGGTTCAAGCGCTGTGATCCTGAGGCGCTTCTCACCTCAACAAGCATCCTGCCCTGTGAGGCGCCGCAGTTGCCCCCACGCGCTCACCTGCTTCGGTGTAAAGCGCTGTGACCAGCCCCCGAGGCGCCTGAAGGGACCGCATCATCATCGCGGCATCGGCGCCGCCTTTGCGGCACCTCCGAAGTGCCCCCGGCCTGTCCTGTGGCCACCTGCATCTGCGCAGTGTCCAGCGCTGAGATAATCCCCCCCTCGGCAGCCCCCGTATGCCAGGAGAGGGCCGCCGCCGAAAGTGAGCTGGGCGTGGTAGGCCGAAGTCAGTGCGCACCCCACGTGACATGGGAGCTCCTTCGGCCCGCCCCCGAGGGCCGCGCTACCATTGGTTCTGGCTGGCGCACCCTCGAGGCGAAGCAAGCCCAGCCCCTGCCTCGTCCCCAGCGCCGGTGCCCTGAAGCTGAGCCTGCACCGCGCTGGGACGAGGGCAGCCACGAGAGGGTTGGAACCCCCCTCTCCTCTGCTGAACCCGACGCAAGGGCCCTGGAGGGCAGAAGTGAGGTAACCCCCTGGGGAGGAGGGCGGTATGCCGGGAGAGGCCCGAGGTCGCCCCTCCCCCGGGGTGCTCCGAGACTGGGCCCTGTTGGCCCCCTTCCCCCCTGCAACTGTGCCTCAAGAGACCATATTTACAAGCCTGAAGTGTTTAGCGCGCACCGTATTTACAAGCCTGAAGTGTTTAGCGCGCACCGTATTTACAAGCCTGAAGTGTTTAGTGAACCCCGTATTTACAAGCCTCAAGTGTTTAGTGTACACCGTATTTACAAGCCTGGAATGCTCTAAGTGTACCGTATCCACAGGCCTGATTTTCTCCTAGTGCACCCTATGTACAAGCCGGTTAATGAGAGGGAGCTTCACTTCACTGTACTGAGTTTTCTTGCAGAGGTGGGCTTCCATAGTATTCTGATGATCTGATCGAGGTCGCAAGCCGACCTGTATTCACAAGAAGAAAGGCTTGTCACAAATAAGTAAAGGTTGTGTTCTTTGGAGTTCCTTGTTGGACTGATAAGTACTTGCTGATATGTTGTATTACCTGTAAGGAAAAGCGTCCATGAGAGGTTCTGATGTGATATTTAAATGCATTACCATAGTCGCTTCTTGTAGGATCCTCCAGGTTAATACAGTTACCCCATTGCCTGTCAGAGAGTTTGATACGACAGGCGGGGTCAGTTAGTGTTTCACGGCTAGATGATCTGGTTAGTAAACTAATGAAATGTTCACCTATTTATAGGAGATGTAACTGGAACGTAATTCATGAAAAGTCTCAATGTGATGCTGACGAATTAATAATGCAACGCTCTATTTGAAAGCTTATATAAAAGATCTTGATTCTTTCAAATACAACTTCTGGTGTGGTCTCCATTATTGCGCCACTGTGTCTTACATTGGATGTGTGCGTTAAGTAGCTGCTTTACACACAAGCCCCTGGCTGCCTTGCTGCTCGTGCCATGCTACCCCCTTTAGCGCTGGTAACCCCGGTCTCACAATAAGTATGCTGGGAGAAATGACAAGTTTCCGAAGACTCTACTATACAACCAAAAAGCTTTGCATCCCGAAATAGAGACCAATGCTTACCCCTGTATGCAACTTAAAACATAAATGTGCTGTGAGAAAAAACAAGTTGTTGTGGCTCTACTGTACCAACAGAAAACATGGCATCCAAAAATAGAAACCAAAGCTCACCCCTGAATGCGTTTATAATCCGTTGTCAAGGTTCTGCGAGTAAAATCCAATCGGCACTTTTATATAAAGTGTATTCGAGCGTAAATAAATATCAAGAACTGTAGGATCAAGAATTAATAATCTAATTAGAATGCCGTGTTACAAACACGTAGTTTGGCCAGTCACATATTCGTATTGAAAACGTTAGGCTCTCTTACCTCACGGGGTTCCACGCTGCTATTGTGCAGCTTCGATTTGGGTACGACCCACTTCTGTGAAAGAACGCCCGATACTAGGAATAAATCAGAGTAAGGGTACGTAAGTCACACACTACTCTTAAGTAGACTGTCCCTAGTTAAGATAGGACAGGTAGTCCAGGGGTTCTGAGGAAAACAGCACTCACCTGGTATGTGCTGCAGCGTTGCCGCGTACTTCTCAGGGTTGTGCTCCTGGTATGCACGTGACCCGGAAGTCGGGCTTTAAATGGACGCGTTTCATTCGCGTCATTGTTTAGAGGACTAGAGCGCCGACAATAGTGAATAAGCCGTATAGTGACTGCGCCATGTCTCGATAGCGACGCAAACCAAAGTGCTGGATAATTAGCTATGTGGCACCACCCGACGCCCCCAAATCGTGATAAAGCATAATTCAAATTACAGGATCGTGGAAACGGTGGTGTGAGGGACACCACGCTCGAAATGTTGAAACAGAAGTCTTATCTACTGCCGCAAATATCTTACGGCCGTGACAGTGGATATGTCACAAGTGCCTGAACGGTTCATATGCTTAATCTTATAATTGGTCTGTTAAAATAGATACGAAAAATATGCTCTGTGGATACTAATGGCCGTCAGAGTGCTAAGTAGTTCCAAGAAACCACACGCGAGTGGTAATGACGCAGTGAAGGTCCCACTCATACGTGACTTTGAAACATAATTCTTAGCATCGTTCTCTATACCTTCATTACATTTACATGCATATAAAGAGTGGAAAAAACATAAAGCAGACAGGTCCATGTTGCAGTCCAACAAAAATCCCTGTCAGGTTCTAATAGATCTTTAAACAATTGTCAAAATTATCAGTGGCTGAAATTCATTGATAAGGTATGTTGGAGCTGTTTGCATTATAAGACAACTTTACATGGAAAAGGAATGATCTCGCCTCGACTTGTCTACAAAGAAAACAACATTCCAAATTATTGTATTAGCTTCAAACTTGTGTGTTCAAATACATTCGATGCTTGGAAAACAACACCCCTGTGTTAGAATCTTGTCACTACTTCAATGATCTGTCTTATGTTATAGGTATCTGGATATCTGCTTGATATGACATACAGTGAGAACTGTGAATCAAGAACCTATCCATCCAAGTAGAAAGGATGATCACAGGTGGAGGCCAACCCTAACAAATAGAAATTGAATGATTGGAAACTGAAAATTATGTGCCCAACCCAATATAACGTAGTGTACACCTGCAGTCTCAGTCACCCCAAAAATACTGCATCTCCTGATCATAATTAAGTCCATGTTGGACCGAACGCAAGCGCAGGATCCACATGGCTTCTGTTCGTTGTAGTTTGAGTTCTCGGTTCCCCCCTCTGACTCCTTGTGAAACCATGTCAATGCCGAAAAACCGTACACAAATATCACTGTTGCTATTCTGACAAGCAGCAACATGTAAGGCTACAGGATATTTGGGGTCACGTTTGTGTATAGCCCTGATGTGTTATGTAATCCTGTCTTTCAGGGGTCTGATGGTGCTCCCCACATAGACTTTACCACAATGGCATTCAATGACATACACCACAAATCTAGTTGTACAGTTTATATTGGTTTTGATGGCGTAAGTCACGCCATCTGGACCAACAAAATTGGTAGTACCATGTTTTGCCCATCTGCACATTGTACAGAAACCACATTTGTAGAATCCCACCCTATGTTGTGTCATCCATGTTGTAGTGGTGGTGCTAAGGGGAACAGTAGGACTTAATTTGGTCCTGAGTGTGTTGCCTCTTCTGAAAGTGATCTGTGGTCTATCCGCGATGCAGTTTTTGAGTGCTTTTTCTGATTTTAAGAGGCCCCAATGTTTGGTCAAGCTCTTACGTAACGTGCCATGAAGAGAATTAAATTCAGTAATTAGCCTTACAGTATCGGTATTCTGTGTTGAGTGCGTGTTGGTCAGCAATGTATTGGCTCTTTTTACTTTCCCAACTCTTTTTTCCGCTTTGCGTACAACATTGGGAGGGTTAAACTCTCGCTCCAAATCTATCCTTCATACCGTCTAGACACCTCTCAAATTCCAAATCCTCACTGCAATTCCTCCTTGCCCTTAGAAATTCACCATAGGGTATTGCATTGATTTGGTATGGTGGATGTGAGCTGGACGCATGTAGGATGGCAGTGCATGCAGTGGACTTTCTGAATAGCCTGCTCTGTAGACAGTTGGAAGAAACATAGAATTCCACATCTAGAAACTCAATGTTCGTCCTACTCCAATTCATTGTGAATTTTATTTCCCAGGTGTTATCGTTCAAGTATTTGAAGAAATCTTCCAAAAGTTCCTCTGAACCTGACCATACCAACATGCAATCGTCAATATACCGACCCCAAAAGATTATGGAGTCGATATATTGAGCCCAAATCAAATCTGATTCGAATGTGCCCATGAAGAGGTTCGCAAAAGAAGGTGAAAATTTGGAACCCATAGCCACACCCCTCTTCTGTCGGTACCAAGTTTGATCAAAAATGAAAAAAAAATATTTTTCAGTACTATTTCCATCATCGTGGATAGCATGTCTGTGTGTTGCCATAAAGTTGCAGGTCTGTTGTGCAGGATTTTATTCACCGCCAGTAAGCCCAGGTCCATATTTATACTGGTGCAAAGTGACACCACATCCATTGTCACCAGTATTGAATCTGGCTACCATTGGATGTCCGCCAAGGTGCTCAAGATGTGCTTCGTGTCCTGTATATAGGAGGGAAGATTTTTCACCAAGGGACCAAGAAAGAGATCCACATATTCCGCTAATCTTTCTGTTGGACCTCCCATGCCCGATACAGTCGGTCTCCCTGGTGGAAATGGAAGATTCTTATGTATTTTCGGTAGGGTATAAAGCCAGGGATAGGATGGTCTGAAAACCTTAAGGTAAAGATATTCATCATCGTTAAGTAATCCTGCTTGTTTCCAACTCATAAGCTTGGAATTAATCTCAAGTGTAAATGGACCCATGGGGTTGTGGGTAAGGCGTTCGTAGCAAGAGACATCTGCAAGTTGATCTGAAATCTCTTGTTGGTAGTCAACGCGGTCCATCATCACCATGTTCCCCCCTTTGTCAGCTTCCCTGATTGTAATTGTATCATTTTTCATTAGTGTGGATAGGGCTAGTCTCTCTCCATGGGAAAGATTGTCTTTATATTTAAACATTGGAGTTCTGGACTTTTTGGTTCCGGCCAGAGGTGTCAGGGATAACACCCGAAGACCCCGGAGTTCCACCTGTCTCGGTGCACAAATAAACAGAAACAAGGGCTTCTCGATGGTGGCGTCAAAGACCAAAGGTTTATTACTGCAGGGACACAGAAGTCACAGAAACTACACACGGGCAGTATCTAGGAGCCTGTTCGATTTGTACAAAAATGGTTGCTCCTTATATACTAAAATTTGAGCTTGAGGCAAATTCTTTACATGTAATACATTCCCAAACCTTTGTGTCCTAAACAATAAATATTTGGCGTTGCACAGGAATCGTCGACAATATCTGATGTCAAAACATTACGAATGAGGGGTTCCCACTTTTCCATCATAATCTTATGTCAACTTTTCATTCAAGACCCGGACCGCCTCATCGTAAATTTCGTTACCTCCCCCTAA
The DNA here is from genome assembly GCF_964263255.1 of Lissotriton vulgaris. Taxonomy (NCBI): domain Eukaryota; kingdom Metazoa; phylum Chordata; class Amphibia; order Caudata; family Salamandridae; genus Lissotriton; species Lissotriton vulgaris. Next base: position 2,674,258 of record NC_141697.1, read on the forward strand.
TAAAGGCCCAGAAGGAAAGGAGCAAAGCCAGGTGCAGAAGATAGAAAAGCAGGATAAGAGATGTTTGTGGGTCGTAAATGGGCAAGGCTACCAGCTTTGGCCGCCTAATCATGATCAGGCCAACGAACACGAGAACCAGTATAGCAGGACTGGCCTCGGGCAGAGGAGGCAGCCTTTGTCGAGTCATGCAGCTACAGCATGTTCTGTACTAAGGTGCACGTGTCACTAAAGAGGTGAATCGCCGGCTAAGCCTACGTGTCTTTAATCGAAATGAAGTAATCAGAGGTCATTGCGTATGTGAGGGCAAGAAACACAAAATGGCTGCCATGATCTAAGATGGATGCCATGGGTAGATCAGAAATGTGTTTGTAACAGGAGTACTCTTGCTCGTAGCATAGCGAAAACACCAGGATATGCTAAATGGATCATTTGCGTTTCGCTGATACCAAAATTATGTGTTTACGACAATATTGAAAACACGGGTTCAAATCGTCACGGAACCTCAGACCCTCCTTTTGCCCTTACATAGGCAATTACTCAGTCTATGTCAGAGTCTAACTCTATGCTCATCAGGTCAGTGACATGCTGTTGTATCATCATCCTTTCTCGCGCCTTTTCTCCAAACGCAGGTGGTTTTCTAAAACAGGTTGCAGCACAGAGACTACACAAAGCAGGACCACACTGGATAATCAGGCAGCATGAGAATAGGAATACTAAGATGACACCAATGACCATCAGAACCTTCCATCCCCACGCTGATATCAGAGTCCAAAACCACTCCATAAAGGACCAGTTTCCCTGGTCTACGTGTATAGAGTTGGAAATCTTGTGTAGCTTAGAGATCGCCTCATAGACTGTTGGAGCATTATTGGGAATAAAAACACAGCAGCTCGATTCGATCATTCTGCATACCCCACCTCGATCTGCAAGTATTACGTCTAGAACCATACGGTTCTGCAACGTCATGAGTCTATCCGCCTGAAGCTCAGCTGTCAAATTGCTAAGGGCACCAGCAGTTTCGGAAATAGTAGATTCAACTACCCGTGTTAGCTGACATATGTTTCTACTATTGGCCATAGGCCCCCAGAACGGAAGGAAACCTTTGAAGAAGTCTCCAGCTTCCTGACCAGCGGTGTCTTCCTTGCTGAAAACACCTCTTGCTACTCTGGTCTTGTGGTAGTCAGATGAAGCAGTGTATGTTGGAGGCAACAATCGAGCAATATAGCATGACCCCGCAAAGTCGGCAGGCAACCATGTATACGCTCTGTCTTGACAGATGAAGTAGGTACCCCTAGCAGTCAGGAAAGCAGGGGAAGAGTTAGACGGAAACACATAAGTCTCAACGCACTCACTCCTCCTTAGCTGAGCTCTCGGATTTCTCCCATTACCTTGCAAACAGACCTGACCTCGGTGAGGCACGACCCAGATTGGAGTGGAGCTTTTACGCTTGCTTTCTCCCAAACTAAGGCGATACTCTGAAGAGTTCCAACTCAAATATACTCGTAATTCGTCTCTAGGGTAAGATGGAGTATTATTGACGTCCTTGATCATGTCAATAATTCCCTGGACTAAAGCTTTGTTTGCAGAGTTATATTTAGTGGAACGTGGTGGACGCGGAGGATAGGTTTCAAGGGCATAGGCGAAAGGCCTGAAATGATCCATTATAGCTAAAAGGCAAAACCAGGTAGGGAATGCCTTTATCCATAGTGTGGGGTATCAAGCCACACACCCAGCAGTCTGTAGTGTTAACTACCAGTTGGTGTTGGTGCAAGAGTTGTATGAAAGTGTTATTGATAAATTCTGAGCGTCGAGCTTGCTCATGTTCAGGAAACGAATGAAAAGAGTGTATGGAAGAAACAGTAGAGGTAGCAGGATCAAGGGGAGGTACTGTAGTTACTGGCACAAAGATTAAATTTATACCAAAAACGATTCCACCCACCAACGTTATTAAAACAATTAAAAATGTAATAGCACATTGCATCAGAAAACATTTGCTATGAAGAATTCTGTAGAGTCTGTTTCTGCGAACATAAATCACATTTTCTCGTTGCAGCGCAGGAAGCTCCATCTTCTACAATCCGCTCGCGACCACTGATGATGTGTACGTAGATGAAAATGCCTCTATCAGTCCTGGGAGTTCCCAGAACCAACAGAAAGATCGACCTTGTGTCTGACCCCTGCAGATTCAACTAGGCACACAGCCACGACCCTACGGCTACCCAGACGGCAAGGCAATTTTAAAAACAATAAAACAATAGCAAACTTCCTGGCTGAAGGCAAAAGTTCAAAATTTCAAATATCACAATAGGCAGTTTCCTGCTTTATTTGTCCATATTACGAGATCGTAAGTTGTATCTTAGTTTTGCAGGAACTGTTTGATCAGGAAACAGTGTCTTGTCAGCAGAGGTTGCAATGTTCAAGTTCGCAAATGGCAAAGTTTCTTCTGATGCAGAGGGCAAGTGTTCAGGAATCAAAGAAGTAGTTTCAGGAGGAGAGTCAGGGTTCGAAGTGTCAGTTATCAATTCGGCATCGCTGAAAGGGACAAACTTGGGTGTTCGCTCGAACTCAGAGGCACCAATTCCCTTCTTCACCCAGTTGTCATAAGGAAGTGGCAAGGGCACACGTTTGACGTGTGTCGCATGGATCCAGTGCTTGCGACCAGCCACACGAACAGCAGTTCTCGTTGTTAGCAGAACTTGGTAGGGTCCAACAAATGTGGGCTGAAGGTTCTTCGTCCTCGCAAAGTTCCGCACCACAACGTGGTCACCTGGTTTCAGCTGATGACCTGAACTCTCCGGAGGCTTTGGTAATGCATCGAAAACCTGTTGGTGAATAAGACTCAATTTAGCAGTCAAGTCGTAAAGGTAATCAATCAACATTGGATATTCCAGAGAACAAAATTCCTTTGGCCTTGGCACTCCCCAAATATTAGCGAGACGGCCAAAGACAATTTCATATGGGCTAAGCCCTACTCTAGAATGTACAGTCGCTCTCGTGGATAACAAAGCCAATGGTAGTGCGTCTGGCCAGGATAAACCCGTGGATGCCTGTATTTTAGCAAGTTTTAGTTTGAGGGTGCCATTGTAACCCTCAACTAAACCAGCAGACTGGGGATGGTTTGCACTGTGAAACTTTTGCTTAATACCTAAACCGGCACACACACTCTGCATAACTTTCCCTATAAACTCACTTCCGTTATCTGACCATACAATCCGTGGCATTCCGTATCTAGGGAAATATTCTTTGAGAAGAATTTTGGCAGTTGATAGGGCAGTGTTGTCCTTTAGTGGATATGCTTCGATCCATCTGGAGAAAGCACAAACTACCACCAGGACGTACTTTAAGTTATTGCACCGATCCATGTGAATGAAGTCTAACTGAATCACTTCGAAGGGGCAAGAGGGAGGAGCGAAGTGACCAGCAGGAGTAGGGATTCCCTTGCCAGGATTATGCATCAGGCATACCATACAATTTTTCACCACTCTTTCTGCACATGTACTAATCCCATCATTCTTCCAGACTGGAGCCAACATCTTACAGATCCCTTTAGAACTTATGTGCGCTACTCCATGTGCCATTGTCACCACTGCAAGCACATACGCATCAGGCAACATCCAATGCTGTTGTTCCGACAAGTCAATCCAACACCCACTCGAATCCAACTTGCCCGTACTTTCTTTCCATGCACGCTTTTCCTCCTCAGTCGCTTCTTTCTGAATCTCTTTCACACTTTCCACTGTATCCTCACACATTCCAGACTCGGAAATCCATCTTGCAGACGTTGCAACATACATTCTACTCATCATATTTCTAGCTGTCTGTTTAGCGGTCTCGTCAGCAAAAGCATTCCCACGACCAACATCATCCGTGATTGCTTTATGCGCACTGCATTTCACAATCGCAACTTCAGTCGGCAAGGTTAGAGATTCCAACAAGTCGTTAACTAACTGACCATGTTGAATCTTAGTCCCATGGGACGTAATGAAACCTCTTTCTTTCCACAAACGGCCAAAATTATGGGCCACTCCAAATGCGTACTGACTATCTGTGAACACATTCACTCTCTTTCCCTTTGCTAAAACACACGCTCTTGTTAGAGCGATTAATTCTGCAGCTTGGGCAGAATTCTGACTCACTCTTGCAGTTTCCACAATCGTACTCAAAGTCGTTACTGCATAGGCAGCAGTCACATCACCATTCTCCAATTTAAAGCATGACCCATCAACATACAACGTGCCATCTGGATCTGACAATGGGGTGTCTTTTAAATCAATTCGTCCTTTTGTCTCTTCCTCGGTTCTGAAACAACAATCATGGGGTTCGGAATCACTCGACTCTTGATTAGTCGGCAACAGTGTTGCTGGATTCAATACATTGCATCTTTTGATCTGAATATGACTCGCTAGCAGTGTCAGCTCGTAGCCAGACAATCTAGCACTGGTAAGATGTTGCGTCTTGGTTCGGTTCATGAGTGTATCCACAGCATGAGGAACCATGACCACTAGCATGTTATTCATCACCAAACCAGCAGATTGTCGAATGGAAGCCGCAGCTGCCGCTGTAGCTCTCAAACAACTAGGCAACGCTCTAGCTACCGGATCTAATGTTGATGAAAAGTACGCACAAGGGCGTTGTTTATCACCGAATTTCTGTGTTAGAACACTCAACGCGCAACCTTCTCTCTCGTGAACATAGAGCGTGAATGGCTTGCTGTAATCGGGTGTACCCAATACAGGAGCTGAACATAGTGCATTTCGTAACTCAGAAAAACTCTCCTGACATTCAGCAGACCATGGCACCGGACTCGGAACATTTTTCCCAGTCAAAGCTACCAACGGTTTTGCTAAAAGAGAAAAATTTGGGATCCACTGCCTACAGTAAGAGGTAATACCTAGAAAGGCACGTACTTCTCTCTGTGTGCGAGGAACATCCATCTGGGTAATTGCTTTTATTCTCTCTGGGGTCAACTTCCTTCCCTCCTTTGACAAGAGATGACCTAGGTAGGTCACTTCTTGGCAGCAGTATTGCATTTTCGAAGGTGACACCTTGTGATTCAAATTAGACAAATGATGCAATAACGAAATCGTAGCTGCTTTGCAAGTTCCTTGTCATCGGCAGCCACTAGAAGGTCATCTACATACTGCACTAGAGCAGAACCTGGAGGAAGTACAAAGGAATCTAACTGACTTTTTAATGCCTGACTGTAAATGGATGGGCTCTCACAATAGCCTTGTGGAGCGCGTTTAAACCTGAAGCTTCGACCTCCTAGACAGAAGCCGAAAATATCTCTGCTTTCCTCGGCTATTGGAATGCTGAAAAAGGCATTCTTCAAGTCGATGACTGAAAACCATGTAGCTGTTGCAGGAATCAATGTTAACAATGCAGTAATGTCTGGAACTACAGGAAACTGCTAGTTTGAGAAAGGTCTATAACTAGTATACATAACATAGAAACAAATAGTGCTATTAAAGCCCACTATATATAAATAATCATGGACCACTTTTGTTGTACTTTTATTCAAAATTTATTATCTTTGTTTGATTTTGTAAAGGGTATATACTTTTTGTTTAAAAATTGAGTTATTTATATATATAAAGGGTAACTGATCAAAAATAGTTTATCATTGAAGGTGCAAAACATAGATATGACAAGACATAAAATTAAACATAAGGAAGATGAATGAACATGATGTAGGCTACAGGAAACTGCGGAACCACAATTTTATTAACCTCTCTGAGATCGATAACAAATCTATATTCTGGAGGCTTTGAAGGATCAGTACGTTTCAAAATTGGTAATACAGGACTATTACAGACATTTCCTCTAGTTTCTTCAACCACCCCTTTCTTAATCAAATCTTGCACAATCAATAAAAGTGCACGTTCACCTTCAGTAGAGATCTTGTATTGAGGAATTCGTGGAAATTTTACATTTGCTTTCAAAGTGACTACATATGGTGGTATTTCTAAAAGGCCTACATCGTTAGGACCAGTCGCCCAAAGAGTATCAGGGAGTGAACGCAGCTCTGGCGGGAGTGCATCCATTGACAAGTACATCGGAGAGGTGATTCGTTTACCCAACGTAAGCTGTACTCCTTCCGGAGAACAGTACAATGTCGCATATAGGCGTTTTAACAAGTCTAAACCAAGCAGGTTCTCATTACAACCTGTCGTCAAAATCAGGGGTGCTTTCAATTGACACGGTCCAACAGAAATAGCTAAAGGACCAGATACAGGGTTGTAAACAGGGGCGCCTGAAAAACCTACAGAAACATTTGTTAAGCCGGACAAAGGTGCGCCAGGGAGTTTCGCATGCATGATCGAACTTTTTGCGGCACCAGTATCCAACAGAAACGGTTCGACTACACCTGATGTTGCTACAGCGACATAAGGCCCACTCTGATCCACTGGAACTGATACTACCCCCTCTCTCTGTCCATGCTGTCCTAGTACTCATTTTGTTGAAATCCCTCATCAACTTCACAATAATCCTCAAAATGATACTGTTGAGATCTATTTTGTTGGGCAGACTGTCCATTTCGCTGATCAAAGTGATTGGAAGGGCGATCATTTGTTTGTGGAGGCATAGTACCTCGTCCTCGACCTCTAGAATTTTGTACGAATCCACCACGACCTCTCTGAGCTGCTGCTGCGTTATTTTGCGCTAAGACTGGACACTCATTCTTATAATGACCCTCTTTCTTACAATACGCACATTGATTCCATTGGTATTGCGGTCTCTGAGAACCATAATCTGTCCTTTGATATGATCCTTGCTGTGTATTGGTCTGATTCATGCGAGGCGGATATGCTTGTTGCAGAAGAACTTTAGTTTTTAAGTCTTTCGTTTTCTTGTCTGATTTCTCTTTCTCCTCTTTATCCCTATTTTCATAATACTGTGCAGTTGCAAGTATTTGGGCAGTTGTAGAGACAGCCCACGCACTCTTGGAATCTTTTAATTTATTGCATAGCTCAGGTAGCAAATTATGTACAAATTTATCGACAAACAGTCTCTGTCCTCCTTCTGTGCTCATATCCTGACCACTGTGATCTACAAAAGTTTCTTCGAACCTCGTGAAAAAGTCGGAGACACTTTCGTCTTTCTTTTGCCTGCTTGCGGACAACTTGTCCCAGTTAACACGCAATGCTGGCATCAGAGTCTTCATTAAGTCGATTATCCTACCTGGAAGATTAGCAATTAGAGGTTCGGGTTTGGAACCACCTATTTGCTGACCATCCGCTGCAATGATAGCTGCCCAATCACCACCTAGAGCAACGGGATGATTCTCTTTACGAATTTTAGCCCAAATTGGTTGCGGAACTACATTCCCAAATAACATGTCAATGTCCGCTAAATTCATTACACAAGCCTCAACTGTTTGTGCTAACTCCTTATAGTATCCGGCAGGATTCTTACGCGGATCTGGCAAGGCCTGTTTCACTGCTAACACTTCGGCTCGCTTCCACGGAATGTGTATCCACACTCTCTGGAATTGCGCCGGAGCGCCAACAACACCATTCACTGCGTCAGCTTGAATAGCTTCGCGCCAAATTGGAGGAACCTCCCTCATTGGATATTGGCGATTCTGCTTTGTACTATTTTTCTCTAAGTCCCTCGGTGAACGAAGAGATGGATCATTCCTATAACTTAAAATCAGTTCCATCGCTTCTTTTATATTTTGACCTACTATCATACCTGCAGCAAACTCTTTCTGAACCTTAATTAAGTCTTCTAAATTCAATTCAGAATCATCTTCTTCTAGTTCCTCACGTAAAAGAGAACACATCTCGTCAAATACATATCGTTGTGTTGGTTCGTTCCACTGCATAAACGTATCCAGTACATCTCTCGTACTATATCTTCTACTCTTCGAAATCCATCTGAGAGCCGTGGAATCTAATATTCCCCGTTCCTCAGTACTTGGGAGCTGACTACGTCTTTGTACAGAGTCAGAAGTAGGAGTCTTAATTAAAGATTTATAGAAAGGAGACAGAATGTTAGAGACAGAATCAGTGATTCTTCGACGAACAGAAAGCGGAGTCATAATACTAGCAGATGTAGAAAACACAGTAGCAGTTGGAACAGATAGTACAGGGACAGTAGGAGTATCAAGTAAGGTAGCTTGTGAAGAAGTAGGTGTAAGCAATATAGGTATAGGCAAAGAAGTCGGCAACCCAGGAAGAGGTGGTGCCGAAGGAACATTCACATTAACCACAGGGAGTACAGGAGCTTGATTCTGAGGGGCAGGAGCAGGAATACCAGGTTGTCCAGCAACCGGCAATTGAACATTCGGTACAGGCGGAGCCGTAGCACCTTGTGCATACAGTGGGGGTGACCGTAACAAGTAAGACAACAGAGGATCGTTTTCAGGGTCCTCTACTATCTTAGTTGTACTCGATGGCAAGGCAGGATAGCACTTGTCGATCGCTAAATTACGTTCTCTAGTAGCCACCTCCATTGCTTTCTCAGACTCGTTATCTTGCAGCTGCTTAGCCGCTTGTTCTAAAGTTAACTCTTGCTCTTTCTGTTCTTTTTTCAACCTTTTAATTTTTCTCTGTTTAGATTCTTTTCGCCAGTAACGGAAAGAATCAAACATTGCCGGCCGGGCTTTCTTCTTAAACAATTTTACTTCTAAATTGTCAAGGACTTCAGGTTCAAAACTACCATGTAGTGGCCAACTAAGGACACCATCCTTTTCAGTGTATCGGACCCATACCTCATTATACGATATAGGACCCACACCATGCTTACAGTAAAGATCATATAGAGGAGTCCCAATCGGAGGAACCAGACATGAGTCCTCCAACCGGGAATCACTGTTGCAACCGAAACACGACAACATACAATTTTTCCGACTTACCATTTTGTAATCCGGAACACAGAACAAAAAACACAAACAGGGATGTGCACTCGAACCAAGAACTTAGGCCTACCAAAAGCGAACAAATGTATCGATACCCAAACTAAACCAATAGATTATCGTAACCAGAACAACCAGTGATAATCTTACGAAACCAAACCAAACCAAGAACTAAAAGGATTTTAACAACCCTTACGAAGTAACCAACTAGCAACCACTAAATACTTAACTGAGGCACTGAAGACGTCACCAAGGAGAAACCCGTCACGTTTCGCCGTACTAAGGACTGCACCTCGGGTCCAAGACAGGGCGACGGTCAAGGCAACGGACCACTGCAGCCGTCCTGAACGGGAACCCTCGTGGAAGAGAACGTCGGGCCACTTTTGCGATATGCCGGGATCGATGAAGTGGGGCGCCTCCCTCAGGAATCTTCACACGAAGCTTCTCGAACTCTTCAGGCTTTTGGACCGGTACCGAATGACGTCGCCCCACATTGGGCGCCAATTGGAGTTCTGGACTTTTTGGTTCCGTCCAGAGGTGTCAGGGATAACACCCGAAGACCCCGGAGTTCCACCTGTCTCGGTGCACAAATAAACAGAAACACGGGCTTCTCGATGGTGGCGTCAAAGACCAAAGGTTTATTACTGCAGGGACACAGAAGTCACAGAAACTACACACGGGCAGTATCTAGGAGCCTGTTCGATTTGTACAAAAATGGTTGCTCCTTATATACTAAAATTTGAGCTTGAGGCAAATTCTTTACATGTAATACATTCCCAAACCTTTGTGTCCTAAACAATAAATATTTGGCGTTGCACAGGAATCGTCGACAATATCTGATGTCAAAACATTACGAATGAAGGGTTCCCACTTTTCCATCATAATCTTATGTCAACTTTTCATTCAAGACCCGGACCGCCTCATCGTAAATTTCGTTACCTCCCCCTAATAAATTCCCAGAAGGAAAGGAGCAGAGCCAGGTGCAGAAGATAGAAAAGCAGGATAAGAGATGTTTGTGGGTCGTAAATGGGCAAGGCTACCAGCTTCGGCCGCCTAATCATGATCAGGCCAACGAACACGAGAACCAGTATAGCAGGACTGGCCTCGGGCAGAGGAGGCAGCCTTTGTCGAGTCATGCAGCTACAGCATGTTCTGTACTAAGGTGCACGTGTCACTAAAGAGGTGAATCGCCGGCTAAGCCTACGTGTCTTTAATCGAAATGAAGTAATCAGAGGTCATTGCGTATGTGAGGGCAAGAAACACAAAATGGCTGCCATGATCTAAGATGGATGCCATGGGTAGATCAGAAATGTGTTTGTAACAGGAGTACTCTTGCTCGTAGCATAGCGAAAACACCAGGATATGCTAAATGGATCATTTGCGTTTCGCTGATACCAAAATTATGTGTTTACGACAATATTGAAAACACGGGTTCAAATCGTCACGGAACCTCAACATCCTGTCTTTTTGCAGGCGATTCAATTTGTCCAGATCTTCAATTACACGTTTGTGGAAATTGTCTATAGCATTGCCGCCTGGTAATGTGGGGATCCAACAGGATTTAGATTTAAGACCACTGGCAATGCTATAATCAGATTCAATGTCTAGTTCCAATAGTAACCTGTCCCTATTAAACGGAGTATCCTCCATATCAGTTAGAGACAAGAGAAGATGTGTGGTTTGTATATCCTTTATTGACAACGAGTCAGTAGTAGTAGGTGCAGGAATATTCTTAACCCCTCTATTACTCTTCTCCATCCGCCCAATTTTTTTTTTAGTTTAAGGTTTCTCACAAACTTAAAGAGATCAATTTTCAATTTACATAAATCCCCTGTTGTATAGGGGTTAAAATTAAGACCCTTACTAAGGAGTGAGATCATATCAGGAGTAAGTTGCATGGAAGAGAGGTTTAAGACTTGAACTTCCCTTGTATCAGCCTTGACTAGTTCTTGTTGGTCCCTGATCTTAGTTTTCTCCTGTATTCTTCTGAGCTTGCTGCCCCTGCCCCTCCGGGCTTTGGATCTGATTGGTTTCTTGAAGGAATAAACCTGTTGCCTTTCCTGATCCGCAAAACCTCGCGTAAAAAAGCAGAGCTACCCTGATCTGTTCTGTCAGCGTTATCGCTTTCGCCTCCGTTGGTGCTGACAGAATTTAATGAGGTGTTGCTGGAGGAGATGGAGGCAGGTTCAGAGCTCACCTTATTCCTGTTGTCTGATCTAGGAGTGTTAGGAATCAGGGGATCATATTTTTTGTCATTGGTAAAGAACCTGCCCTGGGCATAGTCTAACTCGTCTCTTCTCAACTGTCTTGCCTTCTATTCTTTATTTCAGATTGATGTGTCAGTAGAATCGCATCAAGGATAGTATCGTTTTTCACTGTTGCCTCAGGCAAATTCAAGTCCTTGATTTCTTGTTCAATAGACAAAATTTCAGCCTGTAATTTGGCAACTTTGCAATCTGCACTCGCTATCAACAGAGTCATTGAGTTATTGGTAAGTGATTCCTCCCATCTGATCATCAGGTCTGAGTCTAGGTCATCATAGGTGGGGAAGATTTGACCTCTCAGACCTCTAGGAATGCGTTTCAGTCGTAGGTACTGTTTAAGTGTTGTTCCGTCCCACCACTTCGCATTCTCTTGTTTTTTTAGTCTCTCAAGTTTGAGAAACTTTTCTTTCAAACCCTCTTTTTGTGGAGGGTTGGTGCTAGTGGAAGCTGATTGGGTGGACATACCCTTGGCTAAATTCTCAAAAAGTTCCTCTGCCACCTTGTCACGATCCATGACAGTACACAATTATTAGGTCTGGTGTCTAGGAGTAATCTAGACAAAAAAGGTGCTTAGTGTGTGGTGGCTTTGTACATTGTTTATTTGTTTGAATGTCACTGAACATATGTTTTACTCTTGAGTGCATTGGCTACATCTACGGGGGCATCTTTGTGTTCAGAGCCCCAGAGGAGAGCCAGGAGGCACGCTGGTGCCAGGCTCAGTTACCCAGCTGCCCAGCACTTAGTGGGCAGCTGCACCGTTTAGGCCCTTGCGCATTCTTCTTTGGCTGCCTGCGCAGCCAGCCCAGACAATCTGGACGTTGGGCCTGTGAGCCCCTGAGAGGCCAAGGTGGCCTGGGGTCAGTTATGTGATTTGTGAGCAAATACGATTACTTGCTTAATGTGATTTCTGCATAATATGCAATGCTTTTTGCCTATACATCTAAACGTATTTTTATGCTTAGGAGGTTGTTTTTCCTAGTATAAGTTATGCTAGTGAGTTCATGGTTCCCTGCGTGATATATGCCTAAGGTGGTTAGGATTGCTTAGTGTGTACTTACTTTTTACCAGTGGTTACTGGTTGTGTGCTACATTTGCTATTTGGTGCTACAATTATTCTATGGTCTAAGTGCTATTCCTACAAAGTGCTATTTCTACAAAGTGCTAGTTCTACCAAGTGCTTATTCCTGACAGTGGTCCATGTGGCCCTGTCCTGTGTATATAATCCCCTGTAAATTCCCCCGTGCCAGTGGCACAGTGTAAATTGTGTGTTTATTATCTAATGTGTTTGGTATAATACAAAGGCAATTTCTATATATAACCTTGTGTGAAGTTTCCTTTGTGGTGGGCCTTGGGTGTTGTTGCTGGGTGCACGCGCAAACGCTTTACACATCATTCCTGGATAGGCCTGACTGCTCGTGCCAAGCTACCAAGGGGGGGAGCAGGGGTTATTTTTGGCGTATAACTTCCTTGCCCTGACCTAGAATGGTGGTTTCTGCCTGGCTTTGGCGCAAGCCTCAGCCAACCGGAAATCCCCATTTCCAACAAGGCAAAAGGAAAAAACAGAGAAAAAGGCAAGAAGAGAATAAAGGCACTGAGTAGGAGGAAAGGAAAAGAGAGCAAAGAAAAGACAGAATCAGTAGAGGGACAAAGGGCTGAAGAGCAGAATGCTCTCCAACAGGACCACCAGGTATGAGGTGCAGGCAGGAGCTTGCGGGTGGAGTAGGGCCTCGAACCCCTGACTCAGACGGGTCAGAGCACACTCAGAAGGCAGCTACATAGTGGTGGAGCTGCGCGGGGAGAGCAGGTACACTGACCAGTTCAGTGGGCTTGCAGGATCGCTTCTGTGTTGTGCTTCTTATTCAGGTCTTCCATGCCTTAGCTAGTTGTGAGCAGTGTATCTGTCCTATGTTGTGCACCTTGTGCATTTCATCCCCGCCCTAGCCACCATGCCCTAGCTGGTAGTGTCTTTCCTATGTTGTAAACCTTGTGCATGTCCTCTTTGCCCTAGCCACCATGCCCTAGCTGGTAGTGTCTTTCCTATGTTGTAAACCTTGTGCATGTCCTCTTTGCCCTAGCCACCATGCCCTAGCTGGTAGTGTCTTTCCTATGTTGTAAACCTTGTGCATGTCCTCTTTGCTCTAGCCACCATGCCCTAGCTGGTAGTGTCTTTCCTATGTTGTAAACCTTGTGCCTGTCCTCTTTGCCCTAGCCACCATGCCCTAGCTGGTAGTGTCTTTCCTATGTTGTAAACCTTGTGCATGTCCTCTTTGCCCTAGCCACCATGCCCTAGCTCGTAGTGTCTTTCCTATGTTGTAAACCTTGTGCATGTCCTCTTTGCCCTAGCCTCTATGTCCTAGGTAATTCTGTGCAGTGTGTCTGTCCTATGTTGTGCACCTTGTGCATTTCCTCCCCGCCCTAGCCACCATGCCCTAGCTGGTAGTGTCTTTCCTATGTTGTAAACCTTGTGCATGTCCTCTTTGCCCTAGCCACCATGCCCTAGCTGGTAGTGTCTTTCCTATGTTGTAAACCTTGTGCATGTCCTCTTTGCCCTAGCCACCATGCCCTAGCTGGTAGTGTCTTTCCTATGTTGTAAACCTTGTGCATGTCCTCTTTGCTCTAGCCACCATGCCCTAGCTGGTAGTGTCTTTCCTATGTTGTAAACCTTGTGCCTGTCCTCTTTGCCCTAGCCACCATGCCCTAGCTGGTAGTGTCTTTCCTATGTTGTAAACCTTGTGCATGTCCTCTTTGCCCTAGCCACCATGCCCTAGCTCGTAGTGTCTTTCCTATGTTGTAAACCTTGTGCATGTCCTCTTTGCCCTAGCCTCTATGTCCTAGGTAATTCTGTGCAGTGTGTCTGTCCTATGTTGTGCACCTTGTGCATTTCCTCCCCGCCCTAGCCACCATGCCCTAGCTGGTAGTGTCTTTCCTATGTTGTAAACCTTGTGCATGTCCTCTTTGCCCTAGCCACCATGCCCTAGCTGGTAGTGTCTTTCCTATGTTGTAAACCTTGTGCATGTCCTCTTTGCCCTAGCCACCATGCCCTAGCTGGTAGTGTCTTTCCTATGTTGTAAACCTTGTACATTTCCTCCCCGCCCTAGCCACCATGCCCTAGCTGGTAGTGTCTTTCCTATGTTGTAAACCTTGTGCATGTCCTCTTTGCCCTAGCCACCATGCCCTAGCTGGTAGTGTCTTTCCTATGTTGTAAACCTTGTGCATGTCCTCTTTGCCCTAGCCACCATGCCCTAGCTGGTAGTGTCTTTCCTATGTTGTAAACCTTGTGCATGTCCTCTTTGCCCTAGCCACCATGCCCTAGCTCGTAGTGTCTTTCCTATGTTGTAAACCTTGTGCATGTCCTCTTTGCCCTAGCCACCATGCCCTAGCTGGTAGTGTCTTTCCTATGTTGTAAACCTTGTGCATGTCCTCTTTGCCCTAGCCTCCATGTCCTAGCTGGTAGTGTCTTTCCTATGTTGTAAACCTTGTGCATGTCCTCTTTGCCCTAGCCACCATGCCCTAGCTCGTAGTGTCTTTCCTATGTTGTAAACCTTGTGCATGTCCTCTTTGCCCTAGCCTCCATGTCCTAGCTGGTAGTGTTTTTCGTATGTTGTAAACCTTGTGCTTGTCCTCTTTGCCCTAGCCTCCATGTCCTAGGTAATTCTGTGCAGTGTGTCTGTCCTATGTTGTGCACCTTGTGCATTTCCTCCCCGCCCTAGCCACCATGCCCAAGCTGGTAGTGTCTTTCCTATGTTGTAAACCTTGTGCTTGTACTCTTTGCCCTAGCCTCCATGTCCTAGGTAATTCTGTGCAGTGTGTCTGTCCTATGTTGTGCACCTTGTGCATTTCATCCCCGCCCTAGCCACCATGCCCTAGCTGGTAGTGTCTTTCCTATGTTGTAAACCTTGTGCATGTCCTCTTTGCCCTAGCCACCATGCCCTAGCTGGTAGTGTCTTTCCTATGTTGTGCACCTTGTGCATGTCCTCTTTGCCCTAGCCACCATGCCCTAGCTGGTAGTGTCTTTCCTATGTTGTAAACCTTGTGCATGTCCTCTTTGCCCTAGCCTCCATGTCCTAGGTAATTCTGTGCAGTGTGTCTGTCCTATGTTGTGCACCTTGTGCATTTCCTCCCCGCCCTAGCCACCATGCCCTAGCTGGTAGTGTCTTTCCTATGTTGTAAACCTTGTGCTTGTCCTCTTTGCCCTAGCCTCCATGTCCTAGGTAATTCTGTGCAGTGTGTCTGTCCTATGTTGTGCACCTTGTGCATTTCATCCCCGCCCTAGCCACCATGCCCTAGCTGGTAGTGTCTTTCCTATGTTGTGCACCTTGTGCATTTCCTCCCCACCCTAGCCACCATGCCCTAGCTGGTAGTGTCTTTCCTATGTTGTAAACCTTGTGCATGTCCTCTTTGCCCTAGCCACCATGCCCTAGCTGGTAGTGTCTTTCCTATGTTGTGCACCTTGTGCATTTCTTCCCCACCCTAGCCACCATGCCCTAGCTGGTAGTGTCTGTCCTATGTTGTAAACCTTGTGCATTTCCTCCCCACCCTAGCCACCATGCCCTAGCTGGTAGTGTCTTTCCTATGTTGTAAACCTTGTGCATGTCCTCTTTGCCCTGTGCATTTCCTCCCCGCCCTAGCCACCATGCCCTAGCTGGTAGTGTCTTTCCTATGTTGTAAACCTTGTGCTTGTCCTCTTTGCCCTAGCCACCATGCCCTAGCTGGTAGTGTCTTTCCTATGTTGTAAACCTTGTGCATGTCCTCTTTGCCCTAGCCTCCATGTCCTAGCTGGTAGTGTCTTTCCTATGTTGTTGTAAATATATAATTTACCGTCTTAATTTCTATGCAGGTAAGTACTTAATCAATAATAACTCAAATCGGAAAGAAAAAAACAGAGTCCGTGGTGTTAGAGTTCTTAGGGGTTTTATTCCTTAAAAAGGAATGGTCAAGACCTGGATATCATGTTCTTCCCACCACAGGGGTGGAAGAAGGGATAGAGCATTATTTTATTGACAATACATAGCTTATATACTTAATTTACACCATAGAAAGCAATATAGTAGGCGTAACAGCTGAGAGAAGACAAGATAACAGTATCCACGTGTTACTAGTACGTAATCAGAGGGCGTGGACTAGGCGTGAACTAGAGGTGTGTGCTAGAAACGTCACAGGTAGGCGTCACAAGGGGGTGGCACTAAACAGAAATGTTGCAATGTCAGCAGAAATCGGAAGCTTGGATGCGCGCGCAGCTGCATGACGTGTGATTGACGTGAAACTGGAGGGTGCAGGGGGCTTGACATTTACACTGACGGAAAGAGACAGAAGTCTGGCATGTCAGATCAACTCGTACTTCTATCATATCTGATATCTGATGTTTGGGAACCATATTATCTGGACGGAAAAGGTCTCTGGGGCAGAAGCTATTCTATACTGACTATGAATGCGTGTATAAGCGCCTGAGTGTCTGCATGAGAAGCGTGGGGGCACGGGCCTTCCAGGGGAGCATGGTAACAGAGGCTATGAATTACTTGCATGGAGACAGGCCGGCCCTTTGGCTCTGCAGCTGAGGGGGATGTTTACTGAAACCAGTAGGCAGGAATGTATTTTTCGAGGAGCGGAACAGATAATTCGAAGGTTGTAGTCAGTCTTGGCAGGCAGCAGGCTGAGCTAAGCGCGGTGGGCCGCGCTGGAAGTAAGTCAGAGTTCACGGGTACAGAGGCAGCCTGGGCTGAGGCTTTCAGAGTCAGAAGCCAGAAAAAAAGGCTCGATGGCAGAAATTCAGGGCCTACTTTGCCAGAGCTGAAAAACGTGTAAGGTACACTACAAAAAGACGTTGGCATAGCATACTTAGGAACGGACTATTTAACCCATTCAGGGTGGGTCTGAAAGAGGACATGTTAACGTTGGACGCAAATGTATTTGCGTCTTCATAGCTGGCACAGGAGGGAAGTTACATGCACTTTAAGCTGGTACATGGAGACGGTGGGGTACGCGCTAGGGAACACAACTTGACCATAAAATTTATATTTCCTCATTCCCTCCTTGTTCCCTACGGACCCTTCATGATATATCGATCCTCATGAATCGATCAGTTTGTTCTTGTAACATCATTTGCTCTTCTTTCTTTCTTTCACGTTTTGAAAGAAAACTGGAATGTTCAATGCATGAAGTGGCACACAGTCCACAAATCGCTGGCCCACACTGCAAGCACAGGCAGCAACTGAATACTAGGACTAGGCCAATGCCTAGGAAGGATAGGATCTTCCATCCCCAAGCGGTTAACGTTGTCCAGAACCAACCGGACCAAGTCCAGGTGCCTGGATTCTGATGTATCAGATTAGCAATTTTATGAAGACGTGTAATAGCTTTGTATACAGATGGCGCGTTTTCTGGAATGAAAACACAGCAACTTGACCCGATGACCTTACAGGCTCCACCTCTATCTGCCAAGATGACGTCAATAACAAGACGATTCTGAAGGACAACAACCCGCATGGGGACTGTTCTTCGGTTAAGTTACCTAGGGCGGAGGCAGTTTCATTCACTACTGCTTCAAGTGTTCTAGTTAATCTGCGTATTAGTTTACTATTTTGGACAGGGCCTAAAAAGAAAAAGAATCCTTTATTAAAATCGGTGTACTGTTCCCATGCCGTTTCTGTGTAGTCGACAAGTGGGATATCTCTTCTGAGTCTATTCTTTACTAGATTTGTATTTCTGTGGTAATCAGGAGGAGCTAGAAAAACAGTTGGCAGAAGGAATGCAATATAACAGGTACCATCCCAATCTGGAGGTAAGCGTATGTATGCGGTATGACCACAAACAAAATAGGAATGACGGATAGCTTTAAAGGACGATTTACCATGATCACTGAATTCGACCACAGTAGTACATTTACTATGACCTAAGTGTACTGAACCTTTCTTCCTGACACATAATTCACCAGTGACGGGTAATACTGACATAGCGGGCAGAACTGGTGCAGCTTCGGATTCAACAGTAAGAATCATAAGGTTAATTGTGTAATTGCTTAATCCATATACTTCATTTTCTAGATCAGTTCCTATTCTAATGGGGAGTCCCTCCTTATCAGGGTAACAGACGTCGAGCAGGACCAAGTTCAAGTTTCCCCAAACCCAGCTCCCGTCGAAAACAGCAATATCGGGATCTAAGGAATTAATTATTTTAAACCAGGCACCACAGGAGCCGTTGTGAGTGAACGGATACGGAAAGAGGGGCAGAGCTCCCTTGTAATTCTGGTAGGGAGGGAGTCGGCCACAGATCCAGCAATTTGTAGCATTATTAGTCTGATGGGAATGATGTAGCATACTAATGAAAGTGTTGTTGCGCAGCGCAAGTCTGTAAGAGAGTTCATGTGGAGGTAACTCGCTAAAAGTATGTTCAGCAGAAACATTGTAAGCAGATTGTTCACGCTTGAAAATAGGACAATAGATAGGAAGGAGTATGCTTGCAACGATAATCAGAAGACTTAGAAAAAACATTATTAACAATGTCACTATACAGTGACTACGCAGTTATTTGCAGTATGTATGTTTCTTGAATTGTCTCTCTCTCTCTCTATCTCGATCTAGGGGATACATGTCAGAAACTATTTAACCGATTCACCTAGGGGAGGACTTAAACAATTAAACTGTCTGACTTGCTAGATCGGAGCTTGGATCTGTACTCCTCTTGTGGAGTTTTCTCTCGTTCGGAAACTTTAAAGTCACTGGGCTCGATACAGTCTTTGGAAGGGGTGGACGAGCCTGGGTCGGATTTCAGTTCATTGCATAGTTTAACATGGCTCGTGTGGATCCACCCCTTTCGGCCCTCCACTTTCACCGCTGTCCTCGTAGTAAGTAGAACGGTCTTCGGCTCTTTCCAGCGGGGCTCCAGCGGACTTTTCCTGTCAAAGTTCCTTATTAAAATCAGGTTGCCTGGACGGACATCATGCGGCTTTACATCAGTGTTGTCAGGGAAGGCTGCGGCAACCTGTGAACGACATGATTGGAGTGCAGACATCAAGGAGGCAAGGTAATCTGTCAACATATTGCAATCAACATCAGTAATTTTCTTAGGAATGGGCGTCCCCCACATATTCGGTGGTCTCCCAAAGACCACTTCGTACGGGGATAGTCCTGATCTCGAATGGGCAACCATTCTCATATAGAACAGTGCCACTGGCAGGGCGACTATCCAGTCGACCCCTTTCTCTTGACATATTTTTCCAAGGCGGGTCTTTAATGTCTGATTATGCCTCTCTACAAGGCCTGCGGCTTCGGGATGTCGGACACAATGGAATTTCCATTGATATCCTAGCAGCAAGGAAACCTGCTTCATTAATTCGGATGAGAATGGCTGACCGTTATCTGAATACACGACACGAGGCATGCCGTACCGTGGGAAGAATTCACGAACCAGCTGCCTGGCAGTGGTCGGAGCAGTGTAATCTGGGACTGGATATGCTTCGGTCCAACGGGACAGTGCACAAACAATTACGAGGACATATTTGAATCCTCGACAACGGTCCATCTGGATATAATCCATCTGGAGGACTTCAAAAGGGTGATCGGGAGGATGAAATCCACCTTGCTCTACAGGGACGCTTTTACCTGGATTGAACTGACAACAGATCATGCAAGTACGCACTTTCTGTTTTGCTGCTGCTCGTAAGTGTTTATTGCTCCAAAGATTTTGTAAACTGTCTAACATCGCTTTTTCTCCTAGATGTGCTGGACTATGTGCTGTATTAATCATGACTTGAACCATAGAATCAGGGAGAAACCATGTAGATTTTCCCTTCGTCATCCAACCTTGATCTGTCTAGATCCCTCCTAGTTCAATCCATTTCTTTATTTCATCTGGGGTAGCATGTGTCTGAATATCGATAACATCTAGTGTGGGATCCCTGACTGTCATACAATTTGTCGGTCCTATTGTCTTTGTCATGTCAGTTGTCTGAGTGTGAGTCAATGCTGTATGTTTTGCTGTCTGGTCTGCCAGGTCGTTACCCTGGGAAACAGAATCTGTAACTTTAGTATGTGCTTTACACTTCATGACGGATATTCCTGAAGGCAGATGTATTGCTTCTAACAGTGCTTGAATGAGGGGACCGTGTTGGATCTTGGCACCATGAGAGGTCAGAAAACCTCGTTCTTGCCATAACATTCCGAAGTCGTGTACAACTCCGAACGCATAACGGGAATCAGTGTATATGTTGACATTTCTGTTCTTGGCTAGAATACAGGCTCGGGTCAGAGCAATAAGCTCTGCCGCTTGAGCGGACAGTGTGTCAATACGATGTGTTTCTTTTACTTCGGTTTCAGTGGTCACTGCATATGCGGCCACTAATTCTCCTGTACTTGTTCGCATACATGAACCATCCACATAAAGTGTCAGGTCTGGATTTGTCAGTGGAACATCTGTTAAGTCTCGTCGGGGCTTTGTTACTGCATTAATGATTTCTATACAGTCATGCGGGGCTGGATCTGTCCTAATTGAAGGTAACAGTGTTGCTGGGTTCAGAATGCTGCAGCGTCTGATTTCTATGTGTGGCTGGAATAGCGTTAATTCGTAACCTGTCAGTCGTGCTATGGTCAAGTGCTGAGTCTGGGTTCTGTTTAAAAGAACCTCTACAGAATGTGGAACTTGTACTGTTAACTGATGGCCTAAAACAATTGAATCGCTCTGTCTGATTGCTAATGCTGTTGCTGCTACTGACTTTAAGCACGCAGGGAGTGCCTGGGCTACTGAATCCAATGTACTTGAAAAATAAGCGCAAGGCTTATGCAAACCTGCTTGGTCTTGAGTGAGGACAGACAATGCTGTGCCATCACGTTCTGTAACAAAAAGTGTAAACGGTTTGCTGTAACATGGTGTTGCTAAAACTGGTGCTCGGCATAATGCTTTCTTTAATTCCTCAAAGGCTTGTGTGTGTTCCTGAGTCCAAGGGAGGACAGTCGAAGTCGCTGCCTCCTGTGTCGTTAACTGGATGAGTGGTTTAGCTAGAAATGCATATTGAGGAATCCATTGTCTGCAGTACGAGGTGAGGCCTATAAAGGCCCGCACTTCCTTTTGTGTCTGGGGTTGTGGCATATTTACAATTAACTGAATGCGATCGGGAGTGAGCTGTCTCCCCACTTTGGACAGCAAGTGACCCAAGTACACAACTTGCTGAACACAGAATTGTAGCTTCGAAGGGGACACCTTGTGTCCCTTGTCTGCCAGAAAATGTAAAACTGTCAGTGATGCTTGTTCACATTCGGGCTCACTTTGTGCGGTGATCAGCAGATCATCGACGTATTGCAGTAAAGCGGTGTTAACTGGCATTTGAATACAATCTAGTTGTCTTTTCAGTGCTTGACTATAGATGCTGGGGCTTTCTGGGAATCCTTGAGGTGCGCGGGAAAATTTGAAACTTCGTCCATTTAAACTGAATCCGAAGAGATATTGGCTCTCTGGATCAATAGGTACACTGAAGAAAGCGTTCTTGAGATCAATTACAGTAAAGAACGTTGCTTCTGAATCAATAGCAGTTAATAGGGAAGAGATATCAGGGACCACAGGGTACTGTGGTACAATGCATTTATTTAGCTCTCGCAGATCAATCACCAGCCGATATACTGGCGGTGCATTGGGATCAGTACGTTTAAGAATTGGAATGATGGGTGAATTACAGATATTGGAGTCGGTCTCTACGACCACTCCTTGGGCAATGAGCTCTTCAATGATTTCCAGTAAAGCCACTACAGCATCGGGTGGTAACTTGTATTGTCTGATTCGTGGTAGAACAACTCCTGTCTTGAGTGTAACACGGTATGGTGTGATATGCATACAACCTACATCAGTTGGGCCTTTTGCCCACAAGTGATCTGGTACATTTTTCAATCTGACGTCAAATTCTCGCAACACATAATGACCCTTGAAATCCCGCAGAAAGAGTCTAACTCCCTCCGGGGAACAGCAAATTATGGCTCCTAGAGCCTTCAACGTTTTAATTCCTAACAGATTTTCTGGACATGATTTCGTGAGTAACAGGTCTGTAACTCGTGATAATGGACCCACAGCCAGGGGGACTGGTTCTGATACTTCATTTACAATGGGCTGTCCTGTAAAACCAAGGGAAACATTCTGTGAGCCTGAGAGGGGTGCCCCTGGGACTTCGTCATGGCTTATAGTGGTGCGGCTTGCCCCTGTGTCAATTAAAAACTTTCTGTCTTTTCCCAATACTTGACTGTGTACATAAGGACCTTCTTGATCTATAGGAATTTCAATAAGAGGCAAACCCATCTCCCTCTCTAGGCTGTTTCATGCGTATCGTTGGTAATCGGGGTAAGCGGACTGGGCATACTGATACATTTGTTGTGAAACTTGCTGAGTTGCGGCAAGAGGCTGTGGCTGTGGTACCGCTACTGTCTGTGCTGTATGGGATGAAGCATGCATAGGCTGTGTGTTCTGCATGGGCTGTACATTCTGTGAGGTCTGTTGCTGGACCTGATCTTGTCTTGGTGGATGCGGTCTCTCTTTAGTTTTACCTGTTGATATGTTATGTTTCAGAACTGGACATTCATGTACGTAGTGACCTGGCTGCTTGCAATAATTGCATGTCCCTTTAACGGGAGCTGCGGCGTGACCTGTCTGGGTCGTACCCTTTCTGTTTCCGTCGGTATGGACCGACTGGGCTACTAACATTTTCATTTTCGTGTCTTTCATACGTTTTTGTTCCTGATCCTGTTCTTCTCTAATTCTGTTCTGATGGTATTGTAACATTTGTAACATCTGTGATGGCGTATTTGCTTGCCATGTACTCTCAACCTTGTATACACGATTCTTGACTGCTAACAGGGAATTCTCAACTAACTGGGATACAAAAAGATGCGGGTACGACTCGCTACTTGGTTTAAGACCACTATTAATAATAAAACATTTCTCGAATCTTGAATAGAAGTCACTAGTATCTTCGTCGGGTTTCTGTTTACATGCTGAGATTGCATCCCAGTCTTCTTTTCTAGTTGTCAATAATCTTGGCAGAACCTGTACTATCAAACCTGGTAATGCTTTAGTTTTCTCCCCAAGGCCTAGCCCTGGGACACGTTTGTTCTCTTCGTCTTCTATTTCTGCCCATACAATCTTTTTCTCTCCCACCTCCCATTCTTTTTCCTTTAATTTCTCGTAGATGCCCGTGGGCAGCAGTACCTTTAACATTTTCATGATATCTTCATATGTGTAATCCCCCATCAGTAACATGTCTTTAAGTTCTCTGTGAAAACCTGCAGGGTCTTTATCATGACACGGGACTAGTTTCTTCATTTCTAACAGTTCTAACTTAGTCAGAGGCGTGTGAACATACACACGTTTCAAGATATGATCCTCACCCATAACTGGGTGCACTTCTCGTAAGGGGTTCTGACTTTCAATGCCACTCAGGCGTTCCATATGATACATTTTTCTTTCTGGGGGCGGAGCGGGAACATATTCAGAGCTTATAAAAGTGTTATATCTATGTCGTTGTTCTAGAATTATTTGTATTAACTTGGTACTGAGACCTCTCCATCTATCCATGAGTAGTGCTTCTAATGTTTCGTGTAAGGGACCTGGATCAGAATGTTGGTTTCTGTATTTCGTGAGGAGGTGCTGAATCATGTATACACCTGCTAATTTCTGCTAGTCTGGGGAAAGGTTCAGGAATGTCTGCGCTACGGTGTCATCATTATATATATCCGGATTTTCAGTCCATAATATGGCTGACCGGGCTAGTTCTTGTTCATCCATCGAATTGAGTACATGGTACCCGATTCTCTCTCTTTGTCTTTTATCAGTCTCCTGGAACTGATGTTCAGAAGAATTCGGGTTTGTTAAGGCAGAGAGAAAAACTCTCTTGCTTTCCGGACGGATACCTTTCCTAAGGTAAGTTCCCTTACCTACATACGCTATAGTGTCTGTAGTCTTTTCTGGTTCTTCAAGTTCTTCTTCCTCCTCGGAGGAAGCCTTTTCTCTCTCTTTTTTGTGTATTTCTATCACTTCTTTTCTAATTTTCTTGTACATACTGGCTATGCAAGTCCCCTTGTCGTGTTTTCCTTCAGATATATTTTGACCCCACCTGTTCAGTGCATCTAATTCACTCTGATCTGTCCCAGGCCTGTCTCGTTCTCTTATTAGGCAATTTATGAAAAAACGTAGTATCTGTGCTTGAACGTCAACTTTCTGATGCTCCATGGCATCCTTAATACTGTCAGGGTCTTTCCCAGTCTGAACAAACTCATATATTCTATCGAGACGCTCCTTCATTCCTGCATAGTACATAAGGAAATCAGTAGCAGATCTTAACTGTAATGATGCCATCATCATTCTATCGTCTTTGCCGGGTACTGGATCATATCTGCAAACTGAAAGGTTTTCTTTGAGTATGTCGAGACGGGGTGACTTGAACGTGAAAGGACTCTGCAAGTCCCCGAGCTGTAACCTGCGCGTTAATGGCGGGGTGTGAAGACCCCCGGTCGCACCTCCTGAGGCGGAAGCTTGAACATTATCTCTCTGTGGAGTCTGTATCTGAACTTGAATTTGTCTTTTAGTAGGGTCAGGTAGACGTGGTTTCGGTAGATCAACTTTAGGTACGGGAAGTGGTGGAGGTGGTGGAACAGGAGGATTCTGTTGTGGTACTGGCGGAATATGATCTTGGGGCGGGTTACCACCCCCGTCCCTGTCGTTAGGCAGGGCGCGGACAGGCAGATTGGTGTAAGCGGGTGCTACATCCTCTAGATAGGAATTCAGGAATATGTCTTTAGTGGTCCTATGAGTTACTTTAGTTGGAACCAATGGTGGTGGCAGGTTTTTCGGTATTTCTGAAATGGCCTCAGGCGAACCCTCGGCCGCGAGATACATACCGTTTACGAGATTGTTTCGTGCGCGGTCTACTTGCTCTGATTTTACTCGGATCCCTTCAGTAACTAATTCGTTTTCTTGGGCCTTATCGGATTCTCTAAGTCTATCTTCTCTACGTAATTCTTTTTCAGCACGCTTATGTGATTCCTTACGCCAAAACTCTATGGCGTCTTTCTGAGATTGTCTGGCTTTCTTTTTCCATAGTGCTTCCTCTACCTTCATGATGCACTCGGCATCCCATGTTCCGGTAACAGGCCATCTGTGTCTTTCGTCTAGATGTTTAGTATACTCGGCCCATAAGTCTAGATATAATATGGCATCTATGCCATGCTTGTGGTACATAAAATTTCCTGGAGTGTCCCTAGGGGGGATAGGAATTTCTTCCTCTAGTATCCCTTTCCTAGTTCCTATCTGCTTTAACTTGTTGAAAAACAGCATCTTGTTTACTTAGTACGGAATGCTCAATCCTTGCTACTTAATACTGGATACAGCTAGTTATACAAGAACACAATAATGCACATTAAAAACAGTCACACTCATACCACGACATTAATCACATGAAGAAGACATTTGAGACATATATGACTACCCCCTATACCGGATGTACTGCTAAACAGCACAGATACACTGCTAAAACAGTGCAGAAACTTGAAATAACGGATGTACTGCTAAACAGTACAGATACACTGTCTAAAAAACAGTGCAGACCGGACTTGTGTACCCAAACCCGTCTAGATACGTCCCAGCAATGGTACTCACCGGGAAGCACGGAAACAGAAGGCCTCGGAAAACTCGACTTGACTCGACTCGACACGTGGATACTTCGGAAAACTTCGGAAAACTTCGGAAAACTGGTGGGCCTCTTGACACCTCGGACCTTGCTTCTTTCGGCTAGGCTCTGGTCGGGATCCTCCGCACTCCTCACCGCCTCGTCTGGGTACTGATCGCAGTCTTCGTCACCTCCGTGGGCCAGAGGGAGATACAGGAAATCCTGCCGGTACGCGTAGTTTCCTTCTAACTGATGGCAGGGGACAGAGCTTGCAACGCACCAACCGGCGCGTGAGGTGGGGGAGGGGTCCCTGTTCGGGCGCCAAAATGTTGTAAATATATAATTTACCGTCTTAATTTCTATGCAGGTAAGTACTTAATCAATAATAACTCAAATCGGAAAGAAAAAAACAGAGTCCGTGGTGTTAGAGTTCTTAGGGGTTTTATTCCTTAAAAAGGAATGGTCAAGACCTGGATATCATGTTCTTCCCACCACAGGGGTGGAAGAAGGGATAGAGCATTATTTTATTGACAATACATAGCTTATATACTTAATTTACACCATAGAAAGCAATATAGTAGGCGTAACAGCTGAGAGAAGACAAGATAACAGTATCCACGTGTTACTAGTACGTAATCAGAGGGCGTGGACTAGGCGTGAACTAGAGGTGTGTGCTAGAAACGTCACAGGTAGGCGTCACAAGGGGGTGGCACTAAACAGAAATGTTGCAATGTCAGCAGAAATCGGAAGCTTGGATGCGCGCGCAGCTGCATGACGTGTGATTGACGTGAAACTGGAGGGTGCAGGGGGCTTGACATTTACACTGACGGAAAGAGACAGAAGTCTGGCATGTCAGATCAACTCGTACTTCTATCATATCTGATATCTGATGTTTGGGAACCATATTATCTGGACGGAAAAGGTCTCTGGGGCAGAAGCTATTCTATACTGACTATGAATGCGTGTATAAGCGCCTGAGTGTCTGCATGAGAAGCGTGGGGGCACGGGCCTTCCAGGGGAGCATGGTAACAGAGGCTATGAATTACTTGCATGGAGACAGGCCGGCCCTTTGGCTCTGCAGCTGAGGGGGATGTTTACTGAAACCAGTAGGCAGGAATGTATTTTTCGAGGAGCGGAACAGATAATTCGAAGGTTGTAGTCAGTCTTGGCAGGCAGCAGGCTGAGCTAAGCGCGGTGGGCCGCGCTGGAAGTAAGTCAGAGTTCACGGGTACAGAGGCAGCCTGGGCTGAGGCTTTCAGAGTCAGAAGCCAGAAAAAAAGGCTCGATGGCAGAAATTCAGGGCCTACTTTGCCAGAGCTGAAAAACGTGTAAGGTACACTACAAAAAGACGTTGGCATAGCATACTTAGGAACGGACTATTTAACCCATTCAGGGTGGGTCTGAAAGAGGACATGTTAACGTTGGACGCAAATGTATTTGCGTCTTCATAGCTGGCACAGGAGGGAAGTTACATGCACTTTAAGCTGGTACATGGAGACGGTGGGGTACGCGCTAGGGAACACAACTTGACCATAAAATTTATATTTCCTCAATGTTGTAAACCTTGTGCTTGTCCTCTTTGCCCTAGCCTCCATGTCCTAGGTAATTCTGTGCAGTGTGTCTGTCCTATGTTGTGCACCTTGTGCATTTCCTCCCCGCCCTAGCCACCATGCCCTAGCTGGTAGTGTCTTTCCTATGTTGTAAACCTTGTGCTTGTACTCTTTGCCCTAGCCTCCATGTCCTAGGTAATTCTGTGCAGTGTGTCTGTCCTATGTTGTGCACCTTGTGCATTTCATCCCCGCCCTAGCCACCATGCCCTAGCTGGTAGTGTCTTTCCTATGTTGTAAACCTTGTGCATGTCCTCTTTGCCCTAGCCACCATGCCCTAGCTGGTAGTGTCTTTCCTATGTTGTAAACCTTGTGCATGTCCTCTTTGCCCTGTGCATTTCCTCCCCGCCCTAGCCACCATGCCCTAGCTGGTAGTGTCTTTCCTATGTTGTAAACCTTGTGCATGTCCTCTTAGCCCTAGCCTCCATGTCCTAGGTAATTCTGTGCAGTGTGTCTGTCCTATGTTGTGCACCTTGTGCATTTCCTCCCCGCCATAGCCACCATGCCCTAGCTGGTAGTGTCTTTCCTATGTTGTAAACCTTGTGCTTGTCCTCTTTGCCCTAGCCACCATGCCCTAGCTGGTAGTGTCTTTCCTATGTTGTAAACCTTGTGCATTTCCTCCCCGCCCTAGCCACCATGCCCTAGCTGGTAGTGTCTTTCCTATGTTGTAAACCATGTGCTTGTACTCTTTGCCCTAGCCTCCATGTCCTAGGTAATTCTGTGCAGTGTGTCTGTCCTATGTTGTGCACCTTGTGCATTTCCTCCCCGCCCTAGCCACCATGCCCTAGCTGGTAGTGTCTTTCCTATGTTGTAAACCTTGTGCATGTCCTCTTTGCCCTAGCCACCATGCCCTAGCTGGTAGTGTCTTTCCTATGTTGTAAACCTTGTGCATTTCCTCCCCGCCCTAGCCACCATGCCCTAGCTGGTAGTGTCTTTCCTATGTTGTAAACCTTGTGCATGTCCTCTTTGCCCTAGCCACCATGCCCTAGCTGGTAGTGTCTTTCCTATGTTGTAAACCTTGTGCATGTCCTCTTTGCCCTAGCCACCATGCCCTAGCTGGTAGTGTCTTTCCTATGTTGTAAACCTTGTGCATGTCCTCTTTGCCCTAGCCACCATGCCCTAGCTGGTAGTGTCTTTCCTATGTTGTAAACCTTGTGCATGTCCTCTTTGCCCTAGCCTCCATGTCCTAGGTAATTCTGTGCAGTGTGTCTGTCCTATGTTGTGCACCTTGTGCATTTCATCCCCGCCCTAGCCACCATGCCCTAGCTGGTAGTGTCTTTCCTATGTTGTAAACCTTGTGCATTTCCTCCCCACCCTAGCCACCATGCCCTAGCTGGTAGTGTCTTTCCTATGTTGTAAACCTTGTGCATGTCCTCTTTGCCCTAGCCACCATGCCCTAGCTGGTAGTGTCTTTCCTATGTTGTGCACCTTGTGCATTTCTTCCCCACCCTAGCCACCATGCCCTAGCTGGTAGTGTCTGTCCTATGTTGTAAACCTTGTGCATTTCCTCCCCACCCTAGCCACCATGCCCTAGCTGGTAGTGTCTTTCCTATGTTGTAAACCTTTTGCATGTCCTCTTTGCCCTAGCCACCATGCCCTAGCTGGTAGTGTCTTTCCTATGTTGTGCACCTTGTGCATTTCCTCCCCGCCCTAGCCACCATGCCCTAGCTGGTAGTGTCTTTCCTATGTTGTAAACCTTGTGCATGTCCTCTTTGCCCTGTGCATTTCCTCCCCGCCCTAGCCACCATGCCCTAGCTGGTAGTGTCTGTCCTATGTTGTGCACCTTGTGCATTTCCTCCCCGCCCTAGCCACCATGCCCTAGCTGGTAGTGTCTTTCCTATGTTGTGCACCTTGTGCATTTCCTCCCCGCCCTAGCCACCATGCCCTAGCTGGTAGTGTCTTTCCTATGTTGTGCACCTTGTGCATTTCATCCCCGCCCTAGCCACCATGCCCTAGCTGGTAGTGTCTGTCCTATGTTGTAAACCTTGTGCATTTCCTCCCCACCCTAGCCACCATGCCCTAGCTGGTAGTGTCTTTCCTATGTTGTAAACCTTGTGCTTGTCCTCTTTGCCCTAGCCACCATGCCCTAGCTGGTAGTGTCTTTCCTATGTTGTAAACCTTGTGCATGTCCTCTCTGCCCTAGCCACCATGCCCTAGCTGGTAGTGTCTTTCCTATGTTGTGCACCTTGTGCATTTCTTCCCCACCCTAGCCACCATGCCCTAGCTGGTAGTGTCTGTCCTATGTTGTAAACCTTGTGCATTTCCTCCCCACCCTAGCCACCATGCCCTAGCTGGTAGTGTCTTTCCTATGTAAACCTTGTGCATGTCCTCTTTGCCCTAGCCACCATGCCCTAGCTGGTAGTGTCTTTCCTATGTTGTGCACCTTGTGCATTTCCTCCCCGCCCTAGCCACCATGCCCTAGCTGGTAGTGTCTTTCCTATGTTGTAAACCTTGTGCATGTCCTCTTTGCCCTGTGCATTTCCTCCCCGCCCTAGCCACCATGCCCTAGCTGGTAGTGTCTTTCCTATGTTGTAAACCTTGTGCATGTCCTCTTTGCCCTAGCCACCATGCCCTAGCTGGTAGTGTCTTTCCTATGTTGTAAACCTTGTGCATGTCCTCTTTGCCCTAGCCACCATGCCCTAGCTGGTAGTGTCTTTCCTATGTTGTGCACCTTGTGCATTTCTTCCCCACCCTAGCCACCATGCCCTAGCTGGTAGTGTCTGTCCTATGTTGTAAACCTTGTGCATTTCCTCCCCACCCTAGCCACCATGCCCTAGCTGGTAGTGTCTTTCCTATGTTGTAAACCTTGTGCATGTCCTCTTTGCCCTAGCCACCATGCCCTAGCTGGTAGTGTCTGTCCTATGTTGTAAACCTTGTGCATTTCCTCCCCACCCTAGCCACCATGCCCTAGCTGGTAGTGTCTTTCCTATGTTGTGCACCTTGTGCATGTCCTCTTTGCCCTAGCCACCATGCCCTAGCTGGTAGTGTCTTTCCTATGTTGTGCACCTTGTGCATTTCCTCCCCGCCCTAGCCACCATACCCTAGCTGGTAGTGTCTTTCCTATGTTGTAAACCTTGTGCATGTCCTCTTTGCCCTGTGCATTTCCTCCCCGCCCTAGCCACCATGCCCTAGCTGGTAGTGTCTTTCCTATGTTGTAAACCTTGTGCTTGTCCTCTTTGCCCTAGCCACCATGCCCTAGCTGGTAGTGTCTTTCCTATGTTGTAAACCTTGTGCATGTCCTCTTTGCCCTAGCCTCCATGTCCTAGGTAATTCTGTGCAGTGTGTCTGTCCTATGTTGTGCACCTTGTGCATTTCCTCCCCGCCCTAGCCACCGTGCCCTAGCTGGTAGTGTCTTTCCTATGTTGTAAACCTTGTGCATTTCCTCCCCGCCCTAGCCACCATGCCCTAGCTGGTAGTGTCTTTCCTATGTTGTAAACCATGTGCTTGTACTCTTTGCCCTAGCCTCCATGTCCTAGGTAATTCTGTGCAGTGTGTCTGTCCTATGTTGTGCACCTTGTGCATTTCATCCCCGCCCTAGCCACCATGCCCTAGCTGGTAGTGTCTTTCCTATGTTGTAAACCTTGTGCATGTCCTCTTTGCCCTAGCCACCATGCCCTAGCTGGTAGTGTCTTTCCTATGTTGTAAACCTTGTGCATGTCCTCTTTGCCCTAGCCACCATGCCCTAGCTGGTAGTGTCTTTCCTATGTTGTAAACCTTGTGCATGTCCTCTTTGCCCTAGCCTCCATGTCCTAGGTAATTCTGTGCAGTGTGTCTGTCCTATGTTGTGCACCTTGTGCATTTCCTCCCCGCCCTAGCCACCATGCCCTAGCTGGTAGTGTCTTTCCTATGTTGTAAACCTTGTGCTTGTACTCTTTGCCCTAGCCTCCATGTCCTAGGTAATTCTGTGCAGTGTGTCTGTCCTATGTTGTGCACCTTGTGCATTTCATCCCCGCCCTAGCCACCATGCCCTAGCTGGTAGTGTCTTTCCTATGTTGTAAACCTTGTGCATTTCCTCCCCACCCTAGCCACCATGCCCTAGCTGGTAGTGTCTTTCCTATGTTGTAAACCTTGTGCATGTCCTCTTTGCCCTAGCCACCATGCCCTAGCTGGTAGTGCCTTTCCTATGTTGTGCACCTTGTGCATTTCTTCCCCACCCTAGCCACCATGCCCTAGCTGGTAGTGTCTGTCCTATGTTGTAAACCTTGTGCATTTCCTCCCCACCCTAGCCACCATGCCCTAGCTGGTAGTGTCTTTCCTATGTTGTAAACCTTGTGCATGTCCTCTTTGCCCTAGCCACCATGCCCTAGCTGGTAGTGTCTTTCCTATGTTGTAAACCTTGTGCATGTCCTCTTAGCCCTAGCCTCCATGTCCTAGGTAATTCTGTGCAGTGTGTCTGTCCTATGTTGTGCACCTTGTGCATTTCCTCCCCGCCCTAGCCACCATGCCCTAGCTGGTAGTGTCTTTCCTATGTTGTAAACCTTGTGCTTGTACTCTTTGCCCTAGCCTCCATGTCCTAGGTAATTCTGTGCAGTGTGTCTGTCCTATGTTGTGCACCTTGTGCATTTCATCCCCGCCCTAGCCACCATGCCCTAGCTGGTAGTGTCTTTCCTATGTTGTGCACCTTGTGCATTTCCTCCCCGCCCTAGCCACCATGCCCTAGCTGGTAGTGTCTTTCCTATGTTGTAAACCTTGTGCATGTCCTCTTTGCCCTGTGCATTTCCTCCCCGCCCTAGCCACCATGCCCTAGCTGGTAGTGTCTTTCCTATGTTGTAAACCTTGTGCATGTCCTCTTTGCCTTGTGCATTTCCTCCCCGCCCTAGCCACCATGCCCTAGCTGGTAGTGTCTTTCCTATGTTGTAAACCTTGTGCTTGTCCTCTTTGCCCTAGCCACCATGCCCTAGCTGGTAGTGTCTTTCCTATGTTGTGCACCTTGTGCATTTCATCCCCGCCCTAGCCACCATGCCCTAGCTGGTAGTGTCTTTCCTATGTTGTAAACCTTGTGCATGTCCTCTTTACCCTAGCCACCATGCCCTAGCTGGTAGTGTCTTTCCTATGTTGTAAACCTTGTGCATGTCCTCTCTGCCCTAGCCACCATGCCCTAGCTGGTAGTGTCTTTCCTATGTTGTAAACCTTGTGCATGTCCTCTCTGCCCTAGCCACCATGCCCTAGCTGGTAGTGTCTTTCCTATGTTGTAAACCTTGTGCATGTCCTCCCCGCCCTAGCCACCATGCCCTAGCTGGTAGTGTCTTTCCTATGTTGTAAACCTTGTGCTTGTCCTCTTTGCCCTAGCCACCATGCCCTAGCTGGTAGTGTCTTTCCTATGTTGTAAACCTTGTGCATGTCCTCTTTGCCCTGTGCATTTCCTCCCCGCCCTAGCCACCATGCCCTAGCACGTAGTGTCTTTCCTATGTTGTAAACCTTGTGCTTGTCCTCTCTGCCCTAGCCACCATGCCCTAGCTGGTAGTGTCTTTCCTATGTTGTGCACCTTGTGCATTTCTTCCCCACCCTAGCCACCATGCCCTAGCTGGTAGTGTCTGTCCTATGTTGTAAACCTTGTGCATTTCCTCCCCACCCTAGCCACCATGCCCTAGCTGGTAGTGTCTTTCCTATGTTGTAAACCTTGTGCATGTCCTCTTTGCCCTAGCCACCATGCCCTAGCTGGTAGTGTCTTTCCTATGTTGTGCACCTTGTGCATTTCCTCCCCGCCCTAGCCACCATGCCCTAGCTGGTAGTGTCTTTCCTATGTTGTGCACCTTGTGCATTTCTTCCCCACCCTAGCCACCATGCCCTAGCTGGTAGTGTCTGTCCTATGTTGTAAACCTTGTGCATTTCCTCCCCACCCTAGCCACCATGCCCTAGCTGGTAGTGTCTTTCCTATGTTGTAAACCTTGTGCATGTCCTCTTTGCCCTAGCCACCATGCCCTAGCTGGTAGTGTCTTTCCTATGTTGTGCACCTTGTGCATTTCCTCCCCGCCCTAGCCACCATGCCCTAGCTGGTAGTGTCTTTCCTATGTTGTAAACCTTGTGCTTGTCCTCTTTGCCCTAGCCACCATGCCCTAGCTGGTAGTGTCTTTCCTATGTTGTAAACCTTGTGCTTGTCCTCTTTGCCCTAGCCACCATGCCCTAGCTGGTAGTGTCTTTCCTATGTTGTAAACCTTGTGCATGTCCTCTTTGCCCTAGCCTCCATGTCCTAGGTAATTCTGTGCATTGTGTCTGTCCTATGTTGTGCACCTTGTGCATTTCCTCCCCGCCCTAGCCACCATGCCCTAGCTGGTAGTGTCTTTCCTATGTTGTAAACCTTGTGCATTTCCTCCCCGCCCTAGCCACCATGCCCTAGCTGGTAGTGTCTTTCCTATGTTGTAAACCATGTGCTTGTACTCTTTGCCCTAGCCTCCATGTCCTAGGTAATTCTGTGCAGGGTGTCTGTCCTATGTTGTGCACCTTGTGCATTTCATCCCCGCCCTAGCCACCATGCCCTAGCTGGTAGTGTCTTTCCTATGTTGTAAACCTTGTGCATGTCCTCTTTGCCCTAGCCACCATGCCCTAGCTGGTAGTGTCTTTCCTATGTTGTAAACCTTGTGCATGTCCTCTTTGCCCTAGCCACCATGCCCTAGCTGGTAGTGTCTTTCCTATGTTGTAAACCTTGTGCATGTCCTCTTTGCCCTAGCCTCCATGTCCTAGGTAATTCTGTGCAGTGTGTCTGTCCTATGTTGTGCACCTTGTGCATTTCCTCCCCGCCCTAGCCACCATGCCCTAGCTGGTAGTGTCTTTCCTATGTTGTAAACCTTGTGCTTGTACTCTTTGCCCTAGCCTCCATGTCCTAGGTAATTCTGTGCAGTGTGTCTGTCCTATGTTGTGCACCTTGTGCATTTCATCCCCGCCCTAGCCACCATGCCCTAGCTGGTAGTGTCTTTCCTATGTTGTAAACCTTGTGCATTTCCTCCCCACCCTAGCCACCATGCCCTAGCTGGTAGTGTCTTTCCTATGTTGTAAACCTTGTGCATGTCCTCTTTGCCCTAGCCACCATGCCCTAGCTGGTAGTGCCTTTCCTATGTTGTGCACCTTGCGCATTTCTTCCCCACCCTTGCCACCATGCCCTAGCTGGTAGTGTCTGTCCTATGTTGTAAACCTTGTGCATTTCCTCCCCACCCTAGCCACCATGCCCTAGCTGGTAGTGTCTTTCCTATGTTGTAAACCTTGTGCATGTCCTCTTTGCCCTAGCCACCATGCCCTAGCTGGTAGTGTCTTTCCTATGTTGTAAACCTTGTGCATGTCCTCTTAGCCCTAGCCTCCATGTGCTAGGTAATTCTGTGCAGTGTGTCTGTCCTATGTTGTGCACCTTGTGCATTTCCTCCCCGCCCTAGCCACCATGCCCTAGCTGGTAGTGTCTTTCCTATGTTGTAAACCTTGTGCATGTCCTCTTTGCCCTAGCCACCATGCCCTAGCTGGTAGTGTCTTTCCTATGTTGTAAACCTTGTGCATTTCCTCCCCGCCCTAGCCACCATGCCCTAGCTGGTAGTGTCTTTCCTATGTTGTAAACCTTGTGCATGTCCTCTTTGCCCTAGCCACCATGCCCTAGCTGGTAGTGTCTTTCCTATGTTGTAAACCTTGTGCATGTCCTCTTTGCCCTGTGCATTTCCTCCCCGCCCTAGCCACCATGCCCTAGCTGGTAGTGTCTTTCCTATGTTGTAAACCTTGTGCTTGTCCTCTTTGCCCTAGCCACCATGCCCTA
Organism: Lissotriton vulgaris; assembly: GCF_964263255.1. Classification (NCBI taxonomy): domain Eukaryota; kingdom Metazoa; phylum Chordata; class Amphibia; order Caudata; family Salamandridae; genus Lissotriton; species Lissotriton vulgaris. The sequence continues at coordinate 2,709,356 of NC_141697.1, forward strand.
GCTGGTAGTGTCTTTCCTATGTTGTAAACCTTGTGCATGTCCTCTTTGCCCTAGCCACCATGCCCTAGCTGGTAGTGTCTTTCCTATGTTGTAAACCTTGTGCATGTCCTCTTAGCCCTAGCCTCCATGTCCTAGGTAATTCTGTGCAGTGTGTCTGTCCTATGTTGTGCACCTTGTGCATTTCCTCCCCGCCCTAGCCACCATGCCCTAGCTGGTAGTGTCTTTCCTATGTTGTAAACCTTGTGCTTGTCCTCTTTGCCCTAGCCTCCATGTCCTAGGTAATTCTGTGCAGTGTGTCTGTCCTATGTTGTGCACCTTTTGCATTTCATCCCTGCCCTAGCCACCATGCCCTAGCTGGTAGTGTCTTTCCTATGTTGTGCACCTTGTGCATGTCCTCTTTGACCTAGCCTCCATGTCCTAGGTAATTCTGTGCAGTGTGTCTGTCCTATGTTGTGCACCTTGTGCATTTCATCCCCGCCCTAGCCACCATGCCCTAGCTGGTAGTGTCTGTCCTATGTTGTAAACCTTGTGCATTTCCTCCCCACCCTAGCCACCATGCCCTAGCTGGTAGTGTCTTTCTATGTTGTAAACCTTGTGCATGTCCTCTTTGCCCTAGCCACCATGCCCTAGCTGGTAGTGTCTTTCCTATGTTGTGCACCTTGTGCATTTCTTCCCCACCCTAGCCACCATGCCCTAGCTGGTAGTGTCTTTCCTATGTTGTAAACCTTGTGCATGTCCTCTTTGCCCTAGCCACCATGCCCTAGCTGGTAGTGTCTTTCCTATGTTGTGCACCTTGTGCATGTCCTCTTTGACCTAGCCTCCATGTCCTAGGTAATTCTGTGCAGTGTGTCTGTCCTATGTTGTGCACCTTGTGCATTTCATCCCCGCCCTAGCCACCATGCCCTAGCTGGTAGTGTCTGTCCTATGTTGTAACCCTTGTGCATTTCCTCCCCACCCTAGCCACCATGCCCTAGCTGGTAGTGTCTTTCCTATGTTGTAAACCTTGTGCATGTCCTCTTTGCCCTAGCCACCATGCCCTAGCTGGTAGTGTCTTTCCTATGTTGTAAACCTTGTGCATGTCCTCTTTGACCTAGCCTCCATGTCCTAGGTAATTCTGTGCAGTGTGTCTGTCCTATGTTGTGCACCTTGTGCATTTCTTCCCCACCCTAGCCACCATGCCCTAGCTGGTAGTGTCTGTCCTATGTTGTAAACCTTGTGCATTTCCTCCCCACCCTAGCCACCATGCCCTAGCTGGTAGTGTCTTTCCTATGTTGTAAACCTTGTGCATGTCCTCTTTGCCCTAGCCACCATGCCCTAGCTGGTAGTGTCTTTCCTATGTTGTGCACCTTGTGCATTTCTTCCCCACCCTAGCCACCATGCCCTAGCTGGTAGTGTCTTTCCTATGTTGTAAACCTTGTGCATGTCCTCTTTGCCCTGTGCATTTCCTCCCCGCCCTAGCCACCATGCCCTAGCTGGTAGTGTCTGTCCTATGTTGTAAACCTTGTGCATTTCCTCCCCACCCTAGCCACCATGCCCTAGCTGGTAGTGTCTTTCCTATGTTGTAAACCTTGTGCATGTCCTCTTTGCCCTAGCCACCATGCCCTAGCTGGTAGTGTCTTTCCTATGTTGTGCACCGTGTGCATTTCATCCCCGCCCTAGCCACCATGCCCTAGCTGGTAGTGTCTGTCCTATGTTGTAAACCTTGTGCATTTCCTCCCCACCCTAGCCACCATGCCCTAGCTGGTAGTGTCTTTCCTATGTTGTAAACCTTGTGCATGTCCTCTTTGCCCTAGCCACCATGCCCTAGCTGGTAGTGTCTTTCCTATGTTGTGCACCTTGTGCATTTCTTCCCCACCCTAGCCACCATGCCCTAGCTGGTAGTGTCTTTCCTATGTTGTAAACCTTGTGCATGTCCTCTTTGCCCTGTGCATTTCCTCCCCGCCCTAGCCACCATGCCCTAGCTGGTAGTGTCTGTCCTATGTTGTAAACCTTGTGCATTTCCTCCCCACCCTAGCCACCATGCCCTAGCTGGTAGTGTCTTTCCTATGTTGTAAACCTTGTGCATGTCCTCTTTGCCCTAGCCACCATGCCCTAGCTGGTAGTGTCTTTCCTATGTTGTGCACCGTGTGCATTTCATCCCCGCCCTAGCCACCATGCCCTAGCTGGTAGTGTCTTTCCTATGTTGTGCACCTTGTGCTTGTACTCTTTGCCCTAGCCTCCATGCTCTAGGTAATTCTGTGCAGTGTGTCTGTCCTATGTTGTGCACCCAGTGCAGGTGCGCCATGCCCTAGCTTGTTATGCATGGTTTCTTTCCTGTGTTACACACCACCTGCTGCACCCCCCACCCCCGCATTAGCTGGCTGTGCAGTGTCTCTGTACTGTGTTTAAACTATGCTTGGTGAGTGTTTCAGGGCTGAGCTTCCTTTGCCACCAGAGACAACAGACAACACAGACTTTAGGTTTCCTGACGTTTTAAGTTAAAGGGTGTTCAAAGTATGTGTTAAATGATGCTAAATTATTGTGCAACCCTTGCTGGTGCCTGGATCTAGTCCTCAACTTCTAACCAGGCCTTCGTGAACAACTGGCTGACTACTTCCAGGAGAAGGTCTCCAACATCCCAGCCCGCCTCCCCTCCCCCAGGACGGAGAGTGGAGAGGATGGACACCAGTCATCAACCTAATCAATCCTCTAACTTAACATCATCTCTGAATAGTTTGGACCCAATTCCCTTGGCAGACTCGCTTCTCGCTATTGAGTCTGAAATCAGGCTCTGGTTCATGCCCCACTGATCTTTTGCCCATGGGAGCAAAGGCCATTAACCCTCTTGCTAACCAGCTCATGAACACCTCACTCGCCTCAGCTACTGTCCCCAAGTCATGGACACAGGCTAAAATTGTATCACTGAAAAAAATATTTCCGGCGACGGTTAGGACCTGTCTAATGATAGCCCATCTCGCTTTTCCCTGCCCTCTCCAAAAAGCTGGAGAAAGATGTTAATCAACTGGTTTCCCGGTACCCAGAAAGCAATACCTTGCTGCACTCTAGGTACGCCGGCATTCGCCCCAGTTGTAGCACAGACACCGAACTAGTGGAGGTAGGCGATTTTTAGAGCTGCACCCTTGATGCGGGTGGCAAAGTGGTGTTGATCATGCTATATCTGTCAGTGTCATTCAACACAATCCCTCACGCAGTCTTTTGAACCACCTCCATTCGGTAGGGATTGGTGGACAGGCCTAGAATTGGCTGTCCTCTTTCCTCGAAGATAGGGGGCAAGAGGTGTGGTGTTCTCCCTTTCTCCTCTGGAACACGGGCCCTCAAGGTGAGAGTGCCGCAGGCCTCAGCCCTGAGCCCTACTCCATTTAATTTAGATTTTGTCCCTCTACTATTCCTTGCCGAGACAATAGGTGCCATGTTGACGACAACCAACTACTTTTCTCTTGCGGCAGGGACCAAGCATTCCCCGGCGGGAAAATTAGGAACTGTTTTCCAAAATTTTCAGATGGCTTTTCCTTCATCAGCTGAAATGTAATACGGGAAAGACTGAGCTTCTTTTTTTCGGTTTAAGATCACAAATGCCCTAACAGACCTACTGGCCCAATGATTCCTCCCTCCCCATCTATTCACACAAATGCTATAAAAAATCGAGGTGTTACATTTGATGGGGCACTTTGCTTTCTGCCACAACTCAACGCAATCGGAGGGACCTGCTTTGGCATGTTAAGGGTGCTGAGGAAGTTTCTGCATTATCTGTCATTGTTGGCTAGACAACTGGTGGTCCAAGCTCTGATTACATATAGACTGGACTATGGGAACGTTTTATACTTGGGCCTGCCTGACTATCTGGTTAATAAGCTGCAAGAAGTCCAGCATGCGACTGCCCCCATATATTTTTTTTTTAGACTTATAAAGCGCTCAAATACCCGAGGGTGTCTCGGCACTGCGGACAACAGCATCTACTGGTGAGCGGAGTTATTTATTGTATAACAGGTTGGCTAAGGCTTGCAACAAAACCAGGCAGAGACCACCACTCTACGTCTGGGCTAGGGAGTTACACGCCAAGATAACTCCTGCTCACCCCCTTGGTAACGTGACACGAGCAGTAAGGCTAATCTTGGAGGCTTTGTAAGTTAAGCGTTTGAGCGCGCACCCAGTGCGCTCAAACAGCACAACAGCACCCAAGGCCCACCACAAAGGAAACTCCACACAAGGTTATATATAAAAATTGCCTTTGTATTATACCAAACACATTAGATAGTAAACACACACTTTACAATGTGCCAGAGGCACGAGCAGAATTTACAGGGGTTTATATACGTGGGACAGGGCCACTTGGGCCACTGTCAGAAATAAGCACTTTTTAGAATTAGCACTTGGTAGAATTAGCACTTTGTAGGAATAACACTTAGAACATAGCACATATAACAATTGTAGCACCAAATAGAAAATGTAGCACACAACCACTAACCACTGGTAAAAGGTAAGTACCACCTACACAACCCTAACCACCTTAGGAAAATATCACACAGGGAACCATGAACTCATTAGTATAACCTATGCTAGATAAAACAACCTCCTAAGCATAAACAGACATTCAGAGGTGTAGGTAAACGGCATGACACATGATGCAGAGATCACATTAGGCAGGTAATCACAATTTGCGCAAAGATCACTTGGGGCAAAAACATGTACTCCTAGCAAGGGCACAACACATAAACTGTCCTCCAGGCCAATTGGCCTCTCAGGGGCTGAAACGCCCTGTGTCCAGAAAAATCAGGGCAGGCTGTGCAGGCAGCCACAGGAAGTGCGCAAGGGTTCAGGCCTAAACGAAGCAGCTGCCCACTAAGTGCTGGGCAGCTGTAGCAGGGAGCCTTGCACCAACGCGCCTCCTGGCTCCTTTCTGGGGGGGCTCTAAATAATACAATGCCCAAACACGTGGGAGCCTCGCAGGCTCTAATGAACCAAATTGTCCCCAGGAGCCTCTCAGGCACTTAATACAAAAATGCTTGCTGGAGCCTCGTGGGCTCGAAATAACCCAATGCTGCCACAACTGTGGGAGCGGCCCGCTGCCAGCCGGGGCCGCTCTACCACCAACAATGTCTGGGATTGTTGGAGCCTCGTTGGTTCGAGAAACAAAATGCCCCCATTGGTGTCCCGCTCTGGGACTGCTAAAATAATGTGCCCCCAATGTCAGAGTCCCGCTATGGGACTTCCACCAAAACAATGTGGCCCAGACGCGACAACATCACCTGCCGGAGGGGAGGGGCGGGCACCGGCAATGTGCCCGACGCCCTCCTCTTCAAAAACGAACACAGGGGCCCCACTTACCGGCCTGGAAGCTTCGCCGGTCGACTCTCCTCGCCGGGCTGGGGACTCTCCTCTGGGTTGTGGGCTGGGCGGGCAACTGCTTTGACCGATCTGGAGCTCCGGGGGTTCTCCGGGACTCCTCTGCTCCTACAGTCTGGGTCCATTGCGGGGTAGGCTCCCACCTGGGCTCCACGTCCTTCTCACTCCTCCATTCACACAGAGTGCGGGGTGGGCTCCCGTCGGCTTCCAGCTGTTTGGAGCGCTTCCGGGTCTATGCAAAGCCCCGCCCATGTCACCAGAGGCTGCCTGACTTCCTGATTACGCCGGGCGGCGGCGGTGCTCTTTGGCAAAAATACGAGGTAGGCTCCTGTTTGTTTTGAAAACACAGACTATGGCCAAAGTCGCGGGGTGGCACTCGCTTAAATAAATAAATAAAACAGGGTGGGGTCCCGTGAAGGTAATAAAAATTAGCGGCAATCCTGCAGGGTTGGCACCTGCTCTGGAATAAGCAAAAAGGGGGAACCCCACGCCGGGGAATCCCTCGAGACAGGGAATGGCAGCTCGGGCTGCAGTTTAAAAGTATGAGGGCTCCCAGCACTCAGGACCTAGCACTCCCCAGGCGCTTCTACAGGCACAGTCCAGGAAAAGCCTAGCAAAAGTCCTTAGGCAGGCAGGGGGGCAAAGGCTGGGCCCAGGGGCCAGCTCACAGGGCCCTTCAGGTCGGAGGCAGTACCAGTGGCGGTCCTCCTGGTGCCCAGCAGGCCCCCCTCAAATTAGGATCGGAAGAACATTTTGTAAGGGGTCACAGCCCCTTTTTATACACAGAAACCCTTTGTCTGTGTCTGCAGGGCGGGGGGAAAACCAGTCGCAGCTGGTTTTGGAGCACTCTGATGTGCTCAGCCCCTCTCACTATTCACTGGCCGGCTAAGGTCATCAGTCGCACCACAGGGGGCGGAGCCAGCATTGTGTGGGGAAAGCCCAGCCCTATTCAGGTCCCAGGTGCACTCCTCCCTCACATCACTCATGCAGATCTCTCCACTCACCACCGGGGCAGACCCATCCTGACTCCTGGAGCCAGGCTCACCAGCCAGCTCCAGCCAATCACAAGCCAGACAGCCAATTCACATAAATTAAACAGACATGCCAACTTCTAGATGTGGCACTTCCACACTAGACACATTAACGCCGCACACATCATCGCACAGCATTTAATCACACGAGTCCGCACATACCAAACTCGACCCTGCACTCCCCACACATCAGAAACTAACATGGATCCACACATTCCCCATGCATTCCTATGGGAGGGCAGGCCAATCTCACCACACGCACTCAAAGTGCGCACGCACTTTACACTGGAACACAGTGAAAGTGCGCAGAAGCCAAAAAACAACTAACACTAAGTCACATATCACAGCAAAAAGTTTAGGGGTGAACCTGCCAGATGGCCAAGTCCAACACAACCCCCTTCCAGCCAAAACGCAGGGTAGACCAATCACCACCCTGATGGGCTTCCCTGCTTTGGGCAATAGAACACGGACGCAGGCCCGCAACTGCAGGGACACCCTCCTGTGCCACGCCACGGTGAACCCATGGGGCTCCTAAAAAAACAGTCTGGAACAACTGGGCTACCCCACCGGTACTCCCAAGCTGTCCGTGGCCAGGACCAGGCCCTCGGCCACCCAGGTGCCACTGGCCCTTGCCTATTCACAGAGTGGCCATTCTCCACTCTTCCTGTCTGTATGACAGGGCTAGACTGCCACTGGTTCTCCAGCCTAGGGTCTACACCCTCAGGCGGACCAGCAGTCACAGGGGAGGCTCTCCTCCCCCTACCTCTCCTTCTAGGGTTCCTCCTCCTGTGAGGGGTACCCTTAGAACACCACTCCCCCAACCTAGGGTTTACCCCCTCAGGTTGCACCGGGGTCAGAGGCAGGCTCTCCCACCCTCTGCACCCCCTTCCAGAGTTCTGAATCCTCCAAACTGGAGTGGTACCCCTGGAAGATGAACCGGTCAGGACGCTGGTTACTGACGTCCTACCCTTCAGGTCAGGCGGATCCTGAACCTGGCCCCCCAACCTCTGGTCTAAATCCTTTGGTGGAATACTTGCCTGGCACTCCAGGACTTCTGGGGACTTGCACACTATCCCCCTGAGGCTAACACATGACTCATATGTTGTGTGACCCTCTGTCTGGCGCAGATCTCCCGTCCCCTGTCCATCTGACTGTGCGTGAAGATCCCCCAGAACAGAAGTGGTGTCACCATGGTCACTCCAAGGGAACGTAGCCTAACTGGCAAGTCCCTGACCCACTGGTTCTTCCACTGGGGAACACATCCCCAATTCACTCCTCACTTCGGACTTCTGTGCCCTCCCAACTGGAGTAGCACTGCCAGACACTAGAACCACTGGAGCTCTATTTACAGACGCTCCAGGTCCTCTATACACTAGGAGATCCTCCTCAACTGGACTAACAGGACAGCCTAGGTCCCCACCCTGGTGTTCCCTCAAGAAACCATCCAGGCGCTGAGACAGTGCTTCGGGCGTCTGGGGACTCTCAGTCGCACACTCACTCCTACTCCACTGAGACAGGTTGTAAGCCCCTTCACCCCTCTCACTACTCTGGGACCTAGCTGGACTACTCTGAACCTCTTCCACCACGCTGGGCTGGAAGATACCTGAACCACTACTTTTGGAATCACTCACCAATGACTCTTCAGAACCTTTGGCGCTTTCCCAGCGCTCTGCTTCCTCTACAAGCGCCCAAGGACAAAAGGAGCTATACCTCAACAGGAGCTGGCGCAACCCTGGACAACAAATACTGAGCAACTGCTCTTTGAGACACATATTCACTACTCCGTCCCTCTCATCGTTCGGGTTAGTCGCCAGCCAATACTCCATTGCATCCGAACAGTCATCCACAAAATACACCCAACGCTGGTGAGGTGGTTTCCTATGGTTCCTGAACTTCAACCTGTACTCTTTTTCTTGGGAAACAGGTACCATACTCTGGGAACTGAGACAGGGCTTCGGGCGTCTGGGGACTCTTGGTCACCCACTCACTCCTGCTCCACTGACACAGGTCGTAAGGCCCCACACCCCCCTCGCTACTCTGGGACCTAGCTGGGCTACTCTGAACCTCTTCCATCCACCACGCTGGGCTGGAAAATACCTGAACCACTACTTTTGGAATCGCTCACCAATGACCATTCAGAACCTCTAGCACTTTCCAAGCGGTCTGCTTCCCTTGCCAGGAGCTCTGGATCAGCAGACCCATATTCCAACAGGTGTTGGCGCAACCCTGGCGAACAACAACTGAGCAGGTGCTCTCTGAAAACCATATCGAACAGTATGTCAAAAGCAGATTCCGTGCAAATCTCTATCCAAGCCCACAGGGCTCCAAGACATTCCTCCCGAAAATCATCCCAAGACAGTTTCCTACGGTTCCTGAACTTCCACCTGTACTTCTCTTCTTGGGAAACAGGTACCATACTCTGGGAACTGGGAATGGGACTTCCTGCACTAAAGTCTATATCGCTGCAACCACTGGACTCAACCCTCCCTGGGGAATCCAGAAAATTAGAACTGTGCTCAGGGGATAATCTACCCTCCAGAGATAATTTCTCCCTGGCAAAGCCCCTCTCAGCCTCCGCCATTCTCTCCTGCACACCCAGCTGCGCTATCTCCTTGGCATGCTCTAACCTGAGCTTCTCCAAAGCCAGCTGGTGCTCCCTCTCTTCCCTCCTATCTACCCACTCCTCTGGGGACAGGGACCGGGAAAGGGATGAGGCGCTGCCTCCTACACTGGACCCAGCAAGGGACTCCCTAACTATGGGGTCTTCACTATCTACTGGCGTCCATGTACTGTCATCTTCTTCCTCTTCTTCAGATTCTTCAGGGCTCCCCAAAGACCCACCACCCTCATGGCGTGTGGCCCGGGCCCTATCTTCCTCACTGCGCTCACGTTCCCATTCATCCTTCTGCCACAGGATCAGGTTGTCCCTCAGTTTGGACGGGGTGTCTGACCCATTACTGCTATATCTCTTTCTTCACAGAACTCTACCAACTCATCCACACTGTATCTAAACAGACCACAGAAATTAAAAGCAGACTCCATCTTGTCAGGACGCTCAGGGACACGTGCAACATAGGGGACCTAACAGTCTGAGCTGAAGCAAGAGTACACAATCTAAAAATCACACTCTTAGGAGAAGAAATCATGGAACTTCAAAAAACAATAATCTTCAAAATGTGATTATCTAAAATACAGAGTTTTGTGGTGCGGCCAGTTGCCACTGCGGTACAGCGCAAACACAAATCCGGATCCTTTCGTTGCCACCAATGTTAGAAATGGGATTTCCGGTTGGCTAAGGCTTGCTCCGAAACCAGGCAGACACCACCACTCTATGTCAGGGCAAGGGAGTTACATGCCAAGATAACCCCTGCTCACCCCCTTGGTAACGTGACACTAGCAGTAAGGCTAATCTTGGAGGCTTTGTAAGTTAAGCGTTTGCGCGCGCTCCCAGCAACAACCCCCAAGGCCCACCACAAAGGAAACTCCACACAAGGTTATATATAAAAATAGCCTTTGTGTTAACCAAACACATTAGATAATAAACACACACTTTACAATATGCCAGAGGCACAGGCAGAATTTACAGGGGATTATGTACATGGGACAGGGCCACTTGGGCCACTGTCAGGAATAAGCACTTTTAGGTCGAGGACCGAAGGCTGCGCTTGCACAGTCTCGGGGAGGAGATTTAATGTTTTGGCATATGGGGGCTTGAACCCGCCTCTCTCCTCCATTGGCTGGCTTCCTAAACTCAGGCCAGCCATTGGAGGAGAGGGGCATCACTCCTTTATAGCCCTGTCTCTTTCCGATTCGGGGGCGTGTTTTTTTGCGTTCTTTCGACTGTGACGTCATCCGTCACTCAGAATGCCAAAAACACGCCCCTGATTCCGAAATTTTCGGAGTTGCGGCCGCCATTTTGCTGCTCGGTAAAACCAGGAGAGCAGCGTCGGACATGAGGTAACTATCCCTTGTTAATTATTTATTTTTGCCGCTCCTCTATTTCTCTTTCTCACGCTTTCTTTTGTTGCCCACAGAATCTCCTCCCTCTGAATTCCTTTTGCCCTCAGTTCACCTTTTTTTTTCGCTTGGCCCGCTCATCTCTTTGTACGGAATTGCTGCTTGTTCTTTTCCCTGTTCTTACGCAGGCGTGCTCTCTCTTCTCCACGTGTATCTCACTCTCTCTCTCTACCTTTCAAACTCATTTGTCTTGATGGGCACTAAAAGTCACTGTAGCTTGCCATCTCTCTATAGCTCACTGACGCGCCTTCTTCACTCATCATCCTTACTGCGCTAATGGAACCCTCTTAGCCTCGTGGAGCCCCCGCGCTCCTCCCGCATTCTACAGCGTGTCTCCCCAAGACACAAATAACAGGCACAATGTAAGTGAGTGAGAACTACTTACCGAAGACCCCCCAGAGCCCCAGGAGGGTCCAGAGGCGCAGCATAGTTCCTAGAAGCAGATATGCAGCTATCCCCTCAGCTGAGGTTGAGGTCTCTGCTCCTGGGCTGACCTGAGGTCAGGGGTTCTGCTCCAAGGCGGGGGGGGGGTTCAGGGCTTAGCTCCTAAGCCTGAGGTGCGGCGCTGGATGTTCCTGAGGGCTGTGCGTGCCCCTGAAATGTGAGGTGGCGGCTCTGATCCTGAGCTGAGGGGTGGAGAGGCTGTGCCCCCGAGCTACGGGGCCCCTGAACAGGGTGGAGGTTCTTCTCCTGGCGTGGAGTGTTTCTCCCGTGTCGGGCTTCGGAGATCTGCTTCTCAGATGGAGGTGTTTCACCCGAGCTGTTGTTGCTGCAGAGCTGGAAGGGGGATCCGCTCCTGGGGAGGAGGCGCTGCACCTGAGGTGGGGGTGTCTCCCCTGACCTGGAGCCGTGGCTCTCTGATGATGGAAGGAAGCTCTGCTCCTGAGCTAGAGGTGCTTCTCCTGAGCTGGGGCTGCAGAGCTCCGGAGTTCGAGGTAGGCTTTGACTGCTCCTGAGTTGGACGGAGTCCCTGCACTCGAGACAGAGGTGTCTCCCCTGAACTGGAAGGGAGCTCCGCTCCTGGGGAGGAGGCGCTGCTCCTGGGGTGGGGGTGTCTCCCCTGAGCTTGATGATGGAAGGAACCTCTGCTCCTGAGCTAGAAGTATCTTTTTTCCTGAGCTGGGGTTGCAGTGCTCCTAAGTTGGACGGAGTCTCTGCTTCCAAGGCGGAGGTGTTTCTCCTGAGCTAGGGCTGCAGTGCTCGCCCTGCGCCGGACGGAGACGCTGTTACTGTGGTGGAGATGTCTCCCCTGAGCTGGGGCTGCGGTCCCTCTGCCCTGGACGTAGGGTCTGCTCTCGAGGCGGAGGTGTTTCTCCTGAGCTGGGGCTGCAGTGCTCCTGAGGTGGACGGAGGCTCTGCTCTCCAGGCGGAGTTGACTCTCCTGAGCTGGGGCTGCAGCGCTCTGAGTTGGACGTAAGGTCTGCTCTCGCGGGTGGAGGTGTCTCTCTTGAGCTTGGGCTGCAGCTCTCCGCTCCCGAGCCTCGCTCAGTATAGACTGCCCCCTCAGCTGCTCTCATGGCTTTAAGAGCCGCTGCTTCCATCCTGTACCAGTCAGTCAGTCGTGAGTGAGTCACAGCGCCGTGCCCCCTCCACCCCTGAGTCAGGCCCACAGTGCCCCGTGGACCGGCAGGCACAGGGGGCAGGCACAGGGCGAATGGACAGGCCCCCTATCACCAACGATGGGGCGAATGGGGGCGGGCAGGGGCGTCATGGACCGGATAAATTAAATTTAAATACTCAAAATCAAATAGGACCTAATGACGAAATTAACTTAGCTCAATCAAAAATTAGCCACCAACATCATGGAAACTCATTAATCAAGAAAATTTCAAACTGCAATAACAAAAGCACTTCCTTAATAATTTTAACTTTCTGGAATATAGCAGGCTTGCTGGCTAAAGTAACAAATCCTAACTTTTTAAACCAAGTAACTGCGAGCAGTATTATCTGTCTTCAGGAAACTTGGGCTATCGACCCACTGCATATAATGGGATATAAGACTTTCCTTTCTTCAGCAAAAAAATCTTCTTCTGGAAGAAACAGTGGCGGTCTAATTATCTATATAGCCAACACCCTACAACATGAAGAGATAGTTCCAGTTAAACTACATGAGAATTACCAAATAGTAATTTTGAAGACAACTAAACAGACAGTATACATTATTGTAAACTTTTACAATAACAAAAAACTAGACGACCTAATTAACCTTCTTCAAGAAATCTCTGGTACTTTACAAAACCTAAAAGAGAAATTTATTAATAAAACATGCACCATACTATGGGGCGGAGACTTTAACATCCATCTATGTGACAACAATAATACTGATAAATGTGGGATAGTAGAAGATGATGGAAATATGATCACTCACTTTACTCATTCACATGAAGGTGAAAAAATGAATGAGGCTGTAACTGAACTAGAACTGGGTTTTGCAAACGAACTAAAAACTTCTCAAGTACCTTTTACCCCAACCTTTAATGGCAGGGGACTGACGAGTCTGATAGACTACGTTATGATCTCAGCACATAAAGGTCCAATTATAGAATTATTCGAAGTAACCAAAAATCCTTTAAGTGACCACTTTCCGATTGTAATCAGCCTAAGAGAACAAAGAAAACAAAAAGACTTTGATACTTTTTCTCTACTGCATCAACAAAACTTAGAGATGGGGTCTCTTAATGGCTACACCCTAAAATGGGGAAATGTTGATAAAAAAGCGACCACTTCAACAATTGTTACAGCATGTAAAAATGAGATATCACTTTGTCTAGACCATGAGGCAGAAAGCTCCAAGATAATAGCTAGCTTCAATATTATCACAGATAAGATAAAAAAGGCTTTAACTAGATCCTGCAAACAGATTAACCGTGATAAGAAAGGCTGGTTCAATTCAGCTTGTACGAAAGCACACGTAAAACTAAAAAAAGCATTGGCCAGTAAGTATAGAGACAGGGTGAAAATTACCGCTCTAAGGAGAGACTATGCCTTAGCAATTAAAAACAGAAAACATGAGATAAAAACTGACCTCTGGGAGTGTCTAAAAAAAAGTACAGAACTCAAAGATAGTGTTGAGTTCTGGAAAATAGTAAGGTCACCATACCTCACAGGGAAGGAGGATATACCCTCTATTGACGTCGCGATCTCCAACACTGAATGGGTAAAACATTACTCAAATGTTTTTGGTTTAAGTCCATCAGATAATATGGAAACAACGGACTTGCTGAAGCAAGTTATCTATCCGCTAAACCTGCAGTTTACGCATGACGAGGTACAGAAAGCATTAAGATCCACTAAATTAGGCAAAGCCCCGGGGCCCGACGGGGTTCCCGTTGACATTTATAAATACGAGGAAGAACTCTGGTCCCCGCTCCTGACAAATGTCTTAAACGCTTCCCTAGAAGAAGGCCTGATTAAATCATGGAAGACCTCTGTACTCGTCCCGATCTTTAAAAAGGGAGACCGAAACTCACCAACTTGTTATAGGCCTATCTCCCTCCTGGACTCTCTCGGGAAGGTCGCTGGTCGGATAATTCTCGAGAGACTCCAGGAGTGGGCAGTCACTAACAATGTCATATCAGACATACAATATGGTTTCCGCGAAGGCCTAGGCACTGTGGATCAAGCACTAAACTTGACCCTATTGGCAGGAAAATACTTAGAGGCCAAGGGGAGTGCCTTTCACATGGTGTATGTGGACCTATCCGCAGCCTTCGATTGTGTTATACATTCAAGGCTGTGGACGATCCTGTTGAATATGGGAGTAGATCCCCCTATTGTAGATTTCCTACGAGAACTCTATACTGGAACAACAGGCAGAGTGCGATTCGGGACAAAGGGTCAACTGTCAGATAGCTTTTGGGTAGAAAAGGGGGTCAGACAGGGATGCGTACTGGCCCCCTTTCTATTCACCCTCTACACAAATGGCCTTGAGACAGCACTGCTTGAGGGAAGTAGAGACCTCCCCTCGGTCGGTCGTCGGCATATACCCGCGTTGCTATATGCCGACGACGCGGTAATTTTAGCGAGAACATCTGTGGAACTGCAGCGAGAATTGGATAGATACTGTGAATTCATGTTAAGTTTGAACTTGTTTTTAAATGTCAAAAAAACTTTTACTATGCATGCGGGGAGGAAAAACATGAAACCTAAAAGACTATTTGTGAAAGGGGAAGCCCTGGAAAGAACACCCACTTACCAATACCTGGGAATTGTCATTGACGACAAATTTAAGTGGAAAGCGGCAATTTCGGCGAGAAAACTATCATTTCTAAAAACAACAGCGGCCTTGAGAACATTTGTCCAAAAACTGGGTCACAAGCCACCTCTAGAAACCTTAAAAATCTACAAGGCAAAATGTGTCAGTACTGCTATCTATGGGGCAGGGATATGGGGCTACGCAAACGTGACTGAATCACAAAAAATAGAAAATGCCTTCTTAAGATTCTTATTGGGGCTGCCGAAAAATTCTTCAACATACGCCTGTCACGAAGAGCTGGGCATAGACCACCTAGAGGACATTATAAGAACACAACCTATAATGCTCTGGAGAAGAATTTGGGTCACTGAACAATGCAATCTAACCAGACTCATCATTCAAGACATTCAGACGCTGGAGCACTACGGGCGGATGAAATGGACAGCCTATGTAAAAGCCTTTCTTACAGATATGGGACACAGTCATTATTTTACAGATCCATCATCTTTATACAGTATTTCCAAAAAAGATCTGAGGAAAGCATGTCTATCACACCTGCACCAAACACGTCTGCTAAAAGAAATCCATAAATCCTCTGTACAACAAAGTCTATTAGTCCAAACAGTATCATCCATTGAACCTTATTTGCTGTATAACATGACCCAATTTGAAAAACTACTTCTGACACGCTTCAGGTTCAACATGTTCCACTTAATGGTCTGCTTTCCCACACAAAATGATTGGTCATCAAAAATGTCATTGTGCCCTTGTGACTCCCAATCAAAGCAGTCGACAATACATACAGTCTTATTTTGTACATTTTTTGAGGCACCCCGCAGACAATGGCTATTGCCCATATTTAAATATTGGGGCCTACGCCAATGTCGCCCAGCCTACCTGGCGTTACAATATCTGGAAAATGAATTGATAGCAAAAGCAACTGTACGTTTTTTGAAATTTTGCATACGCCATAGGTCTAATCTCTGAAAATCAAATGTATGAAGAGACTACAAGGGTTGGTAGTAAGAGTCTAACCTCTTCTTTTAATGATTTTACAAAATGCATTTTAAACTCATGATTTTTTAACAGTCTTTTTAAATTGAACTAATGTATGAAATGTATTTCTATGAACTTTTATGGTCTTCTTTGCAAAACCGAATAAAGTGATTTTTTGATTTGATTTGAAAAGAGAACGGGACGGGATATAGTAATCAAGATGAGACGGGGTAACTGGGGAGGGGGACGCATCCAAGGGGACACATAGTTGTGAGGGTGTAAGGGGTGGAGGAGGACCAGCGTGCGTGCGCTCAGTGTAAGCCACATTAAAACAAACACGAGGTGATAAC
Source organism: Lissotriton vulgaris (assembly GCF_964263255.1). Taxonomy (NCBI): domain Eukaryota; kingdom Metazoa; phylum Chordata; class Amphibia; order Caudata; family Salamandridae; genus Lissotriton; species Lissotriton vulgaris. Next base: position 2,725,288 of record NC_141697.1, read on the forward strand.
TTACAAGACAATGCATTCAGAGAAATAAAGCACACACTACCCCCAGTGGCGTTATTCACAATGATGGTGCCTCCCTGCAGAATGTGATGAGGGCAGTGCTTTAAATGGGCAGGAACTGTCCAGGCATTGAGTACCTGCTCTTCTTTCATTTGAAAGGGAGAGTACCTGCACTTCCCAGCACTGCTGCAATTTGTGTAATAGGAGAGTGCAAACCAACGGGTACTCCAATTAGTGAGTACCTGCACTTCCCAGCACTGCTGCAATTTGTGTAATAGGAGAGTATGAGCACTTCTCAGGAGCAAACCAACGGGTACTCCTATTAGTGAGTACCTGCACTTCCGAGCACTGATACAATTCATGTAATAGGAGAGTACAAACCAACGGGTCGCCAATTAGTGAGTACCTGAACTTCCCAGCACTGCTGCAATTCGTGTAATAGGAGAGTACAAACTAACGGGTACTCCAATTAGTGAGTACCTGCATTTCCCAGCATTGCTGCAATTAGCCTATCGTATTATAATTGCATTTTTCTAGCGCTTACTACTCCTAATGGGGCATCAAAGCTCTTTTTTTGGCGAGTAGCATGCTACTTCGGGACCCATAGAGGATTTGTGTTGAATTAGTATAGTGAAACATGCAAGTGCATTTTAAGTGGTGGATAGGTTAGTTAGTTATTTGGATTCGGAAAGATAGCAGAAGGATAGAAGAGGAAAAACAGATTTGTATTTATATAGCGCTTGTTACCCCTGATGGGGTGTTGAAGCACACTACCCCAGAAACCCATAAACTATTAGTGCTGAATTAGTATGGTGAAATATGAAAGTAACTTGAGTGGTGGATATTAGTCAGTTATTTGGAGTGAGAAGGGTAGCACAGGGATAAAAGAGAAGAAAGGTTTGCATTCATGTAGCACCTGTTACCCCTGATAGGTATTGAAGCGCTTTTCTGGCAAGTAGGATGCTACTCTGGAGCCCATAACGGATTAGTGTTGAAAATTAGTATAGTGAAGTATGAAGTAATTTGAGTGGTGGATATGCTATTCAGTTATTTGGATAGAGTAGGGTAGGTGGCTCTGTGTGGATAGCTTTTTTTGTAGGTGGCTCTATGTGTGGGTGGCTCTGTGTGTGTGAGGGTGGCTGTGTAGGTGGCTCTATGTGAATGACTCTGTGGGTGGCTCTGTATGTGTGGGTGGCTCTGTATGTGTGTGTGGGTGGCTTTGTGTGTGTGGCTCTGAGTGGGTGTAAATGCAATAGGCCATGCATTTGCGAGCGATAAAGCTATTGGCATTGAAAATGACAATGCCATTTATTTAACGATTAAGCTATTGGCAATGTAAATGACAATGCCATTTATTTATGATTTTTAAAAAAAATGTCATGAGCAATGCCAATAGCTCTACCTTTAATATTGCTGAGACCAATGCATTGTAAATGCTTGTTAGAATTAGCACTTTGTAGGAATAACACTTAGAACATAGCACATATAACAATTGTAGCACCAAATAGAAAATGTAGCACACAACCAGTAACCACTGGTAAAAGGTAAGTACCTCCTACGCAACCCTAACCACCTTAGGAAAATATCACGCAGGGAACCATGAACTCACTAGTATAACCTATACTATGTAAAACAACCTCCTAGGCATAAACAGGCATTCAGAGGTGTAGGTAAACGGCATGACACATGATGCAGAAATCACATTAGGCAGGTAATCACAATTTGCGCAAAGATCACATGAGGCAAAAACATGTACTCCTAGCAAGGGCACAACACATAAACTGTCCCCCAGGCCAATTGGCCTCTCAGGGGCTGAAACGCCCTGTGTCCAGAAAAGTCAGGGCAGGCTGCACAGGCAGCCACAGGAGGTGCACAAGGGTTCAGGCCTAAACGAAGCAGCTGCCCACTAAGTGCTGGGCAGCTGTAGCAGGGAGCCTGGCACCAACGTGCCTCTTGGCTCCTTTCTGGAGGGGCTCTAAATAATACAATGCCCAAACACGTGGGAGGCTTGCAGGCTCTAATGAAAAAATTGTCCCAGGAGCCTCTCAGGCTCTTAATACAAAAATGCTTGCTGGAGCCTCGTTAGCTCGAAATAACCCAATGCTGCCACAACTGTGGGAGCGGCCCGCTGCCAGCCGGGGCCGCTCTACCACCAACAATGCCTGGGATCGTTGGAGCCTAGTGGGCTCGAGAAACAAAATGCTTCCATTGGTGTCCCGTTCTGGGACTGCTAAAATAATGTGCCCCCAAAGTCATAGTCCCGCTATGGGACTTCCACCAAGACAATGTGGCCCAGACGCGACGACAGCACCTGCCGGAGGGAAGGGGCGGGCACCGGCAATGTGCCCCGATGCCCTCCTCTTCAAAAACGAACACTGGGGCCCCACTAACCGGCCTGGAAGCCTCGCCGGTCGGCTCTCCTCGCTGGGCTGTGGACTTTCATCTGGGTTGTGGGCTGGGCAGGCAACTGCTTTGACCGGTCTGGAGCTCCTGGGGTTCTCCGGGACTCCTCTGCTCCTCCAGTCCGGGTCCAGTGCTGGGTAGGCTCCCGCCTGGGTTCTACGTCCTTCTCACTCCTCCATTCACACGGAGCGCGGTGTGGGCTCCCGTTGGCTTCCAGCTGTTTGGAGCGCTTCCGGGTCTATACAAAGCCCCGCCCACGTCACCAGAGGCTGCCTGACTTCCTGATTCCGTCGGGCGGCGGCGGTGATCTTTGGCAAAAATACGGGGTAGACTCCCGTTCGTTTTGAAAACACAGACTATGGCCAAAGTCGCGGAGTGGCACTCGCTTAAATAAATAAATGAAACAGGGTGGTCTCCTGTGAAGGTAGTAAAAATAACGGCAATCCTGCAGGGTGGGCACCTGCTCTGGAATAAGCAAAATGGGGGATCCCCACGCCGGGGAATCCCTTGAGACAGGGAATGGCAGCTCGGGGCTGCAGTTTAAAAGTATGAGGGCTCCCAGCACTCAGGACCTAGCGCTCCCCAGGCGCTTCTACAGGCAGAGTCCAGGAAAAGTCTAGCAAAATTCCTTAGGCAGCAGGGGGACAAAGGCTGGGCCCAGGGGCCAGCTCACAGGGCCCTCCAGGCAGGGAGGAAGTACCAGTGGCTGTCCTCCTGGTGCCCAGCAGCAGGCCCCCCCCTCAAATTAGGATCATGAGAATAACATTTTGTAAGGGGTCACAGCCCCTTTTTATACACAGAAACCCTTTGTCTGTGTCTGCACGGCGGGGGAAAACCAGTCGCAGTTGGTTTTGGAGAACTCGATGTGCTCAGCCCCTCTCACTATACACTGGCCAGACTAGGGTCATCAGTCGCACCACAGGGGGTGGAGCCAGCATTGTGTGGGGAAAGCCCAGCCCTATTCAGGTCCCAGGTGCACTCCTCCCTCACATCACACATGCAGATCTCTCCACTCACCACTGGGGCAGACCCATCCTGACTCCTGGAACCAGGCTCACCAGCAAGCTCCAGCCAATTACAAGCCAGACAGCCAATTCACATAAATTACACAGACTTGCCAACTTCTAGAAGTGGCACTTCCACACTAGACACATTAACGCCGCACACATCATCGCGCAGCATTTAATCACACGAGTCCGCACATACCAAACTCGACCCTGCGCTCCCCACACATCAGGAACTAACATGGACACACACATTCCCCATGCATTCCAATGGGAGGGCAGGCCAATCTCACCACACACACTCAAAGTGCGCACGCACTTTACACTGGGACACAGTGAAAGTGTGCAGAAGCCAAAAAACAACTAACACTAAGTCACATATCACAGCAAAAAGTTTAGGGGTGAACCTGCCAGAAGGGCCAAGTCCAACAGTCAGTTACAAGAATCTATAGAGGACAGGACTAGAGTGCTGACCAAGGTTTCACCAGCATTCAGGGGGAGGTATGGTAGGATTTTTTTATCATTCGCAGTTTGTAAAAGGAGGCTGATACTACTGAGTAGGCGAGATGTACAAAGGTCAATTTATCATCCAATATGACGCCTAGCTTTCTGACTTTAGTTACTGGTATCGGGAGGGGGGTGGGCATGGTAGTGTGCCACTAGACCTGAGACCAGGCTGGGGACAGGTTGCCAATAGTCATGACCTCTGTTTTGTCAGAGTTCAGCTTAAGTCAATTGCTGGCCATCCTGCTACTAATGGTCAGCATGCCCTCTTATCACTGTTGTTGATTATTGCCAGCACCAGTTGGGTATCGTCGGCATAAGATGTGAGGCCCATCCCGTGTGATTTGATGATTCTCGCCAAGTCCGACACATAGATGTTAAACAGCGTCAGACTTAGCGATAATCCCTGTGGGACACCGCATGGGAGGGCCAATTGGGCAGAATGGAAAATGCCCAATTTTACCGACTGGGTACGTGAGGTGAGAAAAGATGACAGCAGGTCACAAGCTTTAAGCTGGGGGCCCATTTTAGTGACACAGTCGATCAGGATGGAGTGATCGACTGTGTCAAACCCGGCTGAGAGATCTAACAAAATGAGAACTGCCGTCCCGCCCTGGTCCAAGGTGATTCTGAAGTCCCCGATGCATTAATCAACGCTGTTTCGGTTCCGTGCCCATGGTTCTCAGCCTTCCCATAAGAGCACATGTGTCCTCAGCTCTCAGAGAACTGCACAGGCATCCCATAAGGAGGGGATTGCCTTCAACACCTCACTACTAATTCACAGAGCACTGCATTGAGCATGTCCAAGGTACTTGAAAGTAAGAATAGGCCTCTACATCCCTCCCAAAAATCTTCGCTCAGGAAACCTCGTTCTAGCCAAAATGCCACGTTTCTGTAAATCCAGAACAGGTGGCAGGTCTTTTTTGTTTTTGGGACCATCGCTGTGGAATAAACTCCCACAGGATCTAAGAATTCTTACATCCACCACTCTGTTCAGGAAGAGGGTAAAAACGGGGCTCTTTTCCAATCCACTAATCAGTTCACGTTCCGCCCCTTGGTGTCACACCTGACTGTGCAGAGCACCAGGACACTCTACGGAGTAAAGGTTGTGCTATATATGCTCCATTTGCATTGCATTACATTACAGTGTGGTGTATTTTACGCTCCAGCTGAGTTCCTCTTGTATCGAACAACTTGTTGGATAAGGAGAACGGAAACTATCATGCATTAATATTGACTAAATAGGTTTAATTGTTGGTGAACATGTAGCTAGTTCTAAATTATATCTGCTTTGTTGTTCCCTCAGGGTTATACTCTTTAAAAAGATGATGTTTAAAAAAAATCTCTGTTTCAGACTTGCATCACAGAAATGATTTGAGCGGCGTGTCAAATGACGGTGATAAAATATCCAGTGTCCCTAGGAAAAGGAGCCGAGTGAAGATGAACAAACGGGATTTTATTAAAAGGAACATTGAGGTGGGTGGCACTGTGGAGTAAAGAAACAGCAGCGTCCTCAGAGTGGTCGGACCATGTCCTAAGGGATGTCTCCTTGTGTCCACAGTTGGCTCTGGGGTGTAGAGAGGCAGCAGCGGCCTCAGAGTGGTCGGACCATGTCCTAAGGGTTTGTGGCCACAGTTGGCTCTGGGGTGTACAGAGGCACCAGCGTCCTCAGTGTGGTTGGGCCTTGTCATTAGGGATGTCTCCTTGTGTCCACAGTTGGCTCTGGGGAGTAGAGAGGCAGCAGCGGCCTCAGTGTGGTCGGACCATGTCCTAAGGGTTTGTGGCCACAGTTGGCTCTGGGGTGTACAGAGGCAGCAGCGGCCTCAGTGTGGTTGGATCATGTCCTAAGAGTTGTCTCCTTGTGTTTACAGTTGGCTCTGGGGAGTAGAGAGGCAGCAGCGGCCTCAGTGTGGTCGGACCATGTCCTAAGGGTTGTCTCCTTGTGTTCACAGTTGGCTCTGGGGAGTAGGGAGGGAGCAGCGGCCTCAGTGTGGTCGGGCCATGTCCTTAGGGTTGTCTCCTTGTGTTCACAGTTGGCTCTGGGGAGTAGGGAGGGAGCAGCGGCCTCAGTGTGGTCGGACCATGTCCTTAGGGTTGTCTCCTTGTGTTTACAGTTGGCTCTGGGGAGTAGAGAGGCAGCAGCGGCCTCAGTGTGGTCGGACCATGTCCTAAGGGTTGTCTCCTTGTGTTCACAGTTGGCTCTGGGGAGTAGGGAGGGAGCAGCGGCCTCAGTGTGGTCGGACCATGTCCTAAGGGTTGTCTCCTTGTGTTCACAGTTGGCTCTGGGGAGTACAGAGGCAGCAGCGGCCTCAGTGTGGTTGGATCATGTCCTAAGAGTTGTCTCCTTGTGTTTACAGTTGGCTCTGGGGAGTAGAGAGGCAGCAGCGGCCTCAGTGTGGTCGGACCATGTCCTAAGGGTTGTCTCCTTGTGTTCACAGTTGGCTCTGGGGAGTAGGGAGGGAGCAGCGGCCTCAGTGTGGTCGGGCAATGTCCTTAGGGTTGTCTCCTTGTGTTCACAGTTGGCTCTGGGGAGTAGGGAGGGAGCAGCGGCCTCAGTGTGGTCGGACCATGTCCTAAGGGTTGTCTCCTTGTGTTCACAGTTGGCTCTGGGGAGTAGGGAGGGAGCAGCGGCCTCAGTGTGGTCGGGCAATGTCCTTAGGGTTGTCTCCTTGTGTTCACAGTTGGCTCTGGGGAGTAGGGAGGGAGCAGCGGCCTCAGTGTGGTCGGGCAATGTCCTTAGGGTTGTCTCCTTGTGTTCACAGTTGGCTCTGGGGAGTAGGGAGGGAGCAGCGGCCTCAGTGTGGTCGGACCATGTCCTAAGGGTTGTCTCCTTGTGTTCACAGTTGGCTCTGGGGAGTAGGGAGGGAGCAGCGGCCTCAGTGTGGTCGGGCCATGTCCTTAGGGTTGTCTCCTTGTGTTCACAGTTGGCTCTGGGGAGTAGGGAGGGAGCAGCGGCCTCAGTGTGGTCGGACCATGTCCTTAGGGTTGTCTCCTTGTGTTTACAGTTGGCTCTGGGGAGTAGAGAGGCAGCAGCGGCCTCAGTGTGGTCGGACCATGTCCTAAGGGTTGTCTCCTTGTGTTCACAGTTGGCTCTGGGGAGTAGGGAGGGAGCAGCGGCCTCAGTGTGGTCGGACCATGTCCTAAGGGTTGTCTCCTTGTGTTCACAGTTGGCTCTGGGGAGTACAGAGGCAGCAGCGGCCTCAGTGTGGTTGGATCATGTCCTAAGAGTTGTCTCCTTGTGTTTACAGTTGGCTCTGGGGAGTAGAGAGGCAGCAGCGGCCTCAGTGTGGTCGGACCATGTCCTAAGGGTTGTCTCCTTGTGTTCACAGTTGGCTCTGGGGAGTAGGGAGGGAGCAGCGGCCTCAGTGTGGTCGGGCAATGTCCTTAGGGTTGTCTCCTTGTGTTCACAGTTGGCTCTGGGGAGTAGGGAGGGAGCAGCGGCCTCAGTGTGGTCGGACCATGTCCTAAGGGTTGTCTCCTTGTGTTCACAGTTGGCTCTGGGGAGTAGGGAGGGAGCAGCGGCCTCAGTGTGGTCGGGCAATGTCCTTAGGGTTGTCTCCTTGTGTTCACAGTTGGCTCTGGGGAGTAGGGAGGGAGCAGCGGCCTCAGTGTGGTCGGGCAATGTTCTAAGGGTTGTCTCCTTGTGTTCACAGTTGGCTCTGGGGAGTAGGGAGGGAGCAGCGGCCTCAGTGTGGTCGGACCATGTCCTAAGGGTTGTCTCCTTGTGTTCACAGTTGGCTCTGGGGAGTAGAGAGGCAGCAGCGGCCTCAGTGTGGTTGTTCCATGTCCTAAGGGTTGTCTCCTTGTGTCCACAGTTGGCCAGAGATGCTGGACACCCCGTTGTTTTGATGGACGACGAGAAACAAAGGATCGAAGATCTGCTGAAGGACGATGAAGAGGATAGCCTACACCCTCAGGCGCTGGTAGGATATTTTTAGAGAACTAGAGGGCTGGCAATATGGAATACCAGGGAACTGGGAATATACAGTTCTGTTGGGCAGCTCTAGAGTGATGGGGTTATACAGTTTATTTATTTATTTTATTTATGCAATTTTATATAGCGCGGACTTTACCCGAAGGTGTCAGAGCGCTTCACAATAGGAACAGAAAAGATACAAACTGAGAACGTTACACGAGCAACAGATTGCAGAGGCATACGTTACGTTACATACGGTAAAGTGATAATTGTGAGCAAACAAGAATACATGAGTTAGTAAAAATTGTGAGAAACCAAAAATACATGAGGTAGACAAGGTAATTGTGACACTTGTGAGCAAACAAAATACATGAGGTAGTAAAAATGTGGGCTACCAAAAATACATGAGGTAGTAAAAAGTGCTCAGGAGGGAAAAGTGACAAGTGTGCAGGCTACAAGAGAAAATAGAGTATAATTTGTGGTATAATACTGCAATATATGTTACACACTCAAGCACAAGAACAAACGATTACGTAGGCAAAAGTGGCACTTGTGCAAGTATCAAAGGTAAAAAACCTGTGAGAGGAAGCAAACCGTGTGTTACAGGGGCAAAGTGGTGAGTGCAAGTTGCAAGAGGGTACCAAACACAAGTACATGGATAATACTGCAATAAAAGGCAAACACTCTAACCGCAAGAACACACTGGGAAGGCACTTCCATGGACATGAGAAGTAGAAATTATCAGTCGTGGGAGATCTTCCTTCAGACAGAAGAGAGTTACTTTTGGAGGTGTCTCTGGAGGAGGAGAGCTTTGAGGTCCCTTTTAAAGGCCTGGGAGGAGGCAGTGGTCCGGAGCTGAGGCGGCAATGAGTTCCAGATTCTCACTGCGTTGCCTGAAAAGGATTGGGCCATTGTTCTTTCCTTCTTGAAAGTGGGAGGTTCAAGCAGTAGGTTCTCCGCATTGCGTGAAGGTCTAGAACCTCCAGAGAGTTTCAGTTTATTCGCCAGGTAGAGAGGAGAAGAGGAGTGCAGGGCTTTGTGGGTGATACAAGCGGTCTTGTAGATAGCTCTAGCCTCAAAGGGAAGCCAGCGGAGGGTAGATAACATCGGTGTGATGTGATCGCTTCTTTTGGCCCCATAAATGAAACGAGTTGCTGAGTGGAAAACAGACTTAAGTGGGGACACATGGGATTTGGGGAGGCCAGTAAGAAGAGAATTGCAGTAGTAGAGTCTGGAGAGGACCAGTGCTTGCACCAGGGTTATAAGGTCCCGCTCCGCGAAGAAGCGACGGATTCCCCAAAGAAGGCGCAGTTGGTATCGAGCTGATTTCGCAATGGAATTGATGTGGGGAATTAGATTAAGTTTTTTGTCTAGTATGACACCAAGGGATTTGGCGCTGTCGACAATGAAGGGTTTATTGTTTAGTAGTAAATGACTGGGATTATACAGTACTATTGTACGGTACTAGAGGGTTGGGGTTATACAGTAGTAAATGACTGGGATGATACAGTACTATTGATTGATGCTAGAGGGATGGGGTTATACAGTTGTAAATGACTTTGATTAAACATTACTATTGGACGATGTTAGAGGGATGGGGATTTATAGTAGTAAATGCCTGGAATTATACAGTACTATTGGACGATGTTAGAAGGATGGGGTTATACAGTAGGAAATGCCTGGGATTATACAATACTATTGGTCGGTGCTAGAGGCATAGGGTTATACAGTAGCAAATGCCTGGGATTATACAGTACTATTGGACGGTGCTAGAGGGTTGGAGATTTATAGTAGTAAATGCCTGGGATTATACAGTACTATTGGACGGTGCTAGAGGGATGGGCTCATACAGTAGTAAATACATGGAATTATACAGTACTATTGGATGGTGCTAGAGGGATGGGGATTTATAGTAGTGAATGACTGGGATTTCACAGTTCTATTGGACGGTGCTAGAGGGATGGGGTTATACAGTAGTAAATGACTGGGATTATACAGTACTATTGGACGGAGGTAGAGTGATTGGGTTTTACAGCAGTAAATGCCTGGGATTATACCGTACTATTGGACGGTGCTAGTTAGATGGGGTTATACAGTAGTAAATGACTGGGATTATACAGTACTATTGGACGGTGCTAGAGGGATGGGTTATACAGTAGTAAATGACTGGGATTGTACAGTACTATTGGACGGTGCTAGAGGGATGGGGTTATACAGTAGTAAATGACTGGGATTGTACAGTACTATTGGACGGTGCTAGAGGGATGGAGTTATACAGTAGTAAATGACTTAGATTATACAGTACTATTGAACGGTGCTAGAGGGATGCGGTTGTACAATAGCAAATGCCTGAGATTATACAGTACTATTGGACAGTGGTAGAGGGAGGGGGTTATACAGTAGTAAATGACTGGGATTATACCGTACTATTGGACGGTGCTAGTTGGATGGGGTTATACAGTAGTAAATGACTGGGATTATACAGTACTATTGGACGGTGCTAGAGGGATGGGTTATACAGTAGTAAACGACTGGGAATATACACTACTATTGGACGGAGCTAGAGGGATGGGGTTATACAGTAGCAAATGACTGGGATTGTACAGTACTATTGGACGGTGCTAGAGGGATGGGGTTATGCAGTAGTAAATGACTGGGATTGTACAGTACTATTGGACGGTGCTAGAGGGATGGGGTTATGCAGTAGTAAATGACTTAGATTATACAGTACTATTGAACGGTGCTAGAGGGATGCGGTTGTACAATAGCAAATGCCTGAGATTATACAGTACTATTGGACAGTGGTAGAGGGAAGGGGTTATACAGTAGCAAATGCCTGAGATTATACAGTACTATTGGGCAGTGCTAAAGGGATGGGGTTATACAGTGGTAAATGCCTGGGATTATACATTACTATTGGACGAAGCTAGAGTGATTGGGCTTTACAGCAGTAAAGGCCTGGGATTATACAGTACTTGGGCAGTGCTAGAGGGTTGGGGTTTTACAGCAGTAAATGCCTGGGATTATACAGTACTATTGGACGATGTTAGAGGGATGGGGTTATACAGTTGTAAATGCCTGGGATTATATAGTACTATTGGACGGTGCTAGAGGGATGGGGTTATATAGTAGTAAATGCCTGGGATGATACAGTACTATTGGACGGTGCTAGAGGGATGGGGTTATACAGTAGTAAATGACTAAGATTATACAGTACTATTGGACAGTGCTAGAGGGGTGGGGTTATACTGTAGTAAATGCCTGGGATTATACAGTACTATTTTACAGTGCTAGAGGGATGCAGGTTATACAGTAGTAAATGACTGGGATTACACATTACTATTGGACAGTGCTAGAGGGATGGGGTTATACAGTAGTAAATGACTGGGATTATACAGTACTATTTGACGGTCCCCTAGGTATGGGGTTATACAGTAGTAAATGAGTGGGATTATACAGTACTATTGGGCAGTGCTAGAGGGATAGGATTATACAGTACTATTGGACGGTGCTAGAGGGATGGGGTTATACAGTAGTAAATGACTGGGATTATACTTTACTATTGGACGTGCTAGAGGGATGGGGTAATACCGTAGTAAATGACTGGGATTATACAGTACTATTGGACGATGCTAGAGGGTTGGGGTTATACAGTAGTAAATGACTGGGATTATACAGTACTATTGGACGGTGCTAGAGGGATGGGGATTTATAGTAGTAAATGACTGGGATTATACAGTACTATTGGACGGTGCTAGAGGGATGGGGATTTATAGTAGTAAATGACTGGGATTATACAATACTATTGGACGGTACTAGAGGGATGGAGTTATACAGTAGTAAATGACTGGGATTATACAGTACTATTTGACGGTGCTATAGGTATGGGGTTATACAGTAGTAAATGAGTGGGATTATACAGTACTATTGGGCAGCGCTAGAGGGATAGGATTTTATACAGTAGTAAATGCCTGGGAATATACAATACTATTGGTCGGTGCTAGAGGCATAGGGTTATACAGTAGCAAATGCCTGGGATTATACAGTACTATTTGACGGTGCTATAGGTATGGGGTTATACAGTAGTAAATGAGTGGGATTATACAGTACTATTGGGCAGTGCTAGAGGAATAGGATTTTATACTGTAGTAAATGCCTGGGATTATACAATACTATTGGTCGGTGCTAGAGGCATAGGGTTATACAGTAGCAAATGCCTGGGTTTATACAGTACTATTGGACGGTGCTAGAGGGATGGGGTTATACAGTAGTAAATGAGTGGGATTATACAGTACTATTGGACAGTGCTAGAGGGATGGGGTTATACAGTAGTAAATGACTGGGATTATACAGTACTATTGGACTGTGCTAAAGGGATAGGGATTTATAGCAGTAAATGACTGGTATTATACAGTACTATTGGACGATGCTAGAGGGTTGGGGTTATACAGTAGTAAATGACTGGGATGATACAGTACTATTGATTGGTGCTAGAGGGATGGGGTTATACAGTTGTAAATGACTTTGATTATACAGTACTATTGGACGGCGCTAGAGGGATGGGGATTTATAGTAGTAAATGCCTGGAATTATACAGTACTATTGGACGATGTTAGAAGGATGGGGTTATACAGTAGTAAATGCCTAGGATTATACAGTACTATTGGGCAGTGCTAGAGGGATAGGATTTTATACAGTAGGAAATGCCTGGGATTATACAATACTATTGGTCGGTGCTAGAGGGTTGGGGATTTATAGTAGTAAATGACTGGGATTTTACAGTACTATTGGACGGTGCTAGAGGGATGGGGTTATACAGTAGTAAATGACTGGGATTATACAGTACTATTGGACGGAGGTAGAGTGATTGGGTTTTACAGCAGTAAATGCCTGGGATTATACCGTACTATTGGACGGTGCTAGTTGGATGGGGTTATACAGTAGTAAATGACTGGGATTATTCAGTACTATTGGTCGGTCCTAGAGGGATGGGGTTGTACAGTAGTAAATGACTGGGATTATACAATACTATTGGACGGTGCTAGTGGGATGGGGATTTATAGTAGTAAACGACTGGGATTATACAGTACTATTAGATGGTGCTAGAAGGATGGGGTTATACAGTAGTAAATGTTTGGGATTATACAGTACTATTGGATTTTGCTAGAGAGATTGGGTTTTATAGTAGTAAATGACTGGGATTATACAGTACTATTGGACAGTGCTAGAGGGAAGGGATTATACAGTAGTAAATGACTGGCGTTATACAGTACTATTGGACGGCGCTAGTGTGATGGGGTTATATAGTTGTAAATGACTGGGATTATACAGTACTATTGGACAGTGCTAGAGGGATGGGGTTATACAGTAGTAAATGACTGGGATTATACAGTACTATTTGACGGTGCTGTAGGTATGGGGTTATACAGTAGTAAATGAGTGGGATTATACAGTACTATTGGGCAGTGCTAGAGGAATAGGATTTTATACAGTAGTAAATGCCTGGGATTATACAATACTATTGGTCGGTGCTAGAGGCATAGGGTTATACAGTAGTAAATGCCTGGGATTATACACTACTATTGGTCGGTCCTAGAGGGATGGGGTTGTACAGTAGTAAATGACTGGGATTATACAGTACTATTGGACGGTGCTGGAGGGATGGGGATTTATAGTAGTAAACGACTGGGATTATACAGTACTATTAGATGGTGCTAGAAGGATGGGGTTATACAGTAGTAAATGTTTGGGATTATACAGTACTATTGGACTTTGCTAGAGAGATTGGGTTTTATAGTAGTAAATGACTGGGATTATACAGTACTATTGGACAGTGCTAGAGGGAAGGGATTATACAGTAGTAAATGACTGGCGTTATACAGTACTATTGGACGGCGCTAGTGTGATGGGGTTATATAGTTGTAAATGATTATACAGTACTATTTGACAGTGCTAGAGGGATTGGGTCATACAGCTTATTTGCTTAATGGAAGCGAGAGCAAGAAACCTGCTATTGCTTCCATGAACCAAATAAGAATTGCTTTTGGGCAAAGGGAGTTGCATGTTAGCAGCTCCCTTTGCCCAAAGGCAATGCCGGCTCCCGCGGGAAGGGGGGAGGCAGCAGGGACCGTGGGGGCATTAGGCGTCCCCCGAGGTCCCCAACGTTGAGGCCAGGTCCCTGGGGCCAGAAGTGGCCTAGGGAAGGGGGGCCACAAGGCCCCTGTCCTGTGATAAAATAAAAAAATATATATAGAGAGGCAAAGCCCCAGGGGATGGGGTCCCCGGGCCAATAATGGCCTCAAGAGGGGTGCTGCTTGGCCCACTTCCCTTTTTATTTAAATAAATTTAAAAAACTATAAAATGTCTCAGGCCCTGGGGGATGGGTTCCCCCAGGGCCTCCACCAACATTTTAAGAGAAGTGGGGGCCCAACAAGCCCCACTCTTAATCCAAACAAAAGAAAATCTGACATCTCACCAGAGGCCCTGCACCTTCCCTGCACCATTCTGCAAAAGCACCTCCTGGCGCGTTTTAAATTGGGGGATTAAGTCCCCTTGAATCCTTAGGGTCCCTAGGGGCCAATTAGCCCACCAGGTACCTCCAGTACACTCCACATTGTGGGATTACTGAGAGATAGTCCGAGGCCACGTCCCTTTTTACACCACTCTGCAAACGTGCCTCTTGATGCAATGCGGCTGGGGCAGTGAGTTCCTCTTGCATCTTCATGAGTATTCCCCTGGAAGAGATCTAGGATAACAGGTAAGTCCCTTATCCTTTTTTTGGTCTCACCTATGTAGCGCGCATGCGCTGCATAGGAAAAAGACCTTTATCCTTCGATTCCCTTTTTCAGGCAAAAACGTGCATGCGTTGCATTGCTTTTAATGGCAACACGTGCACGTTTGGCAATTCCCTTGCAGGAGCGATCTTTGAAACCATCTGTTAGTAATTAACAGATGGTTTCAAAGTTCGCTCCTGCAAGGGAAACAGCAGCAGGCCCCCTCCTCAGGAGGGTAACAAACACCCCCCCCCCCCCAGCCCCCTCAGTGCAGGGGGCCCCCACAGCTCATCGGTAGAGAACTGTATGTCTCTTGCTCTGAAGCAGCTGCTACAGTCCACATGCTGCTCAGAGCTCCTTCTGGGACCCAGGACTGAAGAGAAACAAAGTATCAACTAACATTGTTTCTCTTCAGTCAGAGCCGGGTCGGAACAAGGATGGGGGTGGGGGCCCCCAGAGTTACAGCAGGCCTGGGATGTGCGCAGCATTTACAGTGATCTCTCTTTGTATTTGTATTTGTATTTTGTATTTTTGATTTTTGATTTGTAGAGCGCCTTATCGCCCAGGGGTCTCTAAGCGCTTAGCGGCGAGTGGACACAAAGTTGTTGAGGGAAACAGGCTAGATGGTACCCTATGCCTCCTGGAATAGCACGGTTTTTAGCTTTTTCCTGAAGGGCAGGAGATTTGTTTCTTTGCGCAGGTTCTCAGGCAATTGATTCCATGCTTTGGGAATTGTGTGGGAGAACGTGCGTCCCCCTAGAGAAGACAGTTTAAACCGTGGGCAGATCAATAGTGCGGCCTCTGCTGATCGTAAGTTCCTGCTAGGGGCATACGGGACAAGACGTTTTTTAATGTATTTAGGGGCTTGCCCATATAAGGCTTTCTGCGTGATGCATAAGCCCTTGAACTTGGCCCGTTGATTCACTGGCAACCAATGAAGTTCACGAAGAAGGGGGGTGGCATGGGTCCTTCTTGGTTTATTAAAGATGAGTTTGGCCGCGTAATTCATGACAATCTGAAGTCTGTTCATTCATTTTTTCAGAGTGCCGAAATACATGACGTTGCCGTAGTCCAGCCGTGCCAGGATTAATGTGATACTGCTCTCCTGAGAGTGTCCGCCTTCAGGATGGGATACAGTTTGCGCAGTTGTCTCAATAAGCCTACACATGTGCCCACCACCGCTGAAACCTGGGCTGACATAGTGAGGTTGACATTGATAACTATGCCTAAGCTTTTTACTGTTTCTGCCGGTACTGGGGGGTTTCCTAATTCAGTGGGCCATAGGAGTTCACTCCAAAGGCTAGATGATGTCGTAATTGCAAGCACCTCCGTCTTATCAGGGTTAATCTTTAGAAAGTTTGCCGTCATCCAATTGACGGTAAATTTTAGGATGTTTTGCAATTTTTGATCTGCAGTTGGGGAGTTACCTGTTTGAATGATGATCTGAGTGTCATCAGCATAATTGTACATACTGCAGTCCATCTGATTCAATGATGAGATGAGGGGCTGCAGATATGCATTGAACATCAAGGGAGACAGGGCTGAGCCCTGTGGGACTCCACATGTGATCCTTGCTGCCTCTGATACCAGGTCATCCAGTTGTACTCTCTGGACCCGTTCACCGAGGAACGAGGTCAGCCAGGCATGGGCCGTGCCCTGAATACCAAAGTCCCCCAACCGCGACAGAAGGAGGTCATGATTGACCGTGTCAAATGCCGCGGAGAGGTCAAGTAGCACCAGGGCAGAAGGATCTTTTTTATCTGCTTTAAGACCCAGATCGTCTAGCACGGAAAGCATGACCAGTTCTGTGCTATTGTTGAGGTTCCGTGACGGTTCCGTGACGACTTGAACCCGTGTTTTCAAGTTTGTCGGAAATACATAAAATTAGTATCAGCGAACCGCAAATGATCCATTTAGTATATCCTAGTGTTTTCGCTACGCTACGAGCAAGAGCACTCCTTCCACTGACACATTTCTGATATACACACGGCATCCATCTTAGATCATGGCCGCCATTTTGTGGTTCCTTGCCCTCACATATGCAATAGCCTCTGATCATTTCATTCACTTCACTTTGATTAAGGACACGTAGCCTTAGCCGGAGATTCACCTCTTACATGACACGTGCACCTTAAACCAGATCACGCTGAAGCTGCATGACTCGACAAAGGCTGCCTCCTCTGCCCGAGGCCAGCCCACCTGAACTGGTTTTCCTGTCCATTGTACCTGATCATGATTAGGCGGCCGAAGCCGGTAGCCTTGCCCATTTACAACCCACAAACATCTCTTATCCCGCTTTTCTATCTTCTGCACCTGGCTCTGCTCCTTTCCTTCTGGGCCTTTATTAGGGGGAGGTAACGAACTTTACGATGAGGCGGTCCGGGTCTTGAATACAATATTGACAAGGGATTGTGATGGACTGGTGGGAACCCCTCTTCGTGATGTTTGGTATCAGATATTATCGACAGTTCCTGTGTAACGCCAAATATTTATTGTTTAGAGACACAAAGGTTTGGGAATGTACCGACATGTGAAATATTTGCCTAGAGCACAATTTTTAGTATATAAGGAGCAACCCACTTTGTACAAATCGAACAGTCTCCTAGATTCTGCCCGTGTGTAGATTCTGTGACTTCTGTGTCCCTGCAGTAATAAACCTTTGGTCTTTGACGCCACCATCGAGAAGCCCGTGTTTCTGTTCATTTGTGCACCAAGGCAGGTGGGACTCCGGGGTCTTTGGGTGTTGTACCCTGACACCTCTGGACGGAACCAAAAAAGTCCAGAACTCCAATTGGCGCCCAACGTGGGGCGACGTCATTCGGTACCGGTCCAAAAGCCTGAAGAGTTCGAGAAGCTTCGTGTGAAGATTCCTGAGGGAGGCGCCCCACTTCATCGATCCCGGCATATCGCAAAAGTGGCCCTGAAGTTCTCTTCCACGAGGGTTCCCGTTCAGGACGGCTGCAGTGGGCCGTTGCCTTGACCGTCGCCCTGTCTTGGACCCGAAGTGGTGCAGTCCTTAGTACGGCGAAACGTGACGGGTTTCTCCTTGGTGACGTCTTCAGTGCCTCAGTTAAGTATTTAGTGATAGCTAGCTGGTTACTTTTGTGAGGATTGTTAAAAATCCTTGATCGGTTCTTGGTTTGGTTTGGTTTTGTAAGATTATCACTAGTTGTTCTGGTTACGATAATCTATTTGGTTCAGTTTTGGGTATCGATACATCAGTTCGTTTTGGTAGGCCTAGGTTCTTGGTTCAAGTGCACAATTTGTTTCGTGTTTTGTTTGTTTTGTGTTCCGGACTGAGAATGGTAAGTCGGAAAATGTTGTCTTGTTTTAGTTGCAACAGTGACTCACAATTAGAGGATTCCTGTCTGGTTCCTCCGATTGGGACTCCCCTATATGACCTATATTGTAAGTATGGTGTGGGTCCTATAACTTATAATGAGATATGGGTCCGTTATTGTAAGAAGGATGGTGTCCTTAGTTGGCCACTGCATGGTAGTTTTGAACAAGAGATTCTCGACAATTTAGAAGCGAAATTGTTTAGGAAGAAAGCCCGGCCGGCAATGTTTGACTCTTTTCGTTATTGGCGGAAAGAATCCAAACAGAGAGAAATGAAAAGGTTGAAAAAAGAGCAAAAAGAACTAGAAGAGTTAACTCTAGAGCAAGCGACTAAGCAGTTGCAGGCTAACGAGTGTGAGAAAGCCATAGATGTAGCCATTAGAGAGCGTAACTTAGCGATTGACAAGTGCTATCCTGCCTTGCCATCGAAAATGGCTAAGATACTGGAGGATTCCGAAAACGATCCTCTGCTATCTTATCTGTTACGGTCGCCTCCACCGTATGCACAAGGTGCTACGGCTCCACTAATCCCGAATGTTCAATTGCCGGTTGCTGGACAACCTGGTGTTCTTGTTCCTCAGAATCAAGTTCTTATACCTCCTGTGGTGAATGTAAATGTTCCTACAGCTCCTCCTCTTCCCGCACTGCCCGCTCCTATACCTACCACTGTACCTATTGGTCCTCAAACTATTTTCCTCGATACTCCTACTGTTTCGTCATCTATTCCTACCTCTACTGCGTTCTCTATGTCTGCGAGTGTACTAACTCCACTTTCTGTTCGTCGAAGAATTACTGATTCTGTTACTAATATGCTGTCGCCTATATATAAAACTTTGATTAAGACTCCTACTCCTGACTCTGTTCAGAGACGGAGTCAGCTTCCAAGTACTGAGGAACGGGGAGTTTTAGACTCCACAGCTCTCAGATGGATTACAAAAGTTAGAAGATATAGTACGAAAGATGTGTTAGAGACATTTATGCAATGGGGAGAGCCAACACAGCGATACGTCTTCGACGAGATGTGCTCGTTGTTGCGTGAGGAAATAGAAGAAGACGATGTCGAATCAGATTTGGAAGATTTAATTAAGATTCAAAAAGAGTTTGCTGCTGGAATGATAGTGGGCGATAATATAAAGGAAGCGATGGAACTCATTTTGAGTTTTAGGAATGATCCATCTCTTCGTTCGCCGAGAGATTTAGAGAAAGGTAGAATGAAGCTAAGTCGCCAATATCCTATGAGGGAAGTTCCTCCAATTTGGCGCGAAGCAGTACAACGTGATGATAATGCGGGTATTGCAGCTGCTCCAGCACAGTTCCAAAGAGTATGGATACATATTCCGTGGAAGCGAGCAGAAGTGTTAGCAGTGAAACAGGCCTTGCCAGATCCACGTAAGAATCCAGCCGGATATTACAAGGAATTGACACAGACAGTTGAGGCTTGTATAATGAACTTAGCCGACATTGATATGTTGTTTGGTAATGTAGTTCCACAACCAGTGTGGGCTAAAATTCGTAGAGAGGATCATCAGGCTGCTTTAGGTGGTGATTGGGCAGCTATCACTGCAGCAGATGCTCAACAAATAGGTGGTGCGAAACCCGAACCCCTAATTGCTAATCTTCCTGGTAGAATAATAGATTTAATGAAGACTCTGATGCCAGCATTGCGTGTTAATTGGGATAAATTATCCGCATGCAAGCAGAAGAAAGACGAAAGTGTCTCCGACTTCTTCACGAGGTTCGAAGAGACTTTTGTAGACCATAGTGGTCAGGATATGAGCACTGAAGGAGGACAGAGATTGTTTGTCGATAAATTTGTGCATAATTTGTTACCCGAATTATGCAATAAATTGAAAGACTCAGAAAGTGCGTGGGCTGTATCTACGACAGCGCAAATACTTGCGACTGCACAGTACTATGAAAATAGGGATAAAGAGGAAAAGGAGAAATCAGAGAAGAAAACGAAAGATTTAAAGACTAAAGTTCTTTTACAGCAGGCGTATCCGCCTCGCACGAATCAGACTAATATGCAACAGAATTCGTATCAAAAGACAGATTATAATTCGACCAGGCCTCAATATCAGTGGAATCAGTGCGCGTACTGTAAGAAAGAGGGTCACTATAAAAATGATTGTCCGATCTTAGCGCAAAATAATGCGGCAGCAGCTCAGAGAGGTCGTGGTGGTTATGCGCAGAATTCTAGAGGACGAGGACGAGGTGCTATGCCTCCACAAACGAATGATCGTCCTTCCAATCACTTTGATCAGAGAAATGGACAATCTGTTCAGCAAAATAGATCTCAGCAATATCTTGTTGAGGATTATTGTGAAGTTGAAGAGGGTTTTCAACAAAATGGGTACTAGGACAGCCATGGACAGAGAGAGGGAGTAGTATCAGTTCCAGTGGATCAGAGTGGGCCTTATGTCGCAGTAGCAACATCAGGTGTAGTCGAACCGTTTCTGTTGGATACTGGTGCCGCAAAAAGTTCTATCATGCATGCGAAACTCCCTGGCGCACCTTTGTCTGGCTCAACAAATGTTTCCGTAGGTTTTTCAGGCGCCCCTGTGTACAACCCGATATCTGGTCCTTTGTCTATTTCTGTTGGACCGTGTCAATTGAAAGCACCCTTAATTTTGACGACAGGTTGTAATGAAAATCTGCTTGGTTTAGATTTGTTAAAACGACTATATGCGACATTGTACTGTTCTCCGGAAGGAGTACAGCTTACTTTGGGTAAAAGACTCACCTCTCCGATGTACTTGTCAATGGACAAACTCCCGCCGGAGCTACGTTCACTCCCTGATTCTCTTTGGGCGACTGGTCCCAATGATGTAGGTCTACTAGAGATTCCACCGTATGTAGTAACTTTGAAAGCGAATGTGAAATTTCCAAGAATTCCTCAATATAAAATATCGAATGAAGGTGAGCGTGCACTCTTATTGATTGTGCAAGATTTGATTAAAAAAGGTGTGGTTGAAGAAACGCGAGGAAATGTTTGTAATAGTCCTGTATTGCCGATTTTGAAACGAACAGATCCTACAAAGCCTCCAGTCTATAGGTTTGTCATAGACCTTAGAGAAGTTAATAAGATTGTAATTCCGCAGTTTCCTGTAGTGCCAGACATTACTGCTTTGTTAACATTGATTCCTGCTACAGCTACATGGTTCTCAGTCATCGACTTGAAGAATGCCTTTTTCAGCATTCCGATAGCCGAGGAAAGCAGAGATATTTTTGGCTTCTGTTTAGGAGGTCGCAGTTTCAGATTTAAACGCGCTCCACAAGGCTACTGTGAAAGTCCATCTATTTACAGTCAAGCTTTAAAAAGCCAGTTAGATTCTTTTGTCCTTCCTCCAGGTTCTGCCCTAGTACAATACGTAGATGATCTTTTGGTGGCTGCCGATGACAAGGAAACTTACTGTAGGCAATGGATCCCAAATTTTTCACTTTTAGCAAAACCGTTGGTAGCTTTGACTGGGAAAAATGTTCCGAGTCCGGTGCCATGGTCTGATGAATGTCAAGAGAGTTTTGCTGAATTACGAAAAGCTTTGTGTTCAGCTCCTGTATTGGGCACACCTGATTACAGTAAGCCATTCACGCTCTACGTTCACGAAAGAGAAGGTTGCGCGTTGAGTGTCTTGACACAGAAGTTTGGTGATAAACAACGCCCTTGTGCGTATTTCTCATCAACATTAGATCCGGTAGCTAGAGCATTGCCTAGTTGTTTGAGGGCTACAGCGGCAGCTGCAGCTTCCATTCGACAATCTGCTGGTTTGGTGATGAACAATATGCTAGTGGTCATGGTTCCTCATGCAGTGGACACACTCATGAACCGAACGAAGACACAACACCTTACTAGTGCGAGATTATCTGGTTACGAGCTGACGTTATTAGCGAGTCATATTCAGATCAAAAGATGCAATGTATTGAACCCAGCAACATTGTTGCCGACTGATCAAGAGTCGAGTGATTCTGAGCCACATGACTGTTATTTCAAAACGGAGGAAGAGACAAAAGGTCGTATCGACTTGAGAGATACTCCTTTATCCGACCCGGATGGTACGCTGTATGTGGACGGGTCATGTTTTAAATTGGAGAATGGTGATGTGACTGCTGCCTACGCAGTAACGACTTTGAAGACGATTGTGGAGACTGCAAGAGTGAGTCAGAATTCTGCCCAAGCTGCAGAGTTAATAGCTCTTACGAGAGCGTGTGTTTTAGCTGAGGGAAAGAGAGTGAATGTGTTTACAGATAGTCAGTACGCATTTGGCGTGGCCCATAGTTTTGGCCGGTTGTGGAGAGAAAGGGGTTTCATTACGTCCCATGGGACTAAGATTCAACATGGTCAGCTAGTTAACGACTTGTTAGAATCTCTAACCTTACCGACTGAAGTTGCGATTGTGAAGTGCAGTGCTCATAAAGCAATCACGGATGATGTTGGTCGGGGAAATGCCTTTGCTGATGAAACCGCTAAACAGACAGCTAGAGACATGATGAGTAGAATGTATGTTGCTACGTCTGCAAGATGGATTGCTGAGTCTGGAATGTGTGAGGACACAATGGAAAGTGTGAAAGAGATTCAGAAAGAAGCGACTGAGGAAGAGAAACGCGTATGGAGAGAAAGTACGGGCAAATTGGACTCGAATGGATGTTGGATCGATTTGACAGAACAGCAGCGTTGGATGTTGCCTGATGCGTATGTGCTTGCAGTAGTGACGATGGCGCATGGAGTGGCGCACATAAGTTCTAAAGGGATATGTAAGATGTTAGCTCCGGTTTGGAAGAATGAGGGAATCAGTAAGTGTGCAGAGAGAGTGGTGAAAAATTGTATGGTGTGCTTGATGCATAATCCTGGCAAGGGAACTCCAACTCCAGCTGGTCATTTTGCTCCTCCTTCCTGTCCCTTTGAAGTAATACAGTTAGACTTCATTCACATGGAACGCTGCAACAATTTAAAATACGTCCTGGTGGTGGTTTGTGCTTTTTCCAGGTGGATAGAAGCATACCCACTAAAGGACAACACTGCTTTATCAACTGCCAAAATTCTTCTCAAAGAATTTTTCCCTAGGTTTGGAATGCCACGGATTGTATGGTCAGATAACGGAAGTGAGTTTATAGGGAAAGTTATGCAGAGTGTGTGTGCTGGTCTAGGATTGAAACAAAAATTTCATAGTGCGAACCATCCCCAGTCTGCTGGTTTAGTCGAGGGTTACAATGGCACCCTCAAGCTTAAAATAGCCAAAATTCAAGCATCCACAGGTTTGGCTTGGCCAGACGCACTTCCTTTGGCCTTGTTATCAACGAGAGCAACAGTGCATTCTAGAATAGGGCTTTCTCCATATGAGATTGTATTTGGCCGCCCGGCAAATGTCTGGGGTGTGCCAAGGCCTAAACAATTCTGCTCCATTGAATATCCTATGTTGATAGACTATCTTTACGACTTGACTGCTAAATTAAGTCTTATTCATCAACAGGTCTTTGATGCTTTGCCAAAACCTCCGGAGAGTCCAGGGCATCAGCTGAAACCCGGCGACCACGTGGTGGTCAGAAATTTTGCGAGGACAAAGAATCTTCAGCCTCGCTACATCGGCCCCTTCCAAATCCTGCTGGCGACGAGGACAGCTGTACGTGTTGCTGGTCGCAAGCACTGGATCCACGCTTCTCACGTAAAGCGTGTTCCACTGCCGCTGCCCTACGACGACTGGGTGAAGAAGGGAATTGGTGCCTCCGAATCTGAAATAACTCCAAAATTTGTCCCTTTCAGCGATGCCGATTTGATTTCTGACACTTTGAAACGTGACTCTCCTCTTGAAAAGACTGCTTTGAACATTGAAAATTTGTCTCCAGCATCAGAAGAAACTTTGCCATCTGCGAACGTAAACTCTGCAACAGCTGCTAGTGATACACTATTCTCCGATCAGACAGTACCAGCGAAGCAGAAATACAACCTTAGAAGCCATAAAAAGGACAAATAAAGCAGGCAACTGCATATTGTGATTTTGATATTTATATACATTGGACTTTTTTGCTTTTCAGCCAGGAAGTTTGCTATTGTTTATTGTTTTTAATAAATTGCCTTGCCGTCTGGGTAGCCGTAGGGTCGTGGCTGTGTGCCTAGTTTGAATTTGCAGGGGTCTGACACAAGGTCGATCTTTCTGTTGGTTCTGGGAACTCCCAGGGCTGACAGAGGCATTTTCATCTACGTACACATCATCAGTGGTCGCGAGCGGATTGTAGAAGATGGAGCTTCCTGCGCTGCAACGAAAGAATGTGATTTACGTTCGCAGAAACAGACTAAATAGAATTCTTCATAGCAAATGTTTCTTGATGCAATGTGCCATTACATTTTTGATTGTTTTAGCAACACTGGTGGGTGGAATTGTCTTTAGCATAAATTTGATTTTTGTGCCAGTATCTACAGTACCTCCCCTTGATCCTGCTATTTCTACTGTTTCTTCTATACACTCTTTTCACTCGTTTCCGGAACATGAGCAAGCTCGACGCTCAGAATTCATTAATAATACTTTTGTACAGCTCTTGCACCAACACCAACTGGTAGTTAACACGACAGACTGTTGGGTGTGTGGCTTGATACCCCACACTATGGATAAAGGTATTCCCTATCTGGTTTTGCCTTTCAGCTACAATGGATCATTTCAGGCCCTTCAAACCATCTTTGCTTATGCTCTTGAGACCTATCCTCCACGTCCACCACGTTCCACTAAATATAACTCTGCCAACAAAGCTTTAGTCCAGGGAATTATTGACATGGTCAAAGACGTCAATAATACTCCATCATACCCTAGAGACGAATTGCGAGTATATTTAAGTTGGAATACTTCAGAGTATCGCCTTAGTTTAGGAGAAAGCAAGCGTAAAAGCTCAACTCCAATCTGGGTCGTACCTCACCGAGGTCAGGTCTGTTTGCAAGGTAATGGGAGAAATCCGAGAGCTCAGCTAGGGAGGAGTGAGTGCGTAGAGACTTATGTGTTTCCGGCTAACTCTTCCCCTGCCTTTCTTACTGCTAGGGGTACCTATTTCATTTGTCGAGACAGAGCTTATACATGGTTGCCTGCCGACTTCTCAGGATCATGTTATATTGCTCGATTATTGCCTCCGACATACACTGCTTCACCTGATTACCACAGAACAAGAGTAGCGAGAGGTGTCTTCAGCAAGGAAGATACAGCTGGTCAGGAAGCTGGAGACTTCTTCAAAGGCTTCCTTCCGTTCTGGGGGCCTATGGCCAATAGTAGAAACATACGTCAGCTAACACGGGTAGTTGAATCTACTATTACCGAAACTGCTGGTGCCCTTAGCAATCTGACAGCTGAGCTTCAGGCGGATAGGCTCATGACATTGCAGAACCGTATGGTTCTAGATGTTATACTTGCAGATCGAGGTGGGGTATGCAGAATGATCCAATCGAGCTGCTGTGTCTTTATTCCTAATAATGCTCCAACAGTTTACGAGGCGATCTCTAAGTTGCACAAGATTTCGGACTCCATACATGTAGATGAGGGAAACTGGTCCTTTATGGAGTGGGTTTGGACTCTGATCTCAGCGTGGGGATGGAAGGTTCTAATGGTCATTGGTGTCATCTTAATATTACTATTCTCATGTTGTCTGATTATCCAGTGTGGTCCTGCTCTGTGTAGTCTTTGTGCTACAACCTGTTTTAGGAAACCACCTGCATTTGGAGAAAAGACACGAGAAAGGATGATGATACAACAGCATGTCACTGACCTGATGAGCATAGAACTAGATTCAGACATAGATTGAGTAATTGCCTATGTAAGGGCAAAAGGAGGGTCTGAGGTTCCGTGACGGTTCCGTGACGACTTGAACCCGTGTTTTCAAGTTTGTCGGAAATACATAAAATTAGTATCAGCGAACCGCAAATGATCCATTTAGTATATCCTAGTGTTTTCGCTACGCTACGAGCAAGAGCACTCCTTCCACTGACACATTTCTGATATACACACGGCATCCATCTTAGATCATGGCCGCCATTTTGTGGTTCCTTGCCCTCACATATGCAATAGCCTCTGATCATTTCATTCACTTCACTTTGATTAAGGACACGTAGCCTTAGCCGGAGATTCACCTCTTACATGACACGTGCACCTTAAACCAGATCACGCTGAAGCTGCATGACTCGACAAAGGCTGCCTCCTCTGCCCGAGGCCAGCCCACCTGAACTGGTTTTCCTGTCCATTGTACCTGATCATGATTAGGCGGCCGAAGCCGGTAGCCTTGCCCATTTACAACCCACAAACATCTCTTATCCCGCTTTTCTATCTTCTGCACCTGGCTCTGCTCCTTTCCTTCTGGGCCTTTATTAGGGGGAGGTAACGAACTTTACGATGAGGCGGTCCGGGTCTTGAATACAATATTGACAAGGGATTGTGATGGACTGGTGGGAACCCCTCTTCGTGATGTTTGGTATCAGATATTATCGACAGTTCCTGTGTAACGCCAAATATTTATTGTTTAGAGACACAAAGGTTTGGGAATGTACCGACATGTGAAATATTTGCCTAGAGCACAATTTTTAGTATATAAGGAGCAACCCACTTTGTACAAATCGAACAGTCTCCTAGATTCTGCCCGTGTGTAGATTCTGTGACTTCTGTGTCCCTGCAGTAATAAACCTTTGGTCTTTGACGCCACCATCGAGAAGCCCGTGTTTCTGTTCATTTGTGCACCAAGGCAGGTGGGACTCCGGGGTCTTTGGGTGTTGTACCCTGACACCTCTGGACGGAACCAAAAAAGTCCAGAACTCCATTGTGGGCCCTAAAACCGGCCTGGTTGGGTTCCAGCAAGGAGTTGCTCTCAAGGTGGTGAGAGAGGCTGGACAACACATGCTGTTCCAGTATTTTAGCTAAAAAAGGAAGTTGAGAGATGGGCCTATAATTTTTCAAGATCTTGGTGTCAGCCCCGGCCTTTTTTAAAAGAGGAATTAATCGCGCTTCCTTAAGGTTAGAGGGGACCTGTCCGGAGGTGAGGGAACTGTTTAGGAGCGATAATATGTCGTCCTCCAGTCCTGGCCAGGCTTGTTTAAATATCCGCGGAGGGCATGAGTCCGCCGGTGAGCCAGATTTGACTTGGTTCATCACTCTTTCCAGGGTTTCCTTAGTAAGTAAGGGTAGTGAAGTTAGGGGCTGGATGACTATGGGGGAAGATGTTTGAGTGATTACAGGGCAGTCCAGTCTAGGGGTGCTCTCGATTTCTGTCAGGAGGGCCGATATCTTGGTGGTAAAGAATGACTGGAATTTATGGCAGTCTTCTTGCGTGAAGGAGGGGGGCTGTTCCTTCTTTTTTCTCAGTTCTGTAAGGACTTTGAAAATTTCCTTCTGGGGGTTGGGTGCTGTAGCAATTCTGCTTTCGTAAAACTCACCTTTCCTAGTCCTAATGGCTTGTTTATAAGTGGTGAGTTTTTCTGTATACAAGATTTGGGAATTATTTATTTTATTTTATTTTGAAAGTTTTATATAGCGCGACAAGATCTTTGCAGATATCAGAGCGCTTTACAAGGACACGGGGGTGATAGAGTAATAGAATGTAATAGTTGAGGTAGTTAGGTAGGTCAAAAAACAAGAGGTAGGTCACAGGGGAGGTACAAAGTGCATAGTCAAACAGTTGTGCCAATAATGTAAAAGTACAAAAATAAGGAGCATATACTTGTTTAAGCGTGCTTAAAATGTTTTTGGAGGTAGCATAAAGGTGGGCATAGTTGAGGTAGGTGAGTGCAGGATATATAGTCACACAGGTGCATCAATAGTACAAGAGTAGGGATAGTTGAGGTGGTGTAGGTACAGTGTGCAAAGTCAGATAGGTGCGTCAACAATATAACAATATATAAAGAGGGAACGTATACAATCAAATAAGTCATAATACAAGTAGTACAAGTAGACCAAGGGGTCAGGCAGGCATTACAGAGCGGATTCATGAGAAAAACAGAATAATAGATCATGTGTATTTAGCCATGAGGATTGCTTTTACTTCTTTCTTAAAAAGTTTGTTGGAGGAGATGAGCCTGGTTTCAGGAGGGAGTGAGTTCCAGATCCTGGGTGCCATTCCTAAAAAGGAGCGTTTATAGGTGTTTTCCTTCCGGAATCTTCGAGGCTTCAGTGGAAGATTGTTTGTGCCTCTAGTAGTTCTAGAGCCACCCGAAATTGTCAGCTTTTGAGTGAGGTAGGCGGGTGAGTTCATGTGTACAGCCTTGTGTGTCATGCAGGCGATTTTCAGATGTATTCTGGCTTCAAAAGGTAGCCAGTTCAGGGATTTAAATTCAGGGGAAATATGCGAGTGTTTTTTTGAGCCAGTGATGAGCCTCGCTGCAGCGTTAAGGGACGCTCTTAGGGGTGCCGTTGTAGTTAGGGCGAGCCCGCAGAGGGCGGTGCTACCGTATTCTATGCGCGAGATGACTATAGATTGTACTGCAGTTTGGAAGTCTTTGGCTGGAAGGAAGGGTTTAAGTTTTCTCAAGGTATTGATTTGGAAGTTCGCTCCTTTGGTTGCCTTGCTGATGTGCTGCTTCATGTTGAGATTGGCGTCAAGTGTTATGCCTAAAGATTTTTTTGAGTCTACGGCGGTAGGTTGTACATTTAGAGCCGATAAGTGCTTAAGCCATGTTTGAGCCGTAGAGATTTTTGCGGGAGGAGAGATCAGGAGGAACTCAGTCTTCAGCGCGTTGAGTTTGAGGTGATTCTCGGCAAGCCAGGATTGGGTGTTTCTGATCGTGGTGTTCAGAACCATGATGTCCTTAGGAGATTGTATTTTGAGATAAAGTTGGGTGTCGTCGGCATACATGTGAAAATGAACATTGGATGTCTGTAGCAAAGAAGTGAGAGGTTCCATAACTAGGTTGAACAGTGTTGGGGAGAGGGAGGATCCTTGAGGGACGCCTAGCGATACAGGTACCGGAGAGTACAGCAGGTTGTTACTTTTAAATCTTTGTGACCGGTTGTGTAGAAAGGAGGTGAACCACTTGAGAACAGTCCCTGATATGCCCATTCTTGTGCTTAACCCCTTCCATGCTCATGACGAGCTGAGCTCGTCATGAACAATGGAGCTCAATAATATTCAGCACAGGAGGGGAAAATGCGCAGCAGCGATGTGGTTAACAGTTTGAGTAAGTTCTCATGTTTAACTGTGTCGAATGCTGAGGAGAGATCCAGAAGGATGAGGAGGCAGGTATCGTTTTGGTCTAGTATTTGGAGGGCGTCGTCCACTATGTGAGTCATGGCAGTTTCGGTACTGTGCCCTGCACGGAAGCCTGATTGATGAGCGTTGAGGAGATCAAACTTATCTATGTGTTTAGTCAGTTGTAGCTGTACGCATTTTTCCAACAGTTTAGCGAGGGTGGGAATATTTGTAATAGGGCGGTAATTGTTTAGATCAGTGGGGTCTGCTGTTGTTTTTTTTAGTAGCGGTGTGACTTGTCCGACTTTGAGGGCGTTAGGGATGGATCCTTGTTGAAGAGAGCTATTGATAATCTTAGTCCAGAGAGGGAGGAGCAAAGGGGTAAAGTCTTTTACAGCGTTTGCAGGAAGGGGGTCAGTGAGGTGATTGGATGGTTTCAGGGTGCTGAGCAATCTGCCAATTTCTTCTTCGGAGTAGGTGCCAAAGGATGACCATGTAGCATTGTTCTTTGGTTCAGGCACTTTAGTGTGTTGGGGATTGGAGTAAAGGATTGCATCATTGAGGAGATCGCTTCTTATGTTGTCGGTTTTTTGGTTAAAGAAAGCAGAGAAGTCTTCACAGGAGTGTCTGGGGTTGTTCTTTGGATTGTGTTCTGATTAACTCAAACAATTTCCTTGGGCGGTTTTTTGCTTGGGCGAGCTGGAGGCTGAAGAAATCTCTTTTTGAGCGTTTTATTTTCCTGAAGTAGGCGTTTCTCTGTTTCTTCAGGCTTTTTAGGTGCAGTGCAGAGGGGGCTGACCTCCAAGTGCGCTCTGCCATTCGCATGGCCCGTCTATCCTCATTGAGGCTCCCGTCATACCATGGGTTGGAGATCTTGGACGAAACTCTTTTCAGTTGCATGGGTGCAGTCTCATTGATTATTGTGGACATAGCATTTAGATAGTGGTCAGTCAGGAGTTGAACGTCCGTAGCGCCGGAAGGGGGAAGTAGGAGATTGCAGCTGTTAGGCGGTAATGAGTTTGGGTTGAGTTTCTTCATGTCCCTTTTCCAGACTTTGGGCTTAGAGGGTTGAGCTGGGTTAAATTTAATTTTTTCATTGATAAGGAAGGAGACAATATGATGATCTGAACAGTCACAAGGTTGGATTGACTCAAGTTGAATAGCGTCCTCTTTGGAGATGATAAGGTCGAGGATCGGGCTATTGCATATTTGGGTGAGATCAAGGGCGTTGAGGAAGCTTTTGAGGCTATTTACCACTGTGTCACTGCTGTCATTCCAATGGAGATTGTAGTCGCCAAGGAAAATTTTGGTGTTTTGCCGCCATGAATTGGTTGATATTGTGTCCATGAGTTGTTGGGAGAAGGAGAGCTTGTCCCCAGGTGGGTGGTATATGATGTGTAGTGAGCATACCGGTTTGCTTTTGCTGATGACATCAAGGCAGAGGTATTCACAGGAAGAAAGAGAGGGGGCGGCCCTTTTAGTAACTGAGGGGTTGCTTCTGTAAATACAGGCAATTCCACCGCCTGTCTTTTTGGTCCTGTCAAGTCTAATGATACAGTAGTTGGGGGGGACTAGGATATCCAAGATAGGTGTTGAAGAATCAGACAACCATGTTTCAGTCCGAATGGCTAGATCCGGTTCCAGAGACATGATGAGGTCGGCGACCCCCGCAGAATGTCTTTGGGCCGATCTGCAATTGAGAAGTATGCATTTGAGGCTAGGGGTGCAGAGGGTGGAGGAAGGTTCTATAGTGATGGGCACATTAGTGAGGTTGTTGGGGACGGCGCCTCTGTTGTTATCCTTTTGGTGCCTGAGGGGGTTAGAGATAATCTTTGGGATGGACAGGTGGTTGGTGACTAGGCGATTTTGGGGAGCCGGGACGTAAGAGTGGAGGAGGGTGTGTATGTCATGGTCTGAGATCGTATTGGTAGTGCGTCTGGGGCGATTGGTGGTATTGCGAGAGGGGATAGAGGTCCAGTGTGGGGAGGGTTGTGTGATAAGGCGAGTAGGCGGTGATGAGGAAGTGTTGTTAGGTGTAGGGGGAGTAATGCGATTGGTGGTAATGCGATTGTGATTGGTATTGTGATTGTTGGTATTGCGAGAGTGTGTGATAAGGCGAGTAGGAGGTGAGGAGGAAGTGTTGTTAGGTGTAAAGGGAGTATTACGATTGGTGGTAATGCGATTGTGATTGGCATTGCGATTGGTGGTGTTGCGAAAGGGGATAGAGGTCCGGTGTGGGGAGTGTTGTGTGGCAAGGCGAGTAGGAGGTGCGGGGGAAGTGTTATTAGGTGTAAAGGTGGTGGTGGGTGGGGGGTGTCTGGGGTATGTGATGAGCAACTCTTTGACGGAGTGTATTTCTTCTTTCATTTGGAGGAGGGTGGACATAATCATGTCCAGAGTGGTGTTGGGCGTGGAGCTGGGGAGGGGTACTGGCGGTGAACAGGCGAATAAGTTGCTGGAGACGGGGGGGAATTGGGTGAGGAGGTGGAGCTGGTGATGGGGTTGGAAGTGTTAGAGAGAGGATAGGTGTTAGGGTTGGTGTTGGCGTTATTGGGAAGGACATCAGTGCTAGGGGGGAAGGGTAAATGGGGGCGGTGTGGGGGCTGGCGGTTGCGGGGGAGGAGGTGGGATAGTGGGGAGTGAGAGTGGGGGGTGAGAGGTTGAAGGTGGGGTGAAGACTAGGCGTGACGGGAGTGCTAAGTGTGGGGGGGGGAGATACGCGGAGAGAGAGTCATGTTGTGTGGGGTGCAGTTGGGGGGGAGGGGTGTTCTGAGAGGATTGGTGTGGAGGATGGGACGGGAGTGCAAAGTGTGGGGGGGGATATGGGAAGATGAGCGGAGGTACGAGGGTTGGTAGGGGGGAAGGGGGAGCGGGTGGTGTATGCGGGGGCGAGATCTCTGTCTGAGATTGAGGGGTGGGGAGGGGTAGCTGCAGCAGGTGGGTAATTGACTATGGTGCTGGGTGTGAAGGTGAGGTGAGTGTCGTTCTGGTGCTGAACTGGGTTAGGAGGGTTAGGGGTGGGTGCTGTGCCGTCAGGGGTGGTAGGACAGGGGGTGATATGAGTGTAAGTCCGAGGATTGGATAGGTGCTCTTTGAAAGTGGGGAACAGGTTGTCAAGTAGTTCCAGGTTCCTGTCTGTCGATTGAATTAGGACAATCCCGTTGTTGTAAATAGTGATGGTGGTTCTGCCTGGGAAGAGTTGGGATGGTGTGACGGAGAGTGTTAGGCCATGGGTGGATTTCCTGGTGGTGGAGACGGTGAGTAGGGTGAGGAACGCTTATTTCCATTGAGCTCTGCGTGTGGTGTGGAAGATGACATCGGTGTTCAAGGGTCCATTGACCGATGAGAAGTAGGTGTCAGCAAAGGGGGTTTCTGGGTGGGACCTAAGGAAGTCGTGTTTGAAGCGTTTAGTGGCTTTTTTGGTGAGCACGTGTGGGTAGTTGATTTTATATGTGTGCTTGCCGATGAGATCCATGTTGGTATGGCGGCAAAAGTAGTGCGGGAGGGTGAACAATAATGATATGCAGGAGCAAGTTGCAAATGCAAACACAACAGGTTACATGGATCAAAAATGGCACTAGCTGGCAAAAGTGCCACTAGTGAGCAACCAGCATACAAGAGGTAGCAATCGGTGCATTACAGGAGAGAAAAGTGAAGTGAGTGCAGGTTACATAAATGTGCTGAATGCACGATACAAATGCCAACACCAAGTTACACGGTTCAAAAATGACCCTAGGGCGCCAAAGTGACACTAGTGAGCGATCAAAATACATGAGGTAGCAGTCGGTAAATTACAGGAGAGAAAAGTGAAAAATGGGTGCAGGTTGCAGAGTTGTGCAGAGTAGTGCAGAATACAATTGGAGGTATAATTCTGATAAAATATAAGAGCAGAATACAAATGCAAACAATCGGTTACATGAAACAGATAGGTGTGTACCAAAGTACGGTAGTTGAGCTTAGTCTAGAGTGGTGAGTTCTTAGTGTCAGTTCAGATAGTGAGAATTATTGAAAAGTCCAGCGACAATGACTAGTCCAAGATGGCCACCCGAGAGAGAGACTGGACAAAAATGGCCGCCACATAGGGGGGAAAGAGACAGTAGTCCTCTGTTTATTGTGGTTGCTTTGTGAGCAGGGAGGGCAGTTTCACTTTCATGCTAGCCCAGCTTCTAAGTTGCTGTGTGGGAGTCTTATCTTGAGGGAGCCTCGTGGGCACAGGAGGTGATTTATTGCCTTAGTTTTTGGGCCCCCGCCATTTTGAACAATGGAGATTTAAAAATGAGTACCGGCAAATTCAAATAAATACCTTATTTGTGCTTATAGTGTGCTTAGCTCTCCCATGTCTTAGTATCCCGATGTCGACAGCAAAGTCCTGCACACATCGATTTTTGTGGATCTCGAGGGTCTACCAGAAATGCGAGATGCCATTAACATCTGGCTCCATCAAGCCTCCATACACGCCTGGGGAGCCTCGATCCCCGCCAGTGTCTGTAGATCACCCGGTCCGCTGCCACCCGCAGGGTGGTCAGAGCTCTTGATCTGCAGCCCTTCCCGCCTCGACAGGCGACAACGCTTGTTTCCAGCTTGCCTCGCTCCACCACGGCAGCAGGGAAGCGGGGCAACACTCACACTTGGCTCCCGCTCCCTCCGCCAGACCGCAGATGGGGGCGACGACGCCCCCATCTGCGATCTGGCGCCCGATTAGGATCATACCCCTTTCGCCAAGCTCTCTCGCTCTGGCGCAGGGAGCGTTTCAAGAGTCTCAGGTCGTCATTAAACCAGGGGGCCCTTTTTCCTTTATCCCTGATTTTTACCTATCTTTGGTAGGTGTTAACCTAGTGGACTTTCTGCGTGGGGCGGGGAGGGGGACTGATTATGCGGAAGGTTTGCTCGTGGATGCAGGGACATTTTAAGGATTTTGGGGGCCCTGGGCCAAACGTATTTTGGGGGCCCCTGTTCAGGACATCTTTCGGTTTAAAAGATCCAATTTCAGGTCTTTTATGACCTCTTTGGCCAAGTCACTGACAATGCACAATATTTAACAAAGCAGCAGCTCACAAATATTGCTGCAAATAATCTCTGTGACGCCCTCCCATTTCCCATATGTGAGGTCCTCTTTTGATCTAAAAGAAACTTTTGTCTCGATGTTGCATGAAACATTAACAGAGCATTTCTCTGCAAATTATCTGTAATCAACCACATTCCGAATAAATGAAAGGAAAACGGTATTTAAAAAAAGTGTTTAAGAATTACTCAAGATCATCAGGGTAAGACATAACAGAGCTGGCTCTAAAAGGGGCAGGGCCCCCCTAAAAAGGCTGGGGCCCTGGGCCAGAGCCCACTTTGCCTATGTCTTAAAACGTCTCTGCGTGGCTGACACTGTCCCTTGTGGTGATCTGGCTAGAAGTGCTGGTACGTCCATTTAATGCTCCGGTGTCCCTTGAGAAATGCTGCACTCTCCTTTTAGGTGCTTTGGGGTATGGTTCAGAAGTGTCGCCACTGTCCATGACATGCTTTAGGACCTGTATGTACTGCTTATGAAATGTTACGAGGTCTGCACAGATTTATGTATGTACTGTCCGATTTGTGTATGCACTTTGCATTGGAATGTTGTGTGTCTTTTTAGAAATGCGGTTCTGTCCTATAAAATTGTCTA
Organism: Lissotriton vulgaris; assembly: GCF_964263255.1. Classification (NCBI taxonomy): domain Eukaryota; kingdom Metazoa; phylum Chordata; class Amphibia; order Caudata; family Salamandridae; genus Lissotriton; species Lissotriton vulgaris. The sequence goes on from NC_141697.1 coordinate 2,760,019, forward strand.
AGATCTGTTTAGGTGTGCCTATATTATCCCTTGAAACATTTGGGACTTTCTAATTTGTTTGGATCTGTTTGTACTGCCACATGAAATTCATTGGAATCTGTTGATACTGTCCAAAGAAATGTTCTGGGAACTGTTTGTACTGCTCCATAAAATGCTCAGGGATATGTTTGTAACCCCATGGAATGCTCAGGGATATGTTTGTACTGCCCCATGGGATGCTCAGGGATATGTTTGTTCTGCCCCATGGAATGGTGTTAGTTCTGTTGGTGCTACTGCCCTGTGGAATGCCCCGGGATCTATTTGTACTGCCCCGTGGAATGCTCTTAGGTCTGTGGTGCACCTGCCCCGTGGAATGCTCAGGAATCTGTTTTTACTGCCCCATGGAATGGTGTTAGTTCTGTTGGTGCTACTCCCCTATGGAATGCTCAGGGATCTGTTTGTACTGCCCTGTGGAATGCTCTTAGGTCTGGTGGTGCAACTGCCCTGTGGAATGCTCAGGGATCTGTTTTTACTGCCCCCTGGAATGATCATAGGTCTGGTGGTGCAAGGTTCTCTTTGTAGTGCCTATGGAATGTTCTGAGATACGTTTGTGTACTGTCCTGTGAAATGCTATGGGATCTGTCTATGCTGTCCCACGAAATGCTGTGGAGTCGGTTGGATGTATTGATACTGTCCCATACAGTTCATTAGAGAAGTACTGCTTTGTGTCTTAAAAGATGCTCTTAGATCTGTTTGTGTTTTCACTATTCCACCGCACGTGCAGCAGTCTCGCAGAGATCGGTATAATTCGTTCTTCCCCATCAGCAGTGGCGGAAGCACTGCCTCTGCCCCACTAAATGTAAGCAAATTCTTTGGAAAAGTGCTTCTGCCGTTCCGTGGAAAGGATTCCAGGTATGTTGAGACGTGCCCAGGGTGTTCCGTTAAAAGTGGGCTAAGCATCAAGCGCGCACTGTCCCTTTTAACGTGATGCACCGTTCTAGATGCTAAGTGCTGCTACTATACCATAACATGTGTATTTGTAAGCGCACGTTCACCCGGAGGTATCTTGGCGCTGACTAACATGTTTCTTATTACCCAACTCAATGGTACTCATTTTATCGACCTCAGATGGACCCACCGGGATTTGAACCTGTGACCATGAGGTTGAATACAGGCTGCTGCAGTGGAAGCATTAGTCCTCTGAGCAACCAAACCCGGCTAATGGCCAATGAAAGTGCTTGGAGGGGTGAAGCAGGCGGTGTCCCTTTAAATGTGATGTAGCTGTGAATGCTAACTGCTATCACTGTTCCATTGGTGCGGTTACAGGTTTTGGTTGTGAATTGCCGGTAATTTGGCTGATTTATTCTTCGTAGTGTATTGGGTGAGTTACTGCGTTTGTAGCTGTTGTTATCACGTCACTGTTAACTCATTCAGGACAGTGGGGATTTTGCAGGCCATACAAGCAGGGAAGAGCCAATGTAGTTACATGAAAGTGCCAGCTCTATTTGTAAGGTGCTGCTACTGACTAAATGAATGCCGTCATGTTGGAAAGTGCTGGGATTGCCCCACGTAAAGTGCTGTGTTCCTCGTGGTGAAGTGCGGCAAACAAGTACATTACAGTTAGAAAAAATGAGAAGTGCCTTAGGCCCACCTAGGCAGTAGTGTGAGACTTGTTTTTTTATTTTCTTTTCTTTAACATCAATGGTGTTCTTGCAAAGTGTTGTGTGAGCAACTTTGATGTATTGGTCAAATCTTTGTGTCTATATCCAACAATGAAGGATTTTATTTATTTATTGTGGTTTTTCAGTAGGTCAGTTTGTCAGGTCTCCCTATGACGTGTATATGACGTCAACATGGGTGTGTGTGCTGCCAGATCCCATTGGATGATTCTCGGTGTCATTTTTACAGCGCATAATAGTTTCGCTGCAGATGAGTGTGACAGCCTTGGCCACGAAGAAGGATGTATGGTGGCCAAAGCAGTGTTGGCCGCAATGGGGTTCTTCCTTTGGGGATCTATAACATCCATCAGCTAATGGAAAATTCCTGTGGCATTGTGACCTATAGAAAGAGCGGGACAGCCCTACATACTCCACAGGGGCCTACAGAGGTCGTCGTGGGCATAAAGACATGTTGGGCCAGTCCGTGGCATGTCAGCAAGAGGACTTCATGGGGTCACACCATCTTGAAGGTTTGCGAACACTAACCATGAAGGGACAGTTGCTCATTTAACAGATCAAATATATTTTTATTAAGTTTTCATTTTGCAGGGTTTTGCATCAACGTAGCAGTTAATGGGTAGCGTAATATCACTTTGATTGTCGACGGTGGGACACTATTCAAGCCTTTGCCTGTCCCCTTGAAAGCAGAAACACTTCCCTAATTTACACAGGTGGTATAGTCCGATTTTCCCAATTAATAAGTGAAATTTGTGTTACAAAATCATCAAAACCAGGTCCTGTTTTTCAGGAATTTATGATTGTGGCCCATACATAGAGGAGGGGGGTAGGGGGATCTAGAGTCCAAGGAAGTAATACCAAGGCCTAAGAATAATCAGGGATCAGCAGCTGGCTGGCCTGTCTCAAAACTGGGACATTTTCTGAAAAGATCAGTGACTCTGAGAGAAAGACAGACAACGGAGAAAGAAGCAGGAAGAGAAGGATACGACTGCAGCAGTGATAAAAGCAGGAATCACAATGAAAATAATCCCAGCTGTGAGCTAAGGAGCAGGGTGGGATTGTGCAGTGGAAGAATCAGGCCTGGGGTGGAATAAAAACTAGGCTCCCAGTTTTCTATAGTGCCTGCGAAAGGCTTATCCTTAGCTCACAGCTTGGATCTAGAGAGATGGATGGGAAGATGAGTGAATACATGGATGGTAATATGGACAGAGGTCTTGGCTTGATATGTGTTTCGATGCAAGAGGATGGATGGGTGGGGATGGATGAATGGGTGGGTAGATGAGTGAATAAATGGATGGTAATATGGACGGAGGTCTTGGCTTGATATGTGTTTCGATGCAAGAGGATGGATGGGTGGGGATGGATGAATGGGTGGGTTGATGTGTTAGGTTGGCTGAATGGCTGGGTGGGTGAATAGATGGATGGGTTTTGCTAGTTTGATGGATAAAGGGTTTGGATGGATGAATAGATGGGGTTGGATAAGTGGGTGGGTGGATGGGACATTTGGGTGGTTTAGTTGGTTGGGTAAGGATGGATGGTTACGACTTGTGGATGGCTGGGGGTGAATACAAATACAAAAGACAAATGTGTAGCATTTGACTCGAAAAAGGTCACACAAAAGTGTCCGATATTGGCACAGCCCTCGCCTGCATAATTATGAGCATCCTCATAATGCGGCCATATTGCGCTCGCTGGCTGTTGCTCACCCATACCCATTAATGATTGTTGCTTGTGGTTTTTACACCAGTTCTTTGGAATTACCAAAGAAATAGTATTGGGCCGTTCCCCACTAAGCTTTTATTGCTAGCCTATGGGTTGGCATATGGGTTGGTGGGATTTAAATGTCCCCCATTGCATTATGCTTCCCTCTTCTCACGAAGGGGAGCAGATGTTAAGTGTCTTGCGACATCTTCCATGGCATGTGCGAGCTATATAAAAAATGTGTGCAGTCACCTCAGTCCTACACGTTTCCTCAGTTGGTTCCGCTTTTGAATCCAGTGCTTGATTTACTCTGGTAAGCTCTCGGTCAGCGTGGGCCCTTGACCATGAGGGCTCACCAACCTTGTCCCACCCCTAAGAACCATCGGAGTTTCAGTGGGTGGTAATCGGATCATTTGGAATCAGGGAGGGCATCATGGTGGGACGGCTGGGGCCCGGCCAGCAATAAAAGTAAAACATATTGTAGGGCGGTACATACTTCACCCACTCTCCATCTCATGCCGGTCTTGCACCTGAAGGAAATTTGCCAACATCTATATATATAAAAACGAAAATATGTCTGTCTGTCTGTTTGTCCTTTATGCATTACTACACCATTCATCCGATCGCCATGAAACTTTGGGAAGTTGTTGCATACACTCCCGGGAAGGTTTCTGTAAAAAAAAATCGTTTTAATCGCCCCCCCAGGGCCCTCATAATCTTTTGAATACTGAAATAGACAGCGAATTTGCGAGCATCGTCGACAGTTATGACCCCCCAAATGGAAATCGATTGGTCAATCTACATCAGAAGCAGAAAAGAAAAAGACATTACGAGCTTCAGAAACAGACGAGCAACTGGAAGCAAGATTAGAAGCTGTTTGAATACAAACTGCTCAAGCCCGTAATGCTGTTTGAATACAAATTGCTCAAGCCCGATATTCTCAAACGAACGAGCAAAGAGAATCAAGATTAGAAGACGATCGAGTACGCACTGCTCAAGCCTGTTCTTCTCAATCGAACAAGCAACGAGAATCAAGATTGGAAACAGATCGATTACGCACTGCTCAAACCCACTCAAATGAAACAGGAGAACACCCAGAATCAAGACTGGAAGTCAATCGAGGACGCACTGCTCAAGCCACACAATGTTCTCAAAAACAAAATGAATAAGTTTCAATAACAATGACACAATGTAAATTTAATGTTATCATAACGAGTTTCCTTGAATTTCCTTTCTTCTGAGATCGCAGAAACGTGCGAAGGGTAAGCTAGTTTACTATAAAATCAATAGATCAATCTACAAGCAAAATGAAAGCCTTTCCAAACTATATCTAGATTTTAGTATTACTACTGGTGGTTGTCTAATCTCACATTGGGGCTCTAACGGAGTCAGTAAATAGTGCTGAACATCATGATCCCGGTAATAGGCAATGTTTCCTTAATTCACTTACCGCTTTAACTTGTTTATCTACTTTAGTTGATCATTGTCGTACTAAATCTTATTTTACGTCATCAGTGACACACTAAAGTCTTTAATGTGGCTTTAAGTGTGGCTGATATGATGTTTGCTGAGCTCTCATTGCTCACGTATGTCTCAGTCATGGATTAGTTATTCCTGGAAGACATTCCGGCAGTTTGGCCCTGAAACTTAGAGCTCAATCAATCAATCAATCAATCAGAGTACTTGTAAAGCGCGCTACTTACCCGTGAGGGTCCCAAGGCGCTTGGGGGGGGGGGGGGGGGGGGGGGGGCTGCTGCTACTGCAGGTTTTGAGGAGTCTTCTGAAGAGCTGCCTTTATCAAATGCCTCGGAGCATTCTACGAGGAGCAATGTGTATATAAACCTATATATGATAAACGCGGTACTTCGACCACTTGTGAGTTTAACCTAAGGAATTGCTGAACTGAGATGTTGAGATGATATACTGTAGGTGGTGGGCCAGGGTGCCAGGGGGGATGAGGGGCCCTCTATGTGCTTTGCAGGGGGGCCCCCTCAAGTTTCGTTACGCCGCTGTCCCTCCTCTCTCCCCTCCCCCTGCTGCCTCCTCTCCTCGTCAGTGTGAGGGGCGCACGCTTGTCTTTTTTGGATTCATTTCTCAGGTAAGTAACTAAATGAAAGAAGGAAAGAGAGGTTGTGAACCATTTCTTCAAGTCACGGTTTTCAGTAAGTGAGGAGCAAGATACAAAGAGAGGGAATCATAGGAAGAGAGGGAGGGGGCAGATGCCAGCACAGAAAAGAAGAGGACATTGTCAGGGTCTTCTCTGCCCGCCCGAATGTCCCCGAAAGCAAGCCGAGCCTCATGTGAAGGCCTTTGCTATTTCCGCCGTCCTGGGACACAACTCGAAAAGAAAAAGTAGAGAAATGGAATCTTTTTAATAAAATAAGTAGGGGCGCGTCATGCCCTTCCGATCCCGCCCACTTCGACCACTGTCTAGAATGCATACATTTATAGCCATACTCAGGTGCAACTAATCAAATCCCAGATAACTGGGTAGATTGTCACATTGAGATCGTCACTCTAGCTGGCAAGTCCCCAGAGTCCCTGCGGGCTGCTCGGTATGAGTGCACTGGACCTTCCCCTCCGGCCCCTGCTCGTGCCCCCCTCGCTCTGCTGTCCCCGTGCACACACCTGCAGCAGACCTCCCACATGGGTCCTGAACCCTCACCCTCAGCGGCGCTGGCAGCCCATGTGCGTCTCGGCACGGCAACACAGCCGGTGGCGCTGGAGCCCATAGACCCCAGGGTGCAAACCCTCTCATTTCACACAGCGCGCCTCCCATTGCCCTGAATGTCAGGATCGCCACATACACAGCACATGGCTACTGGCTTTGCTGAGTGAATGCCCCTTCACCGGAAGCTCCCTATGCAGCGCACCTCCAGTGTGCCAAGAATCACACATCATTCGCACCATTCTCAAAGGGCCAGCTAATGTTCTTGCAATGTCTGCGTAAAACACACCCTGGATGCCTGTCAACAGGACTGTTCAGCATCTGTCCCTGATTTCAACTTTTAGGCGAGGGCAGGATGCCTCCCTGCTGGCACCCCGCCGGTGCCCACGTCAGGTCCAGCCCGTGCCCCCGGCTGGCAGCGGCGACCCCGGCTCCTGGGCAGCCCCCGGAGCACCATCTGCGCATTCGCACCCGCTCACAGCTGCGGAGCGCCTCCGTTCATCATTCCACTTCATGCACTCCGTGCCTCTCCTCAGCCTCTCAGGGATGCTGACACGTTTCGGCTGCGACACATCTACACCTGGCTGAGCACACCTGCATCCTTCAGAAACTCCCAGCAAATGCACAAATGAGAAGACAATAAGAAACAAATCCCATCCCCAGCTGGCTTGAGATGCCGACGGGGCTCTCCCACAGAGCGGCAGGTGGGGGGGGGGGGGTGGGGGGGGGGGCGGTTGCTGCAGCTGTTTTCAGGGAGGCGCCAGATGTGAGCATCCACTAGCTACAACCGCTTCCTAAAACCAAGGCTGGTCTCGGGGTTTTAGCAGTGAATACAAGAGTAGATTTCAGGCTGGAGACACCTAAAATAAAGCAATTTTGAGCTTTACAAATCTGAGATCTCCCAGGCGAATCGGGCCTTTTGTTGGCATGCATGTACCTCTCACAGATGATGTAAATCTTAGTATCTTCGCAGAGCGTTCATGCACAGAACATGCATGACGTCATCCCCTTACAGAACATGCATGACGTCATCCCCTTACAGAACATGCATGTCGTCATCCCCTCACAGAACATGCATGTCGTCATCCCCTCACAGAACATTCATGTTATCATCCCCTCACAGAACATGCATGTCGTCATCCCCTGTTGGACAGGCCACGTGAAGGGCCGCTCCCCCTCTGCCCGACCAGGCCCGAGCCCGGCCCCTCAAGTGTCACACACCACCACTTCACGTTTTCCGTCCCCTCCGGGACCCTTGCCTCTGAACATATCGACCTCGTGGGCCCGATCCACTACCGGCCCGCGCGCCCAGCCTGGGCGCCATCTTGGACACTCCACCACGAGGCCGCGTGGCCCCCGATCGACCCCAACCCTGGGCCTGGCCAGGCCTCAGACATCCCGGCACCACCATCCACCCAGGAGGTGAGCGGACTACTTGGCAGGTCAATGGGAGAAAGAGGTGTCGATGGCTCTCCCCCGCCAGGTACCGCTCGCCCACAACCTCCCCGGGCGCTGGCTCCACCCCCCTGCTGGGTGTCTGGACTCCTTCATCCCGGACCCCCCGACCTCCAAGTGCGAGGGTCCGGACATCAAAGGGCACCAGCCCTATAACTGGGGCAGCTCCAGAGCAGGAAGGCAGTTGTATCCTGGAGTCGAGAGACGCAGAGAAGAACTCATCCTTGACGGGCTATTGGCGCTGCCGTAGCTCTGCCTTGCGAACTATCGTCCTGCCTGCTGGCGCTGCCGCAACCTTCGTAAACCTTCATCGTCTTCGGGACCTGCTGGCGTGGCCGCGGACCGTTTGTAACTACCATCTCCATCGGGACCTGCTGGCTCCGCCGCGGACCGTCGCTTCCTTCGTCCATCCCGGGACCTGCTGGCTCCGCCGCGGCCCGATCATCTAGAACGCCGAGCTCGAGGATTGAGAGCTATTTTCATCTATTGGTAACAAGACTGTCCCGCTACCCCTTTTCCCAATCCAGAGACCAGAACCGAGGGGACCCCTGAGTCCAGACCTCCTTGTATCATTTCACCGTACTTAAAGAATTGCTTATAAAGTATCGTTAAACCTTATCCCGGTGTGGTGTCCGTCTGTGGGGGGGAAGTTACTTGTCTGTACGATCGCTGGAGACGGCTCTCCCCGGAGACCTCTCCCCTTATCCTCGGCCGACCCTTCCGGTCCGTCTAACATTGGTGGCCAGCGGCGCGATCCGAATCACCGCATAATCGTACAGAAAGTAGCTCACCCCACGACGAAATCACGATGACAACCAAAGAAAGCGGATCCACCGAGAAATTTCAGATGGAGAAATTGGACGAGTACAGCCATCGTGAATGAAAACAATTCTGCATCGAACTAGGTATCGCTACCACCGGTCTAAGTACCAAAGACGATTTCAAGCATGCCCTAGAGTCCTGGGCAGAAACCGGGGCCGTCGGAACCACCGACCAAAACATCGCAGCAGTAGAAAAAAACACCACGGCCTCCGAGGAGCGAAGAACGGGTCTCTCGCAAGACGAGATCCAGGAACGAGAAAAAACACGGCTACATGAACTAGAAATGGCCCGGCTCAAAATGGATGTTGAACTTAAGTTGGCCGAACAAAAACTGAGCTTAGAGCACCTGCGTCTCCGAGAAGAAAGAGAGGAAAAACAGAGACAAAGGGAGCTCGAGGAAAAGAGACTGGCATATGAACACGAGCGCAAATTAGCTGAGATAGACTTACGCAAGCAGAACAAAGAATTAGGGGTGCCCGAGCAACCCCACACCCCAGGGACAACAGATAAGAAGGTACACATCCCCAAGGATGTCGTTCGAGAATACTTCCGAGAGGACGACATCCAGCAATGGTTCAAGGCCTACGAAATCGCTATGACCGCCCACCGGATCGATCGAAGCGACTGGGGAGCCGGTCTATGGGGGAGATTCCTCAATGAGGGCCGCGATGCCCTGCTACAGCTCCCGGACCACCAGATGACCTCCTATGACCACATGAAAGCTGCCCTCCTCACCCGCTATGGGCTCACACCCGAGATGTACCGTCAGAGGTTCCGAGACTGCACCCGCATCCCGGGTACAACTTGGGTTGACTACGTGAACTATTTTAGCCGAGCCTTCGAGGGCTGGATCAAAGGAAGCAATGTCACAACTTACGAACAACTATTCAATCTCATGGTGTGGGAGCATCTATCAAACAATTGCTTCATTGAGCTCCGGCAGCACCTCCTCGACAGCAAATTGACTGATCCACGGCAGCTCGCAGCCGAGGCTGACCGGTGGGAAATCACCAGAGTGGGCCGAAATGGATCCTATGAACAGAACCGGAACAACAACGGTCAGCACCGTCCCCGAGGAGGAGGAGGGGGCCAAGGACGAGGAAGAGACAACGCTCCGGTCGCCTCCGCTACCAGCACCACGCCCCCGGCCAACCGGGGCAGCACCCCGGCGCGACCGGGATACAGAGCCAACGTCACGTGTCACCGATGCCAACGAGTCGGCCACTATGCAAACGACCCAAATTGCCCACAGTACCAGAGCCCAAGACCCCGCCAAGTGGCCGCTGCTGCCCTGGGGGAAGAACAGATCTCCGAGGAGCAGGAAGAATATGAGCAAGAGCATCAAGAATGGGAGCCAGCCGCCATGGCTCTAGCATGCTTAGGGGGGAAAGACATGGTCCCGCGGGTCCCCCTACCCGCTAACACCCGGAAGTACAGCCAATGGGTGAGCATCAATGGACGCCAGGCCGAAGCCCTCCGTGACACCGGGGCCAGTGTAACAGCCGTCCGCTGTCACCTGGTGACCCCAGAACAGTTCCTACCAAACATTCTCTGCCCTGTCCGTTCAGCCGATAACTCGGAAAGTCTGTGTCGGATGGCCTGCGTCCCTTTCGAATGGGGAGGGGTCTCCGGCATGTTGAAAGTGACGGTCCGGGATGATGCCCCCGTAGACTGCCTCCTGGGAAATGACCTTGAAAGCTCTCCGTGGGCAGCCGTAGAACGAAGAGAACACCTGGGGATGTTAGGCATCCCGGACTGGGCGTGCGTCACCACCCGGTCCATGGCCGCCCGTGCCAATCCCCAACCGGAGGAACCCGAATGGCCGGCGCCTCCTCCCCCGGTCGCCCCAGTCGAAGACACCGACCGTGCCGTCCCCCCAGAACCAGCTCAACCTCCGGACCTCGCTGGCCTCGACCAGTGGCATCAAGAGGGGGGGCCCACTCAGGAGCAGTTTCGCCAAGAGCAGAAGACCTGTCCCTCCCTCGAGGGACTCCGCCAACAAGCCCTCGCCCAGAGCGCAGGGGATACCTCCGGAACACATTGGATTTACTGGGACAATGATCTGCTATACAGTGAGCAAAGGATCGCGGAGCTGGGGGCCAGCCGAGTGCTAGTGGTGCCCCTCCGTTTTAGAGACTTCTTGCTAAACCTGGCCCACGATGTCCCCCTGGCTGGACACCTGGGTCAGTATAAAACCTACAGCCGCCTAGTGACCCACTTCTTCTGGCCCAAAATGAGGAATGATGTACTCCAGCATTGCCGATCTTGCCCCACGTGCCAAGCCAGTGGAAAGAGGGGCCGCAAACTAAAAGCCCCCCTGCAACCATTTCCCGTGGTCACCACCCCGTTCGAGAGGGTCGGGATAGACATTGTGGGGCCCCTGGACCCCCGTACAAGACAAGGACATCGGTTCATCCTGGTACTGGTGGACCACGCCACCCGCTACCCCGAGGCTGTCCCCCTGCGAACTGTGACAGGCCCGGTAGTCGGCCGGGCCCTGATAGGGATCTTCTCCCGTTGGGCTTCCCCCGAGAAGTCGTCAGCGACAGAGGCACGAACTTTATCTCTAAATATATGAAGTCCCTCTGGCAACAGTGTGGGGTCACCTACCGATTCACGACCCCCTATCACCCTCAAGGAAACGGACTCGTTGAGCGGTTCAACCGCACGCTCAAAGGGATGATTGGGGGGTTGGAAGAGCCCCTCCGTCGCCAGTGGGATGTGCTGCTGCCGTGCCTCCTCTTCGCATATCGAGAGGTCCCCCAGAAGTCCCTCGGCTTCAGCCCATTTGAATTATTGTATGGACATCCCGTACGGGGGCCTCTCAGTCTAGTCAAGGAAGGCTGGGAAATGCCCCCTCTAAAGAACCCTCCAGATGTCTTCAAATACCTCCTAACCCTCCGCAACCAGACCCGACGGTTCAGAGAGCTGGCAAAAGCAAACTTGGAGGCCAGTCAAGAGGACATGAAAAAGTGGTATGACCAAAATGCCTCCTCCATCGAATTTGAACCCGGACAACAGGTATGGGTGATGTCCCCCACCGAACCCTGCGCCTTGCAAGACAAGTGGACGGGGCCCTTCAAAGTAGTCGAGCGCAAGGGTCCTGTCACCTATCTCATCGACATGGAATCTTCACGGAACCCCCTCCGAGTCCTCCACGCTAACAGACTGAAACCCCACTTTGTACGTTCAGAACTCAGCCTCCTGATGGCCACAGACAATGGAGCCGAAGAAGACTCCGAACCCCTCCCTGACCTCCTACGGACTCGGGAGAAAGATGGCTCTGTGGATGGGGTCCGACTCTCGGAGGCCCTCACCCTGGAACAACGCCAAGAATGTCGAGACCTTCTGTTGCAGTTCGCCGGCCTGTTTTCCCTCACCCCAGGTGTCACTTCCTGGTGTGTGCACGACGTGGACACGGGGGACAGCCCCCCTATCCGCCACCGGGCCTACCGCGTACCAGATCGGGTACGGGCCTGCATCCAGGAAGAAGTAACCAAAATGCTCACGCTCGGGGTCATTGAGCCCTCAGACAGCCCCTGGGCCAGCCCAGTAGTACTGGTCCCCAAAGCAGCCCCTCCCGGCACCACACCGGAACTCCGGTTCTGCGTCGACTACCGGGGCTTGAATGCGGTCACCAGAACGGACGCACACCCCATCCCCCGGGCAGACGAGCTAATCGACCGCATGGGGGCTGCCCGCTACCTCAGTATTTTCGACCTGACGGCGGGCTATTGGCAGATCGGCCTCACACCCCGGGCCCAAGAACGATCTGCATTTTCCACTCCTGATGGCCATTATCATTTCAAGGTCATGCCCTTCGGCATGAAGAATGCTCCAGCAACATTTCAGCGGCTCGTCAATCAGGTCTTGGCCGGGCTCGAAGGATTCAGCGCCGCCTACCTAGACGACATCGCTGTGTACAGCCACCATTGGTCCGACCACCTCCACCACCTCCGAGCGGTGCTACAGGCCCTTCAGCGAGCTGGCCTCACGATCAAGGCCAGCAAATGCCAAATTGGTCAGGGGTCCGTAACCTACCTCGGACACCAGGTGGGAAGCGGCCTGGTGGCCCCTCTGCAGCTCAAGATTGCCGCCATCCAGTCCTGGCAGCCCCCCATCACCCAGACCGAGGTACGCGCCTTTCTGGGACTCACGGGCTATTACAGACGGTTCGTGAAAGACTATGGTACCATAGTGGGGCCCCTCACAGAACTCGCATCCAAAAATCAACCCAAGAAGGTCAACTGGACCCCAGATTGTCAAACAGCCTTCGAACAACTGAAGGCCGCCATGTGCTCCGCCCCTGTGCTCCAGGCCCCCGACTACAGCCGGGAATTCGTCGTCCAGACGGATGCCTCCGACCACGGCATTGGGGCGGTCCTGTCTCAATTGAACACCGAAGGCCTTGATCAGCCAGTGGCCTTCATCAGCAGGCGACTCCTACCTCGAGAACAACGCTGGAGCACCATCGAGAGGGAGGCCTTCGCTGTGGTATGGGCCCTCAAAAAGCTCCGGCCCTACCTCTTTGGCACACACTTCCGGGTGCAGACCGACCATCGACCCCTGCAGTGGTTGATGCAGATGCGGGGGGAGAACCCAAAACTACTACGTTGGTCCATCTCCCTACAAGGGATGGACTTCACTGTTGAACACCGGCCTGGGCCAGATCACGCCAACGCGGATGGCCTGTCCCGCTTTTTCCGCCTCGACGAGGAGAGTCCCCAAGAGGATGGGTGACTCTCCCCGCCTTCAGCTGGGGGGGACGCATGTTGGACAGGCCACGTGAAGGGCCGCTCCCCCTCTGCCCGACCAGGCCCGAGCCCGGCCCCTCAAGTGTCACACACCACCACTTCACGTTTTCCGTCCCCTCCGGGACCCTTGCCTCTGAACATATCGACCTCGTGGGCCCGATCCACTACCGGCCCGCGCGCCCAGCCTGGGCGCCATCTTGGACACTCCACCACGAGGCCGCGTGGCCCCCGATCGACCCCAACCCTGGGCCTGGCCAGGCCTCAGACATCCCGGCACCACCATCCACCCAGGAGGTGAGCGGACTACTTGGCAGGTCAATGGGAGAAAGAGGTGTCGATGGCTCTCCCCCGCCAGGTACCGCTCGCCCACAACCTCCCCGGGCGCTGGCTCCACCCCCCTGCTGGGTCTCTGGACTCCTTCATCCCGGACCCCCCGACCTCCAAGTGCGAGGGTCCGGACATCAAAGGGCACCAGCCCTATAACTGGGGCAGCTCCAGAGCAGGAAGGCAGTTGTATCCTGGAGTCGAGAGACGCAGAGAAGAACTCATTCTTGACGGGCTATTGGCGCTGCCGTAGCTCTGCCTTGCGAACTATCGTCCTGCCTGCTGGCGCTGCCGCAACCTTCGTAAACCTTCATCGTCGTCGGGACCTGCTGGCGTGGCCGCGGACCGTTTGTAACTACCATCTCCATCGGGACCTGCTGGCTCCGCCGCGGACCGTCGCTTCCTTCGTCCATCCCGGGACCTGCTGGCTCCGCCGCGGCCCGATCATCTAGAACGCCGAGCTCGAGGATTGAGAGCTATTTTCATCTATTGGTAACAAGACTGTCCCGCTACCCCTTTTCCCAATCCAGAGACCAGAACCGAGGGGACCCCTGAGTCCAGACCTCCTTGTATCATTTCACCGTACTTAAAGAATTGCTTATAAAGTATCGTTAAACCTTATCCCGGTGTGGTGTCCGTCTGTGGGGGGGAAGTTACTTGTCTGTACGATCGCTGGAGACGGCTCTCCCCGGAGACCTCTCCCCTTATCCTCGGCCGACCCTTCCGGTCCGTCTAACATCCCCTCACAGAACATGCATGTCGTCATACCCTCACAGAACATGCATGCCGTCATACCCTCACAGAACATTCATGTTGTCATCCCCTCACAGAGCATGCATGTCGTCATACCCTCACAGAACATGCATGCCGTCATACCCTCACAGAACATTCATGTCATCTGTTAGACGGACCGAGAGGGTCGGCCGAGGATAAGGGGAGAGGTCTCCGGGGAGAGCCGTCTCCAGCGATCGTACAGACAAGTAACTTCCCCCCCACAGACGGACACCACACAAGGATAAGGTTCAACGATACTTTATAGGCAATTCTTCGAGTACGGTAAAATGTTACAAGGAGGTCTGGACTCAGGGGTCCCCTCGGTTCTGGTCTCTGGTTTGGGAAAAGGGTAGCGGGACAGTCTTGTTACCAGTGAATGGAGGAAATAGCTCTCAATCCTCGAGCTCGGCGTTCTAGATGATCGGGCCGCGGCGGAGCCAGCAGGTCCCGAGATGGTTGAAGGTAGCGACGGTCCGCGGCGGAGCCAGCAGGTCCCGATGAAGGTGGTGGTTACGAACGGTCCGCGGCCACGCCAGCAGGTCCCGACGACGATGAAGGTTTATGAAGGTTGCGGCAGCGCCAGCAGGCAAGACGATAGTTCGCAAGGCAGGGCTACGGCAGCGCCAGTAGTCCGTCAAGGATGAGTTCTTCTCTGCGTCTCTCGACTCCAGGATACAACTGCCTTCCTGCTCTGGAGCTGCCCCAGTTATAGGTCTGGCCCCCTTTGATGTCCGGACCCTCGCACTTGGAGGTCGGGAGGTCCGGGATGAGGGAGTCCAGACACCCAGCAGGGGGGTGGAGCCAGCGCCCGGGGAGGCTGGGGGCGATCGGCACCTGGCGGGGGAGAGCCATCGACACCTCTCTCTCCCATTGACCTGCCAAGTAGTCCGCTCACCTCCCGGGTGGATGGTGGTGCCGGGATGTCGGGGCCTGGCCAGGCCCAGGGTTAGGGTCGATCGGAGGCCACGCGGCCTCGTGGTGCTGTGTCCAAGATGGCGCCCAGGCCGGGCGAGAGGGCCGGTAAGGGATCGGGCCCATGAGGTCGAGATGTTCAGAGGCAGGGGTCCCAGAGGGGACGGAAAACGTGGAGTGGTGGCGTGTAACACTTGAGGAGCCGGGCTCGGACCGGGTCGTGCAGAGGGGGAGCGGGCCCTTCATGTGGCCTGTCCAACATGCGTCCCCCCCAGCTGAAGGCGGGGAGAGTCACCCATCCTCTTGGGGACTCTCCTCGTCGAGGCGGAAAAAGCGTGACAGGCCATCCGCGTTGGCGTGGTCTTGCCCAGGTCGGTGTTCCACAGTGAAGTCCATCCCCTGTAGGGAGATGGACCAACGTAGTAGTTTCGGGTTTTCCCCCCGCATCTGCATCAGCCACTGCAGGGGTCGATGATCGGTCTGTACCCGAAAGTGTGTGCCGAAGAGATAGGGCTGGAGCTTTTTGAGGGCCCATACCACGGCGAAGGCCTCCCTCTCGATGGTGCTCCCGCGTTGTTCTCGGGGCAGGAGTCGCCTACTGATGAAAGCCACTGGCTGATCAAGGCCTTCGGGGTTCAATTGAGACAGGACCGCCCCAATGCCATGGTCGGAGGCATCCGTCTGGACGATGAATTCCCGGCTGTAGTCGGGGGCCTGGAGCACAGGGGCGGAGCACATGGCGGCCTTCAGTTGCTCGAAGGCTGCTTGACAATCTGGGGTCCAGTTGACCTTCTTGGGTTGATTTTTGGACGTGAGTTCCGTGAGGGGCCCCACTATGCTACCATAGTTGTTAGACGGACCGGGAGGGTCGGCCGAGACTACGGGGAGAGGTCTCCGGGGAGAGCCGTCTCCAACGACTGTACAGACAAGTAACTTCCCCCCCACAGACGGACACCACACAAGGTTGAAGTTTAACGAGGCTTTATATGCAATTCTTAGGTTACGATGATATGATACAAGGAGGTCTGGACTCAGGGGTCCCCTCGGTTCTGGTCTCTGGATTAGGAAAAGGGGTAGCGGGACAGTCTTGTTACCGATGAGTGGAAAATAGCTCTCAATCCTCGAGCTCGGCGTTCTAGATGATCGGGCCGCGGCGGAGCCAGCAGGTCCCGAGATGGACGAAGGAAAAACGACGGTCCGCGGCGGAGCCTGCAGGTCCCGGTGAAGATGACGGTTACAACGGTCCGCGGCCACGCCAGCAGGTCCCGACGACGATGAAGGAGATGAAGGTTGCGAAGTCTTGTGGCAGCGCCAACAGGCAGGACGATGGTGCACAAGACAGAGCTACGGCAGCGCCAGTAGTCCGTCTAGGATGAGTTCCTCTTTACGTCTCTCGACTCCAAGATACAACTGCCTTCCTGCTCTGGAGCTGCCCCAGTTATAGGGCTGGTGTGCTTTGATGTCCGGACCCTCGCACTTGGAGGTCGGGAGGTCCGGGATGAGGGAGTCCAGACACCCAGCAGGGGGGTGGAGCCAGCGCTCGGGGAGGCGATGGGCGAGCGGCACTTGGTGGGGGAGAGCCATCGACACCTCCTTCTCCCATTGACTTGCCAAGTAGCCCGCTCACCTCCTGGGTGGATGGTGGTGCCGGGATGTCTGAGGCCTGGCCAGGCCCAGGGTTGAGGTCGGCCGGGGGCCAGGTGGCCACGTGGTGGAGTGTCCAAGATGGCGCCCCGGGATGGGCGCGTGGGCTGGCAGTGGATCGGACCCACGAGGTTGACATGCTCGAGGGCAGGGGTCCCTGAGGGGACGGAGGACGTGCAAGGGTGGTGTGTAGTACCTGCGTGACCGGGCTCAGGCCTGGTCGGGCTGGGGGAGAGCGGCCTTTCATGTGGCCTATCCAACATGCGCCCCCCCCAGCTGAAGGCGGGGAGAGTTACCCATCCTCTTGGGGACTCTCCTCGTCGAGGCGGAAGAACCGGGACAGGCCATCCGCGTTGGCGTGATCTGGCCCAGGCCGGTGTTCGACTGTGAAGTCCATACCTTGTAGGGAGATGGACCAGCGTAGTAACTTTGGGTTTTCCCCCCGCATCTGCATCAGCCACTGCAGGGGTCGGTGGTCGGTCTGTACCCGAAAGTGTGTGCCAAAAAGGTAGGGCCGGAGCTTTTTGAGGGCCCATACCACAGCGAAGGCCTCCCTCTCTATGGTGCTCCAGCGCTGTTCCCGTGGTAGGAGTCGCCGGCTAATGAAGGCCACCGGTTGATCAAGGCCGTCGGTGTTCACTTGAGACAGGACTGCCCCAATGCCATGGTCGGAGGCATCCGTCTGAACGACGAACTCCCGGCTGTAGTCGGGGGCCTGGAGCACAGGGGCGGAACACATGGCGGCTTTCAATTGTTCAAAGGCAGCTTGACACTCTGGGGTCCAGTGGACTTTCTTGGGCTGGTTTTTCGACGTGAGTTCTGTGAGGGGCCCCACTATAGTCCCATAGTCTTTCACGAACCTTCGGTAGTAGCCTGTGAGGCCCAGGAAGGCTCGCACCTCGGTCTGGGTGATGGGGGACTGCCAGGACTGGATGGCGGCAATTTTTAGCTGCAGAGGGGCCACCAGGCCGCTTCCCACCTGGTGCCCGAGGTAGGTTACAGACCCTTGCCCAATTTGACATTTGCTGGCCTTGATCGTGAGGCCAGCCCGCTGTAGGGCTTGCAGCACTGCTCGGAGGTGGTGGAGGTGCTCGGACCAATGGTGGCTGTACACAGCGATGTCGTCTAGGTAGGCGGCGCTGAATCCTTTGAGCCCCGCCAGGACCTGATTGACGAGCTGTTGGAATGTCGCTGGGGCGTTCTTCATGCCGAAGGGCATGACTGTGAAATGGTAATGGCCATCGGGTGTGGAAAAGGCAGAACGTTCTTGCGCCCGGGGTGTGAGGCCGATCTGCCAGTAGCCCGCCGTCAGGTCGAAGATACTGAGGTAGCGGGCAGCTCCCATGCGGTCGATCAGTTCATCTGCCCGGGGGATGGGATGTGCGTCCGTTCGGGTGACCGCATTCAAGCCCCGGTAGTCGACGCAGAACCGGAGTTCTGGTGTGGTGCCGGGGGCAGCTGCTTTGGGGACCAGTACTACAGGGCTGGCCCAGGGGCTGTCTGAGGCCTCGATGACCCCGAGTGTGAGCATCTTGGCTACTTCTTCCTGGATGCAGGCCCGTACCCGATCTGGCACGCGGTAGGCCCGGTGGCGGATAGGGGGGCTGTCCCCCGTGTCCACATCGTGCACACACCAGGAAGTGACACCTGGGGTGAGGGAGAACAGGCTGGCGAACTGTGATAGGAGGACTTGACATTCCTGGCGTTGCTCTCTGGTGAGGGCCTCCGAGAGTCGGACCCCATCCACGGAGCCGTCTTGCTCCCGAGTCCGTAGGAGGTCAGGGAGGGGCTCGGAGTCTTCTTCAGCCCCAGTGTCTGTGGCCATCAGGAGGCTGAGTTCTGTACGCACAAAGTGGGGCTTTAGTCTGTTAGCGTATTGTTCTTGCGTGGGCCCCCCCTCTTGAGGCCACTGGTCGAGGTTAGCGAGGTCGGAAGGTTGAGCTGGTTCGGGGGGGATGTCACGGTCGGTGGTTTCGGCTGGGGCGACTGGGGGCGGTGGTGCCGGCCATTCGGGTTCTTCGGGGCGGTGGTTGGCACGGGCGGCCATGGACCGGGTGGTGACGCACGCCCAGTCCGGGACGCCTAACATCCCCAGGTGTTCTCTTCGCTCCACGGCTGCCCACGGAGAGCTTTCAAGGTCATTTCCCAGGAGGCAGTCTACGGGGGCATCGTCTCGGACCGTTACTTTCAACATGCCGGAGACCCCTCCCCATTCGAAAGGGACGCAGGCCATCCGACACAGACTTTCCGAGTTATCGGCTGATCGTACAGGGCAGAGAATGTTCGGTAGATACTGTTCTGGGGTCACCAGGTGACAGCGGACTGCTGTTACACTGGCCCCGGTGTCACGAAGGGCTTCGGCCCGGCGTCCATTGATGCTCACCCATTGGCTGTACTTCTGGGTGTTAGCGGGTAGGGGGACCCGCGGGACCATGTCTTTCCCCCCTAAGCATGCTAGAGCCATGGCGGCTGGCTCCCAATCTTGATGCTCTTGTTCGTATTCTTCCTGCTCCTCGGAGATCTGTTCTTCCCCTAGGGCCGCAGCGGCCACTTGGCGGGGTCTTGGGCTCTGGTACTGCGGGCAATTTGGGTCGTTTGCATAGTGGCCGACCCGTTGGCATCGGTGACACGTGACATTGGCTCTGTACCCCGGTCGCGCCGGGGTGCTGCCCCGGTTGGCCGGGGGGGTGGTGCTGGTAGCGGGGGCGACCGGAGCGTTGTCTCTTCCTCGTCCTTGGCCCCCTCCTCCTCCTCTGGGTCGGTGCTGACCATTGTTGTTCCGGTTCTGTTCGTAGGACCCATTCCGGCCCACTCTGGTGATCTCCCACCGGTCAGCTTCGGCTGCGAGCTGCCGGGGATCCGTTAACTTGCTGTCGAGGAGGTGTTGGCGGAGTTCAATGAAGCAATTGTTCGACAGATGCTCCCATACCATCAGATTGAACAGTTGTTCATAGGTCGTGACATTGCTTCCTCTGATCCAGCCCTCGAAGGCTCGGCTAAAGTAGGTTACATAGTCCACCCAAGTTGTACCCGGGATGCGGGTGCAGTCTCGGAACCTCTGACGGTACATCTCGGGCGTGAGGCCATAGCGGGTGAGGAGTGCCGCTTTCATATGGTCATAGGAGGTCATCTGGTGGTCCGGGAGCTGTAGCAGGGTATCGCGGCCCTCATTGAGGAATCTCCCCCATAGACCGGCTCCCCAATCGCTTCTATCGATCCGGTGTGCAGTCATAGCGATTTCATAGGCCTTAAACCATTGTTGGATGTCGTCCTCTCGGAAATATTCTCGGACAACATCCTTGGGGATGTGTACCTTTTTCTCTGTGGCCCCTGAGGTGTGGGGTCGCTCGGGCACCCCTACTTCTTTATTCTGCTTGCGTAGGTTGATCTCGGCTAGGTTCCGTTCGTGTTCGTACGCCAGTTTCTTTTCCTCGAGCTCCCTTTGTCTCTGTTTCTCCTCTCTTTCTTCTCGGAGACGCAGGTGCTCTAAGTTGATTTTTTGTTCGGCCAACTTAAGTTCAACGTCCATTTTGAGCCGGGCCATTTCTAGCTCGTGTAGTCGGGTTCTTTCTCTTTCCTGGATCTCGTCTTGCGAGAGACCCGTTCTTTGCCCTTCAGGGGCCGTGGTGGTTTTTTCTGCGGTGCTTTGATCGGGGGTTCCGGCAGCCCCGGTCTCTGCCCAAGATTCTAGGGCATGCTTAAAATCATCTTTGGTGCTTAGTCCGGTGGTAGCGATACCCAGTTCGATGCAGAATTGTTTTAGTTCACGATGGCTGTACTCCTCTAATTTCTCCATTTGGAACTTCTCGGTTGATCCGCTTTCTTTAGTTGTCATTGTGATTTCGTCGTGGGGTGAGCTACTCTCTGTACGTTATGCGGTGATTCGGATCGCGCCGCTGGCCACCAATGTTAGACGGACCGGGAGGGTCGGCCGAGACTACGGGGAGAGGTCTCCGGGGAGAGCCGTCTCCAACGACTGTACAGACAAGTAACTTCCCCCCCACAGACGGACACCACACAAGGTTGAAGTTTAACGAGGCTTTATATGCAATTCTTAGGTTACGATGATATGATACAAGGAGGTCTGGACTCAGGGGTCCCCTCGGTTCTGGTCTCTGGATTAGGAAAAGGGGTAGCGGGACAGTCTTGTTACCGATGAGTGGAAAATAGCTCTCAATCCTCGAGCTCGGCGTTCTAGATGATCGGGCCGCGGCGGAGCCAGCAGGTCCCGAGATGGACGAAGGAAAAACGACGGTCCGCGGCGGAGCCTGCAGGTCCCGGTGAAGATGACGGTTACAACGGTCCGCGGCCACGCCAGCAGGTCCCGACGACGATGAAGGAGATGAAGGTTGCGAAGTCTTGTGGCAGCGCCAACAGGCAGGACGATGGTGCACAAGACAGAGCTACGGCAGCGCCAGTAGTCCGTCTAGGATGAGTTCCTCTTTACGTCTCTCGACTCCAAGATACAACTGCCTTCCTGCTCTGGAGCTGCCCCAGTTATAGGGCTGGTGTGCTTTGATGTCCGGACCCTCGCACTTGGAGGTCGGGAGGTCCGGGATGAGGGAGTCCAGACACCCAGCAGGGGGGTGGAGCCAGCGCTCGGGGAGGCGATGGGCGAGCGGCACTTGGTGGGGGAGAGCCATCGACACCTCCTTCTCCCATTGACTTGCCAAGTAGCCCGCTCACCTCCTGGGTGGATGGTGGTGCCGGGATGTCTGAGGCCTGGCCAGGCCCAGGGTTGAGGTCGGCCGGGGGCCAGGTGGCCACGTGGTGGAGTGTCCAAGATGGCGCCCCGGGATGGGCGCGTGGGCTGGCAGTGGATCGGACCCACGAGGTTGACATGCTCGAGGGCAGGGGTCCCTGAGGGGACGGAGGACGTGCAAGGGTGGTGTGTAGTACCTGCGTGACCGGGCTCAGGCCTGGTCGGGCTGGGGGAGAGCGGCCTTTCATGTGGCCTGTCCAACAATAGTCCTTCACGAACCGTCGGTAATAGCCTGTGAGTCCCAAAAAGGCGCGTACCTCGGTCTGGGTGATGGGAGGCTGCCAGGACTGGATGGCGGCGATCTTGAGCTGCAGAGGGGCCACCAGGCCGCTTCCCACCTGATGTCCGAGGTAGGTCACGGACCCCTGACCAATTTGGCATTTGCTGGCCTTGATCGTGAGGCCAGCTCGCTGAAGGGCCTGTAGCACCTCTCGGAGGTGGTGGAGGTGGTCGGACCAGTGGTGGCTGTATACAGCGATGTCGTCTAGGTAGGCGGCACTGAATCCTTCGAGTCCTGCCAGGACCTGATTAACTAGTCGCTGAAACGTTGCTGGGGCATTCTTCATGCCGAAGGGCATGACCTTGAAATGATAATGGCCATCAGGAGTGGAAAACGCAGATCGTTCCTGGGCCCGGGATGTGAGGCCGATCTGCCAGTAGCCCGCTGTCAGGTCGAAAATGCTGAGGTAGCGGGCAGCTCCCATGCGGTCGATTAGTTCATCTGCCCGGGGGATGGGATGTGCGTCTGTTCTGGTGACCGCATTCAAGCCCCGGTAGTCGACGCAGAACCGGAGTTCCGGTGTGGTGCCGGGGGCGGCCGCTTTGGGGACCAGTACTACTGGGCTGGCCCAGGGGCTGTCTGAGGGCTCAATGACCCCGAGCGTGAGCATTTTGGCCACCTCCTCTTGGATGCAGGCCCGTACCCGATCTGGTACGCGGTAGGCCCGGTGGCGGATAGGGGGACTGTCCCCCGTGTCCACGTCGTGTACACACCAGGAGGTGACCCCTGGGGTGAGGGAGAACAGGCTGGCGAACTGCAGCAGAAGGTCTCGACATTCTTGGCGTTGTTCCAGGGTGAGGGCCTCCGAGAGTCGGACCCCGTCCACGGAGCCATCTTTCTCCCGAGTCCGTAGGAGGTCAGGGAGGGGTTCGGAGTCTTCCTCGGCTCCATTGTCTGTGGCCATCAGGAGGCTGAGTTCTGAACGCACGAAATGGGGTTTCAGTCTATTAGCGTGGAGGACCCGGAGGGGGTTCCGTGAAGATTCCATATCGATGAGATAGGTGACAGGGCTCTTGCGCTCGATTACTTTGAAGGGCCCCGTCCACTTGTCTTGCAGGGCGCATGGTTCGGTGGGGGACATTACCCATACTTGTTGGCCGGGTTCAAATTCGATGGATGAGGCATTTTGGTCATACCACCTTTTCATGTCCTCTTGACTGGCCTCCAAGTTTGCTTTCGCCATCTCCCTGAATCGTCGGGTCTGGTTGCGGAGGGTTAGGAGGTATTTGAAGACATCTGGAGGGTTCTTTAGAGGGGGCATTTCCCAGCCTTCCTTGACTAGGCTGAGCGGCCCTCGTACCGGGTGCCCATACAGCAGTTCAAATGGGCTGAAGCCGAGGGACTTCTGGGGGACTTCTCGGTAGGCAAAGAGAAGGCACAGTAGCAGCACATCCCACTGGCGACGGAGGGGCTCTTCCAACCCCCCAATCATCCCTTTGAGCGTGCGGTTGAACCGCTCAACGAGTCCGTTTCCTTGAGGGTGATAGGGGGTCGTGAATCGGTAGGTGACCCCACACTGTTGCCAGAGGGACTTCATGTATTTTGAAATAAAGTTTGTGCCCCGGTCACTGACGACTTCCCGGGGGAAGCCCACACGGGAGAAGATCCCCATCAGGGCCCGGCCGACTACCGGAGCTGTCACAGTTCGCAGGGGAACAGCCTCAGGGTAGCGGGTGGCGTGGTCCACCAGTACCAGGATGAACCGATGTCCTTGTGCTGTACTGGGGTCGAGAGGCCCCACAATGTCTATCCCCACCCTCTCGAATGGGGTGGTGACCACTAGAAATGGTTGCAGGGGGGCTTTCAGTTTGCGGCCGCTCTTCCCACTGGCTTGGCATGTGGGGCAAGATCGTCAGTGCTGGAGTACATCATTCCTCATCTTAGGCCAGAAGAAGTGGGTCACCAGGCGGCTGTAAGTTTTATCCTGACCCAGGTGGCCAGCCAGGGGGACATCGTGGGCCAGGTTTAGCAAGAAGTCTCTAAAACGGAGGGGCACTACTAGCACTCGACTGGCCCCTAACTCCGCGATTCTTTGTTCACTGTAAAGCAGATCATTGTCCCAATATACCCAATGTGTTCCGGAAGTATCCCCTGCGCTCTGAGCGAGGGCTTGTTGGCGGAGTCCCTCGAGGGAGGGACAGGTCTTCTGTTCTTGGCGAAACTGCTCCTGGGTGGGCCCCCCTTCTTGATGCCACTGATCCAGGCCGGAGAGGTCCGGAGGTTGAGCGAGTCCCTCGGGAGCTTGTTCTGGGGGGACGGCACGGTCGGTGTCTGCTACTGGAGCGACCGGGGGAGGAGGTGCCGGCCATTCAGGTTCTTCGGGTCGGAGATTGGCACGGGCGGCCATGGACCGGGTGGTGACGCACGCCCAGTCCGGGATGCCCAACATCCCCAGGTGTTCTCTTCGTTCTACGGCTGCCCACGGAGAGCTTTCGAGATCATTCCCCAGGAGGCAGTCTACGGGAGCGTCATCTCGGACTGTCACCTTCAACATGCCGGAGACTCCTCCCCATTCGAAGGGGACGCAGGCCATCCGACACAGACTCTCCGAATTATCGGCTGAACGGACAGGGCAGAGAATGTTTGGTAGGAACTGTTCTGGGGTCACCAGGTGACAGCGGACGGCTGTTACACTGGCCCCGGTGTCACGGAGGGCTTCTGCCCGGCGTCCATTGATGCTCACCCATTGACTGTACTTCCGGGTGTTAGCGGGTAGGGGGACCCGCGGGACCATGTCTTTCCCCCCTAAGCATGCTAGAGCCATGGCGGCTGGCTCCCATTCTTGGTGTTCTTGCTCATATTCTTCCTGTTCCTCGGAGATCTGTTCTTCCCCCAGGGCAGCAGCAGCCACCTGGCGGGGTCTCGGGCTCTGGTTCTGTGGGCAATTTGGGTCGTTTGCGTAGTGGCCGACTCGCTGGCATCGGTGACACGTGACATTGGCTCTATATCCCGGTCGTGCCGGGGTGCTGCCCCGGTTGGCCGGGGGGGTGGTGCTGGTAGCGGGGGCGGCCGGCGCATTGTCTCTTCCTCGTCCTTGGCCCCCTCCTCCTCCTCGGGGACGGTGCTGACCGTGGTGGTTCCGATTCTGTTCATAGGACCCATTCCGGCCCACTCTGGTGATTTCCCACCGGTCAGCCTCGGCTGCGAGCTGCCGTGGATCAGTCAATTTGCTGTCGAGGAGGTGCTGCCGGAGCTCGATGAAGCAATTGTTTGACAGATGCTCCCATACCATGAGATTGAAGAGCTGTTCGTAAGTGGTGACATTGCTTCCTTTGATCCAACCCTCGAAGGCTCGGCTGAAATAGTTCACGTATTCCACCCAAGTTGTACCCGGGATGCGGGTGCAGTCTCTGAACCTCTGACGGTACATCTCGGGTGTGAGCCCATAGCGGGTGAGGAGGGCAGCTTTCATGTGGTCATAGGAGGTCATCAGATGGTCCGGGAGCTGTAGCAGGGCATCGCGGCCCTCATTGAGGAATCTCCCCCATAGACCGGCTCCCCAGTCGCTTCGATCGATCCGGTGGGAGGTCATAGCTATTTCGTAGGCCTTGAACCATTGTTGGATGTCGTCCTCTCGGAAGTATTCTCGAACGACATCCTTGGGGATGTGTACCTTCTTATCTGTTGCCCCTGGGGTGCGGGGTTGCTCGGGCACCCCTACTTCTTTGTTCTGTTTGCGTAAGTCTATCTCAGCTAATTTGCGCTCATGTTCATTTGCCAGTCTTTTTTCCTCGAGCTCTCTTTGTCTCTGTTTTTCCTCTCTTTCTTCCCGGAGCCTCAGATGTTCTAAGTTCAGTTTCTGTTCGGCCAACTTGAGTTCACCATCCATTTTGAGCCGGGCCATTTCTAGTTCATGTAGTCGTGTTCTTTCTCGTTCCTGGATCTCGTCTTGCGAGAGACCCGTTCTTCGCTCCTCGGGAGCCGTGGTGTCTTTTTCTACTGCTGCGATATCTTGGTCCGGGGGTCTGACGGCCCCGGTTTCTGCCCAGGACTCCAGGGCATGCTTAAAATCGTCTTTGGTACTTAGACCGGTGGTAGCGATACCTAGTTCGATGCAGAATTGTTTTAATTCACGATGGCTGTATTCTTCCAATTTTTCCATCTGAAATTTCTCGGTGGATCCGCTTTCCTTGGTCGTCATCGTGATTTCGTCGTGGGGTGAGCTACTCTCTGTACGATTATGCGGTGATTCGGATCGCGCCGCTGGCCACCAATGTTAGACGGACCGAGAGGGTCGGCCGAGGATAAGGGGAGAGGTCTCCGGGGAGAGCCGTCTCCAGCGATCGTACAGACAAGTAACTTCCCCCCCACAGACGGACACCACACAAGGATAAGGTTCAACGATACTTTATAGGCAATTCTTCGAGTATGGTAAAATGTTACAAGGAGGTCTGGACTCAGGGGTCCCCTCGGTTCTGGTCTCTGGTTTGGGAAAAGGGTAGCGGGACAGTCTTGTTACCAGTGAATGGAGGAAATAGCTCTCAATCCTCGAGCTCGGCGTTCTAGATGATCGGGCCGCGGCGGAGCCAGCAGGTCCCGAGATGGTTGAAGGTAGCGACGGTCCGCGGCGGAGCCAGCAGGTCCTGATGAAGGTGGTGGTTACGAACGGTCCGCGGCCACGCCAGCAGGTCCCGACGACAATGAAGGTTTATGAAGGTTGCGGCAGCGCCAGCAGGCAAGACGATAGTTCGCAAGGCAGGGCTACGGCAGCGCCAGTAGTCCGTCAAGGATGAGTTCTTCTCTGCGTCTCTCGACTCCAGGATACAACTGCCTTCCTGCTCTGGAGCTGCCCCAGTTATAGGTCTGGCCCCCTTTGATGTCCGGACCCTCGCACTTGGAGGTCGGGAGGTCCGGGATGAGGGAGTCCAGACACCCAGCAGGGGGGTGGAGCCAGCGCCCGGGGAGGCTGGGGGCGATCGGCACCTGGCGGGGGAGAGCCATCGACACCTCTCTCTCCCATTGACCTGCCAAGTAGTCCGCTCACCTCCCGGGTGGATGGTGGTGCCGGGATGTCGGGGCCTGGCCAGGCCCAGGGTTAGGGTCGATCGGAGGCCACGCGGCCTCGTGGTGCTGTGTCCAAGATGGCGCCCAGGCCGGGCGAGAGGGCCGGTAAGGGATCGGGCCCATGAGGTCGAGATGTTCAGAGGCAGGGGTCCCAGAGGGGACGGAAAACGTGGAGTGGTGGCGTGTAACACTTGAGGAACGGGCTCGGACCGGGTCGTGCAGAGGGGGAGCGGGCCCTTCATGTGGCCTGTCCAACATCATCATACCCTCACAGAACATTCATGTCATCATACCCTCACAGAGCATGCATGTTGTCATACCCTCACAGAACATTCATGTCGTCATCCCCTTACAGAACATGCATGTCGTCATACCCTTACAGAACATGCATATCGTCATACCCTCACAGAACATACATGTCGTCATACCCTCACAGAACATGCATGTCGTCATCCCCTCACAGAACATGCATGTCGTCATCCCCTCACAGAACATGCATGTCGTCATCCCCTCACAGAACATGCATGTCGTCATACCCTCACAGAACATTCATGTCGTCATACCCTCACAGAATATGCATGCCGTCATACCCTCACAGAACATTCATGTCGTCATACCCTCACAGAACATGTGTTGGACTTGGCCCTTCTGGCAGGTTCACCCCTGAACTTTTTGCCTAGTGATTTCTGGTCTTTGCGCACTATGACACTGGTGCAGTGTAAAGTGCGTGCTCTCCCTGAGTGCGTGTGTGAGATTGGCCTGCTCTCCCATAGGAATGCATGGGGAATGTCTGTGTCCCTGGTAGTTCCTGATGCGTGAGGCGTGCATGGTCAAGTTTGGTATGTGCGAATTCGTGAGAGTGAATGCTGCGTAATGGTATGTGCGGCGTGTATGTGTCTTGTGCGGAAGCGCCACTTCTAGGAGTTGGCATATTAGAGTAAAATATGCCTGGCGTGTGATTGGCTGGAGCTGGCTGGGATGCCAGGCTCCAGGAAGTCTGTGTGGGTCTGCCCCGGTGGTGAATGGAGAGATTAGCATGCTGATGTGAGGGAGGGGCTGCGCCTGTGTCCTGAATGAGGCTGGGTTTCCCCCACACAATGCTGGCTCCACCCCCTGTGGTGCGACTGATGACCCTAGCCTGCCTGATGAATGAAAGGGGTGGTTGAGCCATCAAGGGTGCCCCCACCCTGCACCTACAGACAAAAGAGAAAGGTGTATAAAAGAGGGGCTGTGACCCCATGAAAAGGTTCTTGTTTCTGACTTGGATCTACCAGGGGCATGCTGCTGCTTGGGCCCAGGGGAAGGCTTGCCCCCCCCTGGGTCCTGCCCAGCCCCTGGCTTGCTGATGGACCCCAGATGGACCTTTTGCTGGACTCTAAGGGTCAACTAGCGCTGGGGAGCGCTTTCTCTGGACCCTTTTCTGATTTATAGCGCTGGGAGCGCTGTATTCATCTGCCTAACGCCTGAGAGCGCTTTTGTTTCGCTTATAGTTCTTGGGAGCGCTTCATCCCCTTCTAGCGCTTACGAGCGCTTGATTTTGCATCCAGCGCTAGGAGCGCTTTACTTTTGGAAGCATTGCCCCCGAGGGATTGTTAGGAGGGACTTCATCGCCGCAGCCCAGGAGACCCGGCCGGGCCGCCGCGCTGCCTACGGCGACCCGGAAGTCCCGCCTCCACACCCCCAGGGCCGCGCTGCCATTGGCGGCCCCGAACCGGAAGTCGGGCGGAACAGGTGGGACAACCGGAAGTCAACAGGAGCCCACCCTGTGCTCCCGTACCCGGAAGTGCTGCCAGGAGAGCAAGAAGAAGCCCGGCAGAGAGGAGCTGACGCCGCGAGGAGCCGCCGCCTCCCCAGACAGCCGGTGAGTGCGGGCGCCCCCGGGGTCACTTCTCCACCCCAGCGAGGCTCGAGGGCCAGTTCGATTTCCGAGTCCCCGGAGGGGGGACTCCAGCATCTGGGGCCACATTCGCTAGAGCCTGCGAGGCTCGACGGTACCATCGTGTAGAGCCTGCAAGGCTTTTGGCAGCATTTTTGTTTATGCGAGTCCGGGAGGGACTCCAACTAGAAGGGGGCATTGAGGCATTGCCACTCGAGTCCACAAGGGACTCCCACAAGCCGCCCCTTTGTTGTCAGAGCCCCGAGAGGCTCAAGCCGCATCTGTGTTTGCCACGGAGGCTCAGGGGCATTTCTTTGGTTATGAGCCCTGAGAGGCTCAAGGGGGCATTTTGATTTCGTGAGTGCCCACATTGTGTTGGAGAGCCCAGAGAGGCTCAGGGGCCATTTATTTACTCAGAGCCCAGTGAGGCTTCCACATCGTGTTTGCCCCACAGCTGCCCAGCACTTCGTGGGCAGCTGCCATGTTTAGGCCCCCCCTGACTTTGGTCACAGGGCGTCCTAGCCCCAACAAGGCCAGAGGGCCTAGGGACAGTCACAGGTGGTGACTTATGTGGGTTGGCGCAATTGTTCATTTTCTTACACCTCTGAATGTATTGTTGATGCATCATGTGTTTTCCTTCCCTTGCACCTCTGAATGTGTGTTGATACGTCATGTGCCTTGCTTTTACACCGCTGAATGTGTTGATAATGCATCATGTGTTTTCCTTCCTTAGACCCCTACAGGTATAGCGATACTTAGGTGGTTTCCTTCTTGCTAGTACAGGTGGTACTAGCGGGGCCCAGGTTCCTTGTGAGATCTCCAAGGATAGTGAGGATTGCATAGGTGGTGCTCACCTGGTACCAGTAGTGGCTGGTTGTGTGTTACAAGTTCTATTTTTGTACTACAGTGATTTATATTCTAAGTGCTATTTTTAAAAGTGTTACTTCTAAAAGTGCTGATTCCTGACAGTGGTCCAGGTGGCCCTGTCTTGTAAATATCCCCTGTAAATTCTGCCCGTGCCTGTTGGCACATTGTAAAGTGTGTGTTTTATCTAATGTGTTTTGGTGTAATACAAAGGCTATTTTTATATATAACCTTGTGTGGAGTTTTCCTTTGTGGTGGGCCTTGGGTGTTGTCCTGGGGTGCGTGCGCAAATACTTAACTCACATCGCCTCCAAGTTTAGCCTTGCTGCTCTCGCCACGTTACCTAGAGGGTGAGCAGGGGTTATCTTGGCGTGTAACTCCCTTGCCCTGACTTAGGAGTGGTGGTCTCTGACTGACTTTGGCGCAAGCCCTGGCCAGCCAGGGATCCCATTTCTAACATCATGCATGTCGTCATACCCTCACAGAACATGCATGCCGTCATACCCTCACAGAACATGCATGCCGTCATACCCTCACAGAACATGCATGCCGTCATACCCTCACAGAACATGTATGCCATCATACCCTCACAGAACATGTATGCCATCATACCCTCACAGAGCCTGAAGGCCAGTCCCTGTTATCGAGCATGCATGCCACAGCAGCCCTCACAAACATATAACTGTGCTCTCACAGAGCAGAGATTTCTCTCCACCCCCTGCGGCCATCAGTACACGCATCCGGCCATCAGTGCACGCCCCTGCGGCCATCAGTGCACGCCCCTGCGGCCATCAGTGCACGCCCCTGCGGCCATCAGTGCACGCCCCTGCGGCCATCAGTGCACGCCCCTGCGGCCATCAGTGCACGCCCCAGCGGCCATCAGTACACGCTCCCGGCCATCAGTGCACGCCCCTGCGGCCATCAGTGCACGCATCCGGCAATCAGTGCACGCCCCTGCGGCCATCAGTACACACACCCGGCCATCAGTGCACGCATCCGGCCATCAGTGCACGCATCCGGCCATCAGTGCACGCCCCTGCGGCCATCAGTACACGCCCCTGTGGCCAGGAGTGCACGCATCCAGCCAGCAGTGCACGCCCCCTGCGAACATGAGTGCACATCCCTGCAACCATCAGTGCACGCATCTGGTTATCAGTGCACTTCCTCGGCCATCAGTGCACGCATCTGGTCAACTGTGCACGTCTTCGACCATCAGTGCAAGCATCCAGCCAGCAGTGCACGCCCCTGCGGCTATCAGTGCACGTCCCTGTGACCATCAGTGCACAGATCTGGTCAGTGCACGTCCTCGGCCATCAGTGCACGCCCCTGCAGCCATCAGTGCACGCATCTGGTCATCAGTGCACGCCCCTGCGGCCAGCAGTGCACGCATCCGGCCATCAGTGCACGTCCTCAGCCATCAGTGCACGCATCCAGCCATCAGTGCACGGCCTCGGCCATCAGTGCATAACCCTGCGGTCACAGAGCACCCATCCTGCCTTCAAAGCATGGCCCTGCGGCCATCAGTGCAAGTCCTAGGCCATCAGTGCACGCCTTCGGCATCAGTGCACGCCCCTGCAGCCATCAGTGCACGCATCCGGCCATCAGTGCATGTTCTCTGCCATCCGTGCACACCCCTGCGGCCATCCGTGCACGCCCCTGCAGTCACAGAGCACGCATCCGGCCATCAGTTCACCCCCCTGCGGCCATCCGTGCACGCCCCTGCCGCCATCAATGCATGTCCTCGGCCATCAGTGCATGCATCCGGCCATCAGTGCACCCCCCTGCAGCCATCAGTGCACATCCTCGGCCATCAGTGCACGCATCCGGCCATCATTGCACCCCCCTGCAGCCATTAGTGCACATTCTCGGCCATCAGTGCATGCATCCGGCCATCCGTGCACGCCCCTGCCGCCATCAGTGCATGTCCTCGGCCATCAGTGCACCCCCCTGCGGCCATCAGTGCATGCATCCGGCCATCAGTGCACCCCCCTGCAGCCATCAGTGCACATCCTCGGCCATCAGTGCACGCATCCGGCCATTAGTGCACCCCCCTGCAGCCATTAGTGCACATCCTCGGCCATCAGTGCACGCATCCGGCCATCAGTGCACGCCCCTGCGGCCATTAGTGCACGTCCTCGGCCATCAGTGCACGCCTCTGCGGCCATCAGTGCACGTCCCTGCAGTCACAGAGCACGCATCAGGCCATCAGTGCACGTCCTCGGCCATCAGTGCACGCATCAGGCCATCAGTACACGCCCCTGCGGCCATCAGTGCACGTCCCTGCAGCCATCAGTGCACGTCCTCGGCCATCAGTGCACACATCCAGCCATCAGTGCACGTATCCGGCCATCATTGCACGCCCCTGCGGCCATCAGTGCACGTCCCTGCAGCCATCAGTGCACGTCCTCGGCCATCAGTGCACACATCCAGCCATCAGTGCACGTATCCGGCCATCAGTGCATGCCCCCTGCGGCCATCAGTGCACGTCTCTGCAGTCACAGAGCACGCATCCAGCCATTAGTGCACGCCCCTGCAGCCATCAGTTCACGTCCTTGGCAATCAGTGCACACATCCAGCCATCAGTGCACGCCCCTGCGGCCATCAGTGGACGTCCCTGCGACCATCAGTGCACACATCCAGCCATCAGTGCACGCCCCTGCGGCCATCAGTGGACGTCCCTGCGACCATCAGTGCACGCATCTGGCCATCAGTGCATGTCCTCGCCCATCAGTGCACGCATCCGGCCATTAGTGCACTTCCCTGCGACCATCATTACACACATCTGGTCATCAGTGCACGTTCTCGGCCAGCAGTGCATGCATCCGGCTAGCAGTGCACGCCCCTGCGGCCATCAGTGCACGTCCCTGCAACCATCAGTGCACGCATCTGGTTATCAGTGCACGACCTCAGCCATCAGTGCACGCATCTGGTCATCTGTGCACGTCCTCGGCCATCAGTGCATGCATCTAGCCAGCAGTGCACACCCCTGCGGCTATCAGTGCACGTCCCTGCGACCATCAGTGCACACATCTGGTCAGTGCACGTCTTCGGCCATCAGTGCACGCCCCTGCGGCCATCAGTGCACGTCCTCGGCCATGTTATGTTATGTTATGTTATGTTAAAGAAATGTGTTACCGCGCACGGACACCAATTGGTTTCATGGCGCTCAGAGACAAAGTGGAAAAACAGAGCGGTCGGGTGTGAACAGAAGAATTCATCATAAACTAACTGGTCATCAGTGCACGTCCTCAGCCATCAGTGCACCCCCCTGCGGCCAGCTGTGCACACATCCGGCCATCAGTGCACGTCCTCGGCCATCAGTGCACACATCTGGTCATCCGTGCACGTCCTCGGCCATCAGTGCACGCCCCTGCGGCCAGCAGTGCACACATCCGGCCATCAGTGCACGCACCTCCGGCCATCAGTGCACATATCTGGTCATCCGTGCACGTCCTCGGCCATCAGTGCACGCCCCTGCGGCCAGCAGTGCACACATCCGGCCATCAGTGCACGCCCACACGGACTGTAACCGGACACGAGTGCAACTGATGATTGTCCCAGTGTGAATGCCGTGTTTGTTCCTTTGAGGCATCCGGGGATAGAAGCCATCCCTTCCGGGGGTCACTTTGGGGTCACAGCTAGATTGCCCTCTCCTGTCACCCAGTCCGCATTGGAGGGGCGCTGAAAGGTGTGTTTTAGCAGGTGAGCTGCTCGGTGGAGGTGAGGATGAAGCAGCAAGCATCCCTGCTCAGCTGCTGGGATTGGATCCGGGGGCAGGGAACAGAGAACCAGGGGAGCAGTGACCCCTCCTCCACCCCCCCCCCCCCCAGTCCCTAACAGGGAACAGAGAACCAGGGGAGCAGTGACCCCCCCTCCACCCCTTGCAGTCCCTAACAGGGAACAGAGAACCAGGGGAGCAGTGACCCCTCCTCCACCCCCCCTGGGTGGATGGTGGTGCCGGGATGTCTGAGGCCTGGCCAGGCCCAGGGTTGAGGTCGATCGGGGGCCAGGCGGCCTCGTGGTGGAGTGTCCAAGATGGCGCCCAGGAGGGGCGCGCAGGCCGGCAGTGGATCGGGCCCACGAGGTCGACATGTTCGAGGGCAGGGGTCCCTGAGGGGACGGAGGACGTGTAATGGTGGTGTGTGGTACCTGCGTGACCGGGCTCGGGCCTGGTCGGGCCGGGGGAGAGCGGCCCTTCATGTGGCCTGTCCAACATGCGTCCCCCCCAGCTGAAGGCGGGGAGAGTTACCCATCCTCTTGGGGACTCTCCTCGTCGAGGCGGAAGAACCGGGACAGGCCATCCGCGTTGGCGTGATCTGGCCCAGGCCGGTGTTCAACCGTGAAGTCCATCCCTTGAAGGGAGATGGACCAACGTAGTAACTTCGGGTTTTCCCCCCGCATCTGCATCAGCCACTGCAGGGGTCGGTGGTCGGTCTGCACCCGAAAGTGTGTGCCAAAGAGGTAGGGCCGGAGCTTCTTGAGGGCCCATACCACGGCGAAGGCCTCCCTCTCGATGGTGCTCCAGCGTTGTTCTCGTGGTAGGAGTCGCCTGCTGATGAAGGCCACTGGCTGATCAAGGCCTTCGGTGTTCACTTGAGACAGGACTGCCCCAATGCCATGGTCGGAGGCATCCGTCTGGACGACGAACTCCCGGCTGTAGTCGGGGGCCTGGAGCACCGGGGCGGAACACATGGCGGCTTTCAATTGTTCGAATGCTGTTTGACACTCTGGGGTCCAGTTGACTTTCTTGGGTTGATTTTTTGACGTGAGTTCTGTGAGGGGCCCCACTATAGTACCATAGTCTTTCACGAACCTTCGGTAATAGCCCGTGAGGCCCAGGAAGGCTCGTACCTCGGTCTGGGTGATGGGGGGCTGCCAGGACTGGATGGCGGCAATTTTGAGCTGCAGAGGGGCCACCAGGCCGCTTCCCACCTGGTGCCCGAGGTAGGTTACAGACCCTTGACCAATTTGACATTTGCTGGCCTTGATCGTGAGGCCAGCTCGCTGAAGGGCTTGTAGCACTGCTCGGAGGTGGTGGAGGTGCTCGGACCAATGGTGGCTGTATACGGCGATGTCGTCTAGGTAGGCGGCGCTGAACCCTTCGAGCCCCGCCAGGACCTGATTGACGAGCCGCTGAAATGTTGCTGGGGCATTCTTCATGCCGAAGGGCATGACCTTGAAATGGTAATGGCCATCGGGGGTGGAAAAGGCAGAACGTTCTTGGGCCCGGGGTGTGAGGCCGATTTGCCAGTAGCCCGCCGTCAGGTCGAAAATACTGAGGTAGTGGGCAGCTCCCATGCGGTCGATTAGTTCATCTGCCCGGGGGATGGGATGTGCGTCTGTTCTGGTGACCGCATTCAAGCCCCGGTAGTCGACGCAGAACCGGAGTTCCGGTGTGGTGCCAGGGGCGGCCGCTTTGGGGACCAGTACTACAGGACTGGCCCAGGGGCTGTCTGAGGGCTCGATGACCCCGAGCGTGAGCATTTTTGCTACCTCTTCCTGGATGCAGGCCCGTACCCGATCTGGCACGCGGTAGGCCCGGTGGCGGATAGGGGGGCTGTCCCCCGTGTCCACATCGTGCACACACCAGGAAGTGACACCTGGGGCGAGGGAGAACAGGCTGGCGAACTGTGACAGGAGGACTCGACACTCCTGGCGTTGCTCTCGGGTGAGGGCCTCCGAGAGTCGGACCCCATCCACGGAGCCATCTTTCTCCCGAGTCCGTAGGAGGTCAGGGAGGGGCTCGGAGTCCTCTTCAGCCCCATTGTCTGTGGCCATCAGGAGGCTGAGTTCTGAACGCACAAAGTGGGGTTTCAGTCTGTTAGCGTGGAGGACCCGGAGGGGGTTCCGGGAAGATTCCATGTCGATGAGATAGGTGGCAGGACCCTTGCGCTCGACTACTTTGAAGGGCCCTGTCCACTTGTCTTGCAGGGCGCAGGGTTCGGTGGGGGACATCACCCATACCTGTTGCCCAGGTTCAAATTCGATGGAGGAGGCATTCCGGTCATACCACTTTTTCATGTCCTCTTGACTGGCCTCTAGGTTGGCTTTTGCCAGCTCTCTGAACCGCCGGGTCTGGTTGCGGAGGGTTAGGAGGTACCGGAAGACATCTGGTGGGTTCTTTAGAGGGGGCATCTCCCAGCCTTCCTTGACTAGGCTGAGCGGCCCCCGCACTGGGTGTCCATATAGCAGTTCAAACGGGCTGAAGCCCAGGGACTTCTGGGGAACCTCTCGATATGCGAAGAGGAGGCACGGCAGCAGCACGTCCCACTGGCGACGGAGGGGCTCTTCCAACCCCCCGATCATCCCTTTGAGCGTGCGGTTGAACCGCTCAACGAGTCCGTTTCCT
Source organism: Lissotriton vulgaris (assembly GCF_964263255.1). Classification (NCBI taxonomy): domain Eukaryota; kingdom Metazoa; phylum Chordata; class Amphibia; order Caudata; family Salamandridae; genus Lissotriton; species Lissotriton vulgaris. The sequence continues at coordinate 2,795,863 of NC_141697.1, forward strand.
TGAGGGTGATAGGGGGTCGTGAATCGGTAGGTAACCCCGCACTGTTGCCAGAGGGACTTCATATATTTAGAAATAAAGTTCGTGCCTCTGTCGCTGACGACTTCTCGGGGGAAGCCCACACGGGAGAAGATCCCCATTAGAGCCCGGCCGACTACCGGGGCTGTCACAGTTCGCAGGGGAACAGCCTCGGGGTAGCGGGTGGCGTGGTCCACTAGCACCAGGATGAATCGATGGCCTTGTTTTGTGCGCGGGTCCAGGGGCCCCACGATGTCTATCCCGACCCTCTCGAACGGGGTGGTGACCACGGGAAAAGGTTGCAGGGGGGCTTTTAGTTTGCGGCCGCTCTTTCCACTGGCTTGGCACGTGGGGCAAGATCGGCAATGCTGGTGTACATCGTTCCTCATTTTGGGCCAGAAGAAGTGGGTCACCAGACGACTGTAGGTTTTATCTTGACCCAGGTGTCCCGCCAGGGGGACATCGTGGGCCAGGTTTAGCAGAAAGTCTCTAAAACGGAGGGGCACCACTAGTACTCGGCTGGCCCCCAGCTCCACGATTCTTTGCTCACTGTACAGCAGATCATTGTCCCAGTAGACCCAGTGAGTTCCGGAGGTATCCCCTGCGCTTTGGGCGAGCGCTTGCTGGCGGAGTCCCTCGAGGGAGGGACAGGTCTTCTGTTCTTGGCAAAATTGTTCTTGCGTGGGCCCCCCCTCTTGAGGCCACTGGTCGAGGTTAGCGAGGTCTGGAGGTTGAGCTGGTTCTGGGGGGACGTCACGGTCGGTGGTTTCGGCTGGGGCAACCGGAGGCGGTGGCGCCGGCCATTCGGGTTCCTCTGGGCGGGGGTTGGCACGGGCGGCCATGGACCGGGTGGTGACGCACGCCCAGTCCGGGACGCCTAACATCCCCAGGTGTTCTCTTCGTTCTACGGCTGCCCACGGAGAGCTTTCAAGGTCATTCCCCAGGAGGCAGTCTACGGGGGCATCGTCTCGGACCGTTACCTTCAACATGCCGGAGACCCCTCCCCATTCGAAGGGGACGCAGGCCATCCGACACAGACTTTCCGAGTTATCGGCTGAACGTACAGGGCAGAGAATGTTTGGCAGATATTGTTCTGGGGTCACCAGGTGACAGCGGACGGCTGTTACACTGGCCCCGGTGTCACGAAGGGCTTCGGCCCGGCGTCCATTGATGCTCACCCATTGGCTGTACTTCTGGGTGTTAGCGGGTAGGGGGACCCGCGGGACCATGTCTCTCCCCCCTAAGCAGGCTAGAGCCATGGCGGCTGGCTCCCATTCTTGGTGTTCCTGTTCATATTCCTCTTGTTCCTCTGAGATCTGTTCCTCCCCCAGAGCAGCAGCGGCTACTTGGCGGGGTCTTGGGCTCTGGTACTGGGGGCAGCTTGGCTCGTTTGCATAGTGGCCGACTCGTTGGCATCGATGGCACGTAACATTGGCTCGGTATCGCGGTCGCGCCGGGGTGCTGCCCCGGTTGGCCGGGGGGGTGGTGCTGGTAGCGGGGGCGACCGGAGCGTTGTCTCTTCCGCGTCCTTGGCCGCCTCCTCCTCCTCGGGGACGGTGCTGACCATTGTTGTTCCGGTTCTGTTCGTAGGACCCATTTCGGCCCACTCTGGTGATTTCCCACCGGTCAGCTTCGGCTGCGAGCTGCCGGGGATCCGTTAACTTGCTGTCGAGGAGGTGCTGGCGGAGTTCAATGAAGCAATTGTTCGACAGATGCTCCCATACCATAAGATTGAACAGTTGTTCGTAGGTTGTGACCTTGCTTCCTTTGATCCAGCCCTCGAAGGCTCGGCTAAAGTAGTTTACATAGTCCACCCAAGTTGTACCCGGGATGCGGGTGCAGTCTCGGAACCTCTGACGGTACATCTCGGGTGTGAGGCCATAGCGGGTGAGGAGTGCAGCTTTCATATGGTCATAGGAGGTCATCTGGTGGTCCGGGAGTTGCAGCAGGGCGTCGCGGCCCTCATTGAGGAATCTCCCCCATAGACCGGCTCCCCAATCGCTTCTATCGATCCGGTGTGCAGTCATAGCGATTTCATAGGCCTTAAACCATTGCTGGATGTCGTCCTCTCGGAAGTATTCTCGAACGACATCCTTGGGGATGTGTACCTTTTTCTCTGTTGCCCCTGGGGTGTGGGGTTGCTCGGACACCCCTACTTCTTTATTCTGCTTGTGTAGGTCGATCTCAGCTAGTTTCCGCTCATGTTCATATGCCAGTTTCTTTTCCTCGAGCTCCCTTTGTCTCTGTTTCTCCTCTCTTTCTTCTCGGAGACGCAGGTGCTCTAAGTTGATTTTTTGTTCGGCCAACTTAAGTTTACGTCCATTTTGAGCCGGGCCATTTCCAGCTCGTGTAGTCGGGTTTTTTCTCATTCCTGGATCTCGTCTTGCGAGAGACCCGTTCTTCGCTCTTCAGGGGCCGTGGTGGTTTTTGCTGCGATGCTTTGATCGGGGGTTCCGGCAGCCCCGGTTTCTGCCCAAGATTCTAGGGCATGCTTAAAATCGTCTTTGGTACTTAGTCCGGTGGTAGCGATACCTAGTTCGATGCAGAACTGCTTTAGTTCACGATGGCTGTACTCGTCCAATTTCTCCATCTGGAATTTCTCGGTTGATCCGCTTTCTTTAGTTGTCATCGTGATTTCGTCGTGGGGTGAGCTACTCTCTGTACGGTTATGCGGTGATTCGGATCGCGCCGCTGGCCACCAATGTTAGACGGACCGGGAGGGTCGGCCGAGGATAAGGGGAGAGGTCTCCGGGGAGAGCCGTCTCCAGCGATCGTACAGACAAGTAACTTCCCCCCCACAGACGGACACCACACAAGGTTAAAGTTCAACGAGACTTTATAGGCAATTCTTTAAGTTTACGATGGAATGGTACAAGGAGGTCTGGACTCAGGGGTCCCCTCGATTCTGGTCTCTGGTTTGGGAAAGGGTAGCGGGACAGTCTTGTTACCAAAAAGATGGAAATAGCTCTCAATCCTCGAGCTCGGCGTTCTAGATGATCGGGCCGCGGCGGAGCCAGCAGGTCCCGAGATGGACGAAGGAAACGACGGTCCGCGGCGGAGCCAGCAGGTCCCGATGAAGATGATGGTTACAAACGGTCCGCGGCCACGCCAGCAGGTCCCGACGGCGATGAAGGATATGACGGTTACGAAGGTTGCGGCAGCGCCAGCAGGCAAGACGATGGTGCACGAGACAGAGCTACGGCAGCGCCAGTAGTCCGTCAAGGATGAGTTCTTCTCTGCGTCTCTCGACTCCAAGATACAACTGCCTTCCTGCTCTGGAGCTGCCCCAGTTATAGGGCTGGTGTTCTTTGATGTCCAGACCCTCGCACTTGGAGGTCGGGAGGTCCGGGATGAGGGAGTCCAGACACCCAGCAGGGGGGTGGAGCCAGCCCCCGGGGAGGCGATGGGCGAGCGGCACTTGGCGGGGGAGAGCCATCGACGCCTCTTTCTCCCATTGACTTGCCAAGTAGCCCGCTCACCTCCTGGGTGGATGGTGGTGCCGGGATGTCTGAGGCCTGGCCAGGCCCAGGGTTGAGGTCGATCGGGGGCCAGGCGGCCTCGTGGTGGAGTGTCCAAGATGGCGCCCAGGAGGGGCGCGCAGGCCGGCAGTGGATCGGGCCCACGAGGTCGACATGTTCGAGGGCAGGGGTCCCTGAGGGGACGGAGGACGTGTAATGGTGGTGTGTGGTACCTGCGTGACCGGGCTCGGGCCTGGTCGGGCCGGGGGAGAGCGGCCCTTCATGTGGCCTGTCCAACACCCCCCCCCCCAGTCCCTAACAGGGAACAGAGAACCAGGGGAGCAGTGACCCCCCTCCTCCCCTTGCAGTCCCTAACAGGGAATAGAGAACCAGGGGAGCAGTGACCTCCACCACCCCCCCAGTCCCTAACAGGGAACAGAGAACCAGGGGAGCGTGACCCCCCCTCCACCCCCCGCAGTCCCTAACAGGGAACAGAGAACCAGGGGAGCAGTGACCCCCCCTCCACCCCCCGCAGTCCCTAACAGGGAACAGAGAACCAGGGGAGCAGTGACCCCTCCTCCACCCCCCCCCCCCCCAGTCCCTAACAGGGAACAGAGAACCAGGGGAGCAGTGACCCCTCCTCCACCCCCCCCCCCCCCCCCCCCCCCCAGTCCCTAACAGGGAACAGAGAACCAGGGGAGCAGTGACCCCTCCTCCACCCCCCCCCCCCCCAGTCCCTAACAGGGAACAGAAAACCAGGGGAGCAGTGACCCCCCTCCACCCCCCGCAGTCCCTAACAGGGAACAGAGAACCAGGGGAGCAGTGACCCCCCCTCCACCCCTTGCAGTCCCTAACAGGGAACAGAGAACCAGGGGAGCAGTGACCCCTCCTCCCCCCCCCCCCAGTCCCTAACAGGGAACAGAGAACCAGGGGAGCAGTGACCCCCCCCTCCACCCCCGCAGTCCCTAACAGGGAACAGAGAACCAGGGGAGCAGTGACCCCCCTCCACCCCCCTCCCCCCCCCCCAGTCCCTAACAGGGAACAGAGAACCACGGGAGCAGTGACCCCCCCTCCACCCCCCGCAGTCCCTAACAGGGAACAGAGAACCACGGGAGCAGTGACCCCCCCTCCACCCCCCGCAGTCCCTAACAGAGAACAGAGAACCACGGGAGCAGTGACCCCCCCTCCACCCCTTGCAGTCCCTAACAGGGAACAGAGAACCAGGGGAGCAGTGACCCCTCCTCCGCCCCCCCCCCCCCACCTCCCCCCCAGTCCCTAACAGGGAACAGAGAACCAGGGGAGCAGTGACCCCCCCCTCCACCCCCCGCAGTCCCTAACAGGGAACAGAGAACCAGGGGAGCAGTGACCCCCCTCCACCCCCCGCAGTCCCTAACAGGGAACAGAGAACCAGGGGAGCAGTGACCCCCCCTCCACCACCCCCCCAGTCCCTAACAGGGAACAGAGAACCAGGGGAGCAGTGACCCCCCCTCCACCCCCGCAGTCCCTAACAGGGAACAGAGAACCAGGGGAGCAGTGACCTCCCCTCCACCCCCGCAGTCCCTAACAGGGAACAGAGAACCAGGGGAGCAGTGACCCCTCCTCCACCCCCCCCCCCCCCCAGTCCCTAACAGGGAACAGAGAACCAGGGGAGCAGTGACCCCCCCTCCACCCCCCGCAGTCCCTAACAGGGAACAGAGAACCAGGGGAGCAGTGACCCCTCCTCCACCCCCCCCCCCCCCCCCCCCCCCAGTCCCTAACAGGGAACAGAGAACCAGGGGAGCAGTGACCCCCCTCCACCCCCCGCAGTCCCCCAACTGGATCTTAAATCTCACACCTGTCGCTGCACAGCTAAGAGACCGCCAGAACAATAAGCAAGCATTGGCAAAGTATATATATATATATATATATATATATATATATGCAATAAAAATTCAAGCACACTCCATAAAGAAGAAAAAAATATCGGACAACCTGGACGTGGTAACCAAATGCTTGCGATGCAAATTATCAATAACATTGTTTTTAAAAACCTGCAGATACACCTGATTGGAACGGGTACTTCCAAGCAGGCGAGTGTACTTAGACAAGGTAAGCAAACTTCTTATTTTTAGGTAAATCAGCAGAAATGTTGGTTCATATTAGCACCAAAAATATACTATTGGCTTTCGATTACTGTAAACTGAAGGTATAGTTAACAAGCATTTGCAATGCAATAGGTCTCGCATTTGCGAGAGCTTAAGCTAATAGTATTTTAAATGACAGTGACTTTTATTTATATTTTAACCCCTTCGATGCGGCCGCTTTTTTTCCCGTGTGCGGCTGCCGGCCGAACACGGGCGGGCCATGACGAACCCCAGCCGTCATCAGCACACGAGCACCGTAGTGCATGACGGCTGGGGTTCGTCACCAGCATGGAAGGGGTTAAAACCCCAAACCAAACTATAAGGCATTGTCATTTACAATGCCAATAGCTCAAATTTGCGTAAATGCGAGACCTACTGCATTGCCAATGCTTGTTGGCTTTGCAATGGCTTGTTCTAGATACTGAGCCAGTTTAGGAGCACCGACCTCCGAGGTCTCTGAATGGAGCTCCAGGGACGTGATTATGGAAGAATGCTGCCATCTAGTGGATGAGCTCGAAGAAGCCGAAGCGACAGTCTTTACACAAATACATTGTATTGTGTTGTAATTGCATTTAGATCGCGCTTGTTACCCCTGATGTGGTGTTGAGGAGCAGCATGCTACTCCGGATCCCATAAAGGATTACTGGTGAATAGGATTGTGAAATATGAAAGACATTTGAGTTGTGGATATTATTCAGTAATTTGGAGTGAGAAGGATAGTGGAGGGATAGAAGAGGGAACAAGGTTTGATTCATATAGCGCTTACTACCGCTGATGGGGTGTTGAGCGCTTTTCTGGGCGAGTAGTACGCTACTCTGGAACCCATAAAGGATTAGTGGTAAATTAGGATAGTGAAATATGGAATTTGAGAAGTGGGCTTGTTAGTCTGTTATATTTTGATTGAAAAGGATAGTGGAGGGATGGAAGAATTAAGTATTTAGGCGTTTTTCCATTTTCGTTTTTTTAGGTCATAGAGGGGGTGATAGAGGGGGTGGTAGAGGGGGTGATAGAGGGGGCGGTGGGAGGCTTGGAATGAGGAAAAGGGGAAGAGTTAGTGACATCAACAGGTTACCAAGATTATAAAGCAAATATAAATGTTATGGTGTGATATAAACCCAAAAAACATTCAAATACGCCAGTTACATCTAAACGAAACTGGAAAACACTCGATCTTGCTGCACTAAATACGATCCTAGATTCTAATACACCTGCTATTGGTGACGCTTCTGCCATTACTATACACAGCTGGCTGTCAAAAGCGATAGACTCCTGTCTTCCTCTCTCGTGCAAAAAACTCAATAACCATCGACCCCCTGCTGCCTGGTTTAATAACTCCCTTAAAATCGAAAAATCTACATGCCAAGCGTCAGAACGTAAATGGAGGAAAGACTATGCACCTGAATCTAAAACCATTTACACCAATGCCAGAAACACCTCCCACAAACTGTGTAAATCTGCGAAGGCCAGTTTCATTTCAAACACCATCTCTAAAGCAGCCAACTGCTCAAAAACTCTCTTCGGCATGGTGAAAGAACTGTCCGGCTCCAAAACTACTGCCAATCTACGTCCACTGAATGAACATCAATGTGACGATCTCGCCCAATTTTTTGTTGCAAAAATTGATAAAATCTATGTGGAGATCACAAACTCTGACTCTGGCAGACCCATTCAGCCCCAGTCCACAGCTCTGCCCCAAAATACATCTTCTCCCCTCGGCCCTACAGCGAGTCATCTCTCGAATCCTCGCCCCTACACAACACCTTGACTCCTGGCCACTTCTTAACCTCGACTCTCTAAAAACTGTCCTTGAAAAAAATCAAATCTGGTTCACCAAATGATCCTATTCCAATCTCCATAATAAAACAACTAGACAATCCCCACCTGCAAGTTATTCTAAATGCCCTTAACTCTTCGTTACTCGCGTCATCGGTCCCGGCCCTCTGGAAACATGCTATGGTGACCCCCCTCTTTAAAAAAACACAGTTGATCCAGAGACTCTCTCAAACTACAGACCCATATCACTTCTGCCAGCCTTCTCAAAAATCCTTGAAAAACCTATCCACTCTCACCTTTCGCAGTTTACTGAAACAAACAGTATCCTCCATCCCTCTCAATCCGGATTTAGATCTGGTTTTTCCACAGAGACCGCTCTGTTGGGAGTCACTGAAAGACTAAGGCAGTATTTAGATGCCGGACAAACAGTTGCACTGATACTGTTAGACCTCAGTGCAGCATTCGATACCATCTCCCATGTCCTCCTAATCCATACACTAAAAGCCCTAGGCATCTGCGGCTCTGCACTTGATTGGATCACCTCTTTTTTGAATAATCGAACCTTCCAAATTTCGTCTGCTACGGCATGCTCCAAGGTTTACCCATCTCCACATGGAGTTCCCCAAGGATCGATCCTTAGTCCATTGCTATTTAACCTGTATGTCAGACCATTAGCTGACATCACGGAACAGGCCGGCCTAAAACTCTTTATGTATGCAGATGACTCCCAGATCATCTTTTCCCTCTCCAACACCGACCCCTCTGCACCCTCTCTTATAAAACAGGGTCTTAGCAAAATCTCCAACTGGATGAGTCAAAACTTTCTTGAATTAAACTGTGAAAAAAACGAAATACTGATTCTAGGCAAAAATACAAAATCTCTGGAGTCCCTCACACTGGCCAGCAGAAATGGGTAATCTCCCAAAGCCCTCCAGCCATGTCCGGAGTTTGGGGATTATTATTGATGACGCCCTGACCATGAAACAGCAAACAGTTAAGATCACAGCACTTTGCTTTACCATCATAAAATGGCTCAGGAAAATCATCTGGATGCTGCGTACCACCACCCAAACTGTGGTAAATGCCCTCATCACCTCACGGCTGGATTATGGGAATATCCGATATCTTGGCTTTAATAAAGCAGTGACTCGAAGACTACAGCTGATACAAAACGCTGCAGCCAGACTTCTCTGCAGGATCCACAAAACATCCCCTATTTCAGAACATCTTCGCAATCTACACTGGCTCAGGGTGGAGAACCGTATTAAGTTCAAAGCCCTGAGCTACATGTTCACAATTAAAAATGGAACAGAGCCACAGTACCTTCAGTCACTCGTTCGCCCCTATATCCCCCTAGTCACCTACGTTCGGAAACCAAGTGCACTTTTGTGGTGCCCAGAGTTAAACTCACTAGGATGGGGGGGGGGAGATCTTTTTCCTACTTAGTCCCTCTTCTTTGGAATGCCCTTCCCATATCCATCCGCAAGGAAACTGTCTACATTAGTTTTCGTCGAGCTCTTAAGACATGGCTATTTAATCAACAGCCCAACTCACTGCCCTACTGCATAATGCTTTGCTCTCTGTCTTCAATCGACGCCGGGAAACCCTTTTTGGGTAGCTGCTGTGCCTAACATATTCAAATCAAATCAAATTACTGCAGTTACCCCAATGCACTGCCTCTGCCCTCTCACATGATATGAATACCAGTCTGATTCGCTGCTCATAACATCGACACGACTACCCGATGCACTGCTCATGACATCGACACGACAACCCGATGCACTGCTCATGACATCGACACGACTACCCGATGCACTGCTCATGACATCGACGCGACTACCCGATGCGCTGCTCATGACATTGACACGACGCCCTGATGCGCTGCTCATGACATCGACACGACGACCTGATGCGCTGCTCATGACATCGACACGACTACCCGATGCGCTGCTCATGACATTGACACGACGCCCTGATGCGCTGCTCATGACATTGACACGACGACCTGATGCGCTGCTCATGACATCGACACGACTACCAGATGCGCTGCTCATGACATTGACACGACAACCTGATGTGCTGCTCATGACATCAACACGACTATCAGATGCGCTGCTCATGACATTGACACGACGATCTGATGCGCTGCTCATGACATTGACACGACGACCTGATGTGCTGCTCATGACATCGACACGACTACCAGATGCGCTGCTCATGACATTGACACGACGACCTGATGTGCTGCTCATGACATCGACACGACTATACGTTGCACTGCTGATGACATTGACACGACGACCTGATGCATTGCTCATGACATCGATGTTAGACGGACCGGGAGGGTCGGCCGAGGACAAGGGGAGAGGTCTCCGGGGAGAGCCGTCTCCAGTGATCGTACAGACGAGTAACTTCCCCCCCACAGAGGTACACCACACAGAAATAAGGTTTAACGTTCTTTATAGGCAATCTTTAAGTACGGTGGAATGGTACAAGGAGGTCTGGACTCAGGGGTCCCCTCGATTCTAGTCTCTTGGTTTGGGGTGAAGGGGTAGCGGGACAGTCTCGTTACCAATCTGGTAGGTGCGATGATAAGATGGATAGCTCACAATCCTCGAGCTCGGCGTTCTAGATGTTCGGGCCGCGGCGGAGCCAGCAGGTCCCGATAAGGTGGTAGTACAAACGGTCCGCGGCCACGCCAGCAGGTCCCGATGAGGATGAAGGTTTCAGAAGGTTGCGGCAGCGCCAGCAGGTAAGACGGTAGTTCGCAAGGCAGGGCTACGGCAGCGCCAGTAGTCCGTCAAGGATGAGTTCTTCACTGCGTCTCTCGACTCCAGGATACAACTGCCTTCCTGCTCTGGAGCTGCCCCAGTTATAGGTCTGGCGCCCTTTGATGTCCGGACCCTCGCACTTGGAGGTCGGGAGGTCCGGGATGAGGGAGTCCAGACACCCAGCAGGGGGTTGGAGCCAGCGCCTGGGGGAGCTGGGGGCGATCGGCACCTGGCGGGGGAGAGCCATCGACACTTCTTTCTCCCATTGACCTGCCAAGTGGTCCGTTCACCTCCTGGGTGGATGGTGGTGCCGGGATGTCGGGGCCTGGCCAAGCCCAGGGTTAGGGTCGATCGGAGGCCACGCGGCCTCGTGGTGCATTGTCCAAGATGGCGCCCAGGCCGGGCGAGGGGGCCGGTAGTGATTCGGGCCCATGATGCAGGGATGTCCGGGGGCAGAGGTCCCGTATGAGACGGGGAGCGGGTGGTTACTGTGGGTTACACCTGGAGGGCCGGGCTCGGGCCTTGTCATGCGGGGAGGGAGCGAGCCCTTCACGTGGCCTGTCCAACATGCGTCCCCCCCAGCTGAAGGCGGGGAGAGTCACCCATCCTCTTGGGGACTCTCCTCGTCGAGGCGGAAAAAGCGTGACAGGCCATCTGCGTTGGCGTGGTCTTGCCCAGGTCGATGTTCCACAGTGAAGTCCATCCCCTGCAGGGAGATGGACCAACGCAATAGTTTTGGGTTTTCCCCCCGCATCTGCATTAGCCACTTCAGGGGCCGATGATCTGTCTGCACCCGGAAGTGGGTACCAAAGAGGTAAGGCCGGAGCTTTTTGAGGGCCCACACCACTGCGAAGGCCTCCCTCTCGATGGTGCTCCAGCGTTGCTCTCGGGGCAGGAGACGTCTGCTGATGAAAGCCACTGGTTGGTCACGTCCTTCGGGATTCAACTGGGAAAGGACTGCCCCAATGCCATGGTCGGAGGCATCCGTTTGGACGATGAATTCCCGACTGTAGTCGGGGGCCTGGAGCACAGGGGCGGAGCACATGGCGGCTTTCAGCTTCTCGAAGGCCGCTTGACAGTCTGGGGTCCAGTTGACCTTCTTTGGGTGGTTTTTGGATGTGAGTTCCGTGAGGGGCCCCACAATGCTGCCATAGTCCCTCACGAACCACCGGTAGTAGCCTGTGAGTCCCAAGAAGGCGCGGACCTCGGTCTGGGTGATGGAGGGCTGCCAGGACTGGATGGCAGCGATCTTGAGTTGCAGAGGGGCCACCAGACCGCTTCCCACCTGGTGTCCGAGATAGGTCACGGACCCCTGGCCAATTTGGCATTTGCTGGCCTTGATCGTGAGGCCGGCTCGTTGGAGGGCCTGCAGAACCTCTCGGAGGTGGTTGAGGTGGTCGGACCAGTGGCGGCTGTACACAGCGATATCGTCCAGGTAGGCGGCGCTGAATTCCTCGAGTCCCGCCAGGATCTGGTTCACTAGCCGCTGAAAAGTTGCTGGGCATTTTTCAAGCCGAATGGCATGACCTTGAAGTGGTAGTGGCCATCAGGAGTGGAGAAGGCAGATCGTTCTTGGGCCCGGGGTGTGAGACCGATCTGCCAGTAGCCCGCTGTCAGGTCTAAGATGCTGAGGTAGCGGGCAGCTCCCATGCGGTCGATTAGTTCATCTGCTCGGGGGATGGGATGTGCGTCGGTTCTGGTAACAGCGTTCAAGCCCCGGTAGTCAACGCAGAACCGGAGCTCAGGAGTGGTGCCGGGGGCGGCCGCTTTGGGGACCAGTACCATGGGCTGGCCCAGGGGCTGTCTGAGGGCTCGATGACCCCGAGCGTGAGCATTTTTGACACCTCCTCCTAGATGCAGGCCCGTACCCAATCTGGTACGCGGTAGGCCCGATGGCGGATAGGGGGACTGTCTCCAGTGTCCACGTCGTGCAAGCACCAGGGGGTGACCCCCGGGGTGAGGGAGAACAGGGTTGCGAACTGCAGTAGGAGGTCTCGGCAGCTTTGGCGCTGTTCCGGGGTGAGGACCTCTGAGAGTCGGACTCCGTCCACGGAACCGTCCTTCTCCCGAGTCCGTAGGAGATCAGGGAGGGGTTCGGAATCCTCTTCGGCTCCGCTGTCTGTCGCCATCAGGAGGCTGAGCTCTGAACGCACAAAGTGGGGTTTTAATCTATTGGCGTGGAGGACCCGGAGGGGGTTCCGTGCAGATTCCATATCGATGAGATAGGTGACAGGGCTCTTGCGCTCGACCACTTTGAAGGGCCCTGTCCACTTGTCCTGCAAGGCGCATGGTTCGGTGGGGGACATCACCCACACTTGTTGGCCGGGTTCGAACTCGATGGAGGAGGCATTTTGATCGTACCACCTCTTCTTCATGTCTTCCTGACTGGCCTCCAGGTTCGCTTTTGCCATTTCTCTGAATCGCCTGGTCTGATTGCGGAGGGTCAGGAGGTACTTGAAAACATCTGGAGGGTTCTTCAGGGGGGGCATCTCCCAACCTTCTTTGACTAGGCTGAGCGGCCCTCGCACAGGGTGTCCGTATAAGAGTTCGAACGGGCTGAAGCCAAGGGACTTCTGGGGGACTTCTCGATAGGCAAAGAGGAGGCACGGTAGTAGCACATCCCACTGGCGACGGAGGGGCTCTTCCAACCCCCCAATCATCCCTTTGAGTGTGCGGTTGAACCGCTCGACTAGTAGGTTTCCTTGAGGGTGATAGGGGGTCGTGAATCGGTAGGTGACCCCGCACTGTTGCCAGAGGGACTTCATGTATTTTGAAATAAAGTTTGTGCCCCGATCGCTGACGACTTCTCGGGGGAAGCCCACCCGGGAGAAGATCCCCATTAAGGCCCGGCCGACCACCGGGGCTGTTACAGTTCGCAGGGGCACAGCCTCAGGGTAGCGGGTGGCGTGGTCCACCAATACCAGGCTGAACCGATGTCCTTGCGCTGTACGGGGGTCCAGGGGCCCCACAATGTCTATCCCCACCCTCTCGAACGGGGTGGTGACAACTGGGAAAGGTTGCAGAGGTGCTTTGAGTTTGCGGCCGCTCTTCCCGCTGGCCTGGCACGTGGGGCAAGACCGGCAGTGATTGAGTACGTCGTTTCTCATCTTGGGCCAGAAAAAGTGGGTCACTAGGCGACTGTAGATTTTGTCTTGACCCAGGTGACCAGCCAGTGGGACATCGTGGGCCAGGTTTAGCAAGAAGTCTCTAAAGCGGAGGGGCACCACTAGCACTCGACTGGCCCCTAACTCCGCGATTCTCTGTTCACTGTACAACAGGTCGTTGTCCCAATAGACCCAATGGGCCCCGGAGGTATCCCCTGCGCTCTGGGCGAGGGCTTGCTGGCGGAGTCCCTCGAGGGAGGGACAGGTCTTCTGCTCTTGGCGAAACTGTTCCTGGGTGGGCCCACCTTCTTGACGCCACTGAGCCAGGTCGGGAAGGTCTTGGGGCTGAGCGAGCCCTTCGGGGGTTTGCTCTTGAGGGTCAGCCCGGTCGGCGTCTTCTGCTGGAGCGACCGGGGGAGGAGGTGCTGGCCATTCTGGTTCTTCAGGTCGGGGGATGGCACGGGCGGCCATGGACCGGGTGGTTACGCACGCCCAGTCCGGGAGGCCCAACATCCCCAGGTGCTCTCTTCTCTCTACGGCGGCCCACGGGGAACTCTCAAGATCATTCCCCAGGAGACAGTCCACGGGGGCATCATCTCGGACCGTTACCTTCAACATGCCGGAGACTCCTCCCCACTCGAAGGGGACGCAGGCCATCCGGCATAGACTCTCCGAATTGTCGGCTGAACGGACAGGGCAGAGAATGTTCGGCAGGATCTGTTCTGGGGTCACCAGGTGACAGCGGACGGCTGTCACACTGGCCCCTGTGTCACATAGGGCTTCGGCCCGGCGTCCATTAATGTTCACCCACTGACTGTACTTCCTGGTGTTGGCGGGTAGGGGGGCCCGCGGGACCATGTCTCTTCCCCCTAGGCATGCTAGAACCATGGCGGCTGGTTCCCACTCTTGGTGCTCTTGCTCGCACTCCTCTTGTGCTTCGGAGATTTGTTCTTCCCCCAGGGCGGCGGCAGCCATCTGGCGGGGTCTCGGAGTCTGGTTCTGTGGACAGTTCGGGTCATTTGCGTAGTGGCCGACTCGCTGGCATCGGTGACACGTGACATTGGCTCTGTACCCCGGGTGCGCCGGGGTGTTGCCCCGGTTGGCCGGGGGTGGGGTGCTGGCAGCGGGAGCGGCCGGAGCGTTGTCTCTTCCTCGTCCCTGGCCCCCTCCTCCTCCTCGGGGACGGTGCTGACCGTGGTTGTTCCGGTTCTGTTCATGCGGCCCATTCCGGCCCACTCGGGTAATTTCCCACCGGTCAGCCTCGGCGGCGAGCTGCCGTGGATCAGTCAATTTACTGTCGAGGAGGTGCTGCCTGAGCTCGACGAAGCAGTTGTTAGATAGGTGCTCCCACACCATGAGATTGAAGAGTTGCTCGTAGGTCGTTACATTGCTTCCCTTGATCCAACCCTCGAAGGCTCGACTGAAATAGTTCACATACTCCACCCAAGTTGTACCCGGGATCCGGGTGCAGTCTCGGAACCTCTGGCGGTACATTTCGGGTGTGAGCCCATAGCGGGTGAGGAGGGTAGCCTTCATGTGGTCATAGGAGGTCATCAGGTGGTCTGGGAGCTGTAACAGGGCGTCGTGGCCCTCATTGACGAACCTCCCCCATAGCCCGGCTCCCCAGTCACTTCGATCGATCCGGTGGGAGGTCATAGCGATCTCGTAGGCCTTGAACCATTGTTGTATGTCGTCATCTCGGAAATATTCTCGAACGACATCCTTGGGGATGTGTACTTTCTTTTCTGTTGCTCCTGGGGCGCGCGGTTGCTCGGGCACCCCTAATTCTTTGTTCTGCTTACGTAAGTCTATTTCGGCTAGCTTGCGCTCGTGTTCATACGCTAATCTCTTTTCTTCGAGTTCTCGTTGTCTCTGTTTTTCTTCCCGTTCTTCTCGGAGCCGCAGATGTTCTAGGTTCAGTTTTTGTTCAGCTAATTTGAGTTCGCCATCCATTTTGAGCCGGGCCATTTCTAACTCGTGTAGTCTGGTTTTTTCTCTCTCTTGGATCTCTTCCTGTGAGAGACCCGTTCTTCGCTCCTCGGGAGCCGTGGTGTTCTTCTCTGATGCTGCAACATTTTGGTCCGGGGGTCTGACGGCCCCGGTTTCTGCCCATGACTCAATGGCGGGCTTGAAATCGTCTTTAGTACTCAGACCGGTGGTAGCGATACCTAGTTCGATGCAGAATTGTTTCAACTCACGATGGCTGTACTCTTCCAGTTTCTCCATCTGGAATTTCTCGGTGGATCCGCTCTCTTTGGTTGTCATTGTGGTTTCGTCGTGGGGTGAGCTACTCTCTGTACGATTACGCGTTGATTCGGATCGCGCCGCTGGCCACCAATGTTAGACGGACCGGGAGGGTCGGCCGAGGACAAGGGGAGAGGTCTCCGGGGAGAGCCGTCTCCAGCGATCGTACAGACGAGTAACTTCCCCCCCACAGAGGTATACCACACAGAAATAAGGTTTAACGTTCTTTATAGGCAATCTTTAAGTTCGGTGGAATGGTCCAAGGAGGTCTGGACTCAGGGGTCCCCTCGATTCTAGTCTCTTGGTTTGGGGTGAAGGGGTAGCGGGACAGTCTCGTTACCAATCTGGTAGGTGCGATGATAAGATGGATAGCTCACAATCCTCGAGCTCGGCGTTCTAGATGATCGGGCCGCGGCGAAGTCAGCAGGTCCCGAGAAGGTGGTAGTACAAACGGTCCGCGGCCACGCCAGCAGGTCCCGATGAGGATGAAGGTTTCAGAAGGTTGCGGCAGCGCCAGCAGGCAAGACGGTAGTTCGCAAGGCAGGGCTACGGCAGCGCCAGTAGTCCGTCAAGGATGAGTTCTTCACTGCGTCTCTCGACTCCAGGATACAACTGCCTTCCTGCTCTGGAGCTGCCCCAGTTATAGGTCTGGCGCCCTTTGATGTCCGGACCCTCGCACTTGGAGGTCGGGAGGTCCGGGATGAGGGAGTCCAGACACCCAGCAGGGGGGTGGAGCCAGCTCCTGGGGGAGCTGGGGGCGATCGGCACCTGGCGGGGGAGAGCCATCGACACTTCTTTCTCCCATTGACCTGCCAAGTGGTCCGTTCACCTCCTGGGTGGATGGTGGTGCCGGGATGTCGGGGCCTGGCCAAGCCCAGGGTTAGGGTCGATCGGAGGCCACGCGGCCTCGTGGTGCAATGTCCAAGATGGCGCCCAGGCCGGGCGAGGGGGCCGGTAGTGATTCGGGCCCATGATGCAGGGATGTCCGGGGGCAGATGTCCCGTATGAGACGGGGAGCGGGTGGTTACTGTGGGTTACACCTGGAGGGCCGGGCTCGGGCTTTGTCATGCGGGGAGGGAGCGAGCCCTTCACGTGGCCTGTCCAACAATCGACATGACTACCCGATGCGCTGCTCATGACATTGACACGACAACCTGATGCGCTGCTCATGACATCGACACGACTACCAGATGCGCTGCTCATGACATTGACACGACGACCTGATGCGCTGCTCATGACAACGACACAACCATACGATGCACTGCTGATGACATTGACACGACGACCTGATGCACTGCTCATGACATCGACACAACTGCCCAATGCGCTGCTCATGACATTGACACAACTGCCCAATGCTCTGCTCATGACTTTGACATGACTACCCAATGCGCTGCTCATGAGATTGATACGACAACGCGATGTGCTACTCATGACTTCGACATGACTACCTGATGCGCTGCTCATGACTTCGACACGACTACCCAATGCAATGCTGATGACATTGACACAACTGCCTGATGCGCTGCTCATGACTTCAGCACGACTGCCCGAAGCACTGCTCATTACTTCAACACGACTACCCAATGCGCTGTTCATGACATCAACACAGCTCCCTGATGCACTGCACATACATCGACACGTCTGCCCGGTTTGCCTCTCATGACATCAACACAAATGCCTAATACGCTGCTCATGACATCAACACGACAACCCATTGCTCGGCGAGGTCTGTATGCAGTAAGGTCTGTCTATCTTTGATCGCATACCCTTGTCTCAGGCTCTGTGTCCAGTAAGGTCAGTCCTGCTCTGACCGCAGCCCCTTGTCTCAGGCTCTGTGTCCAGTAAGGTCAGTCCTGCTCTGACCGCAGCCCCTTGTCTCAGGCTCTGTGTCCAGTAAGGTCAGTCCTGCTCTGACCGCAGCCCCTTGTCTCAGGCTCTGTGTCCAGTAAGGTCAGTCCTGCTCTGACCGCAGCCCCTTGTCTCAGGCTCCGTGTCCAGTAAAAGTCAGTCCTGCTCTGATTGCAGCCCCTTGTCTCGGGCTCTGTGTCCAGTAAGGTCAGTCCTGCTCTGATCTTAGCCCCTTGTCTCAGGCTCCGTGTCCAGTAAGGTCAGTCCTGCTCTGATCGCAGCCCCCGTCGGGGGCTCTGTGTCCAGTAAGGTCAGTCCTGCTCTGACCGCAGCCCTGTCCCACGCGCTGTGTCCAGTAAGGTCAGTCCTGCTCTGACCGCAGCCCCTTGTCTCAGGCTCTGTGTCCAGTAAGGTCAGTCCTGCTCTGACCGCAGCCCCTTGTCTCAGGCTCCGTGTCCAGTAAGGTCAGTCCTGCTCTGACCGCAGCCCCTTGTCTCAGGCTCTGTGTCCAGTAAGGTCAGTCCTGCTCTGATCTGCTCTAATCATATGAAATTCCGAAACTCCTCAAAACTCACCTTTTCCCACAATAACCTTTTCTCTTCCCCCTCAGCCTCTACCCTCAGTTGTTGGTCTACAATCACAGCGCTGGGACGCTTCCAGGCAGCCATGCGCTATACAAATCCCAATTTCATTCATTCATTCATCGCTGGGCCTGTCTCAGGCTCCGTGTCCAGTAAGGTCAGTCCGGCTCTGATCGCAGCCCCTTGTCTCAGGCTCTGTGTCCAGTAAGGTCAGTCCTGCTCTGACCGCAGCCCCTTGTCTCAGGCTCCGTGTCCAGTAAGGTCAGTCCGGCTCTGATCGCTGGGCTTGTCTCAGGCTCCGTGTCCAGTAAGGTCAGTTCTGCTCTGATCGCAGCCCCTTGTCTCGGGCTCTGTGTCCAGTAAGGTCAGTCCTGCTCTGACCGCAGCCCCTTGTCTCAGGCTCCGTGTCCAGTAAGGTCAGTTCTGCTCTGATCGCAGCCCCTTGTCTCGGGCTCTGTGTCCAGTAAGGTCAGTCCTGCTCTGACCGCAGCCCCTTGTCTCAGGCTCCGTGTCCAGTAAGGTCAGTCACACTCTGATCGCAGCCCCTTGTCTCCCCGTTTCTCTGTCCCGTAAGGTCAGTCCTGCTCTGACCGCAGCCCCTTGTCTCAGGCTCTGTGTCCAGTAAGGTCAGTCCTGCTCTGACCGCAGCCCCTTGTCTCAGGCTCTGTGTCCAGTAAGGTCAGTCCTGCTCTGACCGCAGCCCCTTGTCTCAGGCTCTGTGTCCATTAAGGTCAGTCCTGCTCTGATCGCAGCCCCTGTCTCCCACGCTCTGTGTCCAGTAAGGTCAGTCCTGCTCTGATCTTAGCCCCTTGTCTCCGGCTCTATGTCCAGTAAGGTCAGTCCTGCTCTGATCGCAGCCCCCGTCGGGGGCTCTGTGTCCAGTAAGGTCAGTCCTGCTCTGATCGCAGCCCCTTGTCTCCGGCTCCGTGTCCAGTAAGGTCAGTCCTGCTCTGATCGCAGCCCCTTGTCTCGGGCTCTGTGTCCAGTAAGGTCAGTCCTGCTCTGATCGCAGGGCTTGTCTCAGGCTCTGTGTCCAGTAAGGTCAGTCCTGCTGTGACCGCAGCCCCTTGTCTCGGGCTCTGTGTCCAGTAAGGTCAGTCCTGCTGTGATCACAGCCCACGTCAGGCTTGTGTCCAGGACGGTCAGTCCTGCTCTGATCGCAGCCCCTTGTCACAGGCTCTGTATCCAGTAAGGTCAGTCCTGCTCTGATCGCAGCCCCCGTCGGGGGCTCTTTGTCCAGTAAGGTCATTCCTGCTCTGATCGCAGCCCCTTGTCTCCGCCTCCGTGTCCAGTAAGCTCTGATCGCAGGGCTTGTCTCAGGCTCCGTGTCCAGTAAGGTCAGTCCTGCTCTGACCGCAGCCCTTATCTCAGGCTCTGTGCCCAGTAAGGTCAGTCACACTCTGATCGCAGCCCCTTGTCTCCCCGTTTCTCTGTCCCGTAAGGTCAGTCCTGCTCTGACCGCAGCCCCTTGTCTCAGGCTCTGTGTCCAGTAAGGTCAGTCCTGCTCTGACCGCAGCCCCTTGTCTCAGGCTCTGTGTCCAGTAAGGTCAGTCCTGCTCTGACCGCAGCCCCTTGTCTCCGGCTCCGTGTCCAGTAAGGTCAATCCGGCTCTGATCGCAGCCCTTATCTCAGGCTCTGTGCCCAGTAAGGTCAGTCCTGCACAGCCCCTGTCTGAGGCTCTGTGTCCAGTAAGGTCAGTCCTGCTGTTGGACCTAGGGTACACCCAAGTCACATAAGGTAGCTTAGCACTAAGTAGCAAGGCTACATGTGTTAAGTTTGCGTCACACCCTTCAGTAAAATAACGTCCATCCACTCAAAAATGACACTACACCTTACTTTTTATAAAAGTAGAAAAGCTTTATGATCTCTTTTGTTGTTGACTTCTTACTTTATGTTCAAATGCTATATTAGTATCACAGTTACAATGAATTCAGTGCATTTACTCTTCTTGTTTCTGTAAACTTCCTCACTCCCTCCTTCTTTGGTTACTTCAGCATTTCTAGCTTTACATAAAAAACAGTTTCAACCATTAATTCACAAAACACCCTGGCTTAACACCTTGGGAATATCCAGGCAATAGAAACCTGGAATGATACCTTGGTATCCACCGTGTGACACTTTCCCTACAATCAGGTGAGTGACCCCAGGGTTCCAGATGCCAGGTGCAATGCTGCAATCAGTTCACTGATAGCTAACTCAAGTGCTTGAATAGGATAAAGTCACAGTTTTTCCTCCCCTTTCCACCTCTGAAATAGTATACAGCATTAGACCTCAATCCCCATCTTTATCAACCACAGGGGTTCGATTCTCTTCCTCAGCACAGTCGCTTTCCCCTGCTCCACTTATTCCTCTTTACTCTTAATCTTGGTGACTTTTAGTCTCGGTCTTCCCCAACTTTGTCTGGGCTGGCCTCTCAGTTATTCCAGGAGTTAGAGGGCGAGAAAGATCTCCCTTTCGGTTTCACAGCCGTTTCCCAGTCATACAACAACCCCCCCCCCCTTATCTCAATCAATCAATCAATCAAAGACATTTATAGAGCGCACTACTTACCCGGAGGGTCTCAAGGCGCTTGGGGGGGGGGGGGTTGCTGCTACTGCTCGAACAGCCAGGTCTTGAGCTTCTTCCTGAAGGAGAGGTGGTCTTGGGTCAGACGCAGGTCGGTCGGAAGGGAGTTCCAAGTCTTGACGGCCAGGTAGGAGAAGGACCTTCCTCCTGTTGTCGTTCTTCGGATGCGGGGGACGGCGGCGAGGGCGTGACTGGCTGATCGGAGATGGCGTTTGGGAGCGTAGAAGTTGATGCGGTTGTTGAGGTAGCTCGGGCCTTGATCGTGTAGGGCTTTGTGTGCGTGGGTGAGGAGACGGAAGGTGATTCTTTTGTTGATGGGGAGCCAATGCAGGTCTCTCAGATGTCCGGAGATGTGGCTGTGTCGTGGGATGTCGAGGATGAGTCTGGCTGAGGTGTTCTGGATCCGCTGGAGTCTCTTCTGGAGCTAGGCGGTGGTTCCGGCGTAGAGAGCGTTGCCGTAGTCCAGTCGGCTGGTGACGAGGGCCTGGGTGACCGTCTTCCTGGTCTCGGTGGGGATCCACAGGAAGATCTTCCGTAGCATGCGCAGGATGTTGAAGCACGACAAGGAGACGGCGTTGACTTGTCTGGTCATGGAGAGGGAGGAGTCCAGGATGAAGCCAAGGTTGCGTGCGTGGTCTGTCGGTTTGAGTGCGGTGCCCAGGGCGGGGGGCCACCAGGAGTCGTCCCAGGTGGAGGGCGAGGAGCCCAGGATGAGGACTTCCGTCTTGTCTGAGATCAGTTTCAGGCGGCTGGTCGTCATCCACTCGGCTAAGTCTTTCATCCCTTCGTGAAGGTTGGCTCTGGCGGCGGCGGGGTCGTTGGTCAGGGAGAGGATCAGCTGGGTGTCGTCAGCGTAGGAGATGATGTTGAGGTTGTGTTGGCGTGCGATGGCCGCGAGGGGGCTCATGTAGACGTTGAAGCGGGTGGGGCTCAGCGAGGATCCTTGAGGGACGCCGCAGATGACTTCGGTGGCCTCTGACTTGTACGGTGGTAGACGGACTTTGTGTTCTTCCGTCGAGGAAGGAGATGATCCATTCCAGTGCCTTCTCCTGGATTCCGACGTTGCTGAGGCGCTGCACTAGGGTGCGGTGGCAGACAGTGTCAAATGCTGCGGAGAGGTCTAGGAGGATGAGGGCCGCTGTTTCTCCGTTGTCCATCAGGGCTCGGATGTCATCGGTGGCAGCGATGAGGGCGGTCTCGGTGCTGTGGTTGGTTTGGAAGCCAGACTGTGAGGGGTCGAGGGATCCATTCGTCTCGAGGAAGGCGGCCAGCTGTTTGTTGACGGTCTTCTCGATGACTTTGGATGGAAACGGGAGGAGCGAGATGGGGCGGTAATTCTTGAGTTCGGTGGGGTCAGCTGTTGGTTTCTTTAGTAGAGCGCTGAGTTCGGCGTGCTTCCAGCTCTCCGGGAAGGTGGCAGTGTCGAAGGAGGTGTTGATGATGTCTCGCAGGTGGGGTGCGATGACAGCGTCGGCCTTGTTGAAGACGTGGTGAGGGCAGGGGTCGGTCGGAGATCCGGAGTGGATGGAGTTCATCATGCGGACGGTGTCTTCGGTGCTGATCGGAGTCCAGGCCCGGAGGGTGGTGGTGGGGGGCGGTGGTTCGGTCGTGGCGTGCATCGGTTGAGTGCTGAAGCTGTTGTGTATGTCCGTGATTTTGTTGTGGAAGTAGGAGGCGAGGGAGTTGCAGAGGTCTTGCGATGGGGTGATGTCGTTGTTTCCGGCGTTGGGGTTGGAGAGCTCTTTCACGATGTTGAAG
Organism: Lissotriton vulgaris; assembly: GCF_964263255.1. Taxonomy (NCBI): domain Eukaryota; kingdom Metazoa; phylum Chordata; class Amphibia; order Caudata; family Salamandridae; genus Lissotriton; species Lissotriton vulgaris. The sequence goes on from NC_141697.1 coordinate 2,818,106, forward strand.
AGTTCCTTGCAGTTGTGTGCGTTGTTGTCCAGCCGGTCCTTGAATGCAGTTTTCTTGGTGGCGCGGATAAATTGGTGGTGCTTCCGGGTGGCAAGCTTGAGGGTGGTCCTGTTTTCCGGTGTTGGTTCCCTTCTCCAGGCCTTCTCGAGGGCTCAGCAGTTCTTCTTGGAGCTCTTGAGTTCGTCGGTGAACCATGGGGCCTTCTTGCTGCCGGTTCTTCTGGGCGGGGTTCTCAGTGGGGCGAGTTCGTCCGCGCAGTTGCTGATCCACTTCGTGAGGTTGTCGGCGGCCTGGCTGGGGTTCACTGAGCTGGCGGGAGGGTGCTGGCTCAGGTAAGCGGCGAGCTGGTCGGCTGTGATCTTGTTCCAGCTTCTTCGAGCAACCTGTTGCTGGTGGTAGTGGATCGTCGTTCTTCTGAAGGTGAAGTGGACGCAGCTGTGGTCCGTCCAGTGGAGTCCAGTGGCGTGGCTGAAGGCGATGTCTTTGCTGGATGAGAAGGCGGCGTCGAGTGTGTGTCCGGCGAGGTGGGTGGGGGTGGACACCAGCTGCTTGAGTCCGAGGTTGGCGAGGTTGTCGAGCAGGGTGATGTTGCGGTCGTTGTTGTTCTCCAGGTGGAAGTTGATGTCCCCCAGGAGGATGTAGTCAGCGGAGGGGAGGCCACCTTACTTGGGGCGAGTCGAGTAATGTGCCGGTTCAGCCAACCAGCCCTTAGTCTCCAGATCTCCACTCCCGGCGGCTCCTCCCTCGTGGGCCAGGACAAGTGTTCTCAAAGCCGGCACCGAGGGGAGGCCTGCCTGGGACTAGCGGTGATTCAGTCACTTGCGCTGTCTCCTCAGCTCCCTCGACGATCGCGCCACTGAGCAGGTGCGGGGGAGCAGTGTCTCGGCAAGGCGCCGCCTACCTTCCTACTCCGTCAGTCAGGCACACCGCTTCCGGGCCTGCGCGCAGATCGGCGCTTCCTTGCTCTTCACAACAGTCGGCCACACTTCCCTTGAGCATGCGCCCTGGCCGGCGCCACCTCCGCAGACACTAGTCTCCTCAGCAATGTCTCTTCGGGCAGCAAAGGACGCCTTAACTTATACCTGCCTCCCCCTCTTGGAAACCGGTAAGGCGGACTAGTGGTCTTGCCACAGTCAGCGGGCAGGATCTGAGAAGGCAGGGGGGAAGGGGGTCTCGAGGGGGGCCAGCTGTAGTTGCAAAGCCGCCTCTCTCTCAGATGTCATAACCCAGCGAAATGGCTCGGTCAAGTGCTAGGGGGGAAACGTCCTCACGAAGAGGTTGTCTACCTTTCAGATAAACTAACTACTTCTTGCGCGCCCACCTCCCCACGCCACTGCCTCACTCCTCAAGCTCTTTGGACTACACAAAATGGCTACCCTGCCCCTGGCCTTTTATAGACTGACCATAAAGGGTCCAGAAGATTCTGGAAGGTCCCTATACTACCCTATGGGTCTTACTCCTAGGATGGCAGTTATGGCAGTTAATGGCCACCATTTTAGGTATCTCCTAGTTTTTAGTCAGGAAGACATCTAGGCCTCAGAAAAAAGGACCATGAGGGCAAAGAACACCTAACCCCTACGACAACACCGCAAAAATTCAGTGGACATAAAAATTAAGGGTTTTGAGGGGCAAAAAGGGGACAAAAATAAATAAATAAAAAGGAGGGACTACCCAAAGGCAGACAGGTCTAACACCTGCTCTGATCACAGCCCCTTGTCTCAGGCTCTGTGTCCAGTAAGGTCAGTCCTGCTCTGATCGCAGCCCCCGTCGGGGGCTCTGTGTCCAGTAAGGTCAGTCCTGCTCTGATCTTAGCCCCTTGTCTCCGGCTCCGTGTCCAGTAAGGTCAGTCCTGCTCTGATCGCAGCCCCCGTCGGGGGCTCTGTGTCCAGTAAGGTCAGTCCTGCTCTGACCGCAGCCCTGTCCCACGCGCTGTTTCCAGTAAGGTCAGTCCTGCTCTGATCGCAGCCCCTTGTCTCAGGCTCTGTGTCCAGTAAGGTCAGTCCTGCTCTGATCGCAGCCCCTGTCTCCCACGCTCTGTGTCCAGTAAGGTCAGTCCTGCTCTGATCGCAGCCCCTTGTCTCAGGCTCTGTGTCCAGTAAGGTCAGTCCTGCTCTGATCGCAGCCCCCGTCGGGGGCTCTGTGTCCAGTAAGGTCAGTCCTGCTCTGATCTTAGCCCCTTGTCTCCGGCTCCGTGTCCAGTAAGGTCAGTCCTGCTCTGATCGCAGCCCCCGTCGGGGGCTCTGTGTCCAGTAAGGTCAGTCCTGCTCTGACCGCAGCCCTGTCCCACGCGCTGTTTCCAGTAAGGTCAGTCCTGCTCTGATCGCAGCCCCTTGTCTCAGGCTCTGTGTCCAGTAAGGTCAGTCCTGCTCTGATCGCAGCCCCTGTCTCCCACGCTCTGTGTCCAGTAAGGTCAGTCCTGCTCTGATCGCAGCCCCTTGTCTCAGGCTCTGTGTCCAGTAAGGTCAGTCCTGCTCTGATCGCAGCCCCTTGTCTCGGGCTCTGTGTCCAGTAAGGTCATTCCTGCTCTGATTGCAGCCCCTTGTCTCAGGCTCCATGCCCAGTAAGGTCAGTCCGGCTCTTATCGCAGGGCTTGTCTCAGGCTTCGTGTCCAGTAAGGTCAGTCCTGCTCTGACCGCAGCCCCTTGTCTCAGGCTCTGTGTCCAGTAAGGTCAGTCCTGCTCTGATCGCAGCCCCTTGTCTCAGGCTCTATGCCCAGTAAGGTCAGTCCTGCTCTGACCGCAGCCCCTTGTCTCCCCGTTTCTCTGTCCCGTAAGGTCAGTCCTGCTCTGACCGCAGCCCCTTGTCTCCCCGTTTCTCTGTCCCGTAAGGTCAGTCCTGCTCTGACCGCAGCCCCTTGTCTCAGGCTCTGTGTCCAGTAAGGCCAGTCCTGCTCTGACCGCAGCCCCTTGTCTCAGGCTCTGTGTCCAGTAAGGTCAGTCCTGCTCTGATTGCAGCCCCTTGTCTCGGGCTCTGTGTCCAGTAAGGTCAGTCCTGCTCTGATTGCAGCCCCTTGTCTCAGGCTCTGTGTCCAGTAAGGTCAGTCCTGCTCTTATCGCAGCCCCTTGTCTCGGGCTCTGTGTCCAGTAAGGTCAGTCCTGCTCTGATCGCAGCCCCTTGTCTCAGGCTCTGTTTCCAGTAAGGTCAGTCACACTCTGATCGCAGCACCTTGTCTCAGGCTCTGTGTCCTGTATGGTCAGTCTTGCCCGAGGGGTTCAACTTTAAATCTTTTCTAAGGCTGTCAGTGGCTCAAAGCAGTGGATATTTCTTAATCGAAACAGTGGTGTGTCTTGCAGGTGGAGGTATCCCGATGGATCGTACCGGGAGAGGGGTACACGCCGGAGCCAGAGGAACACAAACTTTTGGATAAAATTGATGCAGAACTCCAAGCTGTCCTCTCTGCCAAAGAATTTGCTTCAAATAGCAGCTCCTGCACCAGTATCGAGACCCAGAGTAATCAGGTACCACACTAGTGACAGTAATTGGGGGTGAGGTACAATGCAGGGCGATAGTACTTGGTGTTGGGTACCACGCGTCGTGACGGTACCTGGGTGGGGGTTGGCGTGTAAATACTATGCACGGTGAAATTACTTGAGATCAGTGGGGGTAAGTGGTGATTCGAAGTGTTGGGTGTCCTGGGCGAGTGAGAGTGCTTGGTTGTTAGTGTTGGACTGCAGTGAGGCATGTGTAGGAAGTGTTGGGTGTCCTGGGTGAGTGAGAGTGCTTAGTTGGAAGTGTTGGACTGCAATTAGGCCTATTTGGGAAGTGTTGGGTGTCCTGGGGGGAGTGAGAGTGCTTGATTGGAAGTGTTGGACTGCAGTGATGCCCGTGTGGGCAGGTCGGGTTTCCTGGGCGAGTGAGCGTGCTTGGTTGGAAGTGTTGGACTGCTGTGAGGCCTCTTTGGGAAGTGTTGGGTGTCCTGGGCGAGTGAGAGTACTTGGTTGGAAGTGTTGGAATGCAGTGAGGCCTGTGTAGGAAGTGGTGGTGTCCTGCTTTAGTAAGAGTGCTTGGTCGGAAGTGTTGGACTGCAGTGAGGCCTGTGTGGGAAGTGTTGGGTGTCCTGGGCGAGTGAGAGTGCTTGGTTGTTAGTGTTGGACTGCAGTGAGGCCTCAGTAGGAAGTGTTGGGTGTCCTGGGAGGTAACATCGCTTGGTTGGAAGTGTTGGACTGCAGTGAGGCCTGTGTGGGCAGTGTTGGGTGTCCTGGGCGAGTGAGAGTGCTTGGTTGGAAGTGTTGGACTGCAGTGAGGCCTGTCTGGGAAGTGTTGGGTGTCCTGGGTGAGTGAGAGTCCTTGGTTGGAAGTGTTGGACTGCAGTGAGGCCTGTCTGGGAAGTGTTGGCGTCCTGGGCGAGTGAGAGTGCTTGGTTGGAAGTGTTGGACTGCTGTGAGGCCTCTTTGGGAAGTGTTGGGTGTCCTGGGCGAGTGAGAGTACTTGGTTGGAAGTGTTGGAATGCAGTGAGGCCTGTGTAGGAAGTGGTGGTGTCCTGCTTTAGTAAGAGTGCTTGGTCGGAAGTGTTGGACTGCAGTGAGGCCTGTGTGGGAAGTGTTGGGTGTCCTGGGCGAGTGAGAGTGCTTGGTTGTTAGTGTTGGACTGCAGTGAGGCCTCAGTAGGAAGTGTTGGGTGTCCTGGGAGGTAACATCGCTTGGTTGGAAGTGTTGGACTGCAGTGAGGCCTGTGTGGGCAGTGTTGGGTGTCCTGGGCGAGTGAGAGTGCTTGGTTGGAAGTGTTGGACTGCAGTGAGGCCTGTCTGGGAAGTGTTGGGTGTCCTGGGTGAGTGAGAGTCCTTGGTTGGAAGTGTTGGACTGCAGTGAGGCCTGTCTGGGAAGTGTTGGCGTCCTGGGCGAGTGAGAGTGCTTGGTTGGAAGTGTTGGACTGCTGTGTGGTCAGTGGCGGATGTCCTGGGCGAGTGTGCGTGCTTGGTTGTAAGTGTTGGACTGCAGGGAGGTCTGTGTGGGAAGTGTTGGATGTCCTGGGTGAGGGAGAGTGCTTTGTTGGAAGTGTTGTACTGCAATGAGGCCTGTGTGGGATGTGTTGGGTGACCTGGGTGAGGGAGAGTGCTTTGTTGGAAGTGTTGGACTGCAGTGAGGCCTATTTGTGAAGTGTTGGACTGCAGTGAGGCCTGTGTTGGAAGTGTTGGGTGTCCTGGGCGACTGAGAGTGCTTTGTTGGAAGTGTTGGACTGCAGTGAGGCCTGTTTGGGAAGTGTTGGGTGTCCTGGGGGGAGTGAGAGTGCTTGGTTGGAAGTGTTGGACTGCAGTGATGCCTGTGTGGTCAGTGTCGGGTGTCCTGGGCGAGTGTGCGTGCTTGGTTGGTAGTGTTGGACTGCAGGGAGGTCTGTGTGGGAAGTGTTGGGTGTCCTGGGTGAGGGAGAGTGCTTTGTTGGAAGTGTTGGACTGCAGTGAGGCCTGTGTGGGATGTGTTGGGTGCCCTGGGTGAGGGAGAGTGCTTTGTTGGAAGTGTTGGACTGCAGTGAGGCCTGTTTGGGAAGTGTTGCGTGTCCTGGGGGGAGTGAGAGTGCTTTGGTGGAAGCGTTGGACTGCAGTGAGGCCTGTGTGGGCAGTGTTGGGTGTCCTGGGCGAGTGAGAGTGCTTTGTTGGAAGTGTTGGACTGCAGTGAGGCCTGTTTGGGAAGTGTTGGGTGTACTGGGCGAGTAAGAGTGCTTTGTTGGAAGTGTTGGACTGCAGTGAGGCCTGTGTAGGATTTGGTGGTGTCCTGCTTTAGTGAGAGTGCTTGGTTGGAAGTGTTGGACTGCAGTGAGGCCTGTGTGGGCAGTGTTGGGTGTCCTGAGCGAGTGAGAGTGCTTGGTTGGAAGTGTTGGACTGCAGTGTGGCCTGTCTGGGAAGTGTTGGGTGTCCTGGGCGCATTTACATTATGAAGTCATAGAGGGTAGATCTACGTACTCTAACCTTGCCCATTGTCGCTGGATATATTTATTTATTTTACACTATCTTGAGTACGTGTTCTCGTTCTGGTATTTTGAGCCTCTTTGTTATGGAGCCCGTTGTGTGATTCTATGGCCGGACTTTTACGATCTTGCGTAATCTAAACTGGTTGGCCTGAGATCTAGGCAATAGTAGTTAATTAGATCAGCCATATTGCAGTGGTGTGTGAGGACTCGTATTTGGATACCGATGCATTGTAGATTTAGGGAAGGAGAGGCTTTCTAGACTTGGAAATTATAATGTATCATGTTATAGAAGACCTTACTCCATGATGACTAAGGATTATTCTGGATATTTATCTATCTACATGTTATTGAGTGATAATAATTATTGAATCTCGTTGGGGTTCTTATCCAGAAATTTTCGATATGCTACCATCTGCAAGCAATGGTCAGATAAAACATATCATAAGTATTGTATTTGTATTTGACTTGATTTCTTCCTCATTCAGTTTCCTGCAAGTAACATCCATTTTTTTGGTCTATTTTTTCAACGTGTCAGGTTAAAGAATAGCTTGTTCCCAAGGAATTTCTGCATTTAGACCATCGGTTGCAGTACCCAATAAAAATATCCAGTAGACTTCTCTCATTTTGCGTATCTTGTCTGGTTCTAAGCCTACTCTTGGATGTATCCTTTCAAGGATATACCATGACATATCCTCTGGTGTGTGATTGTGTTCGACGTAATGGCATACCATGGGTGCAGTTAATTTCTTTGTTCTTATTGCCGATCTGTGTTCTGTTAGCCTGATATTGAAGGTTCTGCCTGTTTGTCCTACATCACCCTTATCACAGGGACAAATTATCAAATAAATTACATTTGCAGTTCTGCAATTGTTGAGGTCTGATGGTTTAATTAGTTGTTTATTGAAAGTTAAACTTTCTCCCTCTATTGCTGACTTGCAAGATTTGCAATTAGAACATTTGTAGTTTCCGACCACAGGTTTCATATTTGTTATAGATCTTTGTGTGGTACAACTTTTTGCTGTCATTCTTGATCTCACTATATGGTCTTTCTATGTTTTATTTCTTTTATACGCAAAAATGGGTTTGGGTAACTGGTCTGGCTTGGGAACATTGACATTTAGAACGTGCCAATTGGCACATACCGTTTGTCTTATTCGTTCATTTATACTTGAATGTTTCGTGACAAATACCAATTGGGAAATGTTCTTGTTTGTTTTTGGTTGTAGCAAGCTTTGTCTATCATAAAAACGGGCCCGTTTGAATGAGTCTCTTATAATTTTCTTCGGATATCCTCTGGTTAAAAACTTCTCTTTCATCATTTTGGCTTTGGCGTCGTAATCTTGTATGTTTGTACAGTTGCGCCTCAGCCTTAGAAATTCTCCGAATGGTACACTGTTTTTTTGGGTGGCTGGATGGAAACTATCGTAGTGGAGGAGTGTGTTTTTGGCAGTTGGTTTGACAAATAAATCTACAATTAGTGACCCTTCTTGATGTTTTATCATCACATCTAAGTAGTTTACTTGTTCTCTGTCTATGTGGTGTGTGAACCTGATGTTGTTGTCACATGAATCTGTCCTGGGGGGAGTGAGAGTGCTTGGTTGGAAGTGTTGGACTGCAGTGATGCCTGTGTGGTCAGTGTCGGGTGTCCTGGGCGAGTGTGCGTGCTTGGTTGGAAGTGTTGGACCGCAGGGAGGTCTATGTGGGAAGTGTTGGGTGTCCTGGGTGAGTGAGAGTGCTTGGTTGGAAGCGTTGGACTGCAGTGAGGCCTGTGTGGGCAGTGTTGGGTGTCCTTGGTGAGTGAGAGTGCTTGGTTGGAAGCGTTGGACTGCGGTGAGGCCTGTTTGGGAAGTGTTGGGTGTCCTGGTCGAGTGAGAGTGCATGGTTGGAAGTGTTGGACTGCACTGAGGCCTATCTGGGAAGTGTTGGGTGTCCTGGGCGAGTGAGAGTGCTTTGTTGGAAGCATTGGGCTGCAGTGAGGCCTCTGTAGGAAGTGTTGGGCGTCCTGGGCGACTGAGAGTTCTTTGTTTGAAGTGTTGGACTGCAGTGAGGCCTGTTTGGGAAGTGTTGGGTGTCCTGCGGGGAGTGAGAGTGCTTGGTTGGAAGTGTTGGACTGCAGTGAGGCCAGTTTGGGAAGTGTTGGGTGTACTGGGCGAGTGAGAGTGCTTTGTTGGAAGTGTTGGACTTCAGTGAGGCCTTTGTAGGAAGTGGTGGTGTCCAGCTTTAGTGAGAGTGCTTGGTTGGAAGTGTTGGACTGCAGTGAGGCCTGTGTGGGAAGTGTTGGACTGCAGTGAGGCCTGTGTTGGAAGTGTTGGGTGTCCTGGACGAGTGAGAGTGCTTGGTTGAAAGTGTTGGACTGCAGTGAGGTCTGTGTGGGTAGTGTTGGGTGTCCTGGGTGAGTGAGAGTGCTTGGTTGGAAGTGTTGGAGTGCAGTGAGGTCTGTTTGCGAAGTGGTGGGTGTCCTGGGCGAGTGAGAGTGCTTTGTTGGAAGTGTTAGATTGCAGTGAGGCCTGTGTGGGATTTGGTGGTGTCCTGCTTCAGTGAGAGTGCTTGGTTGGAAGTGTTGGACCACAGGGAGGTCTGTGTGGGAAGTGTTGGGTGTCCTGGGTGAGGGAGAGTGCTTTGTTGGAAGTGTTGGATTGCAGTGAGGCCTGTGTGGGATGTGTTGGGTGTACTGGGCTCGTGAGAGTGCTTTGATGGAAGTGTTAAACTGCAGTGAGGCCTGTGTGGGATGTTGTTTGGTGTCCTGAGTGACTAAGAGTGCTTTGTTGGAAGCGTTGGACTGCAGTGAGGCCTTTGTAGGAAGTGTTGGGCATCCTGGGGGGAGTGAGAGGGCTTGGTTGTTAGTGTTGGACTGCAGTGAGGCCTGTGTAGGAAGTGGTGGTGTCCTGCTTTAGTGAGAGTGCTTGGTTGGAAGTGTTGGACTGCAGTGAGGCCTGTGTAGGAAGTGTTGGGTGTCCTGGGGGGAGTGAGAGTGCTTGGTTGTTAGTGTTGGACTGCAGTGAGGCCTGTGTAGGAAGTGGTGGTGTCCTGCTTTAGTGAGAGTGCTTGGTTGGAAGTGTTGGACTGCAGTGAGGCCTGTGTAGGAAGTGTTGGGTGTCCTGGGCGAGTGAGTGTGCTTGGATGGAAGTGTTGGACTGCAGTGAGGCCTGTCTGGGAAGTGTTAGGTGTCCTGGGTGAGTGACTAGTGTGGTGCTTTTATCTTGCTGTTTGTCGCTGCACCTAGGTGCTTGGTTGTAAGTGTTGGACTGCAGTGACACTAGTATGAGGTGCATTAGTGGGGGGAAGTGGTGGTTGGAAGGGTTGGAGTGCAGTGAGGCCTCTGTGGGAACTGCTGGGTGTCCTGGGTGAGTGGGAGTACTTTGTTGGAAGTGTTGGACTGCAGGGAGGCCTGTGTAGGAAGTGGTGGTGTCCTGCTTTAGTGAGAGTGCTTGGTTGGAAGTGTTGGACTGCAGTGAGGCCTGTGTGGGAAGTGTTGGACTGCAGTGAGGCCTGTGTTGGAAGTGTTGGGTGTCCTGTGCGAGTGAGAGTGCTTGTGTGAAGTGTTGGACTGCAGTGAGGTCTGTGTGGGTAATGTTGGGTGTCCTGGGTGAGTGAGAGTGCTTGGTTGGAAGTGTTGGAGTGCAGTGAGGTCTGTTTGCGAAGTGGTGGGTGTCCTGGGCGAGTGAGAGTGCTTTGTTGGAAGTGTTGGATTGCAGGGAGGCCTGTTTGGGATGTATTGGGTGTCCTGGGCGACAGAGAGTGCTTTCTTGGAAGTGTTGGACTGCAGTGAGGCCTGTTTGGGAAGTGTTGGGTGTCCTGGGGGGAGTGAGAGTGCTTTGTTGGAAGCGTTGGACTGCAGTGAGGTCTGTGTTGGAAGTGTTGGGGGTCCTGGGCGACTGAGAGTGCTTTGTTGGAAGTGTTGGACTGCAGAGAGGCCTGTTTAGGAAGTGTTGGGTGTCCTGCTAGGAGTGAGAGTGCTTTGTTGGAAGTGTTGGACTGCAGGGCCGTCTGTGTGGGAAGTGTTGGGTGTCCTGGGTGGAGTGAGAGTGCTTTGTTGGAAGCATTGGGCTGCAGTGTGGCCTGTGTAGGAAGTGTTGGGTGTCCTGGGCGAGTGAGAGTCCTTTATTGGAAGTGTTGGACTGCAGTGAGGCCTGTTTGGGAAGTGTTGGGTGTCCTGGGGGAGTGAGAGTGCTTTGTTGGAAGCGTTGGGCTGCAGTGAGGCCTGTGTTGGAAGTGTTGGGGGTCCTGGGCGACTAAGAGTGCTTTGTTGGAAGTGTTGGACTGCAGAGAGGCCTGTTTAGGAAGTGTTGGGTGTCCTGCTGGGAGTGAGAGTGCTTTGTTGGAAGTGTTGGACTGCAGGGACGTCTGTGTGGGAAGTGTTGGGTGTCCTGGGTGGCGTGAGAGTGCTTTGTTGGAAGCGTTGGACTGCAGAGAGGCCTGTGTAGGAAGTTTTGGGTGTCCTGGGTGAGGGAGAGTGCTTTGTTGGAAGTGTTGGATTGCAGTGAGGCCTCTTTGGGAATTGTTGGGTGTCCTGCGGGGAGTGAGAGTGCTTGGTTAGAAGTGTTGGACTGCAGTGATGCCTGTGTGGTCAGTGTCGGGTGTCCTGGGCGAGTGTGTGTGCTTGGTTGGAAGTGTTGGACTGCAGTGAGGCCTGTTTGGGAAGTGTTGGGTGTCCTGGGCGAGTGAGAGTGCTTGGTTGTTAGTGTTGGACTGCAGGGAGGCATGTGTGGGAAGTGTTGGATGTCCTGGGCGACTGAGAGGGCTTTTTTGGAAGTGTTGGACTGCAGTGAGGCCTGTTTGGGAAGTGTTGGGTGTCCTGCGGAGACTGAGAGTGCTTTGTTGGATGTGTTGGACTGCAGTGATGCCTGTTTGGTCAGTGTCGGGTGTCCTGGGCGAGTGTGCGTGCTTGGTTGGAAGTGTTGGACTGCAGTGAGGCCTGTTTGGGAAGTGTTGGTGTCCTGCTTTAGAGAGAGTGCTTGGTTGTTAGTGTTGGACTGCAGGGAGGTATGTGTGGGAAGTGTTGGGTGTCCTAGGAGGTGAGATTGCTTGGTTGGAAGTGTTGGACTGCAGTGAGGCCTTTGTGGGATGTTGTTGGGTGTCCTGGGCGATACAGTGCTTTGTTGGAATTGTTGGACTGCAGTGAGGCCTGTTTGGAAAATGTTGGGTGTCCTGGGGGGGAGTGAGAGTGCTTTCTTGGCAGCGTTGGACTGCAATGAGGCCTGTGTAGGAAGTGTTGGGCGTCCTTGGCGACTGAGAGTGCTTTGTTGGAAGCGTTGGCCTGCAGTGAGGCCTGTCTGGGAAGTGTTGGGTGTCCTGGGCGAGTGAGATTGCTTTGCTGGAAGTGTTGGACTGCAGTGAGGCCTGTGCAGGAAGTGGTGGTGTCCTGCTGTAAAGAGAGTGCTTGGTTGTTAGTGTTGGACTGCAGGGAGGCATGTGTGGGAAGTGTTGGATGTCCTGGGCGACTGAGAGTGCTTTTTTGGAAGTGTTGGACTGCAGTGAGGCCTGTTTGGGAAGTGTTGGGTGTCCTGCGGGGAGTGAGAGTGCTTTTGTTGGATGTGTTGGACTGCAGTGATGCCTGTTTGGTCAGTGTCGGGTGTCCTGGGCGAGTGTGCGTGCTTGGTTGGAAGTGCTAGACTGCAGTGAGGCCTGTTTGGAAAGTGTTGGGTGTCCTGAGGGGGAGTGAGAGTGCTTTCTTGGCAGCGTTGGACTGCAATGAGGCCTGTGTAGGAAGTGTTGGGTGTCCTGGGCGACTGAGAGTGCTTTGTTGGAAGTGTTGTACTGCAGTGAGGCCTGTCTGGGAAGTGTTGGGCATCCTGGGCGAGTGAGAGTGCTTGGTTGGAAGTGTTGGACTGCAGCGAGGTCTGTGTAGGAAGTGGTGGTGTCCTGGGTTAGTGAGAGTGCTTGGTTGGAAGTGTTGGACTACAGTGAGGTCTGTGTGGGAAGTGTTGGGTGTCCTGGGCGAGTGAGAGTGCTTTGTTGGAAGTGTTGGACTGCAGTGAGGCCTGTGTGGGATGTTGTTTGGTGTCCTGGGTGACTAAGAGTGCTTTGTTGGAAGCGTTGGACTGCAGTGAGGCCTTTGTAGGAAGTGTTGGGCATCCTGGGCGACTGAGAGTGCTTGGTTGGAAGTGTTGGACTGCAGCTAGGCCTGTGTAGGAAGTGTTGGGTGTCCTGGGGGGAGTGAGAGTGCTTGGTTGTTAGTGTTGGACTGCAGTTTGGCCTGTGTAGGAAGTGGTGGTGTCCTGCTTTAGTGAGAGTGCTTGGTTGGAAGTGTTGGACTGCAGTGAGGCCTGTGTAGGAAGTGTTGAGTGTCCTGGGTGAGTGAGTGTGCTTGGATGGAAGTGTTGGACTGCAGTGAGGCCTGTCGGGGAAGTGTTAGGTGTCCTGGGCGAGTGACTAGTGTGGTGCTTTTATCTTGCTGTTTGTCGCTGCACCTAGGTGCTTGGTTGTAAGTGTTGGACTGCAGTGACACTAGTATGAGGTGCATTAGTGGGTGGAAGTGGTGGTTGGAAGGGTTGGAGTGCAGTGAGGCCTCGGTGGGAACTGTTGGGTGTCCTGGGTGAGTGAGAGTGCTTTGTTGGAAGCGTTGGACTGCAGTGAGGCCTTTGTGGGCATCGTTGGGTGTCCTAGGTGAGTGAGAGTGCTTTGTTGGAAGTGTTGGACTGCAGTGACGCCTGTGTAAAGGCGCATTAGTGGGGGAAGTGGTGGTTGCAAGTGTTTGTAAGAAGGTTGGATCCGTCTAGCATGGTTGCACCCACTTTTAGCCTGGTGACTTTTTGACTACACTGACTGGGATCCTGATAATTAGGACCCCAGTCACTGTGCTGCCTTCCAAAATCTGACATGGTAAGTGTAGGAAGGTGGATATCTGACTATGGTTACCCCAAACTTTTTTTGCCTGGTGTTTAGCTGGTTTTTGACTTAGTTGGCCTGGGATCCTGCTATTCAGGGCCCCAGGCTGATTGCTCTCTCCTTAAAATGGACTCCATGTACCTTAGGTGCATAACACAATTGGAATTGGTTCACCTTATAGGCCCCTGTAACAGTGTACCATAGGTACCCAGGGCATAGGTGTAGCCAAGGCCTACCAGGGTGACGTAAATAATTAATTTACTCTCTTAATTTCTATGCAGGTAAGTACTTAATCAATGATAACTCAATTAAAAGGAAAGAAAACAGAGTCCGTGGTGTTAGAGTTTCTAAGGGTTTATTCCTCATAAAGGAATCAGGATATCATGTTCTGACCACCACAGGGGTGTCAGAAGGGATAGATGAGCGCGCTCTCGTTTATTGACATCACATAGCTTATATACTTGATTTACATCATAAGTTTCAATGTGAGAGGCGTAACAGCTGAGAGAAAACAAGATAACAGTATACACGTGGTACCAATACATCATCAAGAGGCGTAAACTAGGCGTGAACTAGAGGTGTGTGCTAGAAACGTCACTGATAGGTGACGTAAGTGGGTGGCACCAAGGGGTGGCGCTAACAGAATGTTGCAATGTCAGCAGAAATCGGAAGCTTGGATGCGCGCGCAGCTGCATGACGTGTGACTGACGGGGTGCAGGGGTCTTGACATTTACACTGACAGGAAAGAGACAGAAGTCTGGCATGTCAGATCAACTTGTACTTCTATCATATCTGGTATCTGATGTTTAGGAACTATACTATCTGGGCGGAAAGGTCTCTAGGGTAGAAGCTATTCTATGCTAACTGTGGATGCGTGTATAAGCGCCTGAGTGTCTACATGTGAAGCGTGGGGGGCACGGGGCCTTCCATGGAAGCATGGCAACGGAGGCTATGAATTACTTGCATTAAGACAGATCGGCCTTTTGGCTCTGCAGCTGGAGAGGATGTTTACAGGATCTAGTAGGCAGGAATGTATTCTCGGGGAGCGGAACAGATAACTCGAAGGTTATAGTCAGTCTTGGCAGAAAGCAGGCTTGAGCTGAGCGCGAGGGGCCGCGCTGAATATAGGACATAGTTCATGAGTACAGAGGTAGCCTGGGCAGAGCCAGGAGCCACAAAAGAGGTTCAGATGGCAGGAATTCAGGGCCTACTCTGGCTAGAGCAGGAAAAATTGAAAAGTGTACTACAAAAAGACGTTGGCATAGCATACTTAGGAACGGACTATATAATCCATTCATGGTGCGTCTGAAAGAGGACAAGTTGACGGTGGACGCAAATGTATTTGCGTCTTCATAGCTGGCACAGGAGGGAAGTCACATGCACTTTAAGCTGGTACATGGAGTCGGTGGGGTACGCGCTAGGGAACACAACATGGCCAAAATTTAATTTTCCTCATTCCCTCCTTGTTCCCTACGGACCCTTCATGAAATATCGATCCTCATGAATCGATCAGTCTGTTCTTGTAACATCATTTGTTCTTCTTTCTTTCGGTTACGTTTTGAGTGAAAACTGGAATGCTCAATACAAGAAGTGGCACATAGTCCACAAATCGCTGGCCCACACTGTAGGCACAAGCAGCAACTGAATACTAGGACTAGGCCAATGCCTAGGAAGGATAGGATCTTCCATCCCCAAGCTGTTAACGTTGTCCAGAACCAACCGGACCAAGTCCAGGTGCCTGGATTCTGATGTATCTGATTTGCAATTTTATGAAGACGGGTGATAGCTTGATATACAGATGGTGCATTCTGTGGAATGAAAACACAGCAGCTTGACCCGATGACCTTACAAGCTCCACCTCTATCTGCCAAGATGACGTCAATTACGAGACGATTCTGAAGGACAACAACCCGCATAGCGGACTGCTCCTCTGTTAAGTTTCCTAAGGCGGAGGTAGTTTCATTTACTACAGCTTCAAGTGTTCTAGTTAATCTGCGTATTAATTTACTATTCTGGACAGGGCCTAAGAAGAAAAAGAATCCTTTATTAAAGTCGGTGTACTGTTCCCATGCTGTTTCTGTGTAGTCGACAAGGGGGGCATCTCTTCTGGGTCTATTCTTTACTAAATTGCTATTTCTATGGTAATCAGAAGGAGCTAGAAAAACGGGTGGCAGAAGGAATGCAATGTAACAGGTACCATCCCAATCTGGAGGTAGACGAATGTATGCGGTATGACCACACACAAAGTAAGAATGACTGATAGCTTTGAAGGATGACTTTCCATCATCACTGAATTCGACCACAGTAGTGCATTTACTATGACCTAAGTGTACTGAACCTTTCTTCTTGATACATAATTCACCAGTGACTGGCAGTACTGACATAATAGGTAAAACTGGTGCGGCTTCGGATTCGACAGTAAGAATCATAAGGCTAATTGTGTAATTACCTAATCCATATACTTCATTTTCTAGATCAGTTCCTATTCTAATGGGGAGTCCCTCCTTATCCGGGTAACAGACGTCTAGTAGGACCAAGTTCAAGTTTCCCCAAACCCAACCCCCATCGAAAACGGCAATGTCGGGATCTAGAGAATTAATTATCTTAAACCATGCTCCGCAGGAGCCATTGTGAGTGAACGGGTACGGAAAGAGAGGCAGGGCTCCCTTGTAGTTCTGGTAGGGAGGGAGTCGGCCACATATCCAGCAATTTGTAGCATTGTTAGTTTGATGAGAATGATGTAACATACTAATGAATGTATTGTTGCGCAGCGCAAGTCTGTAGGAAAGCTCATGAGGAGGTAACTCACTAAAAGTGTGTTCAGCAGAGACATTGTAAGCAGATTGTTCACGCTTGAAGATAGGATAGTATATAGGTAACAAGATACTAGCAATGATTATTAATATACTGAGAATAAACATAATTATTAGTGTCACTATGCAGTGACTACGAAGTGATTTGCAATATGTTCTTTTCTTTTCCTCTCTCTCTCTAACTCGATCTAGGGGATACATGTCAGAAACTATTTAACCGATTCACCTAGGGGAGGACTTAAACAATTAAACTGTCTGACTTGCTAGATCGTAACTTCATACGATATTGTTCTTGAGGATTTTTTTCTCGTTTGCATTCGGAAAAGTCTTTGTTATCAGAGTCTTTGGTGGGGGTGGGTGTGTCTTGTTCCGGTTTCAGTCCTGGGAATGTTTTGATATGGCTTAGGTGGACCCACCCCTTTCTTCCTTCCAATTTGACTGCAGTCTTTGTTGTTAGAAGAACGGTCTTCGGAGATTTCCAGCGAGGTTCCAACGGACTTTTCCTGTCGAAGTTTCGGACTAAAACAACGTCACCGGGGCGGACATCATGCTCCTTCACATCGGTGTTGTCAGGGAAGGCTGCGGCAACCTGTGAACGACATGATTGGAGTGCAGACATCAAGGAGGCAAGGTAATCTGTCAACATATTAGAATCAACATCGGTTATCTTTTTAGGAATGGGCGTCCCCCACATATTCGGTGGTCTTCCAAAGACCACTTCGTACGGAGATAGCCCTGATCTCGAATGGGCGACCATTCTCATATAGAATAGTGCCACCGGCAGGGCGACTATCCAGTCGACCCCTTTGTCCTGACATATTTTGGCAAGGCGAATCTTTAATGTCTGATTATGCCTTTCTACAAGGCCTGCTGCTTCTGGATGTCGGACACAATGGAACTTCCACTGGTATCCCAATAACAAGGAAACTTCTTTCATTAGGGCAGACGAGAATGGCTGACCGTTATCTGAGTACACAACACGAGGCAAGCCGTACCGTGGGAAAAATTCACGAACCAACTGTTTGGCAGTGGTCGGAGCAGTGTAATCTGGGACTGGATATGCTTCGGTCCAGCGGGACAGAGCACAGACAACTACGAGAACATATTTAAATCCTCGACAACGGTCCATCTGGATATAATCCATCTGGAGGACTTCAAAAGGGTGATCAGGAGGATGAAATCCACCTTGCTCTACAGGGACGCTTTTACCTGGATTGAACTGGCAACAGATCATGCAAGTACGCACTTTCTGTTTTGCGGCTGCTCGTAAGTGTTTATTGTTCCAGAGATTTTGCAAACTGTCTAGCATGGCTTTCTCTCCCAGGTGGGCAGGACTATGTGCTGTATTTATCATGACTTGAACCATAGAGTCAGGGAGAAACCATGTAGATTTTCCCTTCGTCATCCAACCCTGATCTGTCTGGATCCCTCCTAGTTCGATCCATTTCTTTATTTCGTCTGCAGTTGCGTGTGTCTGAATGTCAATAACATCTAGTGTGGGATCTCTGACTGTCATGCAGTTTGTTGGATCTGTTGTCTTTGTCGTGTCAGTTGTCTGAGTGTGAGTCAGTGCTGTATGTTTTGCTGTCTTATCTGCCAGGTCGTTACCCTGGGAAACAGAATCTGTGGCTTTAGTATGGGCTTTACACTTCATGACTGATATGGCTGAAGGCAGATGTATTGCTTCTAACAGTGCTTGAATGAGAGGACCGTGCTGTATCTTGGTACCATGAGAGGTCAGGAAACCTCGTTCCTGCCAGAGCATACCAAAGTCGTGTACGACTCCGAACGCATAACGGGAATCTGTGTATATGTTAACATTTCTGTTCTTGGCTAGAATACAGGCTTGGGTCAGAGCGATGAGCTCTGCCGCTTGAGCAGACAGTGTATCAATACGATGTGTTTCTTTAACTTCAGTTTCAGTGGTCACGGCATATGCGGCCACTAACTCTCCTGTACTTGTTCTCATGCATGAACCATCCACATAAAGTGTCAGGTCTGGATTTGTCAGTGGAACATCTGTTAAATCTCGTCTGGGCTTTGTTACTGCATTAATAATCTCTATACAATCATGTGGAGCTGGATCTGTCATAACTGTAGGTAACAATGTTGCTGGGTTCAAGATACTGCAGCGTCTGATTTCTATGTGTGGCTGGAATAATGTCAATTCGTAACCTGTCAATCGTGCTATAGTCAAGTGTTGAGTCTGGGTTCTGTTTAACAGAACCTCTACAGAATGTGGAACTTGTACTGTTAACTGATGACCTAAAACAATTGAATCGCTTTGTCTGATTGCTAACGCTGTTGCTGCTACTGACTTTAAGCATGCAGGGAGTGCCTGTGCTACTGAATCCAATGTACTTGAAAAATAAGCGCAAGGCTTATGTGAACCTGCTTGATCTTGAGTGAGGACAGACAATGCTGTACCATCACGTTCTGTAACAAAAAGTGTAAACGGTTTGCTGTAACATGGTGTCGCTAAAACTGGTGCTTGGCATAAAGCTTTCTTTAATTCCTCAAAGGCTTGTGTGTGTTCCTGAGTCCAAGGAAGGACAGTCGAAGTCGCTGCCTCCTGTGTCGTTAACTGGATGAGTGGTTTAGCTAGAAATGCATATTGAGGAATCCATTGTCTGCAGTACGAGGTGAGGCCTATGAAGGCCCGCACTTCCTTTTGTGACTGGGGTCGGGGCATGTTTACTATTAACTGAATGCGATCGGGAGTGAGCTGTCTCCCCACTTTGGACAGCAAGTGACCCAAGTACACAACTTGCTGAACACAGAATTGTAGCTTCGAAGGAGACACCTTGTGTCCCTTGTCGGCCAGAAAATGCAAAACTATCAGAGATGCTTGTTCACATTCGGGCTCACTTCGTGCGGTGATCAGCAGATCATCGACGTACTGTAGTAAAGCTGTATTAACTGGCATTTGGATACAATCTAGTTGTCTTTTCAGTGCTTGACTATAGATGCTGGGGCTTTCTGTAAATCCTTGAGGTGCGCGGGAAAATTTGAAACTTCGTCCATTTAAACTGAATCCGAAGAGATATTGGCTCTCCGGGTCAATGGGTACACTGAAGAAGGCGTTCTTGAGATCGATTACAGTAAAGAACGCTGCTTCTGAATCAATAGCAGTTAACAGGGTGGAGATATCGGGGACCACAGGATACTGTGGTACAATGCATTTGTTCAGTTCTCGAAGATCAATCACCAGCCGGTATACTGGCGGTGCATTACGGTCTGTACGTTTAAGAATTGGAATGATAGGCGAATTACAGATATTGGAGTCGGTCTCTACGACCACTCCTTGGGCGATAAGCTCTTCAATTATTTTCAGTAAAGCCACTACAGCATCGGGTGGTAACTTGTATTGTCTGATTCTGGGTAGAACAACTCCTGTCTTGAGTGTAACACGGTATGGGGTGATATGCATACAACCTACATCAGCTGGGCCTTTTGCCCATAAGTGATCTGGTACATTTCTCAATCTGACATCAAAGTCACGTAGAACATAATGACCCTTGAAATCCCGTAGAAAGAGTCTGACTCCCTCCGGGGAACAGCAAATTATAGCTCCTAAAGCCTTTAGTGTTTTAATTCCTAACAGATTTTCGGGACATGATTTCGTAAGTAACAAATCTGTAACTCGAGATAATGGACCCACAGCTAGTGGTACTGGTTCTGATACTTCATTTACAATAGGCTGTCCTGAAAAACCAAGGGAAACATTCTGTGAGCCTGAGAGGGGTGCCCCTGGAACTTCATTATGACTTATAGTAGTGCGACTTGCCCCTGTGTCAATTAAAAACTTTCTGTCTTTTCCTAATACGTGACTATGTACATATGGACCTTCTTGATCTACAGGAATTTCAATAAGAGGCAAATCACTTTCCCTCCCTAGGCTGTTTCATGTATAACGCTGATAATCTGGATATGCCGACTGGGCATACTGGTACATTTGTTGTGAGACTTCTCTAGTTGCAGCAGCGGGCTGTGTCTGAGCATGCTGTGGCTGTGGTACTGCTACTGTCTGTACTGTATGGGACTGATCATGCATAGGCTGTGTATTCTGCATTGGCTGTTCGTTCTGTGAGGTCTGTTGATGACCCTGTTCATGTCTAGGCGGACGCGGTCTTTCTTTAGTTTTACCTGTCTCGATGTTATGTTTCAGGACTGGACATTCATGTACGTAGTGACCTGGCTGCTTGCAATAATTACATGTCCCTTTAACGGGAACGGCAGAATGATTGGTCTGAGCCCCACCTTTTCTATGACCCTCGGCTGGAATTGTCTGAGCTACTAACATTTTCATTTTCGTGTCTTTCATACGTTTCTGTTCCTGCTCTTGTTCTTCCCTAATTCTATTCTGGTGATATTGTAACATTTGTAACATCTGTGATGGCGTATTTGCCTGCCAAGTACTTTCAACCTTGTACACTCTATTTTTAACTAGTGGTAGGGCGTTCTCTACTAATTTTGTTACAAAAAGGTGTGGATATGACTCGCTACTTGTTTTTAGGCCACTATTGATAATGAAACATTTCTCGAATCTCGAATAAAAGTCACTAGTATCTTCATCTTGTTTCTGTTTGCAGGACGATATTGCGTCCCAATCTTCCTTTCTAGTTGTCAATAATCTTGGCAGAACCTGTACTATTAAACCTGGTAATGCTTTAGTCAGATCCCCAAGGCCTAACCCTGGGACTCGTTTCTTTTCTTCGTCTTCTATCTCCGCCCATGCTATCTTTGACTCTCCCACTTCCCAATCCTTCTCCTTTAATTTCTCGTAAATGCCCGTGGGCAACAGTACTTTTAACATTTTCATAATATCATCATACGTGTAATCTCCCATCAATAACATGTCTTTAAGCTCTCTGTGAAAACCTGCAGGGTCTTTATCATGGCACGGAACTAATTTCTTCATTTCTAATAGTTCTAACTTAGTCAGTGGTGTGTGAACATACACACGTTTCAGGGTATGATCCTCGCCCATAACTGGATGTACTTCTCGTAAGGGATTCTGGCTTTCAATGCCGCCACCGCATTGCATGTGGTACATTTTTCTTTCTGGAGGCGGGGCGGGAATATATTCAGAGCTCAGGAAAGTGTTATACTTACGTCGTTGTTCTAGAATTATTTGTATTAATTTGGTACTAAAACCTCTCCATCTATCCATGATTAGTGCTTCTAATGTTTCGTGTAAGGGACCTGGATCAGAATGATGGTTTCTGAACTTGATAAGGAGGTGCTGAATCATGTATACACCTGCTAGTTTCTGTTCTTCCGGGGAAAGGTTCAAGAATGTCTGCACTAACGTGTCATCATTATATATGTCTGAGTTTTCTGCCCACAACACGGCGGACCGGGCTAGTTCCTGTTCATCCATAGAATTGAGTATATGATACCCTACTCGATCTCGAAGCCTTTTATCAGTTTCTTGGAACTGATGTTCAGAAGAATTTGGATTTGTTAAAGCGGAGAAAAGAACTCTCTTGCTCTCCGGACGGACACCTTTCCTAAGGTAGTTTCCCCTACCTACATATGCTATAGTGTCTGTAGACTTTCCTGATGTTTCATCTTCATCTTCCTCCCCGGAGGAGGTTTTATCTGTTTCTTCCTGATGTGCAGTTAATACTGCCTTTCTAATTTTCTGGGACATAGTGGCTATGCTAGTCCCCTTGTCATGTTTTGCTTCTGCTATATTTTGGCCCCACTTGTTTAATGCGTCTAATTCACTCTGATCTGTCTCGGGCCTGTCTCGTTCTCTTATCACACAATTAATGAAGAATCGTAATATCTGTTTCTGAACGTCAACTTTCTGTTTATACATGGCAGCTTTGACACTGTCGGGGTCTTTCCCTGTCTGTATGAATTTGTATAGTCTGTCGAGAGCTTCCTGCATTCCTACACAGCATAGCAAGCTATCGGTGGCAGATCTTAAGTGCAGTGATGCTAATACCATTAGATCGTCTGTTCCGGGTACTGGATCATATCTGCAGAATGACATCCTATCTTTGAGTGCGTCAAGCCGGGCTGAATAGGGAGACTGGAAAGGATTCTGAGTGTCCTTTAAATGCAATCTGTGTGTCGGTGGCGGGGTCTGTAGACCCGCTGTCGCACCTCCTGAGGCGGATGCTTGGGCATTATCTCTCCGTGGAGTCTGTATCTGGACTTGAATCTGTCTTTTAGTAAGGTCAGGTAGTACTGGTTTCGGTAGGTCTGTCTTAAGTACGGGGGGTGGCGGGGCTGGCGGAGCGGGAGAGGTCTGTTGCGGTACCGGCGGAGCTGGATCTGGGGGCGTAGTGCCACCCCCATCCCTGTCAGTAGGCAGGGCACGAACAGGCAGATTGGTGTAAGCTGGTGCTACATCCTCTAGATATGAATTCAGGAATATGTCTTTAGTAGTTTTATGCATTACTTTAGTGGGAACTAATGGTGTCGGTAAGTTTTTCGGTATTTCTGATTCAGTTTCGGATGGGCCATCTGCTGCGAGGTACATACCGTTTACAAGATTATTTCGGGCACGGTCTATTTGTTCTGTTTTTACTCGGATCCCTTCAGTAACTAATTCGTTTTCTCGCTCTTTATCTGATTCTTTAAGTCTGTCTTCTCTACGGAGTGCTTTGTCCGCACGCTTACGTGATTCCTTACGCCAAAATTCTATGGCGTCCTTCTGAGATTGCCTAGCTTTCTTTTTCCATAATGCTTCTTCTACCCTCATGATGCACTCGGCATCCCACGTTCCGGTAACAGGCCATCTGTGTCTCTCGTCTAGGTGTTTGGTGTAATCGGCCCATAAATCTAGATATAACATGGCATCTATGCCGTGCTTTTGATACATAAAATTGCCTGGAGTGTCCCTAGGGGGGATAGGAATTTCTTCCTCTAGTAACCCTTTCCTAGTTCCGATCTGTTTTAACTTACTGAGGAACGGCATCCTGCTTACTTATTTACTGAACGCTAGATCTTTATTCCTTAATACTTTTTGACAGCTATATTATATGGAAAAAAAAAAACACTATAATACACGTTTAAACAGTCACATTCATACCACGACATTAATTACATGAAAATATTGAAGACATAGCTAACTACCTCCTACACTGAATGTACCGCTCAACGGTACGGATACACTGCTGTAACAGTGCAGAAATTCGGAATCCTAGATATACTGCTAAACAGTACAGATACACTGCCTAAAAACAGTGCAGACCGGACTTGCGTACCCAAACCCGTCTAGATACGACCCAGCAATGGTACTCACCGGGAAGCACGGAAACAGAAGGCCTCGGAAAACTCGACTGGACTCGACTCGGAACTTCGGAAAACTTCGGAAAACTTCGGAAAACTTTGGAAAACTTCGGAAAACTTCGGAAAACTGGTGGGCCTCTTCACACCTCGGACCTTGCTTCTTTCGGCTGGGCTCTGGTCGGGATCCTCCGCACTCCTCACCGCCTCGTCTGGGCACTGATCGCAGTCTTCGTCACCTCCGTGTGTCAGAGGGGGATGCAGGAAATCCTGCCAGTACACGTGTTGTCCGTCTAACTGATGGCAGGGGACACGGATTGCAACGCACCTTCCGGCGCGTGAGGTGGGGGAGGGGTCCCTATTCGGGCGCCAAAATGACGTAAATAATTAATTTACTCTCTTAATTTCTATGCAGGTAAGTACTTAATCAATGATAACTCAATTAAAAGGAAAGAAAACAGAGTCCGTGGTGTTAGAGTTTCTAAGGGTTTATTCCTCATAAAGGAATCAGGATATCATGTTCTGACCACCACAGGGGTGTCAGAAGGGATAGATGAGCGCGCTCTCGTTTATTGACATCACATAGCTTATATACTTGATTTACATCATAAGTTTCAATGTGAGAGGCGTAACAGCTGAGAGAAAACAAGATAACAGTATACACGTGGTACCAATACATCATCAAGAGGCGTAAACTAGGCGTGAACTAGAGGTGTGTGCTAGAAACGTCACTGATAGGTGACGTAAGTGGGTGGCACCAAGGGGTGGCGCTAACAGAATGTTGCAATGTCAGCAGAAATCGGAAGCTTGGATGCGCGCGCAGCTGCATGACGTGTGACTGACGGGGTGCAGGGGTCTTGACATTTACACTGACAGGAAAGAGACAGAAGTCTGGCATGTCAGATCAACTTGTACTTCTATCATATCTGGTATCTGATGTTTAGGAACTATACTATCTGGGCGGAAAGGTCTCTAGGGTAGAAGCTATTCTATGCTAACTGTGGATGCGTGTATAAGCGCCTGAGTGTCTACATGTGAAGCGTGGGGGGCACGGGGCCTTCCATGGAAGCATGGCAACGGAGGCTATGAATTACTTGCATTAAGACAGATCGGCCTTTTGGCTCTGCAGCTGGAGAGGATGTTTACAGGATCTAGTAGGCAGGAATGTATTCTCGGGGAGCGGAACAGATAACTCGAAGGTTATAGTCAGTCTTGGCAGAAAGCAGGCTTGAGCTGAGCGCGAGGGGCCGCGCTGAATATAGGACATAGTTCATGAGTACAGAGGTAGCCTGGGCAGAGCCAGGAGCCACAAAAGAGGTTCAGATGGCAGGAATTCAGGGCCTACTCTGGCTAGAGCAGGAAAAAGTGAAAAGTGTACTACAAAAAGACGTTGGCATAGCATACTTAGGAACGGACTATATAATCCATTCATGGTGCGTCTGAAAGAGGACAAGTTGACGGTGGACGCAAATGTATTTGCGTCTTCATAGCTGGCACAGGAGGGAAGTCACATGCACTTTAAGCTGGTACATGGAGTCGGTGGGGTACGCGCTAGGGAACACAACATGGCCAAAATTTAATTTTCCTCAAGGGGCTGCAGCATGTATTGTGCCACCCCTGGCCTGGCCTCCATATTTGACACAACTGGCTGATCACTCAGCTGGGGTAAGTTGGTGTAATCACCTCTTGCTTAGATATAGTATCCCTATATCTAACCCTAAACTGGACACATATGTTCCTATCAGCCACTCCTATGGAAGGCCTCATCAATCCTGGAGGCAGAGGGCTTGGAAATATGTGAGATGGTGCTCTAGCGTGAGCTGAGCCTGTCTGCAGCTGTCGGGAACCACTCCCTAAGCTGTTCCGGGATATTGCCATACCATATACTCTTAAGTGCATTATAATCCTCGCGGTTATATGCTATCTTTGGTTTGGCTTTATCAAAACATGTCGAGTAAGGTGTCATACGAATTGGAATACTATCCCCTCGACAGTTCTGTCGACGGGGATAGCATTCCACCCTTCTAGAGGGACACGACATGTGTGTAGCCTTAACCCCGGTTAAAGTTAACCAGAGCCTCAGCATCACAAAATGGATGCTGCCACCACAGACACATGTCTGACCTCCTGCTGCTGGGAGTCCTTCCAGCGAGGAGGGCCTGGACAAAAGGTTTCCTGCCTGGGGAGGTGCGAGCACCACCCCAGTCGGGGTTTTGTGTATTGGGTAGGACAGGGCTGAATAGATTCAGACATGCCTGGGGCACACAAGGTGTCCCTGTGCATAAGCCAGCCCAAACCGGTTCTGGGGCTTTCCAGCCCCAGTCCTGGCGAGGAGCTGGACAAAGGAGAGGGGGTGTAACCACTCCCCTTCCTGGTCCCACCCAGAGGAGGGACCTAGTAGGTGATCCACCCCTCAGATTGGGAATAAGAGTGGGAGCAGTGCCATTGCACAGCAGATCATCCTGAATCAACTTTAAACAAAGAAGAAGACTGGACTTCGACATTCTGCTGCTCAGAAGACTGAAGAGAATCTCCCTTGTGGCCTAGGACTGGCCACCCTGTGAACACAGGCACCAACCAGCAACTCGACGTCTGCTTTGCCGCCGCCTCCCGCCGGAGCCCGAGCCCAGAGCCCGACAAGAACCAGACTCCCAGACCTCTCAGAGCCCGATCCACAGTCCCTGCAAAGAAGGGACCCGTGGAGGCACCGAGTGACGTGGGACCGGACCTCTTGGAAGACACTCGAAAAGCTGACTGCGCAGCTTCTGAGGCATCCTCGATGTTGTGCTTTGGGGATTGAGAACCCCCACCACCGAGCAGCCTTAGCATCAAAGAAGAGCCCTCCAGCATCTCCACGATCTGCGCGGGGCCCATTTGCATTGTGCCACTCGACGCGCCATCCCGGCCACTAGCCACGTGGTCAGCGGCCATCTTGGCGACGAAACCGACGATTTACACAGCAGGTCTGGTTGCTCCAGACCTATCCAAGCTCCTGTGAAAAGGAGCACCCGCTCTGACCTTGCTGGTCCGAGTGTTAAGCATCTTTCAACTTCCGCGTGGCTTGCATTTGCCAAGGCCTTTTTGCTCCGATCCGGTCGCCGACACCGCCACCAGCGAGAAGCCTGCGTGGGACAGCTCGTGACCGACTCCTGGACGTCCTCGATCCCGGGTGTCCACGTGGCTGCAGAGAGAAGCTCCTGTTTGCACCCGACATCGCCTGGTTCCAATCTGGTTCCACGGTAGTCACTGGCTAGTAACTTTGAACACTGTCCCCTCTGCTTTCAGGTCTTCACATCTTCAGATCCACCCTTGGATCCACCGGAACTCTTCACATCGAGCCGCCTGCAGCATCTTCAGCTCCAAGCACCATCGACCAGCGTGACAAAACCCGACACTACTTCGACCCTGTGCACCCGCTTCCTGTGGGTGAGGTAACTCAGCTCCGCCGGTGCTCCTGCACTGGTACACATCTCAAGGGCCTGTGTCTTAAGTTTCAGCTCCATAGGTCACTCGGAAGGTTCCTAACTTTCTAACTTTGTACTTTTTACGCACCATAGACTTTGCAATGGAAAGTGCGTGCACTTTGAACACTACACCCGAGTCCCGCGGGCCTTTCCCGACTTAGTCACTGCTAGTCTCGAATAGCTCCAGCGATTCCCAAGGCCCTAGGCCTGTTCCCTTTCCTATTGGTATCTCTTATACCACTTTTTTAGTATATGGTTTTGGTGGCCCCTAGGGCTCATCCATATTGTGCACCTTTTGTGTATTTTAAACTGTCTTGTGATTTAACGCTTGTGCTTCTGTGCTCATAAAGAGTCCAGGGGATTTTATAGTTAATAAATCAATATATATTTTCAATATATATCTGTGTGGTGTCCCTTTCATTTGGTATTCAAGGGGGTTGAGTATGGTATAACAGCTGGCTTCACATGCCTTTCAGAGTTTAGCCTAAGACTGCTTTGTCCACGTTACCACTAGATTAACTGGTCTACAAGGTTGAATTACAACCATCATCATAAGGGTTGCTTGGCATGGTACAAAGTGATCACTAGAATTAGTGAGCATTATATACCAGGCCAACTTCTCACAGTAAGTACTTCTGTACTTCCACATTTGGCTACTGGTGTATCTCTACACGTCTCTAGTAAATGGTACTGAGGAGCCCAGGGCATAGGTAGACCATGGGTCGCCCATGGTCTGCAACATGTATTGTGCCAGCCATGAGAGACCACTCAAACTGTTAAACAGTCTTGCCATTGCAGCCTATGTGAGCTGGTGTTAGCACCACTTATGATAGATATAAGGATTGTTATTCCAACGTCACTGCTTTTAAAACCTATACGTCACCCCTAAGGCAGCCCTTTTAATCCTGAAGGCAGGGTCCTGGGTAATAAGTGTGTGTTGCCCCTGCATGAGCAGGACACCCATACAAGAGTTGATTCTCCAAGCGTGGTAAGTGAGGTCAGCCCTTTTAAGATATATAGTGGCCATCCATTATTTCGTGGTGGCTAACTATGTAGTGGCTGTGCCGAACCTGGGCAGGTTAGGTATCAAACATGTTTGAATCATACCAAGGCTGTGGGGTTTTAGGTTTAAACCTATAATAACTGATAAAACCCCACTGAGATAAAAATAGCCCTCACTGGTGAAAACATATAAACACTGAAAAAACACCTCGGCAACCACAAACTAAATGCCATTCAAAGAAAGGAAAACAAGAGTGAAAGACATTTTTTTCTTCCTGAAGGGGTCAATACAATGTAACTTTGTTATACAAGGTAGCAGAAAGAAAGACTGACTCTGCTTGCGTTTTGTTCTTTAGGAATGCCACTAAAATAATGTTTCTTCTTCCTTTTACTTTTTGTGGCCTTTGGTCTAAAGATGCAGGGTTTAGTTTCATGTTTTAGGTCTAGTTTAATTATTTTATAAACTATAGAGAATCAGGAAATATCAAACTCATATTTGATATTTTGGCTGCATTTGATTCTTTTACCGATAGGTAAAATGGCTGGTTCCATAAAAATCTTTCCTAATATGTGTCATCACATTTACCCACAGAGAATGGGTAAAAACCCTTAATACATCAGACCATAGTTTCTAGTGGGTCAGTATTGATAGTAGGTGAATTGCCAACACCTCAGGCTTTAAACATTCAATGCAAGGTATAGTGACAAGTATATACATCACCAAGCATCTGGGATAGTGGTGAAAACATGACACCAGACTTTTAGAAAACATGGAACGCAGTGTCACTTGTTATGCTCTGCAAAAAAGGTTCTATACAAGTTCAACAAAGATTGGAGTGATATTGTTTGCACTTGCAGTGATTCAGCTACGTATATATAAACAGTTGCGCTCGATGGGATCTTTTCTAATGATCAGAGGCTGACAGTAACCGATCCCTTCCATCTTCCATGGTCGGATCATTTGGCCGTTCCGTTTATTCTGACCTATCCGATCCAGGACACCATTAGAAGGGTCCCGAGTACAATGGAAGTACGTAGGAATTTTAAAAACATCAGGGAAAACTCTTTCTATCCGTGGACATCTAGTTTGTCCACTACTCAGGAGATGGATGTTCCTTCAGCAGTTTCACAATATGAAAAGACCATCTCGGAGGCCCTGGATGAACTAGCTCCTGCTAGGTCCTGTTATTCAGCCAGGAAAAGACCCTGAGCTCCCTGGTTCTCAGAACAACTAAGGCTCCTTAGACAAGAAGTAAGGAGACAGGAGCGCCTATGGCATTCTAGCTGGGACCAAAAGGATAGGGAAGCCCACAAGATCCTGTTAAAAAGATACAAGTTAGAAGTGATTAGGACCAAACAAGAATACTTTACGGCCCTCACAGCCTCACTTTCATCTCCTAGAGAGCTCTTCAGGATTGTCGATTCTCTTACTTCTCTCCAGATCCCTGACCCTGTTGTTGCATCTCAGGAGCTCTGCAACAGGATAGCCTCCTTCTTTCAGTCCAAAATATCGGACATTTACATTGCCTTGGAGTCGCAAAGAACCTCTACCGCTGAGCCTCCGGTGCCCGCTGTTTCGGACTCTAACTCTGCAGAATTACCTCGGTTCGGGGGTCTGGAATCCTTTCCTCCTCTCTCTTGCCAGGATCTAGAGATCCTTCTTAACAAAACTAAATCTGGTTCTCCGCTAGATGTCTGCCCTTTAAAGATCCTCAAGCAGTGTAGAGAATCCCTCCTTCCCCCTTTGGTTGACATCATGAATAGGGCGATAAAGGAGGGCATTTTTCCTCAGCAGTGGAAAAATGCTGTGGTAAAACCACTGCTCAAGAAACCCTCTCTTGACCCTGGGGTATTAAAAAACTTTCGCCCCATCTCACTGCTCCCGGCTCCCGCGAAGATGTTAGAAGCCCATTTAAATAAACATCTTGCTGCCTTCGTGGAGAGTTCGGGTTGTTTGGATCTATCCCAGCATGGATTCAGGACGGAACATAGCACCGAGTCTGCCCTCACCATAGTGCTTGATAACATCCGCACGCGTGTAGATGGGGGACAGACCTCCCTCCTGATCCTTTTAGACCTCACGGCTGCCTTCGATACCCTTTCTCCCTCGGTATTAACATCTCGAATGAGGGAGATTGGGGTTCGGGGGGCGGCCCTGGGGCTCCTTTCCTCTTCTTGATCATAGAGAGCAAAGGGTGATGCTGGGTCAGTTTCTATCTCCATCCCTGTCTGTGCAATGTGGGGTCCCTCAAGGGTCGGCGCTTAGTCCCACCCTTTTTAACATTTATGTGACCCCCCTTGCCAGACTTATTAGATCTTTTGGGATGGAGGTAGTCTCCTATGCGGATGACACCCAGATCCTCGTCTCTCTCTCCCAGTCAGTTACGTCGACTGCCGCCAACTTTAGATCTTGCATGGAGGCAGTCGGCCAATGGATGATTCACAATTCATTGAAACTGAACGGGGAGAAGACTGAGGTGATGGTGTTTGGAGGAAAGGAAGAGATCTGGTCAGCTGAGTGGTGGCCGGACTCACTGGGTGCCTGTCCTGATCCTACCTCCTCAGCCAAAAACCTTGGGGTTATGATCGATCCTATCCTTAGTATGTGCCAACAGGTCAACAGGACTGTATCGACCTGTTGGGGTATCATCCATATACTAAGGAAAATCAGGCACTATCTCTCTTTGCAGGCAAGAAAGCAACTTGCCGTTGCCCTTTTGGGCTCTCGTCTGGACTACTGCAATGCGCTGTATGCTGGACTGAATAAAAGTCAGCTACAGCGCTTGCAGGTGGTCCAGAACGCAGCAGCCAGATTCGTTCTGGATCTACCCCGACGTGCCTCTGCCACCTCTGCCCGGAGGCAGCTTCATTGGCTTCCTGTTGTGGACCGTATCCTTTTTAAGACCATGTGCATGGTCTACAAGGCTTTAGCTAAAAATAGCCCTACTGGCATTGGATCTATTTTGTCCCATTACAATCCTGGCAGGAACCTTCGCTCCTCAAACAGACTTCTTCTCTCTGTTCCTTGCATCCGGAAAACCAGATGGGGTGGTAAAGCTTTTTCCAATCTGGCCCCTAAGTGGTGCAATGCTCTCCCTCTTGAATTAAGGTCTCTCCCCACTTTACAATCTTTTAGATCTGCCCTAAAGACCCACCTCTTTGTACGCGAGTACCTGTAGTGGTGCTTTGCATTTTTGATCTTTTTTGATAGGCGCCTTGACACCGTCGGGTTTAGTTTGCGCGATACAAATTCCATAATAAATAAATAATAAATGTGATAACCTGTCAAAATTGATACCCGAGCTAAAGTGATTCCCTGTAGGAGATCCTTGCCACTTGTTAGATGGTATGCTGAAAGCAGCTTTACAATCTTCAGAGTTAATGAGGAACGCTATTGACGTTTTAGTTCATTCTGGTGCACTGTTTTCTTATGCACAGGAACTAAAACACAAATATTTATAATTTTGTGCTTTACGTGGCATCAAAGAAAGAGTCATCCCAACTGTGTCCCTTAGCTGACGGTTCTCAGCCCAAGGGGCTATGAATGCTGAGAGGGCCTTTTCACAGAAGTTTACATGGGAAGCAAAGAGCGAGCGCACATGACCCAGAGACTCACTGAAGAAGTATTGTATGGTGTACTGCAATAAGATTCATTTGCAGAAATCTATTTGGACCTCATATACACTATAAGTACACTGTCTATATACCATGTTCTTTCAGTGCTGAAAGGAAGCAATAATAAAAGCAAAACGTTCCATAAACACCGGAAAAACACTTTTCTGTTGTTTTTAGTGGAGCGAAAATGCGTAACCACTGATAACAACTGTTTTTTAAGATATTGAAAACACTGAAAAAACCCCACCAGAATATACCAAAAATAGAAACTGAAAACAGGAAAGCCTAATCATATCCCAACACTTTTACATATGTTGTAGGTATGATTTCATGCACTGGGGTGCTCCTCTAGGAAGCCCCCAGTACTCCCTGTAACAGCCTTCCAGAGTCTGTCAGCAAGCTAGTGCTGCGGCCGACCCCAGACACGATTCCACCCTTCTGCTGCTGAGCTCAAGCAGGGGAAGGTAGAACCAGGGCCGGCTTTACCCCTGATGGCGCCCAGTGCGACAATGTCTGTTGGTGCGCCCCCAATGACCACCTCCACCACGGATTCTCTCTC
This sequence comes from Lissotriton vulgaris, assembly GCF_964263255.1. Taxonomy (NCBI): domain Eukaryota; kingdom Metazoa; phylum Chordata; class Amphibia; order Caudata; family Salamandridae; genus Lissotriton; species Lissotriton vulgaris. The sequence continues at coordinate 2,849,536 of NC_141697.1, forward strand.
TAGCACCCTTTCACAGTGACCAAGTGTCCATAACCACACTCTCTCAGATGCATTGAATTAGTTCTATAGTGCCACTCATACCACTAAAAGATGTCAGAGCACTTTGCATCACATACACATTACACAGAGACAATCAAACATAGGTGTGTAAATCAGCGTATAGGATATGTTACATAAGCCGGAAGACTACAAGGTGAGTCACATGTCATCCATACTGGTAGGCTGTATAGTTTAGGAGTGTTTGGTGTGTCGAAAATTAAAAAGCATAGTTGGGAGTTTTCTTTAATGATAAAAATCGATTTCTACCTACATTAACCCTTTTTGAAACATTAATCTGTTCTCTAATGTATACTTTGCGGTGTGTATGCAGACTTTAAATTATAAATTGCAAGTAAGAAAAGGATGTCTCTTTTAAAAGCAGTAACCAGCTGATCCATTTACATTATATGCACTCTGTAATCTACATGGCACACGTTCTTTTCAGCAGGCCTATTAACCCTCTGCACTACCTTCACATAAGTCAAAAGTTACACCATGCAAAACTCCAATCTCCCTCCAGGAAGAACATTAATCACAGGAGTTAACTTGAAATTATTTTGAGGCCTGGTAATTGACTGAGGAAAGGAATGCGGCAGCAGGTGCTTTAAAAACATTATAAGCTTGCAAACATGGCACCCCTCCCCCTAGAAGCCAGCACCCGGTGCTGTGGCACCGATCGCACCACCCTAGAGCCCGCCCTGAGTAGAACAATAGGTTTCCTGTCACAGGGAGTTGTGACCACCTCCCAGACAAGACTTCGTGTATTGGGCTGGGGCAGTGCTTAATTTGTAAAATATTAAGTGCAGGTGCTCAATTTTTTTGGGGAGACCACACCCACTTTACCAGCTCCACCCACGCCTACCACAGGTTCCACCCACTTACTCTTTTGGCTCTACCCACATCCTCAACTGGCACTTCTGAAAGACAGATATAATACCCCGTGATTCCATGTGATTCCATGATATATATAGTGGGTCATGTCCATCAAATATCCAGGTGCATTAGGCTTGCACAGTCATAATATGCACTGTAACGTCTTCAAATTCACCACCCACACACTGCCCCTAGTGTCCAAGCATATCCCAAATGTCGACAAACAACCACCATGTATAATCCAATTGCAGCCACATGAGCTCTGACACTATCTTAAATTTCCAACACAGCTCTATAAAGCACAAGCCTGCGCAAAAATCCATTTTGCAACCCTAGGTAGTGTACAGTGGTAGGAGGTGTTATCCTCAGAGCTGAAGGTGTGACAGTGGTGCGTGTGCGCCACTGCTTTTATAATAGAGGTTCTCTTAAGTGGTTGTGATAGGCACCCTCGAGCAAAGGGATAGAGGGACTCCTGCTTTGACTGAGGCGCAGTGTGCTGTGAGGGAGGGAGGGAGGGCTGACTGAGTGGATTTCAGGGCTGGAAAGGCAGACCCTTCCAGCCACCATTGGAACGGGTTAACTAACCCCTTCCAATCTACCGGCTCAGCCCCTCGTAGATTCTTATAATGCAAAGAGCATACAGTTAGTCTCTTCCTAACATGATCAGCGTCCTCACTGCATCCTCTACACCGTCTGCTTCATCTTTGGCGAGCTGCTCGTGGTCCTCTTGTGACTCCTGTGCCTTCAGCCTGTGGGTCCTCTCACAGGTCTTCTCCTGCTTCAGTGGGTTTCCCTGCTTGCTTTGGGGCCTGTTCTGACTTTCCTGCTTGTGGTGAGTCCCTTGGATCTTGTTGGTCCCAACGTTGCACCTTCTACTCTTTAAACACCTTTTGCAGCTGCCAAGGCTTGTTGGTGCTCTCGCCGGGCACAGATCCACTGGTTCTCGACTTCCGACATGGGTCAGCTCGTGCATGGCTCCTGGTCTTCTTCAGATTCACATGGTTCTCACAGCTGCAGCGACAAGGTCACCATCATCCCTCCTGCAACCTCCGGCATTGGTGGGCATTGCTGTTCCGTGCCTCCTGGCCACCTTCAAGTGGCATAGACTCTGTCCCCTCTGCTTGCAGGTTATTCACTTCAAGAATCAACCCTTGGATTCCACTGAACTCTTGCACAGTCTTCGCCAGCGGCATCTTTTCTGAAGTACTTCATTGTGATCTATGGTGATTTCTGACGTCACTTTGCACCTGGCTTCTGTGGTGAAGTTATCCTGGTTTCTGGGGTATCCACAGGTGGGGTAACTTTCCAACATCCTGTTGTCCGCTGAGTTTCTTCAGGGTCCACTGGGAAGGGTCCTTCTTCTTCAAAACTGCAACTGTGACTATTCTGTTTACTTTTTTTGAGTACGTCGCAGTGTTTCCACTCTGCGCACGGCCTCCGTGGGGCTCCTGGGTACTTACCTCGGGTGGCTCTTCTGAGTCTCCTGGTCCAAGTCTCACTTTTGTTCGCATTCCACTTTTTTAGTATATGGTTTAGTCTCCCCATGGAGACCTCTGTATATTGTGCTTTCTTGCCTATTTACAATTGAAGTATTGTTGTGTATTTGTGTTGATATCTCTGGGTCTGAGATTTACCAATGTGTTAGTGAGTGTTGTGTAGTAAATAGGCATATTTTTATATATACACTGTGTGGGTCTTTATTGTTTAACTTGCACTACATGATTAGATCTGGTGAAACAAGCTGCTTTACACTCCTTCTGCACTAAGCCTGAAGGCTGCTCTCCGCAGCTACCATTTAGAGAGCTTTCTAAGGTTGTCTAAGACCACTGAAATCACTATCAGGGTCATCTGGATTAGTGCAAGGTGCTTCACTTAAATAAGTGTGCAACATATACTAAGCCAGCCTCCTTCGTTGCTGGTCAGTGGTTGAGATTTAAACCTGAACTGTTTTACCAGCTAACCTAGGTGTGGTTACATGAAAAACAATCATGACCATTAAGCACATACAAAAATACTTTTTGTGATTAGTAAGTTCTACTGAACGTTTTGGATTGGTCGTTGTGAGTCTAGCACAAACCTTTCTACAATCTTTGGAAGTTTAGTTGTCACTAAGGTAGGTAGATACGCCTAGTATAATGACTTTAGTTGGGGAGCCCAGCGGGTCGCAACCCTCTAGCTTCAGTGGTCTCAAGTTCCCGGAACTTAGGACCCTGGCTGCATCCAGGATGTTAAAGACCAGTAGCAAGGCCCACAAGGAGCAGCTCCTAGAGATGCTCCTGCAGTCTGACACCCAGAATCCCGAGGGGTCAGAAAGGCAGGTTGACTTTGGTAAGGGTGGAGCTCAAGAAGAAGGTTTAGGGATGGTTCACCCCAGTGACCACAGTTATGAGCATGATTAGGAGAAGTCTGAAGGCCCCACACTGGTAGACTCTTATCTCCCAGAGAATGGGTCAGATGACCCAGAGGAGGCCACCAGTGATAGGTCTCCCTTGGTTCCTCTTGGGAGGGTGAAAAGAGTCCAGGGGCGCTCTAGGTCGACCTCTGTCCATCCAATCAATCAATCAATCAATCATAGGTTTGTTGAGCGCAACTACTCACCCGATAGGGTCTCAGAGCGCTGGGGAGGATGCTTGAGGGGGGGGCGGGGGAGGATATACAGATCCTGGCGGTTCACAGCGATCCGTCGAAGAGCCAGGTCTTGAGGTCCTTCGTGAACTTGGAGAGTGTTGGCGTCTGTCTGAAGTGGAGTAGGAGGATGCTCCATGCCTTCGACGCAAGGAAGGTGAACAGGCGGCCTGTTCTGGTCTTCTTGATGTGAGGCACCGTAGCGCGGGAGAGCTGGGCTGATCGGCGGAATCTTTGGGATGCGTGGAACGAGAGGCGGTGGTTTAAGAAGGCAGGTCCGATGTTGTGAAGGGCTTTGTGTGCACGGGTGTGAAGCTTGAAGGTGATTCTCTTCTCGATGGGGAGCAAATGCAGTGTCCGCAGGTGTTGGGTAATGTGACAGTGACGTGGTAGATTGAGGACTAGTCTGGCAGAGGCATTCTGGACGATCTGAACGTTATGGAGTTTACTGGTGAGGTTCTTGTTGATTCTGACGTGGAGAGCATTACTGTAGTTGAGTCTGATGCTGCTGAGGCGGTGGGTGACTGTTTTCTCCTGTGTTCGAGGGGGATCCAATTGAAGGTCTTTCATAAGAGTTGGAGGGTGTGTAAACCGGAGGATGAAACAGCGTTGATTTGGCGGTCCGTTTTGAATTCGGAGTCGAGAATGATTCTGAGGTTGCGTGCGTGGTCCGTGGGTTAGGGCCGGTTCCTGCGGGTGGGGGGCCACCAGACGTTGTTCCAGGTGTTGGGGTGTGAGTTCATGATGAGTACTTCGGCTTTGTCTATGTTGAGTTGTAGGCAGCTGTTCTTCATCCACCTGGCGACTGCTTCCATTCCTTCTTGAAAGTTGTTTTTGGAGATGTTAGGTTTTTTGGATAGGGAGAGGATGAGTTGGGTGTCGTCTGCGTAGGATACAGTGTTGAGTACGTGGGATCTGACGATGGGTGCAAGCGGGGCCATGCAGACGTTGAACAGGGTGAGGCTGATTGAGGATCCTTGGGGAATTCCGCAGGTGGTCGGTGTGGGATCCGAGAGGAAGGGTGGAAGTCTGACCCGCTGCGTTCTACCGGAGAGTAATGAGCTGGTCCAGTCAAGGACCTTGTTCCGGAAACCTTTGTTGTGGATTCTGCGGACTAGGGTATGGTGAGAGGCTGCATCGAAGGCTGCAGAGAGGTCCAGTGCCTCTAATTCTTCCATAGGGATCTCCATCTCTAGCAAGAGTAGGGACACCTTAGAGAGGGAATGCCTCCTGCTCAAACTTGAGAGAGCTAAGCTCAGGCTCAAGAAGGAGCAGTTGGCCCTTGATAAGGAGATCCTAAAAGAACAAAAGGTTGGAAAAGATTTGGGACTAGAGTCCCATGGTGGCAGCACTAGTGAACCTAAGGTCAGGGAGCAATCCTTTGATACTAGGAACCTGAGCAGGATAGTCCCTCCTTACCAGGATGGGGACGATACCCATGAATGGATCAATGCCTTGGAGAGGGCCTGTAAAGTACTGAAGGTCCCTCAAGGGCAGTTGGCTGGTATCCTGTGGCTCTCCTTTGCTAACAAGGTAGCGACAAACTCCTTACTGTCAGGGAGGAAGATGCTGAGAATTATACAGACTTGATGGGTTTGGAATAACGACTGAGCAATACAGGGGTAAGTGTAGGGCACACGGGAGGTACACACCCAAGACTGGATTAATTTTGTAGATAGTGCTATTAATTCTCTGGATAGGTGGGTTTACTCTTTCTCCTTTCTTCCCTGAGGGACCTGCTGCAGGACCCCTCTCAAGATCAGCTTTCTCTAGGATAGCTATTAGGATTGGGATAGTAGGGTTATGACCCTTTTCAGCCCCCTTGAGGTGCACAAGGCACTCAAGTCTCTGAAGCTGAGTTTTTCATAGCTGGGAGGTGCCTTGGGCAGGTCACCTGTCACAGGTAGAGAACTGGACTGTTCACCTGTGCCAGACATGTCTAGTGAGGTGTGGGTGATGCACCAACCTACACCATGTGTTTACCTACTGAACCTCTCTAGGAGTTGTAGTCAGGGTGTGCTAAGCCCTTTGGTCTACAACCACTAAGTTCAGTAGAACTTAAGTATTTAAAGCTTTCTTTATATGTACCTAAGGTACTTGATGTGATCTTTCAAATGATATTGTCAAAGATTACAATTGGTAAAACAAACAGCAAGCTCAAATCCCAACCGCTGCACACCAATGTGAGAAGTTGGCCTGGTATATGGTGTTCACTATTCTAGTGACCACCTTGCACCAGTCCAAACGACCCTTATGGTGATTGGTTGTAAGTCAACCTTATAGACAAGCTATCCTAATCGTAGCATGGACAAAAGCAGTCTTAGGCTAAACTCAAGAGGGCATGTGAAGCCAGCTGTTTTACCATATGCAATCCTTTTAACATCAAATGAAAGGACACCACACAGGTTATATATTATAAAATATATGTATTTATTACTAAAATAATCCCCTGTACTCTTTATGAGCACACAAGCACCAGCGTTAAACAAAGAACTTCATATAGCATACAAAAGTTGCACAAATATGGATAGGCCCTGGTGGCCACTCAAACCATATACTAAAATAGTGGTATAAGAACCACGTCACGAACAAAGGTAAGGCCTGGGGCCTTGAGAATCGCTGGTGCTACACTGGACTAAAGAAGGTTAGGACATAGGAGGCCCACAAGATGCGTGTGCAGTGTCTATAGGCACTCGCGTTTGCCATACAAGTCAATGGTGCGTAAAAATCATAAAGTTATAGGTTTGGGAGTCTTCCGACTGGACTAGAACTTAGCCACTTAAAACTAGGACACTAGAGGTGTAAACCACTACAGGAACACCGGAGTTAGATCGTTACCTCACCCACAGGAAACGGGTGCTTAGGTCTCAAAGTGCGTCGGGTTTCATCGTGGAGTTCTATGGAGCCTGGAGGTGAAGATGCTGCAGGCGACCAGGAGAGAAGAGTCCGGTTGGATCTAAGGGTGGATCGAAGATGTAGAGTACCTGAAAGCAGAGGGGACAGAGTCTAGGTCACTAGCCAGTGAAGGAACCAGGCGATGTCGGGTTGCGATCAGGTGATGTCGTGAAGTTTGTCTCCGCTGCCACGTGGACCAGGAAGGATCGAGGACGACCAGGAGGTAGGCACGGGCTGTCCCACGAAGGCTCTCGCTGTCGGCGGTGTCGGTTCTCGAATCGGAGTCAACAGGCCTTGGAAAATGCAACCCACGCAGGACTCAAAGATGGCTTCTGGATCAGACCGGGAAGGTCTGATGGGCTGCTCCTTTTCAGGGGAGCAAGGGCCAGTCTGGAGCAACCAGACCAGCGGTGTAAAGTCGGGCAAGCGACCGGACAACGCGTCAAGCAGGAAAATGCAAAAGGGCCCCACGCAGCACTCGGTGAGTGGTGTGGTGAGGTGATCTTTGGTGCAAGAGCTGCTCGGGGCTGGGGCTTCTCAATTCCCAATTGTTAGACCTGTCTGGCCTTTTGCGTAGTCCCTCTAATTTATTATTTATTTTGTCCCCTTTATGCCCCTCATGCCTTTAATATTTTTGTGTCCACTAGATTTTTCAAGGTGTTGGTCTAGGGGATAGGTGCTCTTTCGCCCTCATAGTTTTTCACCTCAGGCCTAGAGGCCTTTCCTGACAGGAATTTCTTTGGAGTCACAAAATGGTGGCTACCAACTGTCCCAACTGCCATATCCTGGCATGCCCCATAGGTTATCATTAGGCCTTACAGAACCTTCTGGATCCTACTGGACCCTGTGTGGAAAGGCTATGTAAGGGCAGGGGTCAGGAAGCCATTTTGTGTAGCCCAATTAGATAGAGGAGAGAGGCAGTGGTGTGAGGAGGAGGACGCGCTAGAAGGAGTTAGTTGGTCTGCGGGATTGACAGCATCTTCCAGAAGACGTTCCCCCTTTTGCTCCTGACCAAACCCTCTTATCAGACTTCACCTACTGTGGGAGCCATTGCAATTGTGGCCCTCCCGGCTGACCCTTCCTCCCAGTTTCCCAAATACTATCTGGGAACTTGCCCTTATCCTCCCTCATAAGTTTATCCTACCAGGACCTCGTAGAGAAGTCTAGGGCGAGAACCGTCCCCCTACGCCACCGAGGAATTACTGAATCGGGGCTGTGAGCTGGCGTAGGCATCGCTGGGCTGAGCATCAACAGGAAGTAGGCGCTGCTCCATGCACAAGCTCCTTGACGCGGCCACAGGAGAGGCGGGGAGTCGGAGCTCCACTAATCCCCTGCGCAGGCCCTGTAGTGGTGAGCGCTCGCAGCCGAGTGAGCGAGGCGGCGCCTGTCTGGTTCACGGATCACCCGCGCCTGCGCTGCAGTCCAGTCCCGAGGGAAGCGGAGAGGCGCTCTCGGGTGACTGGAACCCCAGGTACTTCGTTCCAGCCCAGCCCCCTTCCTAGCGCGGGGCAGAGGGTCATCCTCCGTTTGAGGCAGCGGAGGAGAGAGGAAACTGAGGCGAGGAGACAGCGGTAACCTTTGATTTGATCCCAAGTAAGGTGGGAGAACCAAGGGGAGAGTATACAATTGACTGGGATTTCGGCCAGTAAGCTGGGGAGGAGTTGCTGTATACCCTTAGACTGGGACTATCTGTGAGATCCCCCCACATGCTCTTGAGTGCTGAAGAGCTCTAAGTCTCGCCCTGATCAGGGGATATAAAGGATATTAACCTTAGTTACTGTGGGATTCTGTTACAGAGGTGGAGGAGAAGAAGAGATAGTGCCCTCATTTTATTTACCTATGTGCAAGTGATAACTGAGTCATAGTAATAATACATCTGTAAACTGGACATTGTCATCTTGGGGGTTATTGACCTCTTGCGAGGAAGGTGTTACTCTGTGAGAGTGGAGGTAATTTTCCAGGGTTGTAAGACCTGGACATTTCTAATGTGTTAAACTGAGGGGGAGAGAAACCTAACACTGTAGAAGACCAATTTCTACTGAACTGAATTCTGCTAAGGTTATATGACACGTGGAAACTGCTGATAAATTTGTACAGTGTAATGAGATGTCAAATGATTGAAGAATAGACAAAAATATTTTTATAAAACAATTCGTATTTTTCCACAAAGAGTGGTGTAGCGTCATTTTTGAGTGGAATTTCTTCGAGTTACTGTCGGGTGGTTTGCAACCTTCACATATGTGCCCCTGTTGATATTGCCTTACCCTAGGCCAGGCTACCTTAGGTGACCTGACATATTTAGGTTCCAACAAGTTGGTGTCTAGCGGTGGGATCCTGACTGTGGTTGCAACTACTCTATAGTAATTGAGCGTAATCCACTAGCCTACACCAGGAGTTTTCTCCTAGCGACCCTCCTAATTTTTATTTTTGTTTTTTCCAAATTTGTTCCTGGTGGTGGGGTGGAGGTAGCCTCAGGTTGCCCTTGCAACTCAAATTTCCTTGTGTGTGTAACTTTGTATTGCCTTTTGCAAAATGGAATTTGCACTGGAAAAACTGGACACTTATTCTGTGGCCCTGCTGAAAGATTTCTGCCAACAAATGGGGGTATTTGTTAAGCATGGTGCCAGGAAGGGGGAACTCCAGACCAGTCTAAGGGCTTGGGTGGAAGCACACAAAGAAGGGAAGGAGGAGGATGAAGGGACAGACCGGGACACGGTTGTGGAGATAGAAGGATTATTCCACTCAGAAGGGGAAAACCTACTCCCAGGACCAGTGTCCTACTCTAGGAGGGGCAGTAGTGTCTCCGGGGGAAGCTTGACCGAAGCCGAGCTCACTGACAGGAGGGAAATGAGACAATTAAGATGGGAGTTGGCTAAGCTGGAGCAGGAGAAGGAAGAGCGGAGGATGGCTCATGAGTTCAGGTTGAAAGAGTTGGAACTCCCGACCCTGCAAAGGGGGTCCTCTCCTGTAATGAATGGTGGCAGCGAATCCAAGGAAACAGCCAGGGAGTCCAGACCCTATTTGCCAAAAGACCTCATTGCTAGCTATAGTCAGGGGGATGACATAGCCAAATGGTTGGTTGCCTATGAGGTCTCCCTAAGAGCCCAGGGGGTGCAGGAGAAGCACTGGGGGGGTAGTTTGTGTAAGTACATGCCTCCTACTGGTCGGGACACCTTGCTGGCCCTGGAACCAGAGGAGCAGACCAACTACCCCACCATGAAGCTAGCCTTGATCAGGAAGTTTGGGTTAACCCCAGAGAAATATCGCCAGAAGTTCAGGGGGAGCCACAAGTTAAGCACCCAGAATTGGGTGGACTTCCTTGATTACGCAAGAAAGGCATTGGAGGGTTGGGTAAAGGGCAGTGAGGTGAAGGATTATGAGGGGTTGTATGATCTATTTTTGAAAGAGCACCTCCTCGAGAAATGCTTTCCCGAGCTGCGCCAACACCTGGTGGACAGCAAGCTGACCAATCCCCGGAAGCTTGCAGAGGAGGCGGACATCTGGGCAAGTACCCGGGTGTCCTCAAAGGGGACTGGAGGGGATTCCCAAAAGGCCGGACAGGGCGCCCCTCAGAAGAAGGAGGGGGGAGATAAAAAGCGGGAGTTCTCTAAAGGTCCCCAAAACAATTTCCAGGGAAAGGGAACAGGTTTCACCCCTAAGGCAAACCCGCCCAGGAACCCTAATCCTGGCCAAAGCCAGCAGCCAAGGGTTCTCCACTGCTTCGAGTGTGGTGGTGTTGGACATTATAAGGGAGATGTCAGATGCCCAAAGAGACCACCCCCTCCCACCGGAGGAAAACCACCGGGAGTAGCTAGTGTAGCGCTCGGGGAGGAGTTGCCCTTAGATAAGGGGGGGTGAGTGGGCGGGTGTCACCTTAGTGTCCCTGGGAGAACGGGAGATGGTTCTTAAGATCCAGGTGCCCCCAAATACTGTTAAGTATGGGCAATGGATCACCATCAATGGCCAGAGAGGGGAGGCTCTGAGAGATACAGGAGCCAGTATGACTATGGTGAGAAGTCAACTGGTGTCTCCAGAGCAGGTGATTCCCAATGTACTCCACCCCGCCGCGATGGCTGACGGCAGAATGGGCCACTATCCCGTGGCTGAGGTTCCCTTTGAGTGGGAAGGGGTTGCTGGTTCACTTCGAGTTGCCGTAAGCCCTGCCGTGCCAGTTGATTGTCTGCTGGGGAACGATATGGAGCACAGCGCTTGGAGAGAGGTGGAATACCGGACGCACTCTGCGATGCTGGGTACACCTGACTGGGCCTGTGTGAGCACACGGTCTGCGACTGCCCGGAGAGGGAGTTCGCCTGGGTTGGAGCCTGGAACAATGGCCCAACCCGCTGCCAAAAAGGGACAGACCCGAAGACAGGAAGAGCCTGCTTCGGCTTCCACACCCCATGTGACAGATCGGCCCCCTGCGGTGGTGGACCAGGAGTCCGTGGAGGGGAAAGTAGTCTCTCTGGAGGACCTACCCATCCCTGCTGAGTGGCATGTGGAGGGAGGGCCCACCAGAGAGAAATTCTGTAAGGGGCAGAGGGAGTGCCCTACCCTTGAGGGACTGAGGCGACAGGCTGAAGCCCAGGCAGCAGGTGATGTTACGGGACACTACCATATTTATGGGAGGATGGACTCCTCTACAGTGAACCCAAGGTACGCTTACCTGGTTCATCAAGGGCCTTGGTAGTCCCGCAACAATACTGAGCCTTTCTGCTGGAATTGGCTCATGCTATACCCTTGGCAGGACACTTAGGTCAGGACAAGACCTTTGCTCGGCTTGTCCTCCACTTTTACTGGCCTCAGATGAAAGTGGCGTCCAACACTTACTGTCGGACATGTGTATCCTGCCAGGCCAATGGGAAAACAGGGGTGAAGCTGAAAGCTTCCCTGGAACTACTTCCAGTCGTTAGCACCCCCTTTGAAAGGGTGGGCATTGACATTGTTGGGCCTTTAGATCCACCAACAACAGCTGGTCACATGTTCATCCTGGTTCTGGTGGATCATGCCACACGGTACCCAGAGGCAATTCCTCTGAGGACAGTCACTGCACCTGTGGTGGCTAGGGCCCTAATGGGGATCTTTACCCGAGTGGGATTCCCCAAAGAAGTTGTGTCTGACGGGGGGACCAACTTTTATGTCAGCTTACATGCGGGCAATGTGGAAGGAGTGTGGAGTGACTTACCGGTTCACCACTCCTTATCACCCCCAGTCGAATGGACTGGTTGAGAGGTTCAACAAAACCTTGAAGGGCATGATCAGAAGTCTGCCTGAAAGCCTGCGGAGGAAATGGGACCTACCCTGTTTGCTATTCTCCTACAGGGAAGTGCCACAGAAGGGAGTGGGCTTCAGCCCCTTTGAACTTCTGTATGGGCACCCTGTACGCGCTCCTCTCAGCCTGGTGAAGGATGGTTGGGAAAAGTCTCCCAGGAAACCCCCCCAGGATGTGGTGAGCTACATGCTGGCCTTCAGGAGCCAAATGGCGAAGTTGTGGAAGCAAGCTTCTGACAACTTGAAGGCCAGCCAGGCAGTCATGAAAGAGTGGTATGACCACAATGCTCACCAGGTGGAATTGTAGCCTGGCCAGAAAGTGTGGGTGATGGAGCCTGGAGAGCTTAGTGCCCTTCAGGATCGCTGGACCGGCCCATTTGAAGTGTTGGAAAAGAAGGGTAAGGCCACATACCTGGTGGACCTTAAGACCCCTCGACAGCCCCTACGGGTGCTGCATGCCAACCGACTCAAACCCCACCATGAGAGGCCCGAGGTCATCTTAATGATGGTGACTGATGGGGGAGAGGAAGCGGAAAGCGAACCTCTCCCGGACTTGTTCTCGTCTCAGGAAAAGGATGGGTCAGTGGAGGGAGTGATTCTCTCTCCCACTCTAACTCCTGAACAGCGAGAGGACTGCCGCCAGATACTGGAGCAGTACTCTACGTTGTTCTCCCTTGTCCCGGGAAGGACTCACCTGTGTACCCATGATGTGGACACAGGGGACAGCCCACCAGTGAAGTCAAAGACCTACCGGCTGTCCGACAAGGTGAAGGCTAGCATCCATGGAGAGGTTGCCAAGATGCTAGAGCTAGGAGTTATAGAACCTTCCAACAGCCCTTGGTCCAGTCCGGTGGTGCTAGTGCCAAAAGCCGCTCCACCGGGCACCACACCTGAACTGAGGTTCTGTGTGGATTACCGAGGACTGAACTCAGTTACCAAAACTGATGCTCATACGATCCCTAGGGCGGATGAATTAATTGACCGGCTAGGAGCTGCCCAATACTTGAGAACCTTTGACCTCACTTCAGGGTACTGGCAGATCTCCCTTACAGAAGGAGCGAAGGAAAGGTCATCCTTCTCCACGCCTGAGGGACACTACCAGTTCTGTGTGATGCCCTTTGGGCTCAAGAACGCCCCTGCCACATTTCAGCGGCTGGTGAATCAGGTCCTCTCCGGAATGGAGGCTTTCTCCGCTGCTTACCTGGATGACATTGCCGTCTTCAGCAGCAGTTGGGAGGACCATTTGCAACATTTGCAAGCAGTTCTCCAGGCCCTGAAACAAACTGGATTGACAATCAAGGCCAGCAAATGCCAGATTGGGCAGGGGTCGGTTGTGTACCTTGGACACTTGGTGGGTAGGGGGACAGTGCAGCCCCTGCAGGCAAAGATTGAGGCAATCATGGCCTGGGAACTCCCCAAGACACAGACTGAGGTCCGAGCTTTCCTGGGCCTCACAGGCTACTACCGTCGCTTTGTGAAGGGGTAAGGCACTATTGTAGCGCCCCTCACAGAGCTCACCTCAAAGAAACAACCTCGACGGGTAGTCTGGACGAACGCTTGTCAGCAAGCTTTTGAGAAACTGAAGCAGGCAATGTGTATAGCACTGGTCCTGAGGGCCCGAGACTTCTCCAAGGAGTTCATTGTCCAGACAGATGCATCAGAACATAGCATTGGGGCAGTGTTATCGCAACTGAATGAAGAGGGCCTGGATCAGCCTGTAGTCTTCCTATCTAGGAGACTGCTTCCCCGGGAACAAAAGTGGAGTGCAATTGAGAGAGAAGCTTTCACGGTGGTGTGGGCTCTGAAGAAGCTGCGGCCATACCTGTTTGGCTTGCACTTCCTGGTTCAGACTGACCACCGACCCCTTTGTTGGCTGATGCAGATGAAGGGGGAGAATCCCAAGCTGTTGAGGTGGTCCATCTCCCTACAGGGAATGGACTTCCGGGTGGAACATCGGCCCAGAGTAGACCACGCCAATGCAGATGGTCTCTCTAGGTATTTCCGCCTTAGTGATGAGGACTCCCAAGGGGTTGGGTAGCTCTCCCCACTTTCAGCTGGGGGGGACGCATGTTAGACCTGTCTGGCCTTTTGCGTAGTCCCTCTAATTTATTATTTATTTTGTCCCCTTTCTGCCCCTCATGCCTTTAATTATTTTTGTGTCCACTAGATTTTTCAAGGTGTTGGTCTAGGGGATAGGTGCTCTTTCGCCCTCATAGTTTTTCACCTCAGGCCTAGAGGCCTTTCCTGACAGGAATTTCTTTGGAGTCACAAAATGGTGGCTACCAACTGTCCCAACTGCCATATCCTGGCATGCCCCATAGGTTATCATTAGGCCTTCCAGAACCTTCTGGATCCTACTGGACCCTGTGTGGACAGGCTATATAAGGGCAGGGGTCAGGAAGCCATTTTGTGTAGCCCAATTAGATAGAGGAGAGAGGCAGTGGTGTGAGGAGGAGGACGCGCTAGAAGGAGTTAGTTGGTCTGCGGGATTGACAGCATCTTCCAGAAGACGTTCCCCCTTTTGCTCCTGACCAAACCCTCTTATCAGACTTCACCTACTGTGGGAGCCATTGCAATTGTAGCCCTCCCGGCTGACCCTTCCTCCCAGTTTCCCAAATACTATCTGGGAACTTGCCCTTATCCTCCCTCATAAGTTTATCCTACCAGGACCTCGTAGAGAAGTCTAGGGCGAGAACCGTCGCCCTACGCCACCGAGGAATTACTGAATCGGGGCTGTGAGCTGGCGTAGGCATCGCTGGGCTGAGCATCAACAGGAAGTAGGCGCTGCTCCCTTGCGCAAGCTCCGTAACGCGGCCACAGGAGAGGCGGGGAGTCGGAGCTCCACTAATCCCCTGCGCAGGCCCTGTAGCGGTGAGCGCTCGCAGCCGAGTGAGCGAGGCGGCGCCTGTCTGGTTCACTGATCACCCGCGCCTGCGCTGCAGTCCAGTCCCGAGGGAAGCGGGGAGGCGCTCTCGGGTGACTGGAACCCCAGGTACTTCGGTCCAGGCCCAGCCCCCTTCCTAGCGCGGGGCAGAGGGTCATCCTCCGTTTGAGGCAGAGGAGGAGAGAGGAAACTGAGGCGAGGAGACAGCGGTAACCTTTGATTTGATCCCAAGTAAGGTGGGAGAAGCAAGGGGAGAGTATACAATTGACTGGGATTTCGGCCAGTAAGCTGGGGAGGAGTTGCTGTATACCCTTAGACTGGGACTATCTGTGAGATCCCCCCACATGCTCTTGAGTGCTGAAGAGCTCTAAGTCTCGCCCTGATCAGGGGATATAAAGGATATTGTAGGAAATGGGACCCCCGGCCGGCCAGGACTTGCACCCCAGCCAGTCAGAGACGGCCACTCCTATGTAAAGTCGACCCCCTGCTCACCCATCTAGGTAACGCGGCGCGAGCAGCCAGGCCTATCTCGGAGGACATGTGTGAAGCATTTGCGCACGCACCCACCAACAACAACATCCCGGGCCTCCCACAAAAGGAACTCCACACCAAGTATATATGAAAATAGTCTTTGTATTAAGAAGGACACATAGGAACATACACTTTACAATGGGCTCGAGGCACGGCAGGGGTTACAAGGGAAAAGGTACAGTGCAGGGCCAAGGGGCCCCTGCCAGGACGGTGCACATCATGGAGTTGGCATTTAGAACATATAACAACTGGGAGCTTTCTCGGACTAGGACTAGAACACATAATCCCCAGGAGCTTAGCATTAGAATACGTCACGCCCCGGGGTCTCATAGGACTAGCAATAGAACTCACTCTAACCAGTATCGACATACATGAGACATCGGGTATTCAGGAGGGAAAGGGACAAGGTACATAACACAACAGAGGCCCCCATCATCAGGGCATCACATAATAATTCTCAGCAACACTTTGATAATAGTCAGTAGTGCCCCCTAGGCCAGATGGCCTTCCTGGGGCGACTGCGCCTTAGAGTCTCGATGTCCTGAGTGGGCTGCAAGGGGCCCGGGGCAAACCTAAACGTGGCGGCTGCCCACGAAGTGCTGGGCAACCGGGGATGATGGGGACATCACGTAGGAGCCTCGCAGGCTCGAGAGGGCAAGGGACAATGGGGGAGCCCCTCGGGGCTCGAGGAGGAAGGGGCCACGTGGGAGCCTCTCGGGGCTCTTAGAACAGAATAGTGGGCGGAGCCTTGCAGGCTCGTAGGGACTGGGGCCAACGGTGGAGCCTCTCAGGGCTCGAGAGGATTATAGCTGGAGCCTCTCGGGGCTCAGGCACGCTGGGCGGAGCCTCGCGGGCTCGGAGGGCCAGAGACCCATGGTGGAGCCTCCTCGGGGGCTCAGGGATTATCTGGGCAGGCGGGGCCCCCCTCGGGGGACCCGGCATCACTGGGGGCCCTTCGGGCATCGAGGCACAACAGGCGGGTTGTTGGAGGGGCGGGGCGAGCACCGACAATGTGCCCGAGGCCCCCTCCCCTCCGCTGCACTCACCGGGTCTGTTGCGCCGGTCTCCTTGGCTGCGCCAGCCTTCGTCGTGTACTCCGGGGCTCTCTCCCTCGCGGGTGCCCCGGGGGGGAATCAGCAGCTTCACGGGGGTCTTGCAGGAGCGCGGAGTGGGCTCCCGCCGCTCCTGCTTCGTCGCTCTTCCTCGGGCGGCCTCTCTCCTTCTCTCGGGCCGGCAGCCAATCACGGCGCGGCCTGGGGGATGCCGCTAGGGGGGAATCCCGGGCCGGCAGCCAATCCCAGCGCGGCCAAGGGATGACATCACCAGGGTCCCGGGCAGCGGCGGTGAACTCGGGGGGAAATCGACGAGGAGTAGGCTTCCTCGTAAGGCACAAGGGCAGGAAATAAAGCGAGGTAGGCACTCGCTGGGGTTGTAGAACCTCTGTAGCACGGGGCAGACGCCGGGTGGGCACCGGTCTTGTTGAATATAGCGCTCCCAGCACGAGGGCATGAATGAAGGGCCCCAAGGCGCTAGGCCAGCAGGAGAGCGCTCCCGAGCGCTAGGAGCATAGATGAAGCGCCCCAGGGCGCTAGGACCGCAGGGAAGCGCTCCCACGGGCTAGTGGCATGGAAAGCAGAATCCATAGGAAGTCCAGGGAGTCCGTAGTTCAGGAGCAGAGCAGGGCCCAGGGGGGCACGCCCTTCCCTGAGCCCGAGCAGCAGCACGACCCAGGCAGGGTCCCAAGCAGGAAGAAGAAGAGAAGAGAGAGAGAAGAGGGCCCACCCTCCTTTTATACAGGAGCTTCCTTTGTCTCCAAAGGGGCAGGCAGGGAGAGAACCAGCCAGAACTGGTTATAAGGAATTTCATGTTACTGGCCAGGCCAGGGACACTGGACGCACCCTAGGGGGTGGAGCCAGCTTGGTGGGGGAAGGCCCAGCCGGCTTCAGCCAATCATACGCCAGCACACCTACTGCACACATGCACCAAGGTCTAGAAGTGGCACTTCCCTTCTAGTCACCCACATGCCGCATACATCATCTTGTAGCATTCAACCTCACGAGCGCACACATACCAAACTCGACCCGGCACGCCCCACGCATCAGGGACTACCAGAGCCACATACATTCCCCATGCATTCCTATGGGAGGCAGGTCTCTCTCACCACACACACACTCAGAAGGGGGATCACCAGTCCCAGGTCACATATAACAAGCACAAAACTTCAGGGGGGGACCTGCCAGAAGGGCCACGTCCAACACAATCCCTCCCAGCCCAAACGCAGGGCAGACCAATCACTACCGTGATGGACTTCCCTGCTGCAGGGCGATAAAACATGGACGTGGCCCGCGCTGCCGAGCCACCCTCCAGTTCGACGCCACATGGACTGATAGACACACACAGACTAAAAATTAAAAAAATAATAAAGACATAGGCCCAACCAGGCTACCCCACTTGGCCGCCTTAGTTGTCCGTGACTAGGACCAGGCCCTAGGCCACCCAGATACCACTGGTCCCTGCTAATCCGAAGTGGGGGGTGGTAACCCCGGGCCCACAATAGCCCTTCTCTACTCCCTTTCTCAGGGTAGCCACGGCTACCACTGTTCCTTCCACCTAGGGTCCGCACCCTCAGGCTTGCCAGAGGTCACGGGCAAGAATGCCCCACCCTACCTCTACTTCTGAGGTTCCGCGTTCTCCCAGGAGAAACACCCTCAGAACACTCTTTCCTACCAGTCTTGGAACTTCCTCCCTCCACTGGTCTTCCACCTGGGAACTAAGCGTTCAGCTCTCCCCAAGGCAAGCCGCGGCCGCGCCAGCAGGTCTTCCTTGTCTGGGATTCAACTAACATAAAATCAAAACGAGCCGCGGCAGCGCCAGCAGGTCTCAAGGTTCAGCTCTCCCCTAGGCAAGCCGCGGCCGAGCCAGCAGGTCTTCCTTGTCCGGGATACAACTAACATAAAATCAAAACGAGCCGCGGCAGCGCCAGCAGGTCTCAAGGTTCAGCTCTCCCCAAGGCAAGCCGCGGCCGAGCCAGCAGGTCTCCCTTGTCCGGGATACAACTACCATAACTTCAACAAAACGAGCCGCGGCAGCGCCAGCAGGTCTCAAGGTTCAGCTCTCCCCAAGGCAAGCCGCGGCCGAGCCAGCAGGTCTTCCTTGTCCGGGATACAACTAACATAAAATCAAAACGAGCCGCGGCAGCGCCAGCAGGTCTCAAGGTTCAGCTCTCCCCAAGGCAAGCCGCGGCAGCGCCAGCAGGTCTTCCTTGTCCGGGATACAACTTAACATAAATTCAGCCAGGGCGACACCTGACGCCTAAAACATATTCAGCGGGATACGGAACACATGATGCGTCAAACACATTTAGCGGGGAAAAGGGGGGACACCTGACGCATCAAACACATTCAGCGGTGTACGGAACACATGATGCATCCAACACATTCAGCGGGGTAAGGAAGGACAGGATTATCGTTGATTCAGCAAGCTCCCCATCCCAGAGAACTTACACTCCATTACTCAGCGCACCCCAACATTCATCCACACACCGTCCCCTAGACTGGTAAGACAGTTTTCCACCGCCCCTGATTCCTCAACCCGACCCTCGGGGCACAGGTACCATTACTCTAGGGACAAGGACCATACACATTTGAACACAATTACACAACCACCACTGGATCCCACCCTCCTGGTGAATCCAGAAGACCAAATTACACTAGGGAGATGATTTACCCTCCCAAGCTAGGGACACCTAACTCATAGTATATGCACACATTTTTCCACAGAACGGACATTTACGTAACCTTTAAAAACTTTCCACAGAACGGGTATTTCCATTAATCTAAAACATTTCCACAGAGCAGACATTTTTAGCAACCTGTCCTGACCCAATGTGGCACAGGCACCATTACTCCAGGGAAGGGACAGGGACCATACACATTGAACACAATTACGCTGCCACCACTGGATCCCACCCTTCTGGTGAATCCAGAAAAACACATTGCACTAGGGAGTTGATCTACCCTCCCGAGCTAGGGCCACCTAACCAGAACACATTTTTCACAGAACGGACATTTAAGTAACCTCATAAAAACAATAATCTCCTTTCTTTGCGACCATTTACAATGCAGAGTTTTGTAGGGAGGCCAGTTATCGTTGTGGTACTGCGCAAACACAAGTCCGGATCCCACCGCTAGCCACCAGTGTAGAAAATGGGACCCCCGGCCGGCCAGGACTTGCACCCCAGCCAGTCAGAGACCGCCACTCCTATGTAAAGTCGACCCCCTGCTCACCCATCTAGGTAACGCGGCGCGAGCAGCCAGGCCTATCTCGGAGGACATGTGTGAAGCATTTGCGCACGCACCCACCAACAACAACATCCCGGGCCTCCCACAAAAGGAACTCCACACCAAGTATATATGAAAATAGTCTTTGTATTAAGAAGGACACATAGGAACATACACTTTACAATGGGCTCGAGGCACGGCAGGGGTTACAAGGGAAAAGGTACAGTGCAGGGCCAAGGGGCCCCTGCCAGGACGGTGCACATCATGGAGTTGGCATTTAGAACATATAACAACTGGGAGCTTTCTCGGACTAGGACTAGAACCCATAATCCCCAGGAGCTTAGCATTAGAATACGTCACGCCCCGGGGTCTCATAGGACTAGCAATAGAACTCACTCTAACCAGTATCGACATACATGAGACATCGGGTATTCAGGAGGGAAAGGGACAAGGTACATAACACAACAGCGGCCCCCATCATCAGGGCATCACATAATAATTCTCAGCAACACTTTGATAATAGTCAGTAGTGCCCCCTAGGCCAGATGGCCTTCCTGGGGCGAGGGCGCCTTAGAGTCTCGATGTCCTGAGTGGGCTGCAAGGGGCCCGGGGCAAACCTAAACGTGGCGGCTGCCCACGAAGTGCTGGGCAACCGGGGATGATGGGGACATCACGTAGGAGCCTCGCAGGCTCGAGAGGGCAAGGGACAATGGGGGAGCCCCTCGGGGCTCGAGGAGGAAGGGGCCACGTGGGAGCCTCTCGGGGCTCTTAGAACAGAATAGTGGGCGGAGCCTTGCAGGCTCGTAGGGACTGGGGCCAACGGTGGAGCCTCTCAGGGCTCGAGAGGATTATAGCTGGAGCCTCTCGGGGCTCAGGCACGCTGGGCGGAGCCTCGCGGGCTCGGAGGGCCAGAGACCCATGGTGGAGCCTCCTCGGGGGCTCAGGGATTATCTGGGCAGGTGGGGCCCCCCTCGGGGCACCCGGCATCACTGGGGGCCCTTCGGGCCTCGAGGCACAACAGGCGGGTTGTTGGAGGGGCGGGGCGAGCACCGACAATGTGCCCCGAGGCCCCCTCCCCTCCGCTGCACTCACCTGGTCTGTTGCGCCGGTCTCCTTGGCTGCGCCAGCCTTCGTCGTGTGCTCCGGGGCTCTCTCCCTCGCGGGGGCCCCGGGGGGGAATCAGCAGCTTCACGGGGGTCTTGCAGGAGCGCGGAGTGGTCTCCCGCCGCTCCTGCTTCACCGCTCTTTCTCGGCCGGCCTCTCTCCTTCTCTCGGGCCGGCAGCCAATCACGGCGCGGCCTGGGGGATGATGCTAGGGGGGATTCCCGGGCCGGCAGCCAATCCCAGCGCGGCCCGGGGATGACATCACCAGGGTCCCGGGCGGCGGCGGTGAACTCGGGGGGAAATCGACGAGGAGTAGGCTTCCTCGTAAGGCACAAGGGCAGGAAATAAAGCGAGGTAGGCACTCGCTGGGGTTGTAGAACCTCTGTAGCACGGGGCAGACGCCGGGTGGGCACCGGTCTTGTTGAATATAACGCTCCCAGCGCGAGGGCATGAATGAAGCGCCCCAAGGCGCTAGGCCACCAGGAGAGTGCTCCCGAGCGCTAGGAGCATAGATGAAGCGCCCCAGGGCGCTAGGACCGCAGGGAAGCGCTCCCACGGGCTAGTGGCATGGAAAGCAGAATCCATAGGAAGTCCAGGGAATCCGTAGTTCAGGAGCAGAGCAGGGCCCAGGGGGGCACGCCCTTCCCTGAGCCCGAGCAGCAGCACGACCCAGGCAGGGTCCCAAGCAGGAAGAAGAAGAGAAGAGAGAGAGAAGAGGGCCCACCCTCCTTTTATACAGGAGCTTCCTTTGTCTCCAAAGGGGCAGGCAGGGAGAGAACCAGCCAGAACTGGTTATAAGGAATTTCATGTTACTGGCCAGGCCAGGGACACTGGACGCACCCTAGGGGGTGGAGCCAGCCTGGTGGGGGAAGGCCCAGCCGGCTTCAGCCAATCATACGCCAGCACACCTACTGCACACATGCACCAAGGTCTAGAAGTGGCACTTCCCTTCTAGTCACCCACATGCCGCATACATCATCTTGTAGCATTCAACCTCACGAGCGCACACATACCAAACTCGACCCGGCACGCCCCACGCATCAGGGACTACCAGAGCCACATACATTCCCCATGCATTCCTATGGGAGGCAGGTCTCTCTCACCACACACACACTCAGAAGGGGGATCACCATTCCCAGGTCACATATAACAAGCACAAAACTTCAGGGGGGGACCTGCCAGAAGGGCCACGTCCAACAGATATTAACCTTAGTTACTGTGGGATTCTGTTACAGAGGTGGAGGAGAAGAAGAGATAGTGCCCTCATTTTATTTACCTATGTGCAAGTGATAACTGAGTCATAGTAATAATACATCTGTAAACTGGACATTGTCATCTTGGGGGTTATTGACCTCTTGCGAGGAAGGTGTTACTCTGTGAGAGTGGAGGTAATTTTCCAGGGTTCTAAGACCTGGACATTTCTAATGTGTTAAACTGAAGGGGAGAGAAACCTAACACTGTAGAAGACCAATTTCTACTGAACTGAAATCTGCTAAGGTTATATGACACGTGGAAACTGCTGATAAATTTGTACAGTGTAATGAGATGTCAAATGATTGAAGAATAGACAAAAATATTTTTATAAAACAATTCGTATTTTTCCACAAAGACTGGTGTAGCGTCATTTTTGAGTGGAATTTCTTTGAGTTACTGTCGGGTGGTTTGCAACCTTCACATATGTGCCCCTGTTGATATTGCCTTACCCTAGGCCAGGCTACCTTAGGTGACCTGACATATTTAGGTTCCAACACCAATGCACAGCTTCGAGGGCGCCTTGGGAGCTGCACAGGAAGCACTTCGCTGGCTTTCCAAGATGGCCGGTCCCACGTCTCTCGTCGCCTCCACGGGTCTCAGCTTTGCTGGGACTGTGGTTCGGGCTGTTGGAAGTCTGGAAGTTCGGTTCTTCTCGGTCTCTGTCGTTCGAGCTCCGGCAGGAGCAACAACAAGGAAAACCTTTGAGCGCTGATGGCCATGCTTGTGCAGGGTGGTCACTCCTTGACCACAAGAGAGATTCTTCAGTCTTATACGTCGGATAGGATGTCGAAGGGTCCAGAGTTTCGTATCAAAGTTTCAGTCAGGATGATCTACTGCTTCATGGCACAGCTCCTACCTGTATTCCAAATCAAGAGGCTGGATTTCCTGCTAGGTCCCTCCTATGGGTGGGACCCAGGAAGGGGGTGGTTACACCCCTTTCCCTTTGTCCAGTTTCGCGCCAGAGCTGGGGCTGGAGTGCCCCAGCACCAGTTTGAACTGGGCTGTGCCTGGGACACCTTGTGCGCCCCAGGCAGTGTCTAGTTTCATTCAGCCCTCCCTGCCCCAATCCACTATCTCCTGTTTGGGGTGGTGTAACACCTCCCTGTGACAGGAAACCTTTTGTCCAGGCCTCCCCTGCAACGGTTTTGGTCAGCAGCAGGAGACCAGACTTGTGTCTGGCAGAAGCATCCATTTTGTGATGCTGAGGCTCTGGTTAGATTTAACCACGTTTAAGGAAAGTAACATGTCTTCTCCCTCTAGAAGGGTGGAATGCTATCCCCGTCGCCAGGACTGGCGAGGGGGTAGTATTCCAAAGCGTATGACACCTTACACGACATGTTTTGATAAAGCCAAACCAAAGATAGCATTGAACCGCGAGGTTCATAATGCACTTAAGAGTATATGGTATGGCAATATCCTAGAACAGCTATAAGGACATGGTTCCGAAAGCTGCAGACAGGCTCAGCGCATGCTAGAGCACCATCTCACATAAAACCAAGCACTCTGCCTCCAGGATTGTTAAGGCCTGCCATAGGAGTGACTTATAGGTGTATATGTGTCCAGATATAAGGTTAGACATAGGTATACTATATCTAAGCAAGGGGTGATTACACGACCTTGCCCCAGCTGAGTGATCAGCCAGTTGTGTCAGTTTGGATGGCCAGCCAGGGGTGGCAAAAGATATGCTGCTGCCCCTGGTAGGCCTTGGATGCACCTATGCCCTGGGTACCTATAGTACTCTGTACAGGGGCTCATAAGGTGACCCAATATCCAATTAGTGATGTACCTAGGGTACATGGAGTCCATTTTAAAGAGAGAGCAGATAGCCTGGGGCCCTGGTTAGCAGGATTCCAGGCCAACTAAGTCGAAAACCAGCTAAACACTAGGCAAACAATCTGGGGTAACCTTAGTCAGGTATCCACCTTCCTACATAACCCTCCCCCCCCCCCCCAAACGAAAGGAGATAAGGCTATCATTGACCAGGTAAGCCTATATTGCCTAAGTGGCCATATAAGGAAGTACCTGCACTAGCATGGTTACCCCCTGTCTCATGGTCCACTAAGCAATCCCTCACCCTAGGGGTATCAGAGGGTCTCCACCATAGGGAATCACTACCTGTGGTGTGTTTTGGCAAAGTAAAAGGCTGTTGTTGAGATGGAGTACTGAAGTGAGGCTCCACTAATGTTGGGCTCAGCTTCCTCCAATCACTATCCACCATGGGTGCCTTTCTTTCCATGACTGAGTTGCACTGTGCTCTCAGGGTCAACCTCTGGCTGCCTACAGCTGGAGGCTGGGTCCCTTTTGTTGGCTTACTGGAGGGACAGGTCAGTTTGGTGGCCTTTGGGTCCCATGTTTCGCTGTGCCCAACAGTGTCCATCTGGGGGAGGCTCCTAACTAAGTGTAAGGGAGATCCCTCATGAGTTTTTGAAGTTTTCACCTTGCTAGGGCTGATAGCTTTGGTGCCCCTAATCTTCTGATGGGGGAGTTTTATTGGACAGGGGGCCCTTTGGAGTCCACCGCCCTCCTTGACCTCTGCAGCCCTGGGCTGACTGAGGCAGGGTAGAGAGCGGCAGGTTACCTGCTCCAGACTGGGTCCCACCGTGGAAGGGTCCACTGACATCAGGGGCTCTGCCAGGCTAGGCCTGACTACCTCTGGGACAGTTCTTTCATCAGGGGTAAGATCAGTTCCCTGAGGAGGCTGATCCTTTCCTAAAGTCTGGTGGGAGGGAGATTTCTTTTCCTCCTCAATGCTCTCTGTTTGTGTGGAGTGATCCATAGTTTCAGGCTTCACAACACAGGAATCAGTTTGAGTTTGGGCTATGGCCATCACAGCCCCACCAACCTTTTCAGGAAGGGACTCAGTTTGGGTATGGGCTGTTACCATCACAGCCCTGCTAATCTGTCTAGGAAGGGAGTCTGCTGAAGATGGGGCTGAGACTTGCACAGCCTTACCAACCTTTTTAGGAAGGACATCTTGGCTTGGGGCTGTGGCCATCACAGCCTCACTAACCTTTCCATGGAGATTTACCATTTTAAAATGGGTTTCTCATTCCACCTCAGCCCAGGCTGAGATTTCCAGATCATTCCCTAGTAGACAATCTACAGGCAAGTTTGTCGACACTGCCACTCTCTTGGGGCCAGTGACAACTCCCCAGCTGAGATTAACTACTGCCATGGGATGATCTTTCTGTATTCCATCAATGTTGGTCACCTGGTATGTGGCTCCAGGTAAAAGTTGCCTTGAGGGGACTAGACTCTCAGTCACCATGGTGATGCTAGCCCCTGTGTCTCTATAGGCCTCAACTTTTGGACAATTGATGAGGGGCTCCTGTCTGTAGTTGCTCAAAGTGTTGGGACAAGCAGTGAAGTTGGCAAACCCCATGCCATTTTCACGGACAAGAGTAGTTGTGGTAGTGGACCTGGATTATCCAGAGTCCACCTGAGTTCCCCAAGTAAACACAGCTAAATTCTTGGGGGCACTCCCACCACCTGGGGATTACTACTAATAGTAACAGGAGGTGTTGGAGTCTTACTTGGAGGAATATTTTCCTTATTGCTGGCCTTGGGGCAACTGCTGTCAGTGTTCCAGTGGCCAGGCTTTTTACAAGCATGGCAATAAGGTTTCTTAACTGTAGAGGAAGGATTTTGGGACCCACCCCCATCCTTGGAGTTTTGGGTCCCTGGGGAAGTCTTTTCTTTAGACTTAACCCCACCATTTTCTTGAGGTTCGGTAGACTCCTTCTTCTGGTCATTACCCTGATTTCTAGGCCTAACCCTGGTTCTGACCCATTTGTCTGCCCTCTTACCCAATTCTTGTGGAGAGGTCAGATCTGAGTCCACCAGGTGCTGGTGTAAAAGCTGGTTTTGACAATTACTAAGGATCTGCTCCCTCATAATCAAATTATACAATCCTGTATAGTCATGTACTTTGCTGCCCAATAACCAACCTTCCAGAGCCTTAGTAGCACAATCTACAAAATCAGTCCAGTCATGAGTTTGTGTCTTCTGGGTGTCTCTGAACTTCAACCTGTACTGCTCAGTGGTTAAGCCAAACCCATCAATCAGAGCACTCTTCAGGACAGTGTAGTTTTTAGCATCCTCATGTCTAACAGTGAGGAGCTTATCTCTTCCTTCTTCTGAAAAGGAAAGCAACACGATTGCTGCCCACTGACTCTGGGGAACCTGCTGTACCATGCAGGCCCTCTCCAAAGCAGTTATCCATTTGTGGATGTCATCCCCATCTTTGTAGGGGGCACAATCTTACTCAGGTTTCTATGATCATAGGACCTGTCTTTACCTCTAGGGATATTGCTGCCGCCAGGGGAATCTAATCCACTTAATTTGTGTTCCCTTGCTAAAGCAAGTTTAGCTTGGGCCAGGGCTGTTTCCTACCTCTCTATCTGGAGTTGGACAGCTCTCATCCTAGCCTCATGCTCTCTTCTCTGGGGGGAAGTCATTCCCCTTTGAGAACCTCTTGAGGCATTAGAGAGGATAGACTCACTGGAAGGAGATCTGTCCCTTCTGTTGCCTGAGTAAAGACTGCTATTAGGTCTGGGGAGGTGCAACACCTCTCCATCCCAATGTAGGCTTAGGTTGGCCCTGCTAAGTCTTCTGACCTGAACCTAGCCATCCCCCTGATTATCTGAGTCCTCATCTTCTTCTACCTCTTCAGCCTCAACTTCTGGGGTAATGGTCTCATCATCTTGGGGGTTTACTCTTTCTCCTGTCTTCCCTGAGGGACCTGCTGCAGGACCCCTCTCAAGATCAGCTTTCTCTAGGATAGCTATTAGGATTGGGATAGTAGGGTTATGACCCTTTTCAGCCCCCTTGAGGTGCACAAGGCACTCAAGTCTCTGAAGCTGAGTTTTTCATAGCTGGGAGGTGCCTTGGGCAGGTCACCTGTCACAGGTAGAGAACTGGACTGTTCACCTGTGCCAGACATGTCTAGTGAGGTGTGGGTGATGCACCTACCTACACTATGTGTTTACCTACTGAACCTCTCTAGGAGTTGTAGTCAGGGTGTGCTAAGCCCTTTGGTCTACAACCACTAAGTTCAGTAGAACTTAAGTATTTAAAGCTTTCTTTATATGTACCTAAGGTACTTGATGTGATCTTTCAAATGATATTGTCAAAGATTACAATTGGTAAAACAAACAGCAAGCTCAAATCCCAACCGCTGCACACCAATGTGAGAAGTTGGCCTGAATATATGGTGTTCACTATTCTAGTGACCACCTTGCACCAGTCCAAACGACCCTTATGGTGATTGGTTGTAAGTCAACCTTATAGACAAGCTATCCTAATCGTAGCATGGACAAAAGCAGTCTTAGGCTAAACTCAAGAGGGCATGTGAAGCCAGCTGTTTTACCATATGCAATCCTTTTAACATCAAATGAAAGGACACCACACAGGTTATATATTATAAAATATATGTATTTATTACTAAAATAATCCCCTGTACTCTTTATGAGCACACAAGCACAAGCGTTAAACAAAGAACTTCATATAGCATACAAAAGTTGCACAAATATGGATAGGCCCTGGTGGCCACTCAAACCATATACTAAAATAGTGGTATAAGAACCACGTCACGAACAAAGGTAAGGCCTGGGGCCTTGAGAATCGCTGGTGCTACACTGGACTAAAGAAGGTTAGGACATAGGAGGCCCACAAGATGCGTGTGCAGTGTCTATAGGCACTCGCGTTTGCCATACAAGTCAATGGTGCGTAAAAATCATAAAGTTATAGGTTTGGGAGTCTTCCGACTGGACTAGAACTTAGCCACTTAAAACTAGGACACTAGAGGTGTAAACCACTACAGGAACACCGGAGTACTCTCGTTACCTAACCCACAGGAAGCGGGTGCTTAGGTCTCAAAGTGCGTCGGGTTTCATCGTGAAGTTCTATGGAGCCTGGAGGTGAAGATGCTGCAGGCGACCAGGAGAGAAGAGTCTGGTTGGATCCAAGGGTGGATCGAAGATGTAGAGTACCTGAAAGCAGAGGGGACAGAGTCTAGGTCACTAGCCAGTGACCAGCGAGGAACCAGGCGATGTCGGGTTGCGATCAGGTGATGCCGTGAAGGTTGTCTCCGCTGCCACGTGGACCGGGAAGGATCGAGGATGACCAGGAGGTAGGCACGGGCTGTCCCACGAAGGCTCTCGCTATCGGCGGTGTCGGTTCTCGAATCGGAGTCAACAGGCTTTATTTATTTATTTATTTGCTGGTTTGTAAAGCGCTAGGAAAAGACTCCCGAAGGAGTATCTCCGCGCTTGTGACAGCCATTCTGAGGAACTATGAAGGTAGCAAAGATATTAAATTTTGTTTACAACAGATGATCTGGATCCCGAGAAAGGGAAATTAGCTAAAATGAACTAAACAAAAAAGTTTTCAAGTTCTTTCTAAAACGGAGATGGTTGGAACATTGTCTCAATGAAAGTGGGAGCGCGTTCCAGAAATTAGGACCCACCACAGACAAGGCCCTACCGCCTAACCTAGTTTTGCTGATCTTGGGTACATTCAATAGCAGCTGTTCGCTGGACCTAAGGGTGCGGGCAGGAACATATGGGACACATTTTTTGCCAAATATTCTGGTCCTAGTTCATGAAGACCTTTATGAATGATACAGCAGGTCTTGAACTTCACTCGAAGACATATAGGCAGCCAGTGAAGTTTCTGTAATAGAGGTTTAGATGGAGATCTGGGGGGTGCATTGAGCACCAACCTGGCTGCTGTATTCTGCACTACCTGCAGACGATCTAGTACCTCTTCATTTGCACCTGCCAGGAGCCCATTACAATAATCATGACGGCTGATCACTAAAGCCTGAACTAAAGTTCTCCTATGGGAGTCAGGAAGGAAAGGAAATATCCTACGGAGGAGACCTATCACGTGGAAACAAGATCCCACAGTGATATTGACATGCTGTTTCATGGTCAACTCTGGTTCCAATCGTACCCCCAGGTTCTTGATTATTGATTTAGGTTCAGGGACTGGGCCTAAGTCCAGTGGCCACCAATCAGGGGACCATTGGACCCTGGCTTTACCGAAAAGCATCACCTCGGTCTTCCCAACATTACATTGGAGAAAGTTGGAAGACATCCATCTCGCTACTGCCTTCATCCCATCGGAGAAAGATTGTATAATCTCCGGTGTTCATTGTTTAAAGGGGAAGAGCAGCTGCGTATCGTCAGCGTAGGACACTGGGCAGAAGCCAAATGCTCTGGTTATTTCTGCCAAGGTAGCCACATATGTATTAAACTGGGTCGGGCTCAAACACGATCCCTGCGGGACTCCCTTGGTAATCTTAACCTCTTCCGACCTAAACTCACCCATGGTAACGCATTGGGTGCGGTTGGAGAGGAAGCTTTTAATCCAGTCCAGTGCCTTGCCGCCGATTCCACTCGCAGACAGTCGTTCGATCAAGGTGTTGCGTGAGATGGTATCGAGCGCTGCCGATAAATCCAGCAGCACCAGCACGACGGAATAGCCATTGTCCTGGTACATACGTAGATCGTCCGTTATCGACAGCAGGGCCGTTTCGGTGCTATATTTTGGCCTAAAACCTGACTGTGATGGATCAAGGCTGCCTGATTGTTCAAGGTAGTTAGAAAGATGTTTATTGGTGTGCTTCTCGATGATTTTCCCTAATAATGGTAACAGAGAAATCGGCCTGAGATTAGACATGTTGGTCCAGGGTGAGGATGTATTTTTCCTAATTGGTCTAACTAGGGCCGTTTTCCATTGCTGAGGGACATTTGCTGTTGTAAGTGAGAGATTCACCAGTCTCTGAATATCGGGACCAAGTGTTCTCCCTAAAGGACCCATAAGCCTGGCTGGAAGTGAATCAGCCGGGCTCCCACTTTTGATGTCAGTGAGCAGCTTCTGAACCTCTAGTAAGGATATTTCAGAGAAATCATTGAAAAAGTAGGAGTTAGTATGCACAATTTGTACCACAGTTTGATTATCCAGGCTAGTCGTGGCTGGAATAAGTGCCTCTATCTTTTCATAAATGGCATCGATTTTTTCAGTGAAAAAGTTTGAAATGCTATCGCAAAGGTGTTGTGATGCCATGTCTGCACTTTCACATGCTACAGGTTTTAAAAAAGTGTTGACAATCTGGTACAGTACTTTAGAATCGTTGCCAGCTGCCTCTAACTGTGAGGTAACATGGTTCTTGCGTGCAGATCGTATAGCTTTGTGATAGATGTTAAGAGCCTTTTGATAGTTGGTTTTGTCTTCATCTAAGTAGGATTTTCTCCATATCTTTTCTGTCTTTCTAGCCCTGCGTTTAAGGCTACACAGTTCTTCCGAAAACCAGACCTCTTGTTTCCTTGCAAGGCGCTTTTTAAAGGTTTTTAGCGGGGCAATTTGTTGTACCGCAGTATTTATGGCTAGATCCCATTTAGAAAGAGCGGTATTTATGTCATCTGTAGGCAGAATGAGAGGGGGGAGATATTCCTGTTCAAAATTAGTGTTGGTAATTTTATACCATTGCCTTCGTTTGGATGGAATTTGAACAGGGGGAATGGAACATGCGCCCTGCTCAGGCATAGAGAACTCAAGCACAAAGTGGTCTGTCCAGTGGTATTGTTTAGGTACATAGCATTCGATACCAGGAATATTGGATATTATCATATCTAAGGTGTGCCCTGCTTGATGTGTAGGTCCACAATTACATTGTTTTAGTCCTATTAAGGATAGATCAGTCATGAAGGATTGTACCTCACTATTATTTTCTTCCTCGCTATGGATGTTGAAGTCCCCAAGCAGCAAAAAATCTTTATCTGGGCGCACATGAGGTGCTAGTGCTTCCACTAACTGTTTAGAAGTACTTTTTATGGGGCCTGGGGGACGATAAACCAAAGCTCCTTTCCTACTGTGTTTGGTTGATGAATCGATCCTAAAGATCAACATTTCGAAATCCGGGTTACACCATTGATCGAGAACCGAAACCGAGATGTTATCTTTGAATACAATGGCTATTCCCCCTCCGACTTTTTTGGGTCTGTCCATTCTAATAATCTTATAACCCTCCGGTATACCAAGGGTGATAGCTGGAGTAGAGTGGGGTTTGAGCCATGTCTCTGTTAGAAAGCACAAATCGGCTTTATGTGTAGAGATAAGGTCCCAAACTTCAATATAGTGCTTTGCTAGGGATCTTATATTGCATAGTAGGTTCTTTCCACCCTGGACTATAACAGTAGGAATGTTAACAGTATATTGTTGGGGGAATGTATCTTTTTCTATCTGGAATTGAATATGGCAGAATCTACACGAAAATGGTCCTTCAGGACAGCAGTGGTGTAATTGCTTACTGTTGTTTGTTGGGGAATTAAAACGTAAACACATTAAAGCCCGTGAAGAGTAGATCAGCCTAGATACCTTAAAATCCCCAGTAATTACTGCCATGGCCCCTGGTCACGTCCGGTCACGGATGGGCGCAGACGGGCTTCTCTCTGGCGCGTCTCAGGCGCTTCGCTGCGCGCGACCGCTGCGCGCTTTCTGTGACGAGGGGGCTAAATACCCCTCTGTGTGCAGCAGCTAGAGCGCTGACCGCTCGATGTGGGCGGAAGTCACCTGGCTCTGCCTGACCCACCCTCCGCTCAACGGCACTGGTTGCCGAGTCGGACCAGGGCGGGCAGGACGAGTGATCGAGCCCAGGCTGTGTCAACAGTAAGTTTTCTTTAAAACGCGTAAGCCCCTGAATTGTAGCGCTAATAGACAAAGAATTTGCTACGAGCGTTATTAAAATGCGGCGCTATTTAAAAATCATTCAACAATTACAATTTTTAAAATTGATATGCTACATCAATCGCTCACAGCATACAGCGTCAGCGGGTCGGGGAGACACTGCCACCGTCCTCCCTACCGCAATTCGCCGCCTGCTCCTCGCTGCCTAAATACCCCTCTGTGTGCAGCAGCTAGAGCGCTGACCGCTCGATGTGGGCGGAAGTCACCTGGCTCTGCCTGACCCGCCCTCCGTTCAACGGCACTGGTTGCCGAGTCGGACCAGGGCGGGCAGGATGAGTGATCGAGCCCAGGCTGTGTCAACAGTAAGTTTTCTTTAAAGCGCGTAAGCCCCTGAATTGTAGCGCTAATAGACAAAGAATTTGCTACGAACGTTATTAAAATGCGGCGCTATTTAAAAATCATTCAACAATTACAATTTTTAAAATTGATATGCTACATCAATTGCTCACAGCATACAGCGTCAGCGGGTCGGGGAGACACTGCCACCGTCCTCCCCACCTTGGCAAATGCAATCCACGCAGGACTCGAAGATGGCTTTTGTCTCAGACCGGGAAGGTCTGATGGGCTGCTCCTTTTCAGGGGAGCAAGGGCCATGTGGTATTGGGTTCTCCAGGCCTACATACTCCGCAAAACCCGCTACACCATAAAAAGATGTTGGCACGGAAACTGGAAAATGCAAAAGACAAGTTTATTAAGAGCCCATAGGGTGGTGGTACATTCCTACAGCACCCTTCGGCAATGCAAGAAGTATCACCCCGAACATCGGTGCGAGACAGCTTTTGTACAGTTTTACAGTAATAAAAGTGTAGGCGGAACACATTTGCTCAGTTTAGGTACATATATGGTCATTTTTGGAACACAGCCAACTCATGGGAGGAGTTACAACACCACTTGTCAGTTTGGAGGGACATTCCTAAGTGATGACTGTCCACTAGTACAGAGGGTTTAACTGCGCATGTGCAGGTTTGACCAGTACTAAAAATAGCCTGTTGCTGGGCAAATTCGAATGGTCAGTGGTACAGAGGAAGGACAAAGGGTATGCTGGCCACGAGGCGACGCATTCATGTGAAATGGCCGCCAATGCATTCAAAATGGCCCCTGAACACTATAGTCAAGATAAGGGGAAATACGTGTAGCAAAGCTTAACGCTAACCCGATCACCGTCAAATTACGACAGACGACCCTTTTAGCGTTTAGCTGAAGCTACCTCATAGTGGACACAATCAGGGTATTCATCCTCAATATCAATGGACATAATTTTCGCTACTTCTCTATGAATCATTTGTTCATTTTTTACAATAGCTCGTTTGGACGGGATACAAGCAGAAAGACACATGGAACATAACATAGGGCCACATTGGATACAAAGACATAGAAAGAATAATATCCCAATTATTACACATAAGATTGTCAGCAACTTCCATCCCCACGTACTAAGTAACGTCCAAAACCACCCCGAAAATGTCCAAGTACCATTATCAGGATGTATCTCAGCAGCTATCTTGTGTAACTTAGATATTGCATCATAAACAGAAGGTGAATTATCTGACACGCATACACAACTACTTCCGATAATGCGACATGCACCTCCACGGTCAGCTAATACTACATCTAGAACCATACGATTCTGGAGCGTTACAATTCTAGTAATTTGAAGTTCCTCTGTTAAGTTTCCTAAAGCAAAAACTGTCTCATTAGCGACAGCTTCTACAACACGTGTCAGTCGTCTTATTTTCCGGCTATTTTAGGCGGGCCCAACAAATGAGAACAAACCTAGATTAAAATCAACATACTGTTGCAGAGAAGTGTCAGTTTGGTCTATTTCATCAAGAGCTAATGTTCTCTTCTCTCTTTTCAGTATAAAATCATGATACAAGATGAAGTCATTATGGTACATAGGTGGGGCAATGAACACAGGGGGTAATACAAAGGATATATAGCATGTTTCTAACCATCCTATAGGGAGACGGTGATAACCTTTATTTCCACAAATAAAGTAAGTGTTTCGTGAAGCCACAAAGGTGATACCATTTGGAGTGTCAAAGGTGAGAGTAGTGTTACATTCACTTCTTCCTACTGGGATTGTACCTTTATTTCGAACACACAAATCAGCCTTCGTTTCAATAACAGTTATTACGTGCGGACTAGATTTATTTACATTTCGTTGGTTATTATAAACTCGAGGCGAGGATACATTGTCAGGTCGGTACTCTTCCCATTCGAATTTAGTGGATAACCATCTCGGTCATTAAAGCAGACTTTGAGTCGAAAAAGTAGTCCACCTTTCATCGGCCATCGCAAAGTGAATAACAGGGTATACCAAGCAGTACAAGAACCATTGTGAGAAAATGGGAGTGCCATTGTGAGAAAATGGGAGTGCCTCCTTTCTTTTGATGTCCAGGCAACATCCCACATACCCAGCAGTTCGAAGTGTTTGTCATGTTATGTGTATGATGCAGAATCTGGATGAAGCTGTTATTCAAATAAGTCTGTCTGTGTCGTTCTTCATGGTAAGGCAGAGTAAAATGAAAATGTTCAGCCGGAATTGGGGTAGTTGGCATTAAATGTTCTCTTGCCGGCACCAGCAACTCTACCCCCCAAGCTATAAATGCAATTGCCACAATTGTAATAACAAAAAGTACTGCACCAAGAATTCTCTTATTTCGCACTGCAGAAGATGCCATAGTTCAATGTTCAAAATGTCTTCAAAAAGCAACTAAAAAAAATAAAAATAGGAGTGCTGAGCTCCGAGGTAGCCGTTGGTTTCTTCTCTGAGATTCAAGACGGGTGTCGCTACACTTGGCAGAACAGATCCCCCCCTTGATATTCCCGGCTTCTGTTTCACAAACCTGGAGCGGTAACTCAACCAGTCTCGCACAAAACAACTGCTTTTCTTGGTCGTAGATTGTATCTTTCTCTTCCAGAGACGGTGTGGTCGGGAAGGCTCCCTCCGATTCAGTAGACGCAACAGCTGGGCTCTTCTCCTCGTCCAAGATGTCTCGATAATCAGACAGCACAGTTGGGCTCACCAGATCCGGAGAGACACGACGGCAATGAGTGGAATGCACCCAACGCTTCCTGTTGGTAACTCGCACAGCCGTTCGAGTTGCGAGTAGCACCTGCTCGGGGCCACGCCACCTCGGCTCCAAGCTGCTTGTTCTCTCAAAGGATCGGACCATCACATGGTCGCCAGGACGAAGATTGTGAGCCTCTCCAATGGAATTGTCAGGGAGCGCTTCTCGAACCTGTTGATGAATAGAAAGTAAATCATTTGTTAATCGTGCCAAATAATCGTTCATCATTATACAAGGCACATCATGTAACAATCGAGGCTTAGGAACTCCCCATATATTCATAGGCCTTCCAAACACCACTTCATAAGGTGTGAGGCCAGTTCGAGAATGAGGCACGGATCTGATGGATAGCAATGCCAATGGCAGAGCATCCGGCCATTTCAAAGACGTGGATGCCACGATCTTTGCTAGCTTTAATTTCGGAGTAGCATTATATCTTTCCACAAGACCTGCTGACTGCGGATGGAATACAGCATGAAATTCCTGCTGAATTCCCAATCCCTTCATCACATGTTTCACAATTTTTCCAACAAAATGAGGACCATTATCGCTCCACAAAAATTTACACCTTAGCGGGGGAAGTACTCCTTGAGCAAAACCTTAGCTGTTGTCAGCGCTGTATTATCCTTTGTGGGGAAGGCCTCAATCCATTTACTGAAAGCACACACCACCACTAAGACATACTTAAGGTTATTGCAACGCTCAAGCTGGATGTAATCCATTTGTAGTACCTCGAATGGTGCAGTAGGTGGAACAAACCCTCCTTTCGGAGTATGGGTCCCTTTAGCAGGATTGTGCTGTAAACATATCAAACAGGTCTGTAGTACTCTTTTGGCCGTATTGGCAATCTCAGGATGCTCCCAAACTCGCGTTAGCAATCGAGTAATTGCAAGAGCTCCAACATGTGCCAATGCATGTTTCATTTGAACCATCGCTTGCAAGTAAGCTGCAGGCAATTTCCATCGTTCCATATCTTTACTTCTCCAACAACCCTCATCATCCAGCACTCCTTCCGCTGCCCAGGTTGAGAGTTCTGCTTTAGACGCTGATTTCTGGATATCTAGTATCTCCTCTCTAGCATCATGCCATCGCTCAGCCTGTGATTTCACTACATACATTGGCGAGGCATTTTGTAACATAGCAGTTTCCCTCGCTATGCTATCTGCAAAAGCGTTTCCTTGCCCCACTTTGTCCTTCACTTTCTTATGTGCACTGCATTTGATTATCGCCACTTTCTTTGGACAAAGTAACGCATTCAAGAGATCACGCACTAGTTCTCCGTGCATGATGTGCACTCCATGTGAAGTCAAAAACCCTCGCTCTCTCCAGAGTAGGCCAAAATCATGCGCTACTCCAAAGGCGTACCGGCTATCAGTGTAGATGTTCACACACAAGCCAGCACTCAATTCACATGCTCTTGTTAAGGCTATCAGTTCCGCTGCCTGGGCCAATTTCTGTGGTATTCGTGCTGCTTCTACTACCGTCTTAAGTGTCGTGATCGCATATGCTGCAGAAGTTGTGCCATCTGGCAGCCTCAAACACGATCCATCAACCCACAGTTCCCCATCCACATCTGGAAGTGGCGTATCCTGTAAATCGACACGACCCTTTGTTTGTTCTTCAGTCAGGAAAACACATCATGGTGTTCTTCCTCCTGGCCCTCAGCAACTGGATACGGCAATAGAGTAGCAGGGTTCAGGGTAGCACATCTCTTTAGTGTGATGTGCGGCGCCAATAGTGTGAGCTCATATCCTGTTAATCGTGCGCTCGTGAGATACTGGGTCTTTGTTTGGTTTAACAGAGCATCTACCGCATGGGGAACTAACACCAGCAATTTATGTGACAAAAGTATTCCCTCACCCTGCCGTATGGCCACTGCTGTTGCTGCGACTGCTCGAAAGCACCCATGTAATCCTCGTGCTACAGGGTCAAGTATTGCCGAAAAATACTCACAGGGCCTCTGCTTATCCCCGTGTGTCTGCACTAAAACTGACAATGCACACCCATCTTTCTCGTGTACGTACAACGTGAAAATCTTTGTGTAATCTGGTGTACCTAACACTGGTGCAGAACAAAGGGCTTGTCTCAATTGTTCAAAAGCATTCTGGCATTCATCTGTCCATTCAAGGGGTATTGGTGTAGTTTTGGACAATAATGCTAACAAAGGTTTTATAATGTGTGAAAACCCCATTATCCACTGCCTACAAAAAGACGTTAAACCTATAAAAGCGCGCACATCTCTCGGAGAGCGGGGGACTGGTGTATCTAAAATTGCTTGGATTCGATCAGATGTTAATGCACGCCCCTCCTTAGACAAAAGATGACCGAGGTAGGTCACCTTTGGTCTACAATATTGAAGTTTTTTCCTAGATACCTTATGATTATTCTGAGCAAGAAAGGATAGCAAAGCAAGAGTACTCTCCTCACACTGTTCTGGCGTATCTGCTGCCAGTAAAATGTCATCGACATACTGAATGAGAGCCACTCCAGACTGCAAATCAAAAGAATCGAGCTGTCTTTTTAAAGCCTGGCTATAAAAGCTAGGACTTTCTGTATAGCCTTGAGGAACTCGACAAAATCTATACGATCTATTATTTAATTTGAAGCCAAATAGATATCTACTATCGGGATGGATGGGAATGGAAAAGAAGGCATTTTTTAGGTCAATCACAGTAAACGTGGTAGCAGTGGGCGGAATCAGAGTAAGTAAGGTGGTAATATCAGACACCACCGGGTACTGGGGCACTACAATCTTATTGATTTCCCTCAAATCAATAATAAATCGATAGACTTTGTCATCAGTATCTTTCTTTAAGATCGGAAGAATCGGGCTGTTACAGACATTATAGGGAACTTCCTCCACTACTCCTGCAATAATCAAGTCGTGTACAATGTGAGTTAAGGCAATTTCACCTTCCCTAGAGATTTTGTATTGCAGCACACGTGGCAGAGACACACCCTCCTTAACGGTTATTCGAATAGGAGGAATAAGCATCTGTCCCACATCCGTGTACGAAGTAGCCCATAACGTTTGTGGGAGAGAGGCTAACGCTTCAATTTCTTGCATAGTACACAGTCTCTCTCCATCTGGGTAATTGTCATTCAAGATAACCCGCACTCCTTCAGGGGCGCAGCGTATTGTTGCTCGGAAGTATTTAAGCAAATCTATTCCCATAATATTGTCTGGAGTATTCGGCGACAATAAAAATGGGCACAGACCAAAAAATCTGTCAATGTAAAACGTAAGGGGTTGTGACAATGGGCTAAGAGAGGGTGTTCCATCGAACCCTATAGATGTAATCGTTTCGCCAGACAGGGGAGCCCTTGGAACCAAGTTTTTAGACAGAGCGCTACGAGTAGCTCCTGTATCAACCAGGAACTGATCAATAGAACCCAAAACGCCTGCTGATACATATGGACCTCTTTGATCTACTGGTACTTCAACCGATTCCACACCCCATCCTACGCAATCCTATGCATGCACATAGTCCTGAGACTCCACATTCTCACCCACCGATATCTGATACTGATTCCGTCGATCAAAAGTATTATGATCATCCTGACCACGACCCCTCGTGTGAGAAGTTGGCCTGATATGTAGTGTTTCCAATTCTGGAACCACTGGGTATCAGTCCAAACAAACCCCAAAGATGTCAGGTTGTAAGTC
This sequence comes from Lissotriton vulgaris, assembly GCF_964263255.1. Lineage (NCBI taxonomy): Eukaryota > Metazoa > Chordata > Amphibia > Caudata > Salamandridae > Lissotriton > Lissotriton vulgaris. Next base: position 2,887,780 of record NC_141697.1, read on the forward strand.
AACCTTGTTAGACAAGCTATCCTAGTGGTAGCATGGACTAAGCAGCCTTAAAGGCTTAACTTAAGAGGTCGTGTTAAGCGAGCTGTTTTACCACATACAATCCTGTAATCAAATGAAAGGACACCACACAAGTATATATTATCAAAATATATGTATTTATTTCTAAATTACTCCCCAGTACTCTTTATGAGGACAGGGGCACAAGCGTTAAATCAAAAGCACAGTAAAACATATAAAGTTGCACAATTATGGATGAGGGCGGGTGGCCACTCAGACCATATACTAAAAAAGTGGTATAAGGAACACTTATCGAACAATGGTTAGGCCTAGGGCCTAGAGATTCGCTGGGAGCAGTCAGGACTAGCAATGATGAAGTCGGGAGTAGCCCACAGGAGACGGGTGCAGCACGGAAAGTGCGGCGCGCACCAATGCAATGTCAATGGTGCGTAAAAGTTAGTTAAAGTGAATTAAAAGATACTTCCGCTGAACCTAGAAACACAAAACTTTAGACACAGACCCTAGAGGTGTGTACCAGTGTGGGAACACCGGCGTTGCAATGTTACCTCACCCACAGGCCGTGGGTGCACAGGGTCGAAGTGGCGTCGGGTTCTGACACGCAGGTTCTTGGTGCTTGAAGCTGTTGCAGCTGCAGGCGATGTGAAGCAGAAGTGTCCGGTGCGATCCAAGGGTGGATCGAAGTAGAAAAGTACCTGAAAGCAGAGGGGACAGAGTCTGGGTCACTCAGCAGTGACCAGGGTGGAACCAGGACGGAACCAGGCAATGTCGGGCGCAATCAGGCGGTTGTCGATAGGCTTCTCTCCGCTGTCACGTGGGCTCTGGGGCATCTGCGACGTCCAGGAGCAGGTCACGATCTGTCCCACGTAGGCTCTCGCCGTCAGCACCGTCGGCTTCAAGATTGCAGCAAACAGCACTTGGCAAAAGCAATCCACGCTGAACCGGAGATTGCTTATCACTCGAACCAGGAGGGTCAGAGTGGGGGCTCCTTTTCACAGGAGCTGGTGCAGATCTGGAGCAACCAGAAAAGCGAGTCGTATTTCAAGTTTCGTCGGCACAGGGGCCACAAGCCAGCTGGCAAGTGACCGGGCCAACGCGTCGAGCCCACACAAGCAGAAGGGCCCCACGCAGCACTCGTCGAGTGTGGAGGGGTGAGCTTTGGTGCAAGTGGAGCTCGGGGCTGGGGCTTCTCAAACCCCGGTGCACAGCTTCGAGGGTCACTCGTGGGCTGCACGGTCAGCGTCTCGTGGCCTTTTCAAGATGGCGTGCCCCACGCTTCCGGTCGCCTCCACTGGTCTCAGCTCTGCAGGGACTGTGGATCGGGCAGGTAGAAGGGAGGCAAGCTTGATCTCGTCGATCTCTGTCGCTCGAGTTCCGGCGGGAACTGCAACAAAGCAAGGGTCGAGGGCTGGATGGTACCTGTTTGCACAGGGTGGTCACTCCTTGACCACAAGGGAGATTCTTCAGTCTTCTAACGTCGTGTAGAAAGTCGAAGGGTCCAGAATTCGTTTCTTATGTTTCTTCAGGATGATCTGAGTTGCATTGGCACTGCTCCCCCTCTTATTCGAATCTGGGGGTTGGACATCCTGCTAGGTCCCCTCCTATGGGTGGGACCCAGGAAGGGGGTGGTTACACCCCTCTCCTTTGATCCTGGCCGCGCTGGGACAGGGGCTGGGAGGCCCCAGAACCGGTTTGGCCGGATTATGCAAGGGGCAGCCTTGTGCTCCCCAGGCAGTGTCTGGTTTCTTTGAAACCTCCCTACTCCAATCCACTATCTCCTGTCTGGGGTGGTTTGACACCGCCCTGTGACAGGAAACTCTTTGTCCAGGCCTCCTCTGCCGAGTTTCGGTCAGCAGCAGGAGGCCAGACCCGTGTCTGTGGCAGGGGCATCCATTTTGTGGATCTGAGGCTCATTTTAAATCAACCGCGTTTCAGTAAAGTAACATGTCTTCTCCCTCTAGAAGGGTGGAATGCTACCCCCGTCGCCAGAACTGGCGAGGGGGTAGTATTCCAATTCGTATGACACCTTACACGACATGTTTTGATAAAGCCAAACCAAAGTTGCTATATAACCGCGAGGATTATAAGGCGCTTAAGAGTATATGGTATGGCATTATCCCGGATCAGCTTAGGGAGTTGTTCCCGACAGCTGCAGACAGGCTCAGCTCACGCCAGAGCTCCATCTCACATAAAACCACGCACTCTGCCTCCAGGATTGATGAGGCCTTGCATAGGAGTGGCTTACAGGCTATATATGTGTCCAGATATAGGTTTAGATATAGGTATACTATATCTAAGCAAGGGGTGATTACACCCACTTGCCCCAGCTGAGGGATCAGCCAGTTGTGTCAATTTAAGAACCAGCCAGGGGTGGCAAAAGCTATGCTTCAGCCCCTGGTAGGCCTTGGTGGCACCTATGCCCTGAGCACCTATAGTGCATGGTACAGGGGCTGACAAGGAGTCCATTTCCAATTGTGGTATGTACCTATAGCACATGTATTATAAATTTAGAGAGAGAACAGCAGGCTGGGGGTCTGACTAGCAGGCCCACAGCCTCAGTAAGTCGAAAACCAGTGAAGCAAAAAGCAAAAATTGGGGTGACCATAGGATAGCAGACCCTACTCTCCTACACCTCGCCTCAAACCTGCCACGATCACTTGCTCCGCCCCTCGCTCCTGAATAACTATTCCGTGTCCTTCCACCTCCTCGACCACGCTGATTACGTTGTTCACGAAGCACCGGACAATCTGAAGCCCAATGTCCAAACTCTTTACAATATGCACATTGATCCTCAGCAATGTCGATACGACCAGAAGACGCACCATACGATCCACGCCTACCTCTATCGTTCCCTCTCGGCTGTGTAGCATGAACCTGAGCCAACATCACTTTCGTCTTTAATTCCTTCGCTTTCTTATCAGTACTTTCTTTGGCCTCTAATTCCTGTTGCTCATAATACTGAGCCATAGTCAATAAGGAAGCAGGGGTCGCCGTGGTCCAAGAACTCTCACTAGTCTTTAGACGCTTCGCAATCTCCGGTAGGAGATTAGCCACATACTTGTCGACAAACAAATGCCTACCCGTATCATCTGTTAATAATTGCCCACTGTAATCATGGAATGCTTCTTCAAAACGTGAGAAGAAGTCAGACACCGACTCATCCGCCTTCTGTTTGCAAGAAGCTAACATAGTCCAATCAATCTTTTTAGGGGGGACAAGCGTTTTTAATTTGTTTAAAATAGCCGTCGGAAGATCTAAAATTAATTGACACGGCTTACATGCAGGCTCCCTGTCTAAATCAGCTTGAGCTAAAGCTTTCCAATCCGCTCCCAAAATCGCTTGATCATCGAACTTACGAATCGCTCTCCACATATCAGGGGGCAATATTAACCCAAAGAAAAGATCAATATCAACTAACGTCATAACACACGAAGAAATAGCCCCTTCCACTCCTTCATAGAAAGCTGCCGAATTTTTACGGGGGTCAGGCAGAGCATTTTTAAGTGCCATAACATCTGCTCTATTCCAAGGTGTATACACCCAATTATATACAAAATAGCCCTTTGCATCCCCGGACAATTTATCGTCACTTGTACCTAGCCCTTTAGGAGGGACATATAAAGGTGCAGCTTCACGCATAGGCATAACATGAACCGTAGAACTCTTATCTGCTCCAAAGATAGAACACTCTTTGGATTGCTCCGTCGATCCCGGCGCAGGCACGTCTGATGCTTTTCTTGCTTCCCCTAATCTTGACGCCTCATCCCGTAGCTGGACCAACCGTCGGAAAAAAACATCCGCATCTGCAATAACAAATAAACCTTTACGCATATTCTCGCGATGAACTGATATATCGTTAGGCTCTAAATCAGTGGAATTTTTTCTAAATCGGTCAACAACTTCATCTCCAAACTGACTCAAAAAATACAATCGTTCTCCTTCGGACCACTTACTCATTTCATCATTAATCTCTGACATAGTTATTTTGTTCAAATTAAGTTTGCAGGCAAAACTGCGCAATTCCCCAGAAACACTAGCACTTAGCCTGACACGACTACTCCCTTGACCATCTCCGTCTGATTCCTCTTCTGGGGCCGTAGGCAGAACATACGGAGGCGGGCATCGATCTAATAATGAAAAATAATCAACTTCATTAGTAAGGACAGGATAAAGAGGACGCCGAATAGGGAATTGACCATTCGTTTGCAAATTACGTTCCCGTGCCTCCCTCTCTTTCTTCTCCTGCAACTCTTTTTCCTCCAGCTGTAAAGCCTTATCCCGAGCAGCCTTTCGCTGTTCTTTATCCGCCAAGGTTATTTCACGCTTCATTCGTTCACGTACTACTTTCTCCCACATTCGTACACAATCAAACATATCTTGTCTACACCTACGCTGAAACAAACATTGCTCCACATACTGAACCTTTCGTAAATCAAACGACCCATGTAGTGGCCATTGCAATTCAGGATCAGGTTTGGTGTACTTATGCCACAATTTACTATATAGAATAGGGGGCAGGCCAAATTTTATATACATTTCCCGATTAGGAGTCCCCTCTGGGGGAGCCGGCTGAGATTAATTTAAGCGATAATTGGTACCATTTCCAAGACAGCACATTCCTCGAGTGTGCTTAAAACAGGCATGTCAAAATATCACAGAAACGCGATATCACAAAAATGGCACTTAATATACTCCACACAAATGTGCCGTTCAAACAAAGACAAATTTAGAGAAATATCTCGACATGCCCGCCTATGTGAAGTGCACTGCACATATAATTCAAATCATAGAATCAAATGTTAGATAACTCAAAACATATTCAAAGAGCCACAGTAAGCGTCCGTAGACTATCTTACCAATCACAAGCTTACCAAATTCTCAGATATCCAGGTTCCAACTGCCAAGGTCTTTAATCGAATCAGCCAAACCGGCACTGTACGACAACTCGAACGAGCCGGATCTCAGTCGAGGACCGGCGCCACCTGGAAGGTCAGATCAGAAGGAAAGGAAGAAAACACCGTGGGTGCCAAGACTCGGGTCACTCAGTGGCAGCGTACGCGTCCATGGCGAGTTTCCAATCCTTCGTCACAACCTCTCCTTCGAGCATCCGAGTCGCCGATGAGTCCCTTCGTGGTCGCCAATTTGTGGTATTGGGTTCTCCAGGCCTACATACTCCGCAAAACCCGCTACACCATAAAAAGATGTTGGCACGGAAACTGGAAAATGCAAAAGACAAGTTTATTAAGACCCCCATGGGGTGGTGGTACATTCCTACAGCACCCTTCGGCAGTGCAAGAAGTATCACCCCGAACATCGGTGCGAGACATCTTTTATACAGTTTTACAGTAATAAAAGTGTAGGCGGAACACATTTGCTCAGTTTAGGTACATATATGGTCATTTTTGGAACACAGCCAACTCATGGGAGGAGTTACAACACCACTGGTCAGTTTGGAGGGACATTCCTAAGTGATGACTGTCCACTAGTACAGAGGGTTTAACTGCGCATGTGCGGGTTTGACCAGTACTAAAAATAGCCTGTTGCTGGGCAAATTCGAATGGTCAGTGGTACAGAGGAAGGACAAAGGGTATGCTGGCCACGAGGCGACGCATTCATATGAAATGGCCGCCAATGCATTCAAAATGGCCCCTGAACACTATAGTCAAGATAAGGGGAAATACGTGTAGCAAAGCTTAACGCTAACCCGATCACCGTCAAATTACGACAGCCAGTCTGGAGCAACCAGACCAGTGGTGTAAAGTCGAAGGTTCGTCGTCACAGAGGCCACTAGCCAACGGGCAAGTGACCGGACAACGCGTCGAGCAGGGAAATGCAAAAGGGCCCCATGCAGCACTCGGTGAGTGTGGAGAGGTGATCTTTGGTGCAAGAGCTGCTCGGGGCTGGGGCTTCTCAATCCCCAATGCACAGCTTCGAGGGTGCCTCGGGAGCTGCACAGGAAGCACTTTGCTGGCTTTCCAAGATGGCCGGTCCCACATCTCTCGTCGCCTCCACGTGTCTCAGCTTTGCTGGGACTGTGGATCGGGCTGTTGGAAGTCTGAAAGTCCGGTTCTTGTCGGTCTCTGTCGTTCGAGCTCCAGCGGGAGCAACAACAAAGAAAACCTTTGAGCGCTGATGGTGCCTGCTTGTGCAAGGTGGTCACTCCTTGACCACAAGGGAGATTTTTCAGTCTTCTACGTCGAGTAGGATGTCGAAGGGTCCAGCGTTTCGTATCAAAGTTTCAGTCAGGATGATCTACTGCTTCATGGCACAGCTCCTACCTTTATTCCAAATCAAGGGGCTGGGGTGGGACCCAGGAAGGGGGTGGTTACACCCCTTTCCCTTTGTCCAGTTTCCTGAGCACAGAGAGTTTCTCGACCTGAATCTATCCACAGAGTGTAGAGACATCAGTTCCCAAGCTTGTGCTCAGAGTTCGAACAAGACATACCGAATGAAGTGGAAGAGGATCTGTCCCTGGTGCCAACAACCGGGAGTTCACCCTTTCTCTTCCTCAGCTCAGGAGATTCTTCCTTACATTCTTTCTTTGGCCAAAGCTGGTTTAGCTCACGCATCCATCAAAGTTCACCTCACAGTCATCTCTCGTTCTAGTTGAACTTCTTAAGACCCTTGTGAGAAGTTGGCCTGATATATGATGTTTCCAATTCTGGAACCACCTTGTATCAGTCCAAACAATCCCTTATGGTGTCTGGTTGTAAGTCAACCTTATAGACAAGCTATCTTAATGGTAGCATAGACTAAGCAGCCTTAAAGGCTAAACTCAAGAGGTCGTGTTAAGCAAGCTTTTTTACCAATCACAATCCTGTAATATCAAATGAAAGGACACCACACAAGTATATATTTTAAAAATATATGGGTTTATTACTAAAAATAATCCCCAGTACTCTTTATGAGCAAAGGGGCTCAAGCGTTAAATCAAAAGCACAGTATAACATACAAAGTTGCACAATTATGGATGAGGGCGGGTGGCCACTCAAACCATATATTAAGAAAAGTGGTATAAGAGATACCAATCGAACAGTGGTTAGGCCTAGGGCCTAGAGAATCGCTGGGAGCAGTCGGGACTAGCAATGCTGAAGTTGAGAAAAGCCCGCGGGATTCGGGTGCAGCGCTTAAAGCACACGCATGCACCAATGTTGAGTTAATGGTGCGTAAAAGTTACACAAATAGAGTTTTAGGATACTTCCGCTGAACCTAGATGGACAAAACTTTAGACACAGGCCCTAGAGGTGTGTACCAGTGTGGGAACACCGGCGTTGCAATGTTACCTCACCCACAGAAAGCGGGTGCATAGGGTCAAAGTGGCGTCGGGTTTCGTCACGCAGGTTCTTGGTGCTTGAAGTTGAAGATGCTGCAGGCGATGTGAAGGAGAAGTGTCCGGTGTGATCCAAGGGTGGATCAGAGTAGAAAAGTACCTGAAAGCAGAGGGGACAGAGTCTGGGTCACTCATCAGTGACCAGGGTGGAACCAGGACGGAACCAAGCAATGTCGGGCGCAATCAGGTGGTTGTCGAGGAGCTTCTCTCCGCTGCCAGGTGGGCTCTGGGGCATCTGCAACGTCCAGGAGCGGGTCACGAGCTGTCCCACGCAGGCTCTCACCGTCGGCGCTGTCAGCTTCAAGATCGGAGCAAACAACACTTGGCAAGAGCAATCCACTCAGGACTGGAAGATTGCTTCTCACTCGGAGCAGGAGGGTCAGAGCGGGTGCTACTTTTCAGAGGAGCTGGTGCAAGTCTGGAGCAACCAGAATCGCAAGTCGGTTTTAGGTTTTCGTCGGCACAGGGGCCACAAGCCAGCTGGCAAGTGACCGGGCCAACGCGTTGAGCCAAAGAAAGCAGAAGGGCCCCACGCAGCACTCGTCGAGTGTAGAGGGGTGAGCTTCGGTGCAAGAGTGGCTCAGGGTTGGGGCTTCTCAAACCCCGGTGTACAGCTTCGAGTTTCACTCGTGGGCTGCACGGTCAGCGTCTTGTGGTCTTTTCAAGATGGCGTGCCCCACGCTTCCGGTCGCATCCACGGGTCTCAGCTCTGCAGGGACTGTGGATCGGGCTGTAAGAAGGCAGGCCAGCTTGATCTCGTCAATCTCTGTCGCTCGAGTTCCGGCGGGAACTGCAACAAAGCATACGTCGAGGTGCTGGATGGTGCCTGTTTGCACAGAGTGGTCACTCCTTGACCACAAGGGAGATTCTTCAGTCTTCTACGTCGAGTAGGATGTCGAAGGGTCCAGAGTTTCGTTTCTTATGTTTCATCAGGATCATCTGAGTGCGTTGGCACTACTCCCATTCTTATACCAATCTAGGGGGCTGGATTACCTGCTAGGTCCCCTCCTATGGGTGGGACCCAGGAAGGGGGTGGGTACACCCCTTTCCTTTGATCCAGGCCGCGCTGGGACAGGGGCTGGTGTGCCCCAGAACCGGTTTGGCCGGATTATGCAAGGGGAAGCCTTGTGCTCCCCAGGCAGTGTCTGGTTTCTTTCAAACCTCCCTGCTACAATCCACTATCTTCTGTCTGGGGTGGTGTAACACCTCCCTGCGACAGGAAAGCCTTTGTCCAGGCCTCCTCTGCTGAGTTTCGGTCGGCAGCAGGAGGTCAGACTTGTGTCTGTGGCAGAAGCATCCATTTTGTGGATCTGAGGCCCTTTTAAAAATCAACCGCGTTTTAGCAAAAGTAACATGTCTTCTCCCTCTAGAGGGGTGGAATGCTATCCCCGTCGACAGAACTGTCGAGGGGATAGTATTCCAAATCGTATGACACCTTACACGACATGTTTTGATAAAGCCAAACCAAAGTTGCTATATAACCGCGAGGATTATAATGCACTTAATAGTATATGGTTTGGCATTATCCTGGAACAGCTTAGGGAGTTGTTCCCGACAGCTGCAGACAGGCTCAGCTCATGCCAGAGCTCCATCTCACATTAAACCACTCACTCTGCCTCCAGGATTGATGAGGCCTTCCATAGGAGTGGCTCACAGGTTTATATGTGTCCAGATATAGGTTTAGATATAGGTATACTATATCTAAGCAAGGGGTGATTACACCAACTTGCCCCAGCTGAGTGATCAGCCAGTTGTGTCAATTTAAGAACCAGCCAGGGGTGGCAAAAGATATGCTGCAGCCCCTGGTAGGCCTTGGTGGCACCTATGCCCTGAGCACCTATAGTGCATGGTACAGGGGCTGACACGGAGTCCATTTCCAATTGTGGTATGTAACTATAGCACATGTATTACGAATTTAGAGAGAGAACAGCAGGCTGGGGGTCTGATTAGCAGGCCCACAGCCTCAGTAAGTTGAAAACCAGTGAAGCAAAAAGCAAAAATTGGGGTGATCATAGGATAGCAGATCCTACTCTCCTACAACCCTTCTCTATGGTCAGCAAGGATAATAAAACAATTCCTGAAGGGTCTCTTTTGGGTTTTTACTCCAATCAAACCTCCTCCTCCACTCTGGCACCTTAATGTGGTCTTGGCTCAGCTCATGAAGCATCCTTTCGAGCCTATCCATAAAGCTGAGTTAAAATAAATTCTTGGAAGGTGGCTCTTATTTTGGCGGTAACATCTGCAGAAGGGTTAGCGAATTGCAGGCGCTCGCTATTACGTAGCCTTTTCTTCAGTTAAAAATGATTCAGTGGTTCTTTGTACTAACCCCAAATTCATCTCAAAGGTGCCTTCGGACTTTCATCTGAATTACCTCTGGTTCTTAAGACTTTTTTCCCTCAGCCTGATTCACCGCTGAGAAATCACTTCATTCTCTGGACATTCTGCTTTGTTTAAAATTCTATCTCCAAAGAACCAAACACTTCAGAAAGTCACCTCAGCTCTTTGTGGCTTTTAGTGTTCCTCGTAAGGGGTTTCTCCCATCTAAGCAGGGTATTGCACATTGGATTTCCAGCTCTATCCAGTAATGTCATCAATTGGCTGGGAAACCCCTCCAGGGAGAGGTTCGTGCTCTCTACGAGGGCAGTCTCTTCCTCTACGGCCCTCTTTGCTGGGCTTTCTCTCCGGGATATCTGCAGAGCGGCCACCTAGAGGAGCATCCATATCTTTACCAGAAATTACTGCTTGGATTCTTCGACGCGCAGTGACACTGCAGTGTGCCAAGCAGTCCTGAGGAACCCGTTTCATTAGCGGTTAGCTTTCCCGCTCATCCCTCCTACATTTTCTTTCCTAAATCCCCGCACATTCTTTGATAAATGTATTGTTTCTGGCTATATTGTCTACATACAAACTTTGATGATGTCTTTTGTTTTCTTGTTACTTCTTTACATTTTTCTGTAGGATTAGGCTTAATGTGGTCTTGATATTTTACAAGTCTAAAATTGAGGAAATTGTTTCCTTTTCTGTCTTTTTTCTGTACTTTAGATACAGTTCTTCAAGATGATAAGAACAAAAGATGTGCTCATAACTACTAGCTACTCTGATTCAAGCATGTGAATCTATGAAAGGTCCAATACTGGATAAGAAAACAAGTTACTTAGCTGTAACTTTAGTTGCCAGTATTGGAAGCTTTCATAGATTCACATCGACCCACCCTCCTCCCCTGGGAAAGCTCAACCTTCTGCATTTTTATGGTTATCCTATAGCACTATGGCTACTAAAATCTGAAGGTCTGAGATTCTCTGAGGAGGGTTCTACAGGGTAAGGCTGATCTGATTGGTTGTGTGTTTTATTTGGTCTCTTTTACAAAAAGAGGTGGATATGTTACAAAACTGGATTGGGCCTAGGCCTAGTTTCTAGTTTGTAATAGCTTTGCTTTGCTATTTTTATATACCGGCGACTCCCATCTCGACGACGGGGAATGATTCAAGCATGTGAATCTACGAAAGCTTCCAATACTGGAGAACTAAAGTTACAGGTAAGCTACTTGTTTTCTTGTGGCATGTGACCCGAAACTACTGCTACAACCAAGACGAGGAAGGATTTGTAACCAAGGAGAAGTTGTTGAAGCTCCGTCCGAGCAAGGATACTGCCCCCATCCCCAAGCAAGGATGAAAAAGACTTACTGAGTGATGCCTGGAGCTGGAGCTACTCCAGTCCAGGGGGGGGAACCCCATGAACAGGGCCTGTAGTTTACATTCCCTGGATGTTGCCACATGTAAGAGAGGAATAACAGAACCTGTTGCATGGGAACTTAGTAGCCCAGGGGGTGGTCTAACAACTACTAGGGTGCCTATCTCAAGGGGGACTGTTATTGCTTATTGAATGTTGTTTACCTTTGCATGAGTAGAATTGGAATTAAAATACATCTTTTATATGAAATAGATATTTGACTGGACATTGATTTATCGTGTGTGCCGCGCACACGTTGAGTTATGAGTCTTGTTCACTGGTCTGTATCTACACTTTGCGAGGGAGCTTGACTGCTCGTGCTACGCTACTGAAGGATGTGCTCGTCCTAGGTGCACGAGATCCATGGTAGGGTGGGCCCCTGGACATCAGGAATAAAAGCCCACAACCACCCTGGTTTGACCCCGTGACCCCTGCTTGCTCCAGCGTCCTTTGAACAGGATTCTGACTAGTGCTCAAGGAAGAGGAGAGTCATCAGCTACTTTCTAAACTGCAGTAGGGTCGGACAGCTCTGAGGTTGATGGATATGTTTTTCCAGATCTTGGGGGCCTAGATGGAGAGGACCTTGTTCTTTTCACAGATGTTATTTTCATGTCTGAAGATGTTCGGGCGTCTAGTGTGATACAGTCCACAAGAAGGGATTCTGCTTTTTAGGCACGGTCAGGTCAGCTGGAGTACCATTATAACATGGCTGGACTGCTCTTACAGGGCACAGGGGAAATCCCTGCTAGATGAAAGCCACTGTGCTGCTTCTAGTGGTGGATGGACAGAGGGATCATCAGCTCTACAGCAACAACACAATTCTCTTATAGACATGCGTAACATTTGCTGCCCACATCCACGCGACTCCCTTGCGATTCCCAATTAAGCCTCCCCGACCCAAAAACACCTGGGCCCAATCATGGGGCCGTGTCAACCTTGAGAATCTTTCTGCCCTCCTCACCTCCTCTCTCCCTTCTCTTCAGGGCCTTACCACCGTCTCCCAGGTTGAAGCCATAGATCAGTGGCTCTCCCACGGCCGCGACTCCGTTGCCCCGCTCAAACGCATTACTTCTAAACGCGATAAGGACGCCAATCGGTGGTTCAATGAAGAGCTTAAGGCCACCAAACTAACAGTTCGCCGCGCGGAGCGGGCTTGGAGGAGAAACTACTGCCCGCTTTGAAACTGGAATATACCAACATACTCATCCAGTATAAAAAAGACATCTTGGGGGCCAAAACATCATACTTCTCCTCCAAAATCCTAGCCGCGGGGAACCAGTCCAAGGAGATTTTTACCATCGTCCACAACCTGGCGTTCTCGGACAGAACCACTCTCAAACCAGCCCCATCCGAAGAACTCTGCTTCTCTCTCAATAATTATTTTATTGACAAAATTACCACCATTAAGGCCAACATCCCTTCTCCTTCCCTATCTTTTGTTGATCCTCAATGTCCCCCCCCCCAAGGGCGTACTCACCACCCTTCCCCCTATCACTCTGGAAAGCTTGACCTCCTTGGTGCCCTTGATCAAATCTGGCTCTCCGCTCGACCCCTGCCCCGCTCACATTCTCCGCCATATCTTTGTCTCTTGCCCAGACCCCCCCCTTCACCTCCTTAACAGCTCTCTAGCTCAAGGCATAGTTCCTAACTCCTTGAAGTCTGCGGTAATTGTGCCCATCTTGAAAAAACCTGGGGCAGACCCTTCTGTCCCCGCCAATTTCCGCCCCATCTCCCTCCTGCCATTTTTGGCCAAGGTGCTCGAGCACCACGTCACCAGCGCCCTGAGCTCCTTTGTGGAGAAGTATGGAGCTCTTGCCCCCCGCCAAGCTGGTTTCCGCCCCGCACACTCTACGGAGTCCGTTGTCATGTCGGTCCTGGACACCCTCAGGGAGGGCATGGACACTAATCAGCACCAGGCCCTTGTGCTCCTTGATCTCTCAGCCGCCTTTGATACGGTGGATTATACCATTCTACTTTCCCGTGTCAAGGCGGCGGGGATCGGAGGGACTGCCCTGGTCTGGTTATCCTCCTTCCTGAGCGACCGCACCCAGGCCGTTCGCCTGGGTGACTTCACGGCGGACGTCCGGAAAGTTCAGTGCGGGGTTCCCCAAGGCTCTTCTCTCTCTCCCCTCTTGTTCAATCTGTATATTGCCCCCCTGATTTTCTCTCTTCAACAGATGGAGGTCGCCGTATTCAATTATGCGGACGACCTCCAGCTGGTCTTCAATCTTTCCTCTCCCTCTGCTGTCCTAAACTTTCAAACTGTGATGATCCATATCAGGGACAGGATGAACCACAACCACCTCAAACTCAACCCTGACAAAACCGAGCTGGTGTTGACGGGTGGTTCATCCAGCCCCTGGTCCCCCCTCTTCTGGCCCCCCTCTCTTGGTCCTTCTCCTGTTCCCTCTCCCTCAGTCAAAACACTAGGTATAAAACTCAATTCTCAACTCACCCTTCACTCCCAGGTCAGCTCCATGGTATCTTCTTCCTTCCTCTCACTACGCACTATTCGCAGGGTGTCCCGCTTCTTTACCTTTTCTGCCCTCAAACTTATCATCCTGGCCATGGTGGTGTCCCGCCTGGACTATGGTAACGCCCTGTATGCCGGTATTCCTGCATACAGTCTGCGTCGCCTACAACAGATACAAAACCAGGCGGCCCGCCTGGCCTTCAATATCCCCAAATTTCACCACTCTACCCCCCTTCTGAAATCCCTACACTGGCTTCCCGTACGAGCTAGAATCCAATTCAAGCTCGCATCCATTACTTTTCTGGCCCGACTTGGTATGGCGCCAGCGTTCATCTCCTCTGAGATCGTCCTATACGTTCCCACCAGGGATCTCCGCTCTTCTTCCCAGTCCCTCCTCACCATCCCACGCTTCCGGAGAAAGAAATGGGGAGGCTCTAAATTTGCTGTCCTTGCCCCCACCCTCTGGAATTCCCTTCCCCTTGAACTTCGTTCCATTACCCTCTACCCACATTTCCGTAAATGTCTTAAAACCCACCTATTCACGAAGTCTTTTGAATAAATACTCCCTCTGCCCTCCTTGTTTGTAACCTCAGAGCCCGTTAGTTATAGCGCCAAGAAACCGCTGGTATACGCGCGCTTTAAAAGTACTTTTAAATTCAAAAATCAAATTCAAATTCAAATTCAAAATTGCGACACACACTCGGCCCAAGATTGCCTTGGTATTGATCGTAGCTCCCTCATCTACTGGATTCTGGTGGCCTGAACTGTGATACAGCTGGCCTTGGAGGAAGAGCGGCGTGGTTCCTTCAAGGGTGATAGAATCAGGCATACTGGGGACTTGGACGCGATGCACCTCTGCATGTGAGATGCCTTTCACTGGGCCACGGGGCATCTGGGAGGCTGCAAAGCTGGGCTTCAATGAGGCATGCCAAGGCACAGGGCATCTGGGAGGCTGCCGAGCTGGGCTTTAATGAGGTATGCCAAGGCACGGGGCATCTGGGAGGCTGCAGAGCTGGGCTTTAATGATGCAGGCCATGGCACGGGGCAGCTGGGAGGCTGCAGAGCTGGGCTTTGATGAGGCATGCCAAGGCACGGGGCATCTGGGAGGCTGCAGAGCTGAGCTTTACTGAGGCATGCGAAGGCACGGGGCGTCTGGGAGGCTGCAGAGCTGGGATTTAATGAGGCATGCCAAGGTACGGGGTGTCCGGGAGGCTGCAGAGCTGGGCTTTAATGAGGCAAGCCAAGGCACGGGGCGTCTGGGAGGCTGCAGAACTGGGCTTTAATGAGGCACGCCAAGGCATGGGGCATCTGGGAGGCTGCCGAGCTGGGCTTTAATGAGGCATGCCAAGGCACAGGGCGTCTGGGAGGCTGCAGAGCTGGGCTTTAATGAGGCACGCCAAGGCACGGGGCGTCTGGGAGGCTGCAGAGCTGGGCTTTAGTGAGGCACACCAAGGCACGGGGCGTCTGGGAGGCTGCAGAGCTGGGATTTATTGAGGGATGCCAAGGCACGGGGCATCTGGGAGGCTGCAGAGCTGGGCTTTAATGAGGCACGCCAAGGCACGGGGCGTCTGAGAGGCTGCAGAGCTGAGCTTTAATGAGGCACGCCAAGGCACGGAGCATCTGGGAGGCTGCAGAGCTGGGCTTTAATGAGGCATGCCAAGGCACGGGCGTCTGGGAGGCTGCAGAGCTGGACTTAAATGAGGCACGCCAAGGCACAGGACATCTGGGAGGCTGCAGAGCTGGACTTTAATGAGGCATGCCAGGGCACGGGGCATCTGGGAAGCTGCCAAGCTGGGCTTTAATGAGGCATGCCAAGGCACGGGCATCTGGGAGGCTGCAGAGCTGGGCTTTAATGAGGCATGCCAAGGCACAGGGCATCTGGGAGGCTGCAGAGCTGGGCTTTAATGAGGCACGCCAAGGCACGGGGCATCTGGGAGGCTGCAGAGCTGGGCTTTAATGAGGCATGCCAAGGCACGGGGCGTCTGGGAGGCTGCAGAGCTGGGCTTTAATGAGGCATGCCAAGGCATGGGGCGTCTGGGAGGCTGCAGAGCTGGGATTTAATGAGGCATGCCAAGGCATGGGGCATCTGGGAGGCTGCAGAGCTGGGCTTTAATGAGGCATGCCAAGGCATGGGACATCTGGGAGGCTGCAGAGCTGGGCTTTAATGAGGCATGGGGCGTCTGGGAGGCTGCAGAGCTGGGATTTAATGAGGCATGCCAAGGCATGGGGCATCTGGGAGGCTGCTGAGCTGGGCTTTAATGAGGCATGCCAAGGCACGGGGCATCTGGGAGGCTGCAGAGCTGGGCTTTAATGAGGCAGGCCAAGGAACCGGGCGTCTGGGAGGCTGCAGAGCTGGGCTTTAATGAGGCAGGCCAAGAAACGGGGTGTCTGGGAGGCTGCAGAGCTGGCCTTTAATGAGGCAGCCCAAGGCACGGGGCATCTGGGAGGCTGCAGAGCTGGGATTTAATGAGGCATGCCAAGGCACAGGGCATCTGGGAGGCTGCAGAGCTGGGCTTTAATGAGGCATGCCAAGGCACGGGGCATCTGGAAGGCTGCAGAGCTGGACTTTAATGAGGCATGCCAAGGCACGGGGCATCTGGGAGGCTGCAGAGCTGGGCTTTAATGAGGCATGCCAAGGCATGGGGCGTCTGGGAGGCTGCAGAGCTGGGCTTTATTGAGGCATGCCAAGGGGCGGGGCATCTGGGAGGCTGCAGAGTTGGGCTTCAATGAGGCAGGCCAAGGCACGAGGCGTCTGGGAGGCTGCAGAGCTGGGCTTTATTGAGGCATGCCAAGGCACAGGGCGTCTGGGAAGCTGCAGAGCTGGGCTTTAATGAGGCATGCCAAGGCACAGGGCGTCTGGGAGGCTGCAGAGCTGGACTTTAACGAGGCATGCCAAGGCACGGGGCATCTGGGAGGCTGCAGAGCTGGGCTTTAATGAGGCATGCCAAGGCACGGGGCAGCTAGGAGGCTGCAGAGCTGGGCTTTAATGAGGCAGGCCAAGGAACGGGGTTTCTGGGAGGCTGCAGAACTGGCCTTTAATGAGGCAGCCCAAGGCACGGGGCATCTGGGAGGCTGCAGAGTTGGGCTTTAATGAGGCAGGCCAAGGATTGGGGCGTCTGGGAGGCTACAGAGCTGGGCTTTAATGAGGCAGGCCAAGGCACAGGGCGTTTGGGAGTCTGCAGAGCTGGGCTTTAATGAGGCATGCCAAGGTCCGGGGCATCTGGGAGGCTGCTGAGCTGAGCTTTAATGAGATATGCCAAGGCACGGGGCATCTGGGAGGCTGGAGAGCTGGGCTTTAATGAGGCATGCCAAGGCACAGGGCATCTGGGAGGCTGCAGAGCTGGGCTTTAATGAGGCATGCCAAGGCACAGGGCATCTGGGAGGCTGCAGAGCTGGGCTTTAATGAGGCAGGCCAAGGAACGGGGTGTCTGGGAGGCTGCAGAGCTGGCCTTTAATGAGGCAGCCCAAGGCACGGGGCATCTGGGAGGCTGCAGAGCTGGGCTTTAATGAGGCAGGCCAAGAAACGGGGCGTCTGGGAGGCTGCAGAGCTGGGCTTTAATGAGGCAGGCAAAGGCACGGGGCGTCTGGGAGGCTGCAGAGCTGGGGTTTAATGAGGCATGCCAAGGCACAGGGCATCTGGGAGGCTGCAGAGCTGGGCTTTAATGAGGCATGCCAAGGCACGGGGCATCTGGGAGGCTGCAGAGTTGGACTTTAATGAGGCATGCCAAGGCATGGGGAGTCTGGGAGGCTGCAGAGCTGGGATTTAATGAGGCATGCCAAGGCATGGGGCATCTGGGAGGCTGCAGAGCTGGGCTTTAATGAGGCATGCCAAGGCACGGGGCATCTGGGAGGCTGCAGAGCTGGGCTTTAATGAGGCAGGCCAAGGAACCGGGCGTCTGGGAGGCTGCAGAGCTGGGCTTTAATGAGGCAGGCCAAGAAACGGGGTGTCTGGGAGGCTGCAGAGCTGGCCTTTAATGAGGCAGCCCAAGGCACGGGGCATCTGGGAGGCTGCAGAGCTGGGATTTAATGAGGCATGCCAAGGCACAGGGCATCTGGGAGGCTGCAGAGCTGGGCTTTAATGAGGCATGCCAAGGCACGGGGCATCTGGAAGGCTGCAGAGCTGGACTTTAATGAGGCATGCCAAGGCACGGGGCATCTGGGAGGCTGCAGAGCTGGGCTTTAATGAGGCATGCCAAGGCATGGGGCGTCTGGGAGGCTGCAGAGCTGGGCTTTATTGAGGCATGCCAAGGGGCGGGGCATCTGGGAGGCTGCAGAGTTGGGCTTCAATGAGGCAGGCCAAGGCACGAGGCGTCTGGGAGGCTGCAGAGCTGGGCTTTATTGAGGCATGCCAAGGCACAGGGCGTCTGGGAAGCTGCAGAGCTGGGCTTTAATGAGGCATGCCAAGGCACAGGGCGTCTGGGAGGCTGCAGAGCTGGACTTTAACGAGGCATGCCAAGGCACGGGGCATCTGGGAGGCTGCAGAGCTGGGCTTTAATGAGGCATGCCAAGGCACGGGGCAGCTAGGAGGCTGCAGAGCTGGGCTTTAATGAGGCAGGCCAAGGAACGGGGTTTCTGGGAGGCTGCAGAACTGGCCTTTAATGAGGCAGCCCAAGGCACGGGGCATCTGGGAGGCTGCAGAGTTGGGCTTTAATGAGGCAGGCCAAGGATTGGGGCGTCTGGGAGGCTACAGAGCTGGGCTTTAATGAGGCAGGCCAAGGCACAGGGCGTTTGGGAGTCTGCAGAGCTGGGCTTTAATGAGGCATGCCAAGGTCCGGGGCATCTGGGAGGCTGCTGAGCTGAGCTTTAATGAGATATGCCAAGGCACGGGGCATCTGGGAGGCTGGAGAGCTGGGCTTTAATGAGGCATGCCAAGGCACAGGGCATCTGGGAGGCTGCAGAGCTGGGCTTTAATGAGGCATGCCAAGGCACAGGGCATCTGGGAGGCTGCAGAGCTGGGCTTTAATGAGGCAGGCCAAGGAACGGGGTGTCTGGGAGGCTGCAGAGCTGGCCTTTAATGAGGCAGCCCAAGGCACGGGGCATCTGGGAGGCTGCAGAGCTGGGCTTTAATGAGGCAGGCCAAGAAACGGGGCGTCTGGGAGGCTGCAGAGCTGGGCTTTAATGAGGCAGGCAAAGGCACGGGGCGTCTGGGAGGCTGCAGAGCTGGGGTTTAATGAGGCATGCCAAGGCACAGGGCATCTGGGAGGCTGCAGAGCTGGGCTTTAATGAGGCATGCCAAGGCACGGGGCATCTGGGAGGCTGCAGAGTTGGACTTTAATGAGGCATGCCAAGGCATGGGGAGTCTGGGAGGCTGCAGAGCTGGGATTTAATGAGGCATGCCAAGGCATGGGGCATCTGGGAGGCTGCAGAGCTGGGCTTTAATGAGGCATGCCAAGGCACGGGGCATCTGGGAGGCTGCAGAGCTGGGCTTTAATGAGGCAGGCCAAGGAACCGGGCGTCTGGGAGGCTGCAGAGCTGGGCTTTAATGAGGCAGGCCAAGAAACGGGGTGTCTGGGAGGCTGCAGAGCTGGCCTTTAATGAGGCAGCCCAAGGCACGGGGCATCTGGGAGGCTGCAGAGCTGGGATTTAATGAGGCATGCCAAGGCACAGGGCATCTGGGAGGCTGCAGAGCTGGGCTTTAATGAGGCATGCCAAGGCACGGGGCATCTGGAAGGCTGCAGAGCTGGACTTTAATGAGGCATGCCAAGGCACGGGGCATCTGGGAGGCTGCAGAGCTGGGCTTTAATGAGGCATGCCAAGGCATGGGGCGTCTGGGAGGCTGCAGAGCTGGGCTTTATTGAGGCATGCCAAGGGGCGGGGCATCTGGGAGGCTGCAGAGTTGGGCTTCAATGAGGCAGGCCAAGGCACAAGGCGTCTGGGAGGCTGCAGAGCTGGGCTTTATTGAGGCATGCCAAGGCACAGGGCGTCTGGGAAGCTGCAGAGCTGGGCTTTAATGAGGCATGCCAAGGCACAGGGCGTCTGGGAGGCTGCAGAGCTGGACTTTAACGAGGCATGCCAAGGCACGGGGCATCTGGGAGGCTGCAGAGCTGGGCTTTAATGAGGCATGCCAAGGCACGGGGCATCTAGGAGGCTGCAGAGCTGGGCTTTAATGAGGCAGGCCAAGGAACGGGGTTTCTGGGAGGCTGCAGAGCTGGCCTTTAATGAGGCAGCCCAAGGCACGGGGCATCTGGGAGGCTGCAGAGCTGGGCTTTAATGAGGCAGGCCAAGGATTGGGGCGTCTGGGAGGCTACAGAGCTGGGCTTTAATGAGGCAGGCCAAGGCACAGGGCGTTTGGGAGTCTGCAGAGCTGGGCTTTAATGAGGCATGCCAAGGTCCGGGGCATCTGGGAGGCTGCTGAGCTGAGCTTTAATGAGATATGCCAAGGCACGGGGCATCTGGGAGGCTGGAGAGCTGGGCTTTAATGAGGCATGCCAAGGCACAGGGCATCTGGGAGGCTGCAGAGCTGGGCTTTAATGAGGCATGCCAAGGCACAGGGCATCTGGGAGGCTGCAGAGCTGGGCTTTAATGAGGCAGGCCAAGGAACGGGGTGTCTGGGAGGCTGCAGAGCTGGCCTTTAATGAGGCAGCCCAAGGCACGGGGCATCTGGGAGGCTGCAGAGCTGGGCTTTAATGAGGCAGGCCAAGAAACGGGGCGTCTGGGAGGCTGCAGAGCTGGGCTTTAATGAGGCAGGCAAAGGCACGGGGCGTCTGGGAGGCTGCAGAGCTGGGGTTTAATAAGGCATGCCAAGGCACAGGGCATCTGGGAGGCTGCAGAGCTGGGCTTTAATGAGGCATGCCAAGGCACGGGGCATCTGGGAGGCTGCAGAGTTGGACTTTAATGAGGCATGCCAAGGCATGGGGAGTCTGGGAGGCTGCAGAGCTGGGATTTAATGAGGCATGCCAAGGCATGGGGCATCTGGGAGGCTGCAGAGCTGGGCTTTAATGAGGCATGCCAAGACACAGGCATCTGGGAGGCTGCAGAGCTGGGCTTTAATGAGGCACGCCAAGGCACGGGGCGTCTGAGAGGCTGCAGAGCTGAGCTTTAATGAGGCACGCCAAGGCACGGTGCATCTGGGAGGCTGCAGAGCTGGGCTTTAATGAGGCATGCCAAGGCACGGGCATCTGGGAGGCTGCAGAGCTGGACTTAAATGAGGCACGCCAAGGCACAGGACATCTGGGAGGCTGCAGAGCTGGACTTTAATGAGGCATGCCAGGGCACGGGGCATCTGGGAGGCTGCCAAGCTGGGCTTTAATGAGGCATGCCAAGGCACGGGGCATCTGGGAGGCTGCAGAGCTGGGCTTTAATGAGGCACACCAAGGCACGGGGCATCTGGGAAGCTGCAGAGCTGGGCTTTAATGAGGCATGCCAAGGCACAGGGCATCTGGGAGGCTGCAGAGCTGGGCTTTAATGAGGCACACCAAGGCACGGGGTGTCTGGGAGGCTGCAGAGCTGGGCTTTAATGAGGCATGCCAATGCACGGGGGGCGTCTGGGAGGCTGCAGAGCTGGGCTTCAATGAGGCATGCCAAGGCACGGGGCGTCTGGGAGGCTGCAGAGCTGGGCTTTAATGAGGCAGGCCAAGGCACGGGGCATCTGGGAGGCTGCAGAGCTGGGCTTTACTGAGGCATGCCAAGGCACGGGAGTCTGGGAGGCTGCAGAGCTGGGCATTAATGAGGCACGCCAAGGCACAGGGCATCTGGGAGGCTGCAGAGCTGGGCTTCAATGAGGCAGACCAAGGCACAGGGCATCTGGGAGGCTGCAGAGCTGGGCTTTAATGAGGCATGCCAAGGCATGGGGCATCTGGGAGGCTGCCGAGCTGGACTTTAATGAGGCATGCCAAGGCACGGGGCATCTGGGAGGCTGCAGAGCTGGGCTTTAATGAGGCATGCCAAGGCACAGGGCATCTGGGAGGCTGCAGGGCTGGGCTTTAGTGAGGCATGCCAAGGCACGGGGCATCTGGGAGGCTGCAGAGCTGGGCTTTAATGAGGCATGCCAAGGCACGGGGCATCTGGGAGGCTGCAGAGCTGGGATTTAATGAGGCAGGCCAAGGCATGGGGCGTCTGGGAGTCTGCCGAGCTGGGCTTTAATGAGGCATGCCAAGGCATGGGGTGTCTGGGAGGCTGCAGAGCTGGCCTTTAATGAGGCAGCCCAAGGCACGGGGTGTCTGGGAGGCTGCAGAGTTGGGCTTTAATTAGGCAGCCCAAGGTATTGGGGGTCTGGGAGGCTGCTGAGCTGGGCTTTAACAAGGCTTGCCAAGGCACAGGGCATCTGGGAGACTGCAGAGCTGGGCTTTAATGAAGCATGCCAAGGCACAGGGCGTCTGGGAGGCTGCAGAGCTGGACTTTAACGAGACATGCCAAGGCACAGGGCATCTGGGAGACTGCAGAGCTGGGCTTTAATGAAGCATGCCAAGGCACAGGGCGTCAGGGAGGCTGCAGAGCTGGACTTTAACGAGGCATGCCAAGGCACAGGGCATCTGGGAGGCTGCAGAGCTGGGCTTTAATGAGGTATGCCAAGGCACAGGGCATCTGGGAGGCTGCAGAGCTGGGCTTTAATGAGGCAGGACAAGGAACGGGGTGTCTGGGAGGCTGCAGAGCTGGCCTATAATGAGGCAGCCCAAGACACGGGGCATCTGGGAGGCTGCAGATCTGGGCTTTAATGAGGCAGGCCAAGGAATGGGGCGTCTGGGAGGCTACAGAGCTGAACTTTAATGAGGCATGCCAAGGCACGGGGCGTCTGGGAGGCTGCAGAGCTGGGCTTTAATGAGATATGCCAAGGCACGGGGCATCTGGGAGGCTGCAGAGCTGGGCTTTAATGAGATATGCCAAGGCACGGGGCATCTGGGAGGCTGCAGAGCCGGGCTTTAATGAGGCATGCCAAGGCACGGGGCATCTGGGAGGCTGCAGAGCTGGGCTTTAATGAGGCATGCCAAGGCATGGGGCGTCTCGGAGGCTCCAGAGCTGGGATTTAATGAGGCATGCCAAGGCACGGGGCATCTGGGAGGCTGCAGAGCTGGGCTTTAATGAGGCATGCCAAGGCACGGGGCATCTGGGAGGCTGCAGAGCTGGGCTTTAATGAAGCCGGCCAAGTAACGGGGTGTCTGGGAGGCTGCAGAGCTGGCCTTTAATGAGGCAGCCCAAGGCACGGGGCATCTGGGAGGCTGCAGAGCTGGGCTTTAAAGAGGCAGGCCGAGGAACGGGGCGTCTGGGAGGCTGCAGAGCTGGGCTTTAATGAGGCAGGCAAAGGCACGCCTCATGCTGGGCTTTAATGAGGCATGCCAAGGCACGGGGCCTCTGGGAGGCTGCAGAGCTGGACTTTAATGAGGCATGCCAAGGCACGGGGCATCTGGGAGGCTGCAGAGCTGGGCTTTAATGAGGCATGCCAAGGCATGGGGCGTCTGGGAGGCTGCAGAGCTGGGATTTAATGAGGCATGCCAAGGCATGGGGCATCTGGGAGGCTGCAGAGCTGGGCTTTAATGAGGCATGCCAAGGCATGGGACATCTGAGAGGCTGCAGAGCTGGGATTTAATGAGGCATGCCAAGGCATGGGGCATCTGGGAGGCTGCAGAGCTGGGCTTTAATGAGGCATGCCAAGGCATGGGACATCTGGGAGGCTGCAGAGCTGGGCTTTAATGAGGCATGGGGCGTCTGGGAGGCTGCAGAGCTGGGATTTAATGAGGCATGCCAAGGCATGGGGCATCTGGGAGGCTGCTGAGCTGGGCTTTAATGAGGCATGCCAAGGCACGGGGCATCTGGGAGGCTGCAGAGCTGGGCTTTAATGAGGCAGGCCAAGGAACCGGGCGTCTGGGAGGCTGCAGAGCTGGGCTTTAATGAGGCAGGCCAAGAAACGGGGTGTCTGGGAGGCTGCAGAGCTGGCCTTTAATGAGGCAGCCCAAGGCACGGGGCATCTGGGAGGCTGCAGAGCTGGGATTTAATGAGGCATGCCAAGGCACAGGGCATCTGGGAGGCTGCAGAGCTGGGCTTTAATGAGGCATGCCAAGGCACGGGGCATCTGGAAGGCTGCAGAGCTGGACTTTAATGAGGCATGCCAAGGCACGGGGCATCTGGGAGGCTGCAGAGCTGGGCTTTAATGAGGCATGCCAAGGTATGGGGCGTCTGGGAGGCTGCAGAGCTGGGCTTTATTGAGGCATGCCAAGGGGCGGGGCATCTGGGAGGCTGCAGAGTTGGGCTTTATTGAGGCATGGCAAGGCCCGGGGGCGTCTGGGAGGCTGCAGAGCTGGGCTTCAATGAGACAGGCCAAGGCACGGGGCATCTGGGAGGCTGCAGAGCTGGGCTTCAATGAGGCAGGCCAAGGCACGAGGCGTCTGGGAGGCTGCAGAGCTGGGCTTTATTGAGGCATGCCAAGGCACAGGGCGTCTGGGAAGCTGCAGAGCTGGGCTTTAATGAGGCATGCCAAGGCACAGGGCGTCTGGGAGGCTGCAGAGCTGGACTTTAACGAGGCATGCCAAGGCACGGGGCATCTGGGAGGCTGCAGAGCTGGGCTTTAATGAGGCATGCCAAGGCACGGGGCATCTAGGAGGCTGCAGAGCTGGGCTTTAATGAGGCAGGCCAAGGAACGGGGTTTCTGGGAGGCTGCAGAGCTGGCCTTTAATGAGGCAGCCCAAGGCACGGGGCATCTGGGAGGCTGCAGAGCTGGGCTTTAATGAGGCAGGCCAAGGATTGGGGCGTCTGGGAGGCTACAGAGCTGGGCTTTAATGAGGCAGGCCAAGGCACAGGGCGTTTGGGAGTCTGCAGAGCTGGGCTTTAATGAGGCATGCCAAGGTCCGGGGCATCTGGGAGGCTGCTGAGCTGAGCTTTAATGAGATATGCCAAGGCACGGGGCATCTGGGAGGCTGGAGAGCTGGGCTTTAATGAGGCATGCCAAGGCACAGGGCATCTGGGAGGCTGCAGAGCTGGGCTTTAATGAGGCATGCCAAGGCACAGGGCATCTGGGAGGCTGCAGAGCTGGGCTTTAATGAGGCAGGGCAAGGAACGGGGTGTCTGGGAGGCTGCAGAGCTGGCCTTTAATGAGGCAGCCCAAGGCACGGGGCATCTGGGAGGCTGCAGAGCTGGGCTTTAATGAGGCAGGCCAAGAAACGGGGCGTCTGGGAGGCTGCAGAGCTGGGCTTTAATGAGGCAGGCAAAGGCACGGGGCGTCTGGGAGGCTGCAGAGCTGGGGTTTAATGAGGCATGCCAAGGCACAGGGCATCTGGGAGGCTGCAGAGCTGGGCTTTAATGAGGCATGCCAAGGCATGGGGCATCCGGGAGGCTGCAGAGCTGGGCTTTAATGAGGCATGCCAAGACACAGGCATCTGGGAGGCTGCAGAGCTGGGCTTTAATGAGGCACGCCAAGGCACGGGGCGTCTGAGAGGCTGCAGAGCTGAGCTTTAATGAGGCACGCCAAGGCACGGTGCATCTGGGAGGCTGCAGAGCTGGGCTTTAATGAGGCATGCCAAGGCACGGGCATCTGGGAGGCTGCAGAGCTGGACTTAAATGAGGCACGCCAAGGCACAGGACATCTGGGAGGCTGCAGAGCTGGACTTTAATGAGGCATGCCAGGGCACGGGGCATCTGGGAGGCTGCCAAGCTGGGCTTTAATGAGGCATGCCAAGGCACGGGGCATCTGGGAGGCTGCAGAGCTGGGCTTTAATGAGGCACACCAAGGCACGGGGCATCTGGGAAGCTGCAGAGCTGGGCTTTAATGAGGCATGCCAAGGCACAGGGCATCTGGGAGGCTGCAGAGCTGGGCTTTAATGAGGCACACCAAGGCACGGGGTGTCTGGGAGGCTGCAGAGCTGGGCTTTAATGAGGCATGCCAATGCACGGGGGGCGTCTGGGAGGCTGCAGAGCTGGGCTTCAATGAGGCATGCCAAGGCACGGGGCGTCTGGGAGGCTGCAGAGCTGGGCTTTAATGAGGCAGGCCAAGGCACGGGGCATCTGGGAGGCTGCAGAGCTGGGCTTTACTGAGGCATGCCAAGGCACGGGAGTCTGGGAGGCTGCAGAGCTGGGCATTAATGAGGCACGCCAAGGCACAGGGCATCTGGGAGGCTGCAGAGCTGGGCTTCAATGAGGCAGACCAAGGCACAGGGCATCTGGGAGGCTGCAGAGCTGGGCTTTAATGAGGCATGCCAAGGCACGGGGCATCTGGGAGGCTGCCGAGCTGGACTTTAATGAGGCATGCCAAGGCACGGGGCATCTGGGAGGCTGCAGAGCTGGGCTTTAATGAGGCATGCCAAGGCACAGGGCATCTGGGAGGCTGCAGGGCTGGGCTTTAGTGAGGCATGCCAAGGCACGGGGCATCTGGGAGGCTGCAGAGCTGGGCTTTAATGAGGCATGCCAAGGCACGGGGCATCTGGGAGGCTGCAGAGCTGGGATTTAATGAGGCAGGCCAAGGCATGGGGCGTCTGGGAGTCTGCAGAGCTGGCCTTTAATGAGGCAGCCCAAGGCACGGGGTGTCTGGGAGGCTGCAGAGCTGGCCTTTAATGAGGCAGCCCAAGGCACGGGGTGTCTGGGAGGCTGCAGAGTTGGGCTTTAATTAGGCAGCCCAAGGTATTGGGGGTCTGGGAGGCTGCTGAGCTGGGCTTTAACAAGGCTTGCCAAGGCACAGGGCATCTGGGAGACTGCAGAGCTGGGCTTTAATGAAGCATGCCAAGGCACAGGGCGTCTGGGAGGCTGCAGAGCTGGACTTTAACGAGACATGCCAAGGCACAGGGCATCTGGGAGACTGCAGAGCTGGGCTTTAATGAAGTATGCCAAGGCACAGGGCGTCAGGGAGGCTGCAGAGCTGGACTTTAACGAGGCATGCCAAGGCACAGGGCATCTGGGAGGCTGCAGAGCTGGGCTTTAATGAGGTATGCCAAGGCACAGGGCATCTGGGAGGCTGCAGAGCTGGGCTTTAATGAGGCAGGACAAGGAACGGGGTGTCTGGGAGGCTGCAGAGCTGGCCTATAATGAGGCAGCCCAAGACACGGGGCATCTGGGAGGCTGCAGATCTGGGCTTTAATGAGGCAGGCCAAGGAATGGGGCGTCTGGGAGGCTACAGAGCTGAACTTTAATGAGGCATGCCAAGGCACGGGGCGTCTGGGAGGCTGCAGAGCTGGGCTTTAATGAGATATGCCAAGGCACGGGGCATCTGGGAGGCTGCAGAGCTGGGCTTTAATGAGATATGCCAAGGCACGGGGCATCTGGGAGGCTGCAGAGCTGGGCTTTAATGAGGCATGCCAAGGCACGGGGCATCTGGGAGGCTGCAGAGCTGGGCTTTAATGAGGCATGCCAAGGCATGGGGCGTCTCGGAGGCTCCAGAGCTGGGATTTAATGAGGCATGCCAAGGCACGGGGCATCTGGGAGGCTGCAGAGCTGGCCTTTAATGAGGCATGCCAAGGCACGGGGCATCTGGGAGGCTGCAGAGCTGGGCTTTAATGAAGCCGGCCAAGTAACGGGGTGTCTGGGAGGCTGCAGAGCTGGCCTTTAATGAGGCAGCCCAAGGCACGGGGCATCTGGGAGGCTGCAGAGCTGGGCTTTAAAGAGGCAGGCCGAGGAACGGGGCGTCTGGGAGGCTGCAGAGCTGGGCTTTAATGAGGCAGGCAAAGGCACGCCTCATGCTGGGCTTTAATGAGGCATGCCAAGGCACGGGGCATCTGGGAGGCTGCAGAGCTGGACTTTAATGAGGCATGCCAAGGCACGGGGCATCTGGGAGGCTGCAGAGCTGGGCTTTAATGAGGCATGCCAAGGCATGGGGCGTCTGGGAGGCTGCAGAGCTGGGATTTAATGAGGCATGCCAAGGCATGGGGCATCTGGGAGGCTGCAGAGCTGGGCTTTAATGAGGCATGCCAAGGCATGGGACATCTGAGAGGCTGCAGAGCTGGGATTTAATGAGGCATGCCAAGGCATGGGGCATCTGGGAGGCTGCTGAGCTGGGCTTTATTGAGGCATGCCAAGGCACGGGGCATCTGGGAGGCTGCAGAGCTGGGCTTTAATGAGGCAGGCCAAGGAACCGGGCGTCTGGGAGGCTGCAGAGCTGGGCTTTAATGAGGCAGGCCAAGAATCGGGGTGTCTGGGAGGCTGCAGATCTGGCCTTTAATGAGGCAGCCCAAGTCACAGGGCATCTGGGAGGCTGCAGAGCTGGGATTTAATGAGGCATGCCAAGGCACAGGGCATCTGGGAGGCTGCAGAGCTGGGCTTTAATGAGGCATGCCAAGGCACGGGGCATCTGGAAGGCTGCAGAGCGGGACTTTAATGAGGCATGCCAAGGCACGGGGCATCTGGGAGGCTGCAGAGCTGGGCTTTAATGAGGCATGCCAAGGCATGGGGCGTCTGGGAGGCTGCAGAGCTGGGCTTTATTGAGGCATGCCAAGGCGCGGGCATCTGGGAGGCTGCAGAGTTGGGCTTTATTGAGGCATGTCAAGGCCCGGGGGCGTCTGGGAGGCTGCAGAGCTGGGCTTCAATGAGACAGGCCAAGGCACGGGGCATCTGGGAGGCTGCAGAGCTGGGCTTCAATGAGGCAGGCCAAGGCACGAGGCGTCTGGGAGGCTGAAGAGCTGGGCTTTAATGAGGCATGCCAAGGCACAGGGCGTCTGGGAAGCTGCAGAGCTGGGCTTTAATGAGGCATGCCAAGGCACGGGGCATCTGGGAGGCTGCAGAGCTGGACTTTAACGAGGCATGCCAAGGCACGGGGCATCTGGGAGGCTGCAGAGCTGGGCTTTAATGAGGCATGCCAAGGCACGGGGCATCTAGGAGGCTGCAGAGCTGGGCTTTAATGAGGCAGGCCAAGGAACGGGGTGTCTGGGAGGCTGCAGAGCTGGCCTTTAATGAGGCAGCCCAAGGCACGGGGCATCTGGGAGGCTGCCGAGCTGGGGTTTAATGAGGCATGCCAAGGCACAGGGCATCTGGGAGGCTGCAGAGCTGGGCTTTAAAGAGGCAGGCCAAGGAACGGGGCGTCTGGGAGGCTGCAGAGCTGGGCTTTAATGAGGCAGGCAAAGGCACGCCTCATGCTGGGCTTTAATGAGGCATGCCAAGGCACGGGGCATCTGGGAGGCTGCAGAGCTGGACTTTAATGAGGCATGCCAAGGCACGGTGCGTCTGAGAGGCTGCCGAGCTGGGCTTTAATGAGGCATGCCAAGGCACGGGGCATCTGGGAGGCTGCAGAGCTGGGCTTTAATGAAGCCGGCCAAGTAACGGGGTGTCTGGGAGGCTGCAGAGCTGGCCTTTAATGAGGCAGCCCAAGGCACGGGGCATCTGGGAGGCTGCAGAGCTGGGCTTTAAAGAGGCAGGCCAAGGAACGGGCGTCTGGGAGGCTGCAGAGCTGGGCTTTAATGAGGCAGGCAAAGGCACGCCTCATGCTGGGCTTTAATGAGGCATGCCAAGGCACGGGGCATCTGGGAGGCTGCAGAGCTGGACTTTAATGAGGCATGCCAAGGCACGGTGCGTCTGAGAGGCTGCCGAGCTGGGCTTTAATGAGGCATGCCAAGGCACGGGGCATCTGGGAGGCTGCAGAGCTGGGCTTTAATGAGGCATGCCAAGGCACGGGGCATCTGGAAGGCTGCAGAGCGGGACTTTAATGAGGCATGCCAAGGCACGGGGCATCTGGGAGGCTGCAGAGCTGGGCTTTAATGAGGCATGCCAAGGCATGGGGCGTCTGGGAGGCTGCAGAGCTGGGCTTTAATGAGGCAGGCCAAGAAACGGGGTGTCTGGGAGGCTGCAGAGCTGGCCTTTAATGAGGCAGCCCAAGGCACGGGGCATCTGGGAGGCTGCAGAGCTGGGATTTAATGAGGCATGCCAAGGCACAGGGCATCTGGGAGGCTGCAGAGCTGGGCTTTAATGAGGCATGCCAAGGCCTGGGGCATCTGGAAGGCTGCAGAGCTGGACTTTAATGAGGCATGCCAAGGCACGGGGCATCTGGGAGGCTGCAGAGCTGGGCTTTAATGAGGCATGCCAAGGCATGGGGCATCTGGGAGGCTGCAGAGCTGGGCTTTAATGAGGCATGCCAAGACACGGGCATCTGGGAGGCTGCAGAGCTGGGCTTTAATGAGGCAGGCCAAGGCACGGGGCGTCTGGGAGGCTGCCGAGCTGGACTTTAATGAGGCGTGCCAAGGCACGGTGCGTCTGAGAGGCTGCCGAGCTGGGCTTTAATGAGGCATGCCAAGGCATGGGGCATCTGGGAGGCTGCAGAGCTGGGCTTTAATGAGGCATGCCAAGGCACCGAGCATCTGGGAGGCTGCAGAGCTGGGCTTTAATGAGGCATGCCAAGGCACGGGCGTCTGGGAGGCTGCAGAGCTGGACTTAAATGAGGCACGCCAAGGCACAGGACATCTGGGAGGCTGCAGAGCTGGACTTTAATGAGGCATGCCAGGGCACGGGGCATCTGGGAGGCTGCCAAGCTGGGCTTTAATGAGGCATGCCAAGGCACGGGGCATCTGGGAGGCTGCAGAGCTGGGCTTTAATGAGGCACACCAAGGCACGGGGCATCTGGGAGGCTGCAGAGCTGGGCTTTAATGAGGCATGCCAAGGCACAGGGCATCTGGGAGGCTGCAGAGCTGGGCTTTAATTAGGCACGCCAAGGCACGGGGCATCTGGGAGGCTGCAGAGCTGGGCTTTAATGAGGCATGCCAAGGCACGGGGTGTCTGGGAGGCTGCAGAGCTGGGCTTTAATGAGGCATGCCAATGCACGGGGGCGTCTGGGAGGCTGCAGAGCTGGGCTTCAATGAGGCATGCCAAGGCACGGGGCGTCTGGGAGGCTGCAGAGCTGGGCTTTAATGAGGCAGGCCAAGGCACGGGGCATCTGGGAGGCTGCAGAGCTGGGCTTTACTGAGGCATGCCAAGGCACGGGCGTCTGGGAGGCTGCAGAGCTGGGCATTAATGAGGCACGCCAAGGCACAGGGCATCTGGGAGGCTGCAGAGCTGGGCTTCAATGAGGCAGACCAAGGCACAGGGCATCTGGGAGGCTGCAGAGCTGGGCTTTAATGAGGCATGCCAAGGCACAGGGCATCTGGGAGGCTGCAGAGCTGGGATTTAATGAGGCAGGCCCAGGCATGGGGCGTCTGGGAGTCTGCCGAGCTGGGCTTTAATGAGGCATGCCAAGGCATGGGGTGTCTGGGAGGCTGCAGAGCTGGCCTTTATTGAGGCAGCCCAAGGCACGGGGTGTCTGGGAGGCTGCAGAGCTGGACTTTAACAAGACATGCCAAGGCACAGGGCATCTGGGAGACTGCAGAGCTGGGCTTTAATGAAGCATGCCAAGGCACAGGGCATCTGGGAGGCTGCAGAGCTGGGCTTTAATGAGGTATGCCAAGGCACGGGGCATCTGGGATGCTGCAGAGCTGGGCTTTAATGAGGCAGGACAAGGAACGGGGTGTCTGGGAGGCTGCAGAGCTGGCCTATAATGAGGCAGCCCAAGACACGGGGCATCTGGGAGGCTGCAGATCTGGGCTTTAATGAGGCAGGCCAAGGAATGGGGCGTCTGGGAGGCTACAGACCTGGGCTTTAATGAGGCAGGCCAAGGCACGGGGCGTCTGGGAGGCTGCAGACCTGAACTTTAATGAGGCATGCCAAGGCACGGGGCATCTGGGAGGCTGCAGAGCTGGGCTTTAATGAGATATGCCAAGGGACGGGCCATCTGGGAGGCTGCAGAGCTGGGCTTTAATGAGGCATGCCAAGGCACGGGGCATCTGGGAGGCTGCAGAGCTGGGCTTTAATGAGGCATGCCAAGGCATGGGGCGTCTCGGAGGCTCCAGAGCTGGGATTTAATGAGGCATGCCAAGGTACGGGGCATCTGGGTGGCTGCAGAGCTGGGCTTTAATGAGGCATGCCAAGGCACGGGGCATCTGGGAGGCTGCAGAGCTGGGCTTTAATGAAGCCGGCCAAGTAACGGGGTGTCTGGGAGGCTGCAGAGCTGGCCTTTAATGAGGCAGCCCCAGGCACGGGGCATCTGGGAGGCTGCAGAGCTGGGCTTTAAAGAGGCAGGCCAAGGAACGGGGCGTCTGGGAGGCTGCAGAGCTGGGCTTTAATGAGGCAGGCAAAGGCACGCCTCATGCTGGGCTTTAATGAGGCATGCCAAGGCACGGGGCATCTGGGAGGCTGCAGAGCTGGACTTTAATGAGGCATGCCAAGGCACGGGGCATCTGGGAGGCTGCATAGCTGGGCTTTAATGAGGCATGCCAAGGCATGGGGCGTCTGGGAGGCTGCAGAGCTGGGATTTAATGAGGCATGCCAAGGCATGGGGCATCTGGGAGGCTGCAGAGCTGGGCTTTAATGAGGCATGCCAAGGCATGGTACATCTGGGAGGCTGCAGAGCTGGGCTTTAATGAGGCAGGCCAAGAAACGGGGTGTCTGGGAGGCTGCAGAGCTGGCCTTTAATGAGGCAGCCCAAGGCACGGGGCATCTGGGAGGCTGCAGAGCTGGGATTTAATGAGGCATGCCAAGGCACAGGGCATCTGGGAGGCTGCAGAGCTGGGCTTTAATGAGGCATGCCAAGGCCTGGGGCATCTGGAAGGCTGCAGAGCTGGACTTTAATGAGGCATGCCAAGGCACGGGGCATCTGGGAGGCTGCAGAGCTGGGCTTTAATGAGGCATGCCAAGGCATGGGGCGTCTGGGAGGCTGCAGAGCTGGGCTTTATTGAGGCATGCCAAGGCGCGGGGCATCTGGGAGGCTGCAGAGTTGGGCTTTATTGAGGCATGCCAAGGCCCGGGGGCGTCTGGGAGGCTGCAGAGCTGGGCTTCAATGAGACAGGCCAAGGCACGGGGCATCTGGGAGGCTGCAGAGCTGGGCTTCAATGAGGCAGGCCAAGGCACGAGGCGTCTGGGAGGCTGCAGAGCTGGGCTTTAATGAGGCATGCCAAGGCACAGGGCGTCTGGGAAGCTGCAGAGCTGGGCTTTAATGAGGCATGCCAAGGCACAGGGCGTCTGGGAGGCTGCAGAGCTGGACTTTAACGAGGCATGCCAAGGCACGGGGCATCTGGGAGGCTGCAGACCTGGGCTTTAATGAGGCATGCCAAGGCACAGGGCATCTAGGAGGCTGCAGAGCTGGGCTTTAATGAGGCAGGCCAAGGAACGGGGTGTCTGGGAGGCTGCAGAGCTGGCCTTTAATGAGGCAGCCCAAGGCACGGGGCATCTGGGAGGCTGCAGAGCTGGGCTTTAATGAGGCAGGCCAAGGTCCGGGGCATCTGGGAGGCTGCTGAGCTGAGCTTTAATGAGATATGCCAAGGCACGGGGCATCTGGGAGGCTGGAAAGCTGGGCTTTAATGAGGCATGCCAAGGCATGGGGAGTCTCGGAGGCTGCAGAGACTGGATTTAATGAGGCATGCCAAAGCATGGGGCATCTGGGAGGCTGCAGAGCTGGGCTTTAAGGAGGCATGCCAAGGCACGGGGCATCTGGAAGGCTGCAGAGCTGGGCTTTATTGAGGCATGCCAAGGCATGGGGCGTCTGGGAGGCTGCAGAGCTGGGATTTAATGAGGCATGCCAAGGCATGGGGCATCTGGGAGGCTGCAGAGCTGGGCTTTAATGAGGCATGCCAAGACACGGGCATCTGGGAGGCTGCAGAGCTGGGCTTTAATGAGGTATGCCAAGGCACGGGGGTGTCTGGGAGGCTGCAGAGCTGGGCTTTAATGAGGCAGGCGAAGGCACGGGGCATCTGGGAGGCTGCAGAGCTGGGCTTCAATGAGGCAGGCCAAGGCACGGGGCGTCTGGGAGGCTGCAGAGCTGGGCTTTAATGAGGCAGGCCCAGGCACAGGGCATCTGGGAGGCTGCAGGGCTGTGCTTTAATGAGGCATGCCAAGGCACGGGCGTCTGTGAGGCTGCAGAGCTGGGCTTTAATGAGGCACGCCAAGGCACAGGGCATCAAGGAGGCTGCGGAGCTGGGCTTCAATGAGGCAGGCCAAGGCACAGGGCATCTGGGAGGCTGCAGAGCTGGGCTTTAATGAGGCATGCCAAGGCACGGTGCGTCTGGGAGGCTGCCGAGCTGGATCTCAATGAGGCATGCCGAGGAACGGGGCATCTGGGAGGCTGCATAGCTGGGCTTTAATGAGGCATGCCAAGGCACGGGGCATCTGGGAGGCTGCAGAGCTGGGCTTTAATGAGGCATGCCAAGGCACGGGGCATCTGGGAGGCTGCAGAGCTGGGCTTTAATGAAGCCGGCCAAGTAACGGGGTGTCTGGGAGGCTGCAGAGCTGGCCTTTAATGAGGCAGCCCCAGGCACGGGGCATCTGGGAGGCTGCAGAGCTGGGCTTTAAAGAGGCAGGCCAAGGAACGGGGCGTCTGGGAGGCTGCAGAGCTGGGCTTTAATGAGGCAGGCAAAGGCACGCCTCATGCTGGGCTTTAATGAGGCATGCCAAGGCACGGGGCATCTGGGAGGCTGCAGAGCTGGACTTTAATGAGGCATGCCAAGGCACGGGGCATCTGGGAGGCTGCATAGCTGGGCTTTAATGAGGCATGCCAAGGCATGGGGCGTCTGGGAGGCTGCAGAGCTGGGATTTAATGAGGCATGCCAAGGCATGGGGCATCTGGGAGGCTGCAGAGCTGGGCTTTAATGAGGCATGCCAAGGCATGGTACATCTGGGAGGCTGCAGAGCTGGGCTTTAATGAGGCAGGCCAAGAAACGGGGTGTCTGGGAGGCTGCAGAGCTGGCCTTTAATGAGGCAGCCCAAGGCACGGGGCATCTGGGAGGCTGCAGAGCTGGGATTTAATGAGGCATGCCAAGGCACAGGGCATCTGGGAGGCTGCAGAGCTGGGCTTTAATGAGGCATGCCAAGGCCTGGGGCATCTGGAAGGCTGCAGAGCTGGACTTTAATGAGGCATGCCAAGGCACGGGGCATCTGGGAGGCTGCAGAGCTGGGCTTTAATGAGGCATGCCAAGGCATGGGGCGTCTGGGAGGCTGCAGAGCTGGGCTTTATTGAGGCATGCCAAGGCGCGGGGCATCTGGGAGGCTGCAGAGTTGGGCTTTATTGAGGCATGCCAAGGCCCGGGGGCGTCTGGGAGGCTGCAGAGCTGGGCTTCAATGAGACAGGCCAAGGCACGGGGCATCTGGGAGGCTGCAGAGCTGGGCTTCAATGAGGCAGGCCAAGGCACGAGGCGTCTGGGAGGCTGCAGAGCTGGGCTTTAATGAGGCATGCCAAGGCACAGGGCGTCTGGGAAGCTGCAGAGCTGGGCTTTAATGAGGCATGCCAAGGCACAGGGCGTCTGGGAGGCTGCAGAGCTGGACTTTAACGAGGCATGCCAAGGCACGGGGCATCTGGGAGGCTGCAGACCTGGGCTTTAATGAGGCATGCCAAGGCACAGGGCATCTAGGAGGCTGCAGAGCTGGGCTTTAATGAGGCAGGCCAAGGAACGGGGTGTCTGGGAGGCTGCAGAGCTGGCCTTTAATGAGGCAGCCCAAGGCACGGGGCATCTGGGAGGCTGCAGAGCTGGGCTTTAATGAGGCAGGCCAAGGTCCGGGGCATCTGGGAGGCTGCTGAGCTGAGCTTTAATGAGATATGCCAAGGCACGGGGCATCTGGGAGGCTGGAAAGCTGGGCTTTAATGAGGCATGCCAAGGCATGGGGAGTCTCGGAGGCTGCAGAGACTGGATTTAATGAGGCATGCCAAAGCATGGGGCATCTGGGAGGCTGCAGAGCTGGGCTTTAAGGAGGCATGCCAAGGCACGGGGCATCTGGAAGGCTGCAGAGCTGGGCTTTATTGAGGCATGCCAAGGCATGGGGCGTCTGGGAGGCTGCAGAGCTGGGATTTAATGAGGCATGCCAAGGCATGGGGCATCTGGGAGGCTGCAGAGCTGGGCTTTAATGAGGCATGCCAAGACACGGGCATCTGGGAGGCTGCAGAGCTGGGCTTTAATGAGGTATGCCAAGGCACGGGGGTGTCTGGGAGGCTGCAGAGCTGGGCTTTAATGAGGCAGGCGAAGGCACGGGGCATCTGGGAGGCTGCAGAGCTGGGCTTCAATGAGGCAGGCCAAGGCACGGGGCGTCTGGGAGGCTGCAGAGCTGGGCTTTAATGAGGCAGGCCCAGGCACAGGGCATCTGGGAGGCTGCAGGGCTGTGCTTTAATGAGGCATGCCAAGGCACGGGCGTCTGTGAGGCTGCAGAGCTGGGCTTTAATGAGGCACGCCAAGGCACAGGGCATCAAGGAGGCTGCGGAGCTGGGCTTCAATGAGGCAGGCCAAGGCACAGGGCATCTGGG
The DNA here is from genome assembly GCF_964263255.1 of Lissotriton vulgaris. NCBI lineage: Eukaryota > Metazoa > Chordata > Amphibia > Caudata > Salamandridae > Lissotriton > Lissotriton vulgaris. The sequence goes on from NC_141697.1 coordinate 2,923,480, forward strand.
AGGCTGCAGAGCTGGGCTTTAATGAGGCATGCCAAGGCACGGTGCGTCTGGGAGGCTGCCGAGCTGGATCTCAATGAGGCATGCCGAGGAACGGGGCATCTGGGAGGCTGCATAGCTGGGCTTTAATGAGGCATGCCAAGGCACGGGGCATCTGGGAGGCTGCAGAGCTGGGCTTTAATGAGGCATGCCAAGGCACGGGGCATCTGGGAGGCTGCAGAGCTGGGCTTTAATGAGGCAGACCAAGGAACGGGGTGTCTGGGAGGCTGCAGAGCTGGCCTTTAATGAGGCAGCCCAAGGCACGGGGCATCTGGGAGGCTGCAGAGCTGGGATTTAATGAGGCAGGCCAAGGAACGGGGCGTCTGGGAGGCTGCAGAGCTGGGCTTTGATGAAGCAGGCAAAGGCACGGGGCGTCTGGGAGGCTGCAGAGCTGAGCTTTAATGAGGCATGCCAAGGCACAGGGCATCTGGGAGGCTGCAGAGCTGGGCTTTAATGAGGCATGCCAAGGCACAGGGCATCTGGGAGGCTGCAGAGCTGGACTTTAATGAGGCATGCCAAGGCACGGGGCATCTGGGAGGCTGCAGAGCTGGGCTTTAATGAGGCATGCCAAGGCATGGGGCGTCTGGGAGGCTGCAGAGCTGGGCTTTATTGAGGCATGCCAAGGCACGGGGCATCTGGGAGGCTGCAGAGCTGGGCTTTATTGAGGCATGCCAAGGCACCGGGGCGTCTAGGAGGCTGCAGAGTTGGGCTTCAATGAGGCAGGCCAAGGCACGAGGCATCTGGGAGGCTGCAGAGCTGGGCTTCAATGAGGCATGCCAAGGCACAGGGCGTCTGGGAGGCTGCAGAGTTGGACTTTAACGAGGTATGCCTAGGCACAGGGCATCTGGGAGGCTACAGAGCTGGGCTTTAATAAGGCATGCCAAGGCACAGGGCGTCTGGGAGGCTGCAGAGCTGGACTTTAACGAGGCATGCCAAGGCACGGGGCATCTAGGAGGCTGCAGAGCTGGGCTTTAATGAGGCATGCCAAGGCACGGGGCATCTGGGAGGCTGCAGAGCTGGGCTTTAATGAGGCATGCCAAGGAACGGGGTGTCTGGGAGGCTGCAGAGCTGGCCTTTAATGAGGCAGCCCAAGGCACGGGGCATCTGGGAGGCTGCAGAGCTGGGCTTTAATGAGGCAGGCCAAGGATTGGGGCGTCTGGGAGGCTACAGAGCTGGGCTTTAATGAGGCAGGCCAAGGCACGGGGCATCTGGGAGGCTGCAGAGCTGGGCTTTAATGAGGCATGTCAAGGTCCGGGCATCTGGGAGTCTGCAGAGCTGAGCTTTAATGAGATATGCCAAGGCACGGGGCATCTGGGAGGCTGCAGAGCTGGGCTTTAATGAGGCATGCCAAGGCACGGGGCATCTGGGAGGCTGCAGAGCTGGGCTTTAATGAGGCATGCCAACGCATGGGGCATCTCGGAGGCTGCAGAGACTGGATTTAATGAGGCATGCCAAGGTACGGGGCATCTGGGTGGCTGCAGAGCTGGGCTTTAATGAGGCATGCCAAGGCACGGGGCATCTGGGAGGCTGCAGAGCTAGGCTTTAATGAGGCAGGCCAAGGAACGGGGTGTCTGGGAGGCTGCAGAGCTGGGCTTGAATGAGGCAGCCCAAGGCACGGGGCATCTGGGAGGCTGCAGTGCTGGGCTTTAATGAGGCATGCCAAGGCATGGGGCGTCTGTGTGGCTGCAGTGCTGGGCTTTAATGAGGCATTCCAAGGCATGGGGTGTCTGAGAGGCTGCAGTGTTGTGCTTTAATGAGGCATGCCAAGGCATGGGGCGTCTGTGTGGCTGCAGTGCTGGGCTTTAATGAGGCATGCCAAGGCATGGTGCGTCTGGGAGGCTGCAGTGCTGGGCTTTAATGAGGCATGCCAAGGCATGGGGTGTCTGAGAGGCTGCAGTGCTGTGCTTTTAATGAGGCATGTCTTTTTCAGGATTCTTTCTCACCAATGAACCGAGATGAGGAAGCAGAACTCTTTGAGAGCGCGGAGGACGTCCTGCCAGGAGAGCTGGTCCTGCGGCTCACGAAAGAAGAGCGGCTTCAGCAGGCCCGACTAAGAGACATCGACCATGAGCTGGAAGCCCTGGGGCAAAGCTGGAACACTCCTGTGAGTACCAGAACTCCGACTACACTCCTCAGTGCTCCCTTCTGTGTCTGCTGTCAGTTAACTTACAATGTGTGTGGTTAGTGTTGTTAGCAAGTGCAGCTTCCCCCATCCATTGCCCCACTAGCGCTGCCGATTACGGTACCATCACAACTAACCATCGCACTCATACAAGTGTGACAATTCAGAATTTAAATATACAATAAAATGACTAATACATCCTGTCAAAGCCATTCTTTAAGGCTTGGGTGGCAGGTATTACTGATTTTAATCTTATTTAATTATTAAACAACTGTAGTTGTGCTTCTCGCAAAATTAGATAAACAGCTCCACCGTGTGGCAGCAGTTATAAGAGCTGGTGTTGACAATATCGTGCCGGTGCTGAGCACCAGGAAGCTACCAGCTTAAATTAAGCGTAGGATTTGTGGAGCTCTAATTGTGGGGCAGATGGAGGAGAGGATTTCCCCGAGTGTGTGGTGTGCATTACCTCATACATGTCAGTCTTTGTGACTGAGCGCTTAGTTGCTGGTTGACCTCACTTCAGGTGAGGGTGGGAATGATGTACTTGTGGGGTTTAGTGCTTGATGGGCCAAGAGTGCCCTTCATTGCCAGGGGGCTTTTATTTACGCATACCGTTCTGATCATGCGCCATATTGATCTAACACGATGGGAAGGGGGGACTTCAAGTCATTGAGCTCTTATCACCAAATAACCTGTGAGTACAATACTGCATGTACCAGCAAACAACGGACGAGACATGTTAGTAGTACGATTTGAGTTCGTTGTTGAATGCCACTTTTCACAAAGCAGAAAAACACCTCAAACTGTAAAATAGGAATCCTGAACATTTAATTTAAAACAAATACCGACTGCCAGTACGGGATGTGCTCTGAAGTGCCAAAATATAGGGAAACTTTAACCATCGTCCTGGTGTTTCTTGATTTTCTGTTCTTCATCTACGCCCTCCACAGTTCTTTAGGATCAGTCTATTGATTCTAGAAGTCCTGTTTTGCAGTCACACTCCGCTCAGTTTGTTCTCCTTTTTGATAGAACATGTTTGAACAGTTTACATTTAACTAAACAAGCGCTTTGGACCCCAATCTGTTGTTTCTTGAAGTCATGGCCTGCAGCCGCTCTCCTCAGCTCTTTGGGACCCACGTTTCACCCATCCATCACCCTGTGCACCACCCATGCATTACCTGGTGGACCACCCATGCATTACCCATGCATCACCCGAGCATCACCCGAGCATTACCCAGTGCTCCGTCCATGCATTACCTGGTGGACCACCCATGCATTACCCATGCACCACCCAAGCATCACCCCAGCATTACCCAGTGCTCCGCCCATGCATTACCTGGTGGACCACCCATTTATTACCCATGCACCACCCAAGCATCACCCGAGCATTACCCAGTGCTCCACCCATGCGTTACCTGGTGGACCACCCATGCATTACCCATGCACCACCCAAGCATCACCCCAGCATTACCCAGTGCACCACCCATGCATTACCTGGTGGACCACCCATGCATTACCCATGCACCACCCAAGCATCACCCCAGCATTACCCAGTGCTCCGCCCATGCATTACCTGGTGGACCACCCATGCATTACCCATGCACCACCCAAGAATCTCCCGAGCATTACCCAGTGCTCCGCCCATGCATTACCTGGTGGACTACCCATTTATTACCCATGCATCACCCGAGCATTACCCAGTGCTCCGCCCATGCATTACCTGGTGGACCACCCATGCATTACCCATGCACCACCCAAGCATCACCCCAGCATTACCCAGTGCACCACCCATGCATTACCTGGTGGACCACCCATGCATTACCCATGCACCACCCAAGCATCACCCCAGCATTACCCAGTGCTCCGCCCATGTATTACCTGGTGGACCACCCATGCATTACCCATGCACCACCCAAGCATCACCCCAGCATTACCCAGTGCTCCGCCCATGCATTACCTGGTGGACCACCCATGCATTACCCATGCACCACCCAAGCATCACCCCAGCATTAACCAGTGCTCCGCCCATGCATTACCTGGTGGACTACCCATGCATTACCCATGCACCACCCAAGCATCACCCATCCATCACCCAGTGCACCACCCATGCATTACCTGGTGGACCACCCATGCATTACCCATGCACCACCCAAGCATCACCCCAGCATTACTCAGTGCTCCGCCATGCATTACCTGGTGGACCACCCATGCATTACCCATGCACCACCGAAGCATCACCCCAGCATTACCCAGTGCTCCGCCCATGCATTACCTGGTGGACCACCCATGCATTACCCATGCACCACCCAAGCATCACCCCAGCATTACCCAGTGCTCCGCCCATGCATTACCTGGTGGACCACCCATGCATTACCCATGCACCACCCAAGCATCACCCGAGCATTACCCAGTGCTCCGCCCATGCGTTACCTGGTGGACCACCCATGCATTACCCATGCACCACCCAAGCATCACCCCAGCATTACCCAGTGCTCCGCCCATGCATTACCTGGTGGACCACCCATGCATTACCCATGCACCACCCAAGAATCACCCGAGCATTACCCAGTGCTCCGCCCATGCATTACCTGGTGGACCACCCATGCATTACCCATGCACCACCCGAGCATCAACCGAGCATTACCCAGTGCTCCGCCCATGCGTTACCTGGTGGACCACCCATGCATTACCCATGCACCACCCAAGCATCACCCCAGCATTACCCAGTGCACCACCCATGCATTACCTGGTGGACCACCCATGCATTACCCATGCACCACCCAAGCATCACCCCAGCATTACCCAGTGCTCCGCCCATGTATTACCTGGTGGACCACCCATGCATTACCCATGCACCAGCCAAGCATCACCCCAGCATTACCCAGTGCTCCGCCCATGCATTACCTGGTGGACCACCCATGCATTACCCATGCACCACCCAAGCATCACCCCAGCATTACCCAGTGCTCCGCCCATGCATTACCTGGTGGACTACCCATGCATTACCCATGCACCACCCAAGCATTACCCATCCATCACCGAGTGCACCACCCATGCATTACCTGGTGGACCACCCATGCATTACCCATGCACCACCCAAGCATCACCCCAGCATTACTCAGTGCTCCGCCATGCATTACCTGGTGGACCACCCATGCATTACCCATGCACCACCCACGCATCACCCCAGCATTACCCAGTGCTCCGCCCATGCATTACCTGGTGGACCACCCATGCATTACCCATGCACCACCCAAGCATCACCCGAGCATTACCCAGTGCTCCGCCCATGCGTTACCTGGTGGACTACCCATTTATTACCCATGCACCACCCAAGCATCACCCCAGCATTACCCAGTGCTCCGCCCATGCGTTACCTGGTGGACTACCCATTTATTACCCATGCACCACCCAAGCATCACCCCAGCATTACCCAGTGCTCCGCCCATGCATTACCTGGTGGACTACCCATTTATTACCCATGCACCACCCAAGCATCACCCCAGCATTACCCAGTGCTCCGCCCATGCATTACCTGGTGGACTACCCATTTATTACCCATGCACCACCCAAGCATCACCCGAGCATTACCCAGTGCTCCGCCCATGCATTACCTGGTGGACCACCCATGCATTACCCATGCACCACCCAAGCATCACCCGAGCATTACCCAGTGCTCCGCCCATGCGTTACCTGGTGGACTACCCATTTATTACCCATTTATTACCCAAGCATCACCCGAGCATTACCCAGTGCTCCGCCCATGCGTTACGAGACTGCTGATTCTCCGTCACGGTTCGCGCTGTAGCTTCCACTGCTACAGCGCGAACCGTGACGGAGAACCAGCAGTCTCGTTTAACAGAACCCCAGATGAAGAGTCTGAGCAGGTCCAAATGCATTGGGTTGTGAAAAAGATTGAGAAATTATGAATTAATTGCATATGGATTTTCGCTACTTAAAAAAAAGAAGAAATTATTTCTCAAAATAAGTTATTATTATTGTTATTTTCATTTTATAAGGCGCACAGCTACCCGAAGGTTTCCCTGCGCCACCTGAAAAGAGCCCAAAGAAAAAAGGAGCAAATCTACAAATTAAATTACCACGTTTTTATGCCCCTCCGGAAACTTTCATAAGAAGGTTCATTTCGGAGACCTGCCGGAAGGGAATTCCATAAAGAAGGACCCAGGTGGGAAAAAGAGCGATCACCCATACGCACTAGTCTCATCCTGAGAATAACAAACTTAACCTGAGTAGCTGATCAGAGTGTATGGGAAGGTACATAAGGGTGAACAAGGTGAAGAACATTCTAAGGGGTTCACTGATACACCTGGTCCTTTTAACTAACAAAGAAGAAATTGGCACAGAAGCTTTAATATAAAAATTATGCATTTATTAACCTCAGATGAGGGAGACTGCGTCATACGGTATCCTCCGGCAACTATAGGAGACAGTCTAAGGAGTACAGAGAGCAGAGGCCTTATATATGCATAGGTTACATAGTCAGCATAAAACCAAGGGGAAGTCCTGGCATATATAAGAATACTTACTGACTAATATGGCTATACAAAATGTGCTTACTCAACAAAGTGAGAGGAGAGATATTTCTCCTTACATCAGCAAGAATAGCCTGACCGTTCTATACTAGGAGAAGGTGCATTCTACTAGCTAGGACTTTCTGAGCATGTGCAAGGCTCTGGAAGAGGGAGAAAGCACATGGCAAGCACATGGCTAACTAAGATGGCTGCCAACTACAAAATGGCTTTCAGCTCATGCTAACAGCGATTCCTGCAATCTTTAACAAAGGGTCATCAAATAGGGAGGTGCCTTACCAGATTGTATCTTGAACATAAGACTCAACACCTTAAACTTAATGCAGCATTCGATCCTGAGCCAAGGAGATCTCTAATTGATCCCGAAATGGAGGCAGTTTTGGGGATCTTACAGAGCGGCCTGCTGCAGCATTCTGTACTAACTGCAGCTTGCGTAGCACTTCCTTAGAGGCACCCAAATACAGAATGTTACTGTAGTCCAGCCTAGAGGTGATAAGCGCCTGGACCACAGTACTTTGGGCGGAAGAAGGTAACATCCATGATTTTGTTTGTAGCCATCTAAGGATTGTGAAGCAGGTAGAAGCTACTCTCACTGCTTGCTGCTTCATTGACAATTGGTCGTCGATTACGACACCTATATTTTTGACAAGATGTTTAGGTTGCGCCACTGGACCCATTTCAGTGGGCCAATGTTGTGGACCCCACAAATCTTTGTTATTGCCCACAATCAACAGTTCCGTTTTTTCACCATTGAGTTTTAACAGGTTGGTTTGCATCCGGCCGCAATATTCCTTAAACCGACCTGAAGTAAAGAAGGTTGAGATGTCAACAGCAGAGAGAGAGAGAAGACAATCTGGGTGTCAGCGTATGAAAAAAGAGACAACCCAGCTTCCTCTGCAATCAGCGCCAAAGGCCTAACATAGAGGGCTAAGAATAGAGCCTTGAGGGACCCCATACAGTGACTTGTGAGTCTCAGAGCACGCTATTGGTGAAAAAACCTGAAACGCACGATTCGTCAAGAAGTCAGCAAGCCATTTGAGTGTGCTATCGGTCACCCCCAATGATTGCACGGTCTGCAGTAGCACGGTATGCGAAACAGTGTCAAAAGTGGCATTTAGATCTAAAGTATAAGTGCCACAGTGCCGCCCGCGTCTACTTTTTGACATATCCCCAAGCAAAGCGGTTTCGGTAGAAAAACCCGCTCTGAATCCTGATTGGGAGCCGTGAAGGAAATTCCGGAAATTCACAAAAAGATGTCAATTGAGAGTTGACATGTTTTTCCAAAATTTTGGAAAACACAGTGTTAGAAATGGGGTTACCAATTCTACGGGGGTAGCATGGAGCAGAGCGGGCAGGCCAAACTTCAGAGAACATGTGTAAAGTATCCACGCAGTACCCACAGTCGACACACCAGGCAGACCACAAAAGAGACACGACACCGCTTCTGGTTGGAAAAAGAAAAAGTTTTGTATTGTCTCCAACCTGCAAAGGTAAAACACAATAACAGCAGTAATCACAAGGGGGCGCCAACTGGCGCCAGAGCAAAGTATACCAGGGGGATTATTTACAAGGAAAAATGGGAGAAGAAAAAGGGTTAAGGAAGTCCATTAGTTTCCAGCTGAAATAAAAAAAATGTCAGGAAATGCATGAAACATAGGATCAATATTGCAGGGCAAACTAAGACCTTAATCCTTGGCCTCACCTAGAAGTAAGCTGTAGGGGTAAAATAAATCATTAGGCGTGAAGACCCCTCATGCATGGCATCAGCATACAAGCAATCAATAGGCGTAAAATATTAACCTCAGGCTGCCAGTTCCAGAACCCGGGGCTCTCCGTCACTCATGAGAGCCCCGCAGACAGAGGCGCCCCTCCGGCCTTCCCGGGAGGACTCAGGCGGATCCTCTACTTGGGCAGGGCTCACCTCCTCTCCCTGGGAGCCCTGCCGCCAACCGCGCCTCCCTCGACTTCACCCCGGCCCCTCTTACACACGGGGACCCGGTACTTCCAAAGCGGCCTCCGCGAGGCCTCTCCCTGCTTCCGGGACTCGGCAGTTCTCTTCCCCCCGGGCCTCTCTCCAGTGGGCCCGGGACTTCAATCTGGAGCTGGCGGGCTCCGGGTTCGCCTCCTCAATGCCGCGGGAGCCTCCACCAATGGCTGCCCAGTTAGACAGGGGGCGCGGCGTCAGCCGCCAATCAAGAGCGCGGCTTCCGATGGGCGCGGCGGCGCCAACCAATAGGTGGGTGGCGGTCTGAGGGGCGCGGCCGGTGACGTCACCGGCACCCCAGCCATGTGATGCCGCCCTTCCCGGCTTCCAAGGCCTAGCGCGGCTTACTCAACTGCGCGGCGGCCCTCCTCAGGCTCCAGGGGCCGCCACCAGCAGCGGGGTACTCCTTGACGTAGCGCCGGGCCGAGGCGGTGAGATCGGCAGCAATGAGGGGTAGGTTCCCTCTTATTAATTATTTATAATGCAGGGTAGGCACCCGCCAGCTTCAAGGCGCCAAAAGCTCGCCAAATAGCAGGGTCTGCTCCTGCGGTGGTGGGGGCGCAATCACGGCACTCAGCTCCTTTCTCGGGCCACACAGCTTCCAGGGCCCTGGGGCTCAAAGGGGCACAGTGCTTTCAGCACACACAGCGCTTGAAGGCCCAGCAGCGCTTCGGGGGCCAGGCAATCAGTTCTCTTGTGGGCCCACGTCACCCAGCACACACAGCAGCAGTTCCCAGGGCAATACAGCGCTTAACAGGTATAGCACTCCCAGACTATAGCGCTTAGCAGGCAATCAGTTCCTTCACGCCAGGCAGCACTTCTGCAGCACAGCGCAGGGGGGCGTACAGTCCCATCAGCCAGCCCAGGGGTCCCAGGGTAACTCTTCTCACCTCCTGGGGGGTCCAGTCACGACACTCCTCCCCTTCTAGGCGCTTCTTTGCGCAGCGCTTGCGTGGCGCAGGGTCCCGCCAGCTTAAGGGACCTAGGGGGGCCCTCCTTCCTCAGGGGCCCGGGGGGACAGAGAAGTAGGCACTACTGGGCCAGGTCAGCAGATAGTGGGGGCATCATCAAAACAGGGTGGTAGGCTTTCACCATCCCCACTGCAGCGTGGCCCTCCTCCTACACGGCAGCCTGAACTCCTGAAGTGGGGCTTTACAAGCCCTGGGGCAGTAGGGGGGTCCTAGATGGGTGCAGGGTCTAGCACACAGGCCCAAGTGGCGTTATCCCCTGGCAGCAGGTCCCCTCACATTCCTGTCCCAGCTCTGTCTCTGCACTCTGGTGGCACATTCCCCTTACTTATACCCTCCTCCCAGACAGTGCCAGAGCCTTCTGGAAATCTGTGGCAAGCTGGCTTAAGCTGGCTCAGGGGGAGGAGCAGAGCACCCTGGGTGCCAGGCTTTCCCTCCAAAAGCTAGGGGTGGCTGGGTACCTAACAACTAGACTGCTAACCTCCTGCAGTCAGGTGGCACAACGCACAGCCTTGGCAGCCATTTTAAATGCAAAACACAAATGCAGCATTTCACCATGGTACATGTTTACAATGGGGGAAAATAAATGTACACACCATTGTGTTGCATTTAACATTACACAGGGCATCTCATACCTCACATGGCCTATTCGGTAACCTTCACCATGGGGGAGACATCCTACATTAGGGGGGCGAAAAGCGAAACATTTTGGGAAAAGGGGCCAAGCCCAACACACACAGAGGTGGGAAATGGGCCTAAAATTAGATAACTGAGTAGGGTCAGCGGAGGCCTTTTTTAATAATGGAAGAACTGGGGGGAGGAGCCTAGCCTGCAGCCGAGATGGCCGCCTAGCTCTTCGGCTCCGCCGACCCTTGCACCTTTCGTGGCGATCCTGGCGCATATCCTGCACCTCCAAGCCCCGCACTTACCTGTGCATCGCTCCGGACCGTGCTGCTGCAACTCTGGTCGAAAACGGAGCTACCCCGGCGGTGTTGAGCCCCTGTTTCCTTCCCGGCCTTCCGAGTGGTCGCAGCCGGGCCATTGCTTTGTGGGGACGGCCGGCGGCGACGATAACAGCAGCGGCCGCTGCGGAGAAGGAGGAGCCGGCTCACTGGACTTGGAGCGTGGCGCTGGGACTTCCACAGAAGCCTTTTCTCCCCGCTCGGCAGCCAAGCGCGCCTCGCTCGCAACATTGTATCCGGCTCCTGTATACTGTATCCCGGCCTAGCTGGGAGAGGGCCGGGATCGCTTCTTTGTTGCTGTCCTCCGCAGCGGACGCCATTTTCAGCACTAGAAACCCTGGACTTGGGTTTCCCTGCTTCGCCGACTCCCTTGTACTTGGAGCCTCTTTGCGACCGGCTGCTTCCGCGTTTTTACACCACCTGGGCCCCGCAGAGGGCACATAAATTCTCGGATGTCGATGGCTGGCGAGGGGGATCCGCTTTCCGGGGCGCTCAATGGTTGCTCGCCTAAGATGGAGGACACAGCTGCACCCTCCATTCTGGATCCACCGCTGGGGCTTCGAGACATTCTGGCTGCACTGGAGGACCTGCGGTTGGCCTTTCGCGACTCTGCCACCGGTTTGGGGGGCCGGCTTGCTGGGTCTTCTCCAGCCGGCCATGAACATTCTTCAGTGCTGCATACTACGCCACATCTTCAGTCGATCGACGGTGGGTCACCCGAGCTGGAGTATGCGGCAGCGACGGAGGAACGCAGTTCAGTGCCCGCTGCTGTAGTTTTCGGCTCTGCTTTGAAGGAACCTGGCAATATTGATCCTTTGTTATGGCCGGAACTTGTGTCCCAGACGCCGTGTGACCCAGCTCCTTTGTCCTTCGGAGTCATGTTTCGAGGCGTCCTCCTGGACTTGCTGTCTGAGCGTCGGCCGGCTGCCACTATGGAACTCACGCCTTGTTCTGCTCCTTGTTGTGCTCTTCACGGAACGGCAGTGGCGACTTCTTCAATCCTTTGCTATCGAGCTTCACTCCAGTTTGACTCGTCCCAAACGCCTCGACTTCTGCAATGGACTCCATGGTGGCCAGTCCTGTCCAGGTTGGCCGTACTTCAATTGGACTCTGTTGGCATGCAGGTCCGGAGGGGATAGGGCTGAGGAAGGGGTTTTTCTCGCTGCAGAATGATACGGATATATGCTGGGACTGTGACTCGTAACTGTTGGAGGTACATGTTGGACGGGTGCTAGGTCGGGGCCTGGGGTTGGGTGGCCGCGGGTAACGATATTGCTTGCTTTGATTATATCCTTGGCCCTCCTCCGATCAACCGTGACCTTTCCCTTTCTTTTTCTTCTCTTGTTCTTTTTCCTACATTTCGGGTACTCTTTTGGGGCGACAGACACACTGCTAGGGGGGGGTAGGCCGTAGCCTCTGCATGCGTGTAGGGTGGGGGGATTAATTCCTTGATGGTTTCATTTCTTCCTTTCTTCCTTTTATTTTCTTTCTCTATTGTTCTTTCCTTTCTTATTTCCTTGGGTGGAAGGGGGGATGGGAGACTTGTGGGTAGTGCTCGGGGGTCATCATGTGATGTGTTTATTTCCTATCCTGACTTTACTGATTACAACCGTTTGCCTTGCGGATAATGCTTGCTGACTTTTCTGATGATCGTTGCCCACTACAGTCCTAATTGCATTGCTCTGATTCGGATCCTTCTTGACCTGTTGTTATGGACTTACTTTAAAACTTTAAAAATTAAACCTCATCATCCTACCTCTTGGCGGCAAAATTGTGTATGATGTGGCCTGGACTATTTGTGTCAGCTCTGATATGCTGCTGAGTTGTCTAACTGCTTGCTGATGTGCCTTTTCTTGTCGAGGCCGGCCTGTGGGTTGTAGGCCCGTATTTGTATGCACATACTGTCAAATAAAGGTTTTCCCAAAAAAAATAATGGAAGAACTATTGCATACTTCCAAGTAGATGGAATAATGGCCTCTTTTAGAGATGCATTGAGCAACTCCATAATCAGTATCAGAGATGATTGTGCAAACTTCTGCATCACGGTGAGCGGAATGGGGTCTCTAGGGGAGCCAGATTTAAGACTCCCCAGAATCCGCCTAAAAGAATTAATTTCGAAGGGTGCCCAGAAATGAAGTTTGTCAGTATGCTCCACAGACAAATCAGCCTGAATGAGCCCAACACTAGAAGGAAGGTCGGAATTCCCAAATAGCTGTGACGTATTATTCGGTGTAGATTCCTGGAATGAGCTATAGATTTTTTTAATTTTGCTAAAAAAAAATCTAGCAAGCTCCTCACATTGTGTAGTACTTAAATCAGGTGAAGCAGGTAAGCAATGGGAACCAGACACATTTTTAACAAATTTGAATAATTGCTTGGGATTATTCTGTGCTCTAGACACAGCAGCTGTCACATAATCTTGCAACGTGAATGGTAATCCCTTAAAGCTTTTTTATAAATTAATTTAGCCTCTGGGGCATATCTCTTCCTGCAAAGTCTCTATAATACTTTGCATTTGCTTTTTTCTGTTCTTAAATTATCTGTAACCCAAGGAGCAGGTGGACAGGGATTGTTTGCCCTATGGTGGATAAAGGGAGACAAACCTCCACAGAATTAGAAATCCAACCTTGAACAGCCACCATCATCAGCAACGAAAGGCCGATAATCGGGGCAGTTTTGGATCGCATATTGTTGAACACATCAGTGTTCAAATTCCCCCATTTCCTAGATTTAGCTGAAAGACCAGAGACCATTGGGGATGGATCCAATAAATCACCTAGGATTGAGAAGCCAATTAGAAAATGATCAGACCACAAAACGGGCTAAGCTGGGGAGCAACAGACAGTACGCATATTCGAGAAAATGGGGTCTCGTAAATGGCCGGACTCATGAGTAGGCCCGAGTTACAAAGCAGCAAATTCACTGCTGCAAAGTCAGGAATAAGTGCAGTACCGGAGCTCTCTTCAAAATCAAGGTTTAAATCGCCCAATATGGTAAAATGAGTAGCTTCTACGAGATACGGTATAACTTGATCCGTGAAGGACGCAACCCAGGCCCCGGCAGGCCCAGGCGGTCGATAGAGTAGGATTCCAGAAAAGGTAAATTCGGGGGTAAGTATAAGTCTGAAAAAGGCGACCTCACAACCCTGGAAGGGTAGAACATCAAATTTACAAATCAAAGAATTTTTAAAAATAATCGCTATACCTCCTCCAATTTTAATTCCCCTATCACGCCTAACAATGGCATAGTTCGAAGGCACAGCAATGGCTATGTCAGGGCCAGAGCGACCATGAAGCCAAGTTTCGGTAAGGAAAATGGCATCTGGTTTCTCATTAATCAAAAGTTTCACAATATCTAACTTATGCTTTGCAAGTGAACAACAGTTTATGTAAAAAAGGAATGCTTTCCCACCACTTCTTTGCGGTGGGTAACTGGAGGATTGTCCTAAAATTTGTCAGTTACTGGAGTTACCTGAGTGCAAATCCGCAACAGGGACAAATTGAGGCCATGGTTTCAAAATGAAATGGTAGACGCTCATGGTGAGGTGTGGTCATCTGCTCCTTTAACCCAGAAGAAGAGTAACTATAGGTAAAGTCATGATTTAATCAAGAAAGCAACTGAAAGAATTTTTATTTATTGAAAATACACTCGTTGAACTCGGACGAGAAACCTTAGGTTTCAAAATAAAAGTGCACACATCCACCAGGGACTGGCGCCCCTGACCTGACACAAACACGTTGACCCCTAGGCACTGTAGTAGCACCACATAAAACTTGATGATTTATGGAACATTGAATAATTGAGTGCACGGAGAACCATTATATGCTAATACCATTCAACCGTCCACCAGGTCCCAGCACACCATATGTGCAAGATGTATGACCCAATGCACCCCGAAACATCCCCAGCACACCATCTGTGCAAGATGCATGACCCAATGCACCCCGAAACATCCCCAGCACACCATCTGTGCAAGATGCATGACCCAATGCACCCCCCAAACATCCCCAGCACACCATCCGTGCAAGATGCATGACACGATGCACCGCTAAACATCCCCAGCACACCATCCGTGCAAGATGCATGACACGATGCACCCCAAAACATCCCCAGCACACCATCTGTGCAAGATGTATGACCCAATGCACCCCGAAACATCCCCAGCACACCATCCGTGCAGGATGCATGACCCAATGCACCCCGAAACATCCCCAGCACACCATCTGTGCAAGATGTATGACCCAATGCACCCCCCAAACATCCCCAGCACACCATCCGTGCAAGATGCATGACACGATGCACCGCTAAACATCCCCAGCACACCATCCGTGTAAGATGCATGACACGATGCACCCCAAACATCCCCAGCACACCATCCGTGCAAGATGCATGACCCATTGCACCCCAAACATCCCCAGCACACCATCCGTGCGAGATGCATGCCCCGATGCAACCCCAAACAACCCCAGCACTCCATCCGTGCAAGATGCATGACCCGATGCACCCCAAACATCCCCAGCACTCCATCCGTGCAAGATGCATGACCCGATGCACCCCAAACACCCCCAGCACACCATCTGTGCAAGATGCATGACCCTATGCACCCCAAACACCCCCAGCGCACCATCCGTACAAGATGCATGAACCGATGCACCCCAAACATCCCGAGCACACTATCCATGCAAGATACATGACCGGATGCACCCCAAACACCCCCAGCACACTATCCGTGCAAGATGCATGACTCAATGCACCCCAAACATCCCCAGCACACCACCTGTGCAAGATGCATGACCAGATGCACCCTAAACACCCGCAGCACACCATCCGTGCAAGATGCATGACCCAATCCACCCCAAACATCCCCAGCACACCATCCGTGCAAGATGCATGACCCAATCCACCCCAAACACCCCCAGCACACCACCCGTGCAAGATGCATGACCCAATGCATCCCAAACACCCCCAGCACACCACCCGTGCAAGATGCATGACCCAATCCACCCCAAACATCCCCAGCACACCATCCTTGCAAGATGCATGACCCAATGCACCCCCAAACACCCCCAGCACGCCATCCGTGCAAGATGCATGGCCCGATGCACCCCAAACATCCCCAGCACACCATCCGTGCAAGATGCTGACGCAATGCACCCCCCCAAACATCCGCAGCACACCATCCGTGCAAGCTGCATGACCCAATGCACCCCAAAAATCCCCAACACGCCATCCGTGCAAGATGCATGACCCAATGCACCCCCAAAAATCCCCAGCACACCATCCGTGCAAGATGCATGACCCAATGCACCCCCCAAACATCCCCAGCACACCATCCGTGCAAGATGCATGACCCTATGCACCCCAAAAATCCCCAGCACACCATTCTTGCAAGATGCATGACCCAATGCACCCCAAACATCCCCAGCACACCATCCGTGCAAGATGCATGACCCGATGCAGCGCTAAACATCACCAGCACACCATCCGTGCAAGATGCATGGCCCAATGTTTCCCAAACATCCCCAGCACACCATCCGTGCAAGATGCTGACCCAATGCACCCCCTAAACATCCCCAGCACACCATTCGTGCAAGATGCATGACCCAATGAACCTTCAAACATCCCCAGCACACTATCCTTGCAAGATGCATGACCCCATGGCACCCCAAACACCCCCAGCACACCATCTGTGCAAGATGCATGACCCAATGCACCCCAAACATCCCCAGCACACCATCCGTGCAAGATGCATGACCCAATGCACCCCCCAAACATCCCCAGCACACCATCCGTGCAAGATGCATGGCCCAATGCACCCCAAACATCCCCAGCACACCATCCGTGCAAGATGCATGACCCAATGCACCCCCTAAACATCCCCAGCACACTATCCGTGCAAGATGCATGACCCGATGCACCCTAAAAATCCCCAGCACACCATTCGTGCAAGATGCATGACCCAATGAACCCCCAAACATCCCCAGCACACTATCCGTGCAAGATGCATGACCCGATGCACCCCAAACACCCCCAGCACACCATCCGTGCAAGATGCATGACCAAATGCACCCCAAACATCCCCAGCACACCATCCGTGCAAGATGCATGACCCGATGCACCGCTAAACATCCCCAGCACACCATCCGTGCACGATGCATGACCCATTGCACCCCAAACATCCCCAGCACAACTCCGTGCAAGATGCATGACCCAATTCACCCCCCAAACATCCCCAGCACACCATACGTGCAAGATGCATGACCCGATGCACCCCAAACACCCCCAGCACACCATCCGTGCAAGATGCATGACCCTATGCACCCCAAACATCCCCAGCACACCATCCGTGCAAGATGCATGACCCAATGCACCCCCTAAACAACCCCAGCACACCATCCATGCAAGATGCATGACCCGATTCACCCCAAACACCCCCAGCACACCATCCGTGCAAGATGCATGACCCAATGCACCCCCAAACATGCCCCGCACACTATCCCTGCATGATGCATGACCCAATGCACCCCAAACACCCCCAGCACACCATCCGTGCAAGATGCATGACCCAATGCACCCCAAACATCCCCAGCACACCATACGTGCAAGATGGATGACCCGATGCACCCCAAACACCCCCAGCACACCATCCGTGCAAGATGCATGACCCAATACACCCCAAACATCCCCAGCACACCATCCGTGCAAGATGCATGACCCGATGCACCCCAAACACCCCCCGCACACCATCTGTGCAAGATGCATGACCCTATGCACCCCAAACACCCCCAGCACACTACCCGTGCAAGATGCATGACCCGATGCACCCCAAACACCCCCAGCACACCATCTGTGCAAGATGCATGACCCTATGCACCCCAAACACCCCAAGCACACCATCCGTACAAGATGCATGACCCGATGAACCCCAAACATCCCCAGCACACCATCCATGCAAGATGCATGACTCAATGCACCCCAAACATCCCCAGCACACCACCCGTGCAAGATGCATGACCCGATGCACCCTAAACATCCGCAGCACACCATCTGTGCAAGATGCATGACCCGATGCACCCCAAACATCCCTAGCACACCATCCGTGCAAGATGCATGACCCTATACACCCCAAACATCCCCAGCACATCATCGGTGCAAGATGTATGACTCAATACACCCCCCAAACATCCCCAGCACACCATCCGTGCAAGATGCATGACCCGATGCACCCCAAACATCCCCAGCACACCATCCGTGCAAGATGCATGACCCGATGCACCCCAAATATCCCCAGCACACCATCCGTGCAAGATGCATGACCCAATGCATCCCAAACACCCCCAGCACACCATCCGTGCAAGATGCATGACCCGATGCAGCGCTAAACATCCCCAGCACACCATCCGTGCAAGATGCATGGCCCAATGTTCCCCAAACATCCCCAGCACACCATCCGTGCAGGATGCTGACCCAATGCACCCCCTAAACATCCCCAGCACACCATCTGTGCAAGATGCATGGCCCAATGTTCCCCAAACATCCCCAGCACACCATCCGTGCAAGATGCTGACCCAATGCACCCCTAAACATCCCGAGCACACCATCTATGCAAGATGCATGACCCGATGCTCCCCAAGTATCCCCAGCACACCATTAGTGCAAGATGCATGACCCAATGAACCCCCAAACATCCCCAGCACACTATCCTTGCAAGATGCATGGCCCAATGCACCCCACACATCCCCAGCACACCATCCGTGCAAGATGCATGGCCCAATGCACCCCAAACATCCCCAGCACACCATCCGTGCAAGATGCATGACCCAATGCACCCCCTAAACATCCCCAGCACACCATCCGTGCAAGATGCATGACCCGATGCACCCTAAAAAATCCCCAGCACACCATTCGTGCAAGATGCATGACCCAATGAACCCCCAAACATCCCCAGCACACTATCCGTGCAAGATGCATGACACGATGCACCCCAAACACCCCCAGCACACCATCTGTGCTAGATGCATGACCCAATGCACCCCAAACATCCCCAGCACACCATCCGTGCAAGATGCATGACCCGATGCACCGCTAAACATCCCCAGCACACCATCCGTGCAAGATGCATGACCCATTGCACCCCAAACATCCCCAGCACACTATCCGTGCAAGATGCATGACCCAATTCACCCCCAAACATCCCCAGCACACCATCCGTGCAAGATCCATGACCCAATGCACCCCCTAAACAACCCCAGCACACCATATGTGCAAGATGCATGACCCGATGCACCCCAAACACCCCCAGCACACCATCCGTGCAATTAATACAGCCGCAAACAAAGCACGGACTCTCTTTGACACTGTTAAGGAGCTGGCTGGAGCAAATTCTATGGCTGCCCCACCTCCCCTGACCCCTCAAAAATGTCAAAATCCTGCCACATATTTTGTGGAAAAGATAGAGAAGATAATTGCCAACATTAACCCTCTGATGAGGGACGACGGGGAAGCTCCATCCCTACCTTTGGCAAATCAAACAGGACCACGGCTTGACTCTTGGCCACTCATTTCTTTGGACATTTTGAAATCTTTAGCTGCGTCCATCAAATCAGGCTCTCCCTGTGATCCTCTCCCCATCAACGTCCTGAGGCAGCTGGACGACCCAGCTCTAGGGATTATTGTTGATACTTTAAATGCCTCCATCCATCTGGCAACTGTTCCAGCGGCCTGGAAGCATGCCATGGTCAGCCCTCTATTGAAAAAGCCGGCGGCTGATCCTGAGGTGCTGGCCAACTACCGCCCAATTTCCCTGCTACCCGCGTTCTCTAAGATTTTAGAGAAGCACATTCACGGTGTACTCTCAATGTACACGGAGAACAACAATCTTCTCCATTTTACTCAGTCTGGTTTTAGGGCCGGCCACTCCACCGAGTCCGCCCTATTGGGAGTCACTGAAAAGATCAGGGGATTTTTGGACGAGGGGCAAACAGTTGCTCTTGTCCTACTTGATCTTAGTGCGGCCTTCGACACCATCTCACACAACAGACTACTTGCTAGGCTGAGTGATGATGGTGTCGGAGGGAAAGCGCTTGACTGGATCGCGTCTTACCTGAGCAATCGGACGTTTCAGATCTCGTCCTCGCAAGCTCAGTCTGACACCTTTCAGTCTCCACATGGCGTGCCTCAAGGCTCAATTCTGAGCCCGCTGTTTTTTAATCTGTATCTCCGCCCACTCGCCGATCTAGCTGAGCGAGTCGGTTTAGAACTCATGTCTTACGCGGATGATTCGCAGATTATTTTTTCCCTTACCAACGCAGAGCCTTCATCCCCCTCTGCATTGAAATCAGGCCTTCAGGAAGTCTTCAGCTGGATGTCTACTAATCAGCTGAAGCTTAACGGGGAGAAGACGGAGATTCTTATCCTAGGGAAAAAGAGAGATCTATGGCAGGATATCCACTGGCCATCCTCCCTGGGTGCTTTCCCCCGCCCGGCAACTCAAGTCAGAAACCTAGGGGTATGCATTGATGACTCGCTATCAATGAAACAGCAGGCAAACAAAGTAGCTGGTATGTGCTTCACCATCCTGAAGTGGTTACGGAAGATCATCTGGATGCTACCTATGGATACCCAGAAGACCGTAGTCAATGCACTGATTACATCTAGGCTTGACTACGGTAACATCCTTTACCTGGGCTCCAATCTAGCTGTGATTAGGCGGCTCCAACTGGTCCAAAATTCCGCCGCCAGGCTGCTTTGTAAGATCCCTAGGACTGCCAGAATATCAAAACACCTTAAGGACCTTCACTGGCTTAGGGTTGAGAACCGTGTCCGGTTCAAAGCATTGACCTACATGTTTAGGATCAAGGCAGGGACCGCCCCAAAGTACCTTCAGAATCTGGTTAGGCCCTATGTTCCTGAACGAAACCTCCGCTCCTCAAATGGAGCCAACTTTGTGGTTCCCAGATTTAAACTGGCCCGTATGGGGGGAAAGTCTTTCTCCCATCTGGGACCAGTTCTTTGGAACTCTTTGCCTTTAGCCCTGCGTAAGGAGGTAAACCTCGCCAGTTTTAAGAAAGGTGTAAAAACTTGGCTCTTTGATAAATAATTGCAGGTTTCAAACAGGTTGTTTTCTGCGCTGTCGGTGTTTCTTTCAGCTCTCACCTCCTTTGCGCCGGGAAACCCTTTGTGGGTATCTGTGCGCATTATAAGTGCAAAAAATAAATAAATAAATAAATCCGTGCAAGATGATGACCCTATGCACCCCAAACATCCCCAGCACACCATCCGTGCAAGATGCATGACCCAATGCACCCCCTAAACAACCCCAGCACACCATCCGTGCAAGATGCATGACCCGATGCACCCCAAACACCCCCAGCACACCATCCGTGCAAGATGCATGACCAAATGTTATGTTATGTTATGTTATGTTATTTATTCTTTTGTATAGCGCAACAGTTACTCGAAAAGAGTGTCCCGGCGCTTTGGGTAAGGAGAACTGATTCGCAATAACATAACACATTAAAATAACATAACACATTAAAAAGAGAGTACAGAACAAACCAGTACAAAAAAGGGACTGCTGGGGGGTCTACTGGGTGAACAACCAGGTTTTGAGACCTCTCCTAAAGTCAAGAAGACTAGTAGCCCCCCGAAGTGGGAGCGGAAGCGAATTCCACATCTGTGGAGCCAGCAGACTGAAGGAGCGACCACCCAGGCGCGCTCTCTTAACTCGAGGGACAACCGCCAGGAGCAAAGATTCTGACCTCAGAGAACGAGCAGGATCGTAAAAGGCCAGTCTCTTTTGGAGATGCCTTGCACCCACAGCGTGGAGAGCCTTGTAGGCCAAAATCATAGCCTTGAAGGCAATCCGTTTACGGATGGGTAACCAGTGCAGAGTCAACAATAGGCCCGAGGCGCTGACACGTCTATTTAGACCAAAAATGGCCCTGGCCGCCGCATTCTGCGCAACTTGAAGCCGCTGCAACAGGTACTCTGGTAGGCCCAGGTAAAGAATGTTGGCATAATCCAACCTGGAACCTATCAGAGCCTGCACAGTCAGCCTCCTGTGCTCCTCCGACAGAAGAGGCAGAAACCTCCGCAGCATCTTTAATAGACCAAAACAGGTGCCGGTCACCCCAAGGATCTGGGCTTTCATCGTCAGCCCCTTGTCCATCTTAACCCCCAAGTTTTTAGCCATAGGGGAAGAACCGGACGGAGGGAACATATCGATGGGCCACCAGTCCTGCCAGCTAGGCTCCGTATCGCACCCGAAAAAGAGTACCTCGGATTTATCAGAATTGCACTTGAGGCTGTTCAGTTGGAACCATGTGAACACAGCCCCAAGGCAATTCCGGATACTCTCCCCGTCAAAGTCTGCCCCTCTCTCGCAAGAAAAGAGGAGCTGGGTGTCGTCGGCATACGACACGATCCGGGCACCAAACAACTCCACCACCGCCGCCAACGGGGTCATAAAGATGTTGAAGAGGGTCGGGCTCAATATAGAGCCCTGAGGGACCCCGACTCCCAAAGGCGGCATCACGGCGGTGTCAGGCGATGTCCAGACCGTTTGCCGGCGGCCAGCTAGAAATGACGAAAACCAGCTGAGCACCGTCCCCCGAAGGCCAATCTCATAGAGTCTTGCGAGAAGGCCATCATGGGGGACGGTGTCAAAGGCCGCCGACAAGTCCAACAACACCAGCATGACTTTGCCCCCGGTATCCAGCACCCCTTTGATAGTTTCAGAAACCTCAAGGAGCGCGGTCTCGGTGCTACGATTTGAACGGAAGCCAGACTGGGAGTCATGTAAGATCTCGTGGGTCTCCAAAAAGTTAGCGAGCACCGACTGAACATGTTTCTCCAAGATCTTAACGAGAGCCGGCAACAAAGAAATCGGCCTATAGTTGGCTGGGACCTTCGGGTCGAGACCCGGTTTTTTAAGCAGCGGGATGACCATTGCCTGCTTCCAAACTGGCGGAACCACTCCCTGTCTCAACGAGAGATTCAGAAGAGGGCTCGCCAGTGGATTAATCACTTCCGCCAACTTACCCAAAAGCTTGGCTGGACAAGGGTCAAGTGGAGACCCAGATTTCAAATTTCCCATAAGCGCTAAGGAGGCTGGGGCTGGCAAAGGTGGAAATTCAGCCAATGTGACACCCTGCATGGCCGGGGGGAACATACCGACCTCAGAAGGATACGGCCTAGCAGGTACTCCCGATGGAAAAGAGTCCTGTATGAGTTTTATCTTGCTTGTAAAAAAACAAGCAAGGTCCGCCGTCCAAGATTCTGAGGGCACCTCTTCCGATGTAATGGTCCGAGGAGAGATAAATTCTCTGACTATTGTAAAGATCTCCTTGCTAGAGTTAGAGGCCGCTTCAATTCTCCCCGCAAGATAGGCTTTTTTTCCGAGGCGGATATCCCGGTGGTAAGCTTTGACCACAGCCTTATAGGCCAACCTGTCCATACTATCATAGTGTGCCCGCCAGGCTCTTTCGGCCACCTTACACTCCTGCCGCTTAGCCCACAGTGCAGTGGTAAACCAAGGGGCCGAGACCCGCTTAGCTGTCAGGCGGGGGGGCAACACCGGGGCCAGGTCGTTAAGCCTGTCAGACAGCCATGCTTGCAGGGACTCCAAATCTCTCTCCAGCTCACCGGAGAGAAGACAGGGATAATCCGAAGCAGCCTGAGCCAGCATCTCAGGGGTCACTCTGTTGAACGCTCTGATCGCACGTCCCCGTTGCTGCGGGGCAGAAATGGACGACCTGGCGGTGCCACTGATTGCAAATTTGGCAAGCCAATGATCAGACCACAGAACCGGGAGAGTCTCTTTCACCACCAAAGGAAATGCACCCCCAAACATGCCCCGCACACTATCCCTGCAAGATGCATGACCCGATGCACCCTAAAAATCCCCAGCACACCATTCGTGCAAGATGCATGACCCAATGAACCCCCAAACATCCCCAGCACACTATCCGTGCAAGATGCATGACCCGATGCACCCCAAACACCCCCAGCACACCATCTGTGCTAGATGCATGACCCAATGCACCCCAAACATCCCCAGCACACCATCCGTGCAAGATGCATGACCCGATGCACCGCTAAACATCCCCAGCACACCATCCGTGCAAGATGCATGACCCATTGCACCCCAAACATCCCCAGCACACCATCCGTGCAAGATGCATGACCCAATTCACCCCCAAACATCCCCAGCACACCATCCGTGCAAGATGCATGACCCAATGCACCCCCTAAACAACCCCAGCACACCAAATGTGCAAGATGCATGACCCGATGCACCCCAAACACCCCCAGCACACCATCCGTGCAAGATGATGACCCTATGCACCCCAAACATCCCCAGCACACCATCCGTGCAAGATGCATGACCCAATGCACCCCCTAAACAACCCCAGCACACCATCCGTGCAAGATGCATGACCCGATTCACCCCAAACACCCCCAGCACACCATCCGTGCAAGATGCATGACCAAATGTTATGTTATGTTATGTTATGTTATGTTATGTTATTTATTCTTTTGTATAGCGCAACAGTTACTCGAAAAGAGTGTCCCGGCGCTTTGGGTAAGGAGAACTGATTCGCAATAACATAACACATTAAAATAACATAACACATTAAAAAGAGAGTACAGAACAAACAAGTACAAGAAAGGGACTGCTGGGGGGTCTACTGGGTGAACAACCAGGTTTTGAGACCTCTCCTAAAGTCAAGAAGACTAGTAGCCCCCCGAAGTGGGAGCGGAAGCGAATTCCACATCTGTGGAGCCAGCAGACTGAAGGAGCGACCACCCAGGCGCGCTCTCTTAACTCGAGGGACAACCGCCAGGAGCAAAGATTCTGACCTCAGAGAACGAGCAGGATCGTAAAAGGCCAGTCTCTTTTGGAGATGCCTTGCACCCACAGCGTGGAGAGCCTTGTAGGCCAAAATCATAGCCTTGAAGGCAATCCGTTTACGGATGGGTAACCAGTGCAGAGTCAACAATAGGCCCGAGGCGCTGACACGTCTATTTAGACCAAAAATGGCCCTGGCCGCCGCATTCTGCGCAACTTGAAGCCGCTGCAACAGGTACTCTGGTAGGCCCAGGTAAAGAATGTTGGCATAATCCAACCTGGAACCTATCAGAGCCTGCACAGTCAGCCTCCTGTGCTCCTCCGACAGAAGAGGCAGAAACCTCCGCAGCATCTTTAATAGACCAAAACAGGTGCCGGTCACCCCAAGGATCTGGGCTTTCATCGTCAGCCCCTTGTCCATCTTAACCCCCAAGTTTTTAGCCATAGGGGAAGAACCGGACGGAGGGAACATATCGATGGGCCACCAGTCCTGCCAGCTAGGCTCCGTATCGCACCCGAAAAAGAGTACCTCGGATTTATCAGAATTGCACTTGAGGCTGTTCAGTTGGAACCATGTGAACACAGCCCCAAGGCAATTCCGCATACTCTCCCCGTCAAAGTCTGCCCCTCTCTCGCAAGAAAAGAGGAGCTGGGTGTCGTCGGCATACGACACGATCCGGGCACCAAACGACTCCACCACCGCCGCCAACGGGGTCATAAAGATGTTGAAGAGGGTCGGGCTCAATATAGAGCCCTGAGGGACCCCGACTCCCAAAGGCGGCATCACGGCGGTGTCAGGCGATGTCCAGACCGTTTGCCGGCGGCCAGCTAGAAATGACGAAAACCAGCTGAGCACCGTCCCCCGAAGGCCAATCTCATAGAGTCTTGCGAGAAGGCCATCATGGGGGACGGTGTCAAAGGCCGCCGACAAGTCCAACAACACCAGCATGACTTTGCCCCCGGTATCCAGCACCCCTTTGATAGTTTCAGAAACCTCAAGGAGCGCGGTCTCGGTGCTACGATTTGAACGGAAGCCAGACTGGGAGTCATGTAAGATCTCGTGGGTCTCCAAAAAGTTAGCGAGCACCGACTGAACATGTTTCTCCAAGATCTTAACGAGAGTCGGCAACAAAGAAATCGGCCTATAGTTGGCTGGGACCTTCGGGTCGAGACCCGGTTTTTTAAGCAGCGGGATGACCATTGCCTGCTTCCAAACTGGCGGAACCACTCCCTGCCTCAACGAGAGATTCAGAAGAGGGCTCGCCAGTGGATTAATCACTTCCGCCAACTTACCCAAAAGCTTGGCTGGACAAGGGTCAAGTGGAGACCCAGATTTCAAATTTCCCATAAGCGCTAAGGAGGCTGGGGCTGGCAAAGGTGGAAATTCAGCCAATGTGACACCCTGCATGGCCGGGGGGAACATACCGACCTCAGAAGGAGACGGCCTAGCAGGTACTCCCGATGGAAAAGAGTCCTGTATGAGTTTTATCTTGCTTGTAAAAAAACAAGCAAGGTCCGCCGCCCAAGATTCTGAGGGCACCTCTTCCGATGTAATGGTCCGAGGAGAGATAAATTCTCTGACTATTGTAAAGATCTCCTTGCTAGAGTTAGAGGCCGCTTCAATTCTCCCCGCAAGATAGGCTTTTTTTCCGAGGCGGATATCCCGGTGGTAAGCTTTGACCACAGCCTTATAGGCCAACCTGTCCATACTATCATAGTGTGCCCGCCAGGCTCTTTCGGCCACCTTACACTCCTGCCGCTTAGCCCACAGTGCAGTGGTAAACCAAGGGGCCGAGACCCGCTTAGCTGTCAGGCGGGGGGGCAACACCGGGGCCAGGTCGTTAAGCCTGTCAGACAGCCATGCTTGCAGGGACTCCAAATCTCTCTCCAGCTCACCGGAGAGAAGACAGGGATAATCCGAAGCAGCCTGAGCCAGCATCTCAGGGGTCACTCTGTTGAACGCTCTGAACGCACGTCCCCGTTGCTGCGGGGCAGAAATGGACGACCTGGCGGTGCCACTGATTGCAAATTTGGCAAGCCAATGATCAGACCACAGAACCGGGAGAGTCTCTTTCACCACCAAAGGAAATGCACCCCCAAACATGCCCCGCACACTATCCCTGCAAGATGCATGACCCAATGCACCCCAAGCACCCCCAGCACACCATCCGTGCAAGATGCATGACCCAATGCACCCCAAACATCCCCAGCACACCATACGTGCAAGATGGATGACCCGATGCACCCCAAACACCCCCAGCACACCATCCGTGCAAGAAGCATGACCCAATGCACCCCAAACATCCCCAGCACACCATCCGTGCAAGATGCATGACCCGATGCACCCCAAACACCCCCAGCACACCATCTGTGCAAGATGCATGACCCTATGCACCCCAAACACCCCCAGCACACCACCCGTGCAAGATGCATGACCCGATGCACCCCAAACACCCCCAGCACACCATCTGTGCAAGATGCATGACCCTATGCACCCCAAACACCCCCAGCGCACCATCCGTACAAGATGCATTACCCGATGCACCCCAAACATCCCCAGCACACCATCCATGCAAGATGCATGACCAGATGCACCCAAACACCCCCAGCACACCATCCGTGCAAGATGCATGACTCAATGCACCCCAAACATCCCCAGCACACCACCCGTGCAAGATGCATGACCCGATGCACCCTAAACATCCGCAGCACACCATCAGTGCAAGATGCATGACCCAATCCACCCCAAACTTCCCCAGCACACCATCCGTGCAAGATGCATGACCCTATCCACCCCAAACACCCCCAGCACACCACCTGTGCAAGATGCATGACCCAATGCATCCCAAACACCCCCAGCACACCACCCGTGCAAGATGCATGACCCAATCCACCCCAAACATCCCCAGCACACCATCCTTGCAAGATGCATGACCCAATACACCCCCAAACACCCCCAGCATGCCATCCGTGCAAGATGCATGGCCCGATGCACCCCAAACATCCCCAGCACACCATCCGTGCAAGATGCTGACGCAATGCACCCCCCCAAACATCCGCAGCACACCATCCGTGCAAGATGCATGACCCAATGCACCCCAAACATCCCCAACACGCCATCCGTGCAAGATGCATGACCCAATGCACCCCCAAAAATCCCCAGCACACCATCCGTGCAAGTTGCATGACCCAATGCACCCCCCAAACATCCCCAGCACACCATCCGTGCAAGATGCATGACCCTATGCACCCCAAAAATCCCCAGCACACCATCCGTGCAAGATGCATGACCTGATGCAGCGCTAAACATCCCCAGCACACCATCCGTGCAAGATGCATGGCCCAATGTTCCCCAAACATCCCCAGCACACCATCCGTGCAAGATGCTGACCCAATGCACCCCCTAAACATCCCCAGCACACCATCTGTGCAAGATGCATGGCCCAATGTTCCCCAAACATCCCCAGCACACCATCCGTGCAAGATGCTGACCCAATGCACCCCAAACATCCCCAGCACACCATCCGTGCAAGATGCATGGCCCAATGCACCCCAAACATCCCCAGCACACCATCCGTGCAAGATGCATGACCCAATGCACCCCCTAAATATCCCCAGCACACCATCCGTGCAAGATGCATGACCCTATGCACCCTAAAAATCCCCAGCACACCATTCGTGCAAGATGCATGACCCAATGAACCCCCAAACATCCCCAGCACACTATCCGTGCAAGATGAATGACCCGATGCACCCCAAACACCCCCAGCACACCATCCGTGCAAGATGCATGACCCAATGCACCCCAAACATCCCCAGCACACCATCCGTGCAAGATGCATGACCCGATGCACCGCTAAACATCCCCAGCACACCATCCGTGCATGATGCATGACCCATTGCACCCCAAACATCCCCAGCACACCATCTGTGCAAGATGCATGACCCAATTCACCCCTAAACAACCCCAGCACACCATCCGTGCAAGATGCATGACCCGATGCACCCCAAACACCCCCAGCACACCATCCGTGCAAGATGCATGACCCTATGCACCCCAAACACCCCCAGCACACCATCCGTGCAAGATGCTGACCCAATGCACTTCCTAAACAACCCCAGCACACCATCCGTGCAAGATGCATGACCAGATGCACCCCAAACACCCCCAGCACACCATCCGTGCAGGATGCATGACCCGATGCACCCCAAACATCCCCAGCACACCATCCATGCAAGATGCATGACCCGATGCACCACAAACACCCCCAGCACACCATCCGTGTAAGATGCATGACCCAATGCACCCCCCAAACATCCCCAGCACACCATCCGTGCAAGGTGGAGGAGTGTGGCTCACTGATTAGAGCGGCAGACCCTGATGCAGAGGTCTGGCCCGGGACCAGGGTTCAATTCCCGACGCGGCAGGGTCCTGAGCCCAAAAAAGTCCATAGACTCGACAATTCTCGCCTCGGTTCCTACTCTAATCATGGGGTCCCACGCTGCAACTCTGGGCAATAGCTTGCTTAATCTCCACTACGGCGGCCCACCCGCTGCGGGATGCCTGGCTTTCACCTTGGGGATGCCCAGTAGAGGTTATCTCACAGGAAAAAAGCCAGGACGGGTTCCCAAGGCAAGCGCCTTGATGCCTTCGGGTGATACATGCGCTATATAAGTTGCAATACATACATACATATATACATACATACAGGTGCATGACCCTATGCAACCCAAACATCCCCAGCACGCCATCCTTGCAAGATGCATGACCCTATGCACCCCAAACATTCCCAGTGCACCATCCGTGCAAGATGCATGACCCAATGCACCCCCAAACCCCCCCAGCACACCATCCGTGCAAGATGCATGACCCAATGCACCCCCAAACACTACCAGCACACCATCCGTGCAAGATGCTGACCCAATGCACCCCCCAAACATCTGCAGCACACCGTCCGTGCAAGATGCATGACTCAATGCACCCCTTAACACCCCCAGCACACCATCTCTGCAAGATGCATAACCCAATGCACCCCCAAACATCCCCAGCACATCATCCGTGCAAGATGCATGACCCGATGCACCCCAAACACCCCCAGCACACCACCCGTGCAAGATGCATGACCCAAAGCACCCCAAACACCCCCAGCACACCATCCGTGCAAGATGCATGACCAAATGAACCCCCAAACATGCCCCGCACACTATCCCTGCAAGATGCATGACCCAATGCACCCCAAGCACCCCCAGCACACCATCCGTGCAAGATGCATGACCCAATGCACCCCAAACATCCCCAGCACACCATACGTGCAAGATGGATGACCCGATGCACCCCAAACACCCCCAGCACACCATCCGTGCAAGATGCATGACCCAATGCACCCCAAACATCCCCAGCACACCATCCGTGCACGATGCATGACCCGATGCACCCCATCTGTGCAAGATGCATGACCCTATGCACCCCAAACACCCCCAGCACACCACCCGTGCAAGATGCATGACCCGATGCACCCCAAACACCCCCAGCACACCATCTGTGCAAGATGCATGACCCTATGCACCCCAAACACCCCCAGCGCACCATCCGTACAAGATGCATTACCCGATGCACCCCAAACATCCCCAGCACACCATCCATGCAAGATGCATGACCGGACGCACCCAAACACCCCCAGCACACCATCCGTGCAAGATGCATGACTCAATGCACCCCAAACATCCCCAGCACACCACCCGTGCAAGATGCATGACCCGATGCACCCTAAACATCCGCAGCACACCATCCGTGCAAGATGCATGACCCAATCCACCTCAAACATCCCCAGCACACCATCCGTGCAAGATGCATGACCCTATCCACCCCAAACACCCCAGCACACCACCTGTGCAAGATGCATGACCCAATGCATCCCAAACACCCCCAGCACACCACCCGTGCAAGATGCATGACCCAATCCACCCCAAACATCCCCAGCACACCATCCTTGCAAGATGCATGACCCAATGCACCCCCAAACACCCCCAGCACGCCATCCGTGCAAGATGCATGGCCCGATGCACCCCAAACATCCCCAGCACACCATCCGTGCAAGATGCTGACGCAATGCACCCCCCCAAACATCCGCAGCACACCATCCGTGCAAGATGCATGACCCAATGCACCTCAAACATCCCCAACACGCCATCCGTGCAAGATGCATGACCCAATGCACCCCCAAAAATCCCAAGCACACCATCCGTGCAAGATGCATGACCCAATGCACCCCCCAAACATCCCCAGCACACCATCCGTGCAAGATGCATGACCCTATGCACCCCAAAAATCCCCAGCACACCATTCTTGCAAGATGCATGACCCAATGCACCCCAGACATCCCCAGCACACCATCCGTGCAAGATGCATGACCCGATGCAGCGCTAAACACCCCCAGCGCACCATCCGTGCAAGATGCATGGCCCAATGTTCCCCAAACATCCCCAGCACACCATCCGTGCAAGATGCTGACCCAATGCACCCCCTAAACATCCCCAGCACACCATCTGTGCAAGATGCATGGCCCAATGTTCCCCAAACATCCCCAGCACACCATCCGTGGAAGATGCTGACCCAATGCACCCCAAACATCCCCAGCACACCATCCTTGCAAGATGCATGACCCAATGCACCCCCCAAACACCCCCAGCACACCATCTGTGCATGATGCATGACCCGATGCAGCGCTAAACATCCCCAGCACACCATCCGTGCAAGATGCATGGCCCAATGCACCCCAAACATCCCCAGCACACCATCCGTGCAAGATGCATGACCCAATGCACCCCCTAAACATCCCCAGCACACCATCCGTGCAAGATGCATGACCCGATGCACCCTAAAAATCCCCAGCACACCATTCGTGCAAGATGCATGACCCAATGAACCCCCAAACATCCCCAGCACACTATCCGTGCAAGATGAATGACCCGATGCACCCCAAACACCCCCAGCACACCATCCGTGCAAGATGCATGACCCAATGCACCCCAAACATCCCCAGCACACCATCCGTGCAAGATGCATGACCCGATGCACCGCTAAACATCCCCAGCACACCATCCGTGCAAGATGCATGACCCATTGCACCCCAAACATCCCCAGCACACCATCTGTGCAAGATGCATGACCCAATTCACCCCCCAAACATCCCCAGCACACCATCCGTGCAAGTTGCATGACCCAATGCACCCCCTAAACAATCCCAGCACACCATCCGTGCAAGATGCATGACCCGATGTACCCCAAACACCCCCTGCACACCATCCGTGCAAGATGCATGACCCTATGCACCCCAAACACCCCCAGCACACCATCCGTGCAAGATGCTGACCCAATGCACTTCCTAAACAACCCCAGCACACCATCGGTGCAAGATGCATGACCAGATGCACCCCAAACATCCCCAGCACACCATCCGTGCAGGATGCATGACCCGATGCACCCCAAACATCCCCAGCACACCATCCATGCAAGATGCATGACCCGATGCACCCCAAACATCCCCAGCACACCATCCATGCAAGATGCATGACCTGATGCACCCCAAACACCCCCAGCACACCATCCGTGTAAGATGCATGACCCAATGCACCCCCCAAACATCCCCAGCACACCATCCTTGTAAGATGCATGACCCAATGCACCCCCCAAACATCCCCAGCACACCGTCCGTGCAAGGTGGAGGAGTGTGGCTCACTGATTAGACCGGCAGACCCTGATGCAGAGGTCTGGCCCGGGACCAGGGTTCAATTCCCGACGCGGCAGGGTCCTGAGCCCAAAAAAGTCCATAGACTCGACAATTCTCGCCTCGGTGCCTACTCTAATCATGGGGTCCCACGCTGCAACTCTGGGCAATAGCTTGCTTAATCTCCACTACGGCGGCCCACCCGCTGCGGGATGCCTGGCTTTCACCTTGGGAATGCCCAGTAGGGGTTATCTCACAGGGAAAAAGCCAGGACGGGTTCCCAAGGCAAGCGCCTTGATGCCTTCGGGTGATACATGCGCTATATAAGTCGCAATACATACATACATATATACATACATACAGGTGCATGACCCTATGCAACCCAAACATCCCCAGCACACCATCCGTGGAAGATGCATGACCCTATGCAACCCAAACGTCCCCAGCACACCATCCGTGCAAGCTGCATGACCCTATACACCCGAAGCATCCCCAGCACGCCATCCTTGCAAGATGCATGACCCTATGCACCCCAAACATCCCCAGTGCACCATCCGTGCAAGATGCATGACCCAATGCACCCCCAAACCCCCCCAGCACACCATCCGTGCAAGATGCATGACCCAATGCACCCCCAAACACTACCAGCACACCATCCGTGCAAGATGCTGACCCAATGCACCCCCCAAACATCTGCAGCACACCGTCCGTGCAAGATGCATGACTCAATGCACCCCTTAACACCCCCAGCACACCATCTCTGCAAGATGCATGACCCAATGCACCCCCAAACATCCCCAGCACATCATCCATGCAAGATGCATGACCCGATGCACCCCAAACACCCCCAGCACACCACCCGGGCAAGATGCATGACCCAAAGCACCCCAAACACCCCCAGCAAACCATCCGTGCAAGTTGCATGACCCAAAGCACCCCAAACACCCCCAGCACACCATCTTTGCAAGATGCATGACCCAAAGCACCCCAAACATCCCCAGCACATCATCGTGCAAGATGTATGACTCAATGCACCCCTCCCAAACATCCCCAGCACACCATCCGTGCAAAATGCATGACCCAATGCACCCCAAACATCCCCAGCACACCATCCATGCAAGATGCATGACACGATGCACCCCAAACATTCCAGCACACCATCCGTGCAAGATGCATGACCCAATGCAACCCAAACATCCCCAGCACACCATCCGTCTAAGATGCATGACCCTATGCACCCGGAAGCATCCCCAGCACGCCATCTGTGCAAAATGCATGACCCTATGCACCCCAAACATCCCCAGCACACCATCCGTGCAAGATGCATGACCCGATGCACCCCAAACATCCCCAGTGCACCATCCGTGCAAGATGCATGACCCAATACACCCCAAACACCCCAGCACACCACCCGTGCAAGATGCATGACCCGATGCACCCCAAACATCCCCAGCACACCATCCGTGCAAGATGCATGACCCAATGCACCCCAAACATCCCCAGCACACCATCCGTGCAAGATGCATGACCCAATGCACCTCAAACATCCCCGGCACACCATCCGTGCAAGATGCATGACCCAATGCACCCCCAAACATCCCCAGCACACCATCCGTGCAAGATGCATAACCCAATGCACCCCCAAGCACCCCCAGTGCACCATCCGTGCAAGATGCATGACCCAATGCACCCCAAACACCCCCAGCGCACCATCCATGCAAGATGCATGACCCAATGCACCCAAACACCCCCAGCGCACCATCCGTGCAAGATACATGACCCAATGCACCCCAAACATCCCCAGCACACCATCCGTGCAAGATGCATGACCCTATGCACCCCCAAACACCCCCAGCACACCATCCGTGCAAGATGCATGACTCAATGCACTGAGAAACATCCCCAGCCCACCATCCGTGCAAGATGCATGACCCAATGCACCCCCAAACACCCCCAGCACGCCATCCGTGCAAGATTCATGGCCAGATGCACCCCAAACATTCCCAGCACACCATCTGTACAAGATGCTGACCCAATGCACCCCAAACAACCCCAGCACATCATCCGTGCAAGATGCATGACCCTATGCACCCCAAACACCCCCAGTACACCATCCATACAAGATGCATGACCCTTTGCATCCCAAACACCCCCAGCACACCATCTGTGCAAGATGCATGACCCAATGCACCCCCCAAACATCCCCAGCACACCACCCGTGCAAGATGCATGACCCAATGCACCCCCTAAAGAACCCCAGCACACCATTCGTGCAAGATGCATGACCCAATGCACCCCGAAGCATCCCCAGCACATCATCGTGCAAGATGTATGACTCAATGCACCCCCCCAAACATCCCCAGCACACCATCCGTGCAAAATGCATGACCCGATGCACCGCTAGACATCCCCAGCACACCATCCGTGCAAGATGCATGACCCAATGCACCCCAAACATCCCCAGTACACCATCCGTGCAAGATGCATGACACGATGCACCCCAAACATCCCCAGCACACCATCCGTGCAAGATGCACGACCCAATGCACCCCAAACATCCCCAGCACACCATCCGTGCAAGATGCATGACCCTATGCACCGGGAAGCATCCCCAGCACGCCATCTGTGCAAAATGCATGACCCTATGCACCCCAAACATCCCCAGCACACCATCCGTGCAAGATGCATGACCCGATGCACCCCAAACATCCCCAGTGCACCATCCGTGCAAGATGCATGACCCAATACACCCCAAACACCCCAGCACACTATCCGTGCAAGATGCATGACCCGATGCACCCCAAACATCCCCAGCACACCATCCGTGCAAGATGCATGACCCAATGCACCCCAAACATCCCCAGCACACCATCCGTGCAAGATGCATGACCCAATGCACCTCAAACATCCCCGGCACACTATCCGTGCAAGATGCATGACCCAATGCACCCCCAAACATCCCCAGCACATTATCCGTGCAAGATGCATAACCCAATGCACCCCCAAACACCCCCAGTGCACCATCCGTGCAAGATGCATGACCCAATGCACCCCAAACACCCCCAGCGCACCATCCGTGCAAGATGCATGACCCAATGCACCCAAACACCCCCAGCGCACCATCCGTGCAAGATACATGACCCAATGCAGCACAAACATCCCCAGCACACCATCCGTGCAAGATGCATGACCCTATGCAACCCCAAACACCCCCAGCACACCATCCGTGCAAGATGCATGACGCAATGCACTGCGAAACATCCCCAGCACACCATCCGTGCAAGATGCATGACCCAATGCACCCCCAAACACCCCCAGCACGCCATCCGTGCAAGATTCATGGCCCGATGCACCCCAAATATTCCCAGCACACCATCCGTGCAAGATGCTGACCCAATGCACCCCAAACAACCCCAGCACACCATCTGTGCAAGATGCATGACCCTATGCACCCCAAACACCCCCAGCACACCATCCGTACAAGATGCATGACCCTATGCATCCCAAACACCCCCAGCACACCATCCGTGCAAGATGCATGACCCAATGCACCCCCCAAACATCCCAAGCACACCATCCGTGCAAGATGCATGACCCAATGCACCCCCTAAACAACCCCAGCACACCATCCGTGCAAGATGCATGACCCAATGCACCCCGAAGCATCCCCAGCACGCCATCCATGCAAGATGCATGACCCTATGCACCCCAAACATCCCCAGCACACCATCCGTGCAAGATGCATGACCCAATGCACCCCAAACATCCCCAGCACACCATCCGTGCAAGATGCATGACCCAATGCACCCCAAATATTCCCAGCACACCATCCGTGCAAGATGCATGACCTACTGCACCCCCAAACACCCCCAGCACGCCATCCGTGCAAAATT
The DNA here is from genome assembly GCF_964263255.1 of Lissotriton vulgaris. Taxonomy (NCBI): domain Eukaryota; kingdom Metazoa; phylum Chordata; class Amphibia; order Caudata; family Salamandridae; genus Lissotriton; species Lissotriton vulgaris. The sequence goes on from NC_141697.1 coordinate 2,959,574, forward strand.
CATGGCCCGATGCACCCCAAACATCCCCAGCACACCATCTGTGCAAGATGCTGACCCAATGCACCCCAAACATCCCCAGCACACCATCCGTGCAAGATGCATGACCCAATACACCCCTTAACACCCCCAGCACACCATCTGTGCAAGATGCATGACCCAATGCACCCCCAAACATCCACAGCACACCATCCGTGCAAGATACATGACCCTATGCACCCCAAACATCTCCAGCACACCATCCGTGCAAGATGTATGACCCTATGCACCCCAAACATCCCCAGCACACCATCCGTGCAAGATGTATGACCCTATGCACCCCAAACATCCCCAGCACACCATCCGTGCAAGATGTATGACCCTATGCACCCCAAACATCCCCATCACGCCATCCGTGCAAGATGCATGTCCCAATGCACCCCAAACATCCCCAGCACGCCATCGGTGCAAGATGCTGACCCAATGCACCCCCAAACATCCCCAGCACGCCATCCGTGCAAGATGCATGACCCTATGCACTCCAAACATCCCCAGCACGCCCAGAGGATCTGGGGCGTGCACATGCATGCTACACAGGGGCAGACGGCATGTCACTGTGAGAGGAATGCCTGGACACCTTTCTGGGGAGGATCTTGACCCGCACACACAGTGTATCCTTGATAAACGGCTGTGTCAGCGACCCATGGGATGCCGGGGCTGCTCTGTGTACCAGACCCACTCAGTCAACCCGGGGGGGGGTGGGGTGTCCTGGGTACCAGACCCCATTAGTCCCACCCCTGGAAGGCTGCGGGCTGTCTTAGGTACCAGACCACATCAGTGACCACCTGCGGGCCGCCAATAGTACTTCCTTTTATTTATTTATTTTTTATTTTTTATTTATGCGTTCTTCTATAGCGAGGACTTTACCCGAAGGTGTCAGAGGCTTGACAATAGGCACAGTACTGATACATGAGGAGAAAATTACAAGTTAACTAATTAAAAAACAAATGTTAAGTTTCATGAGGCAAAAGTGAGAATTGTGAGCAAACAAAATACAAGAGGTAGCAAACGGTGCATTACTGGAGGAAAACGCATTTGCAATGCAATAGGTCTCGCATTTGCGAGAGTTTGAGCTCTTGGCATTGTAAATGACAATGCCTTTTATGTATGCGTTTGAACACATACAAGCTGTGCATAAACAAGCGCTTTGTACTTATAGTCCTTGCTTATGAGAAGCAAGGCTGGCAGGCGCTTTTATTGCCAGTCTTGCTTTTCGAAAGCAGGGACTATACGTACAAAGTGCGAGTATATGCACCGCTTGCACATTTTCAGAACAAGTGAATAAAAGGCATTGTCATTTACAATGCCAATAGCTCCAACTCTCGCAAATGCGAGACCTGTTGCATTGGAAATGCTTGTTTTGCAGGCAATGACGACCATGACGACCAATTCTAAGGCTTCCCCCAGAGCAAAGCAAGACTTAATGTGTGTAAGACAACATGAAACTCTTGAACACGTGGTCCTGAAGTGTACAACTTTGAGCATAGACACAACTTAGTACATCGCTATTAGTGGATATTCAATCGGAGAACGACATGCACTTAACCGTTCTTGAAGGGATTGGTTGTGCTTGCTTGACCTACAGATTGGAGAATTGAAGTCTCTGTTAACTTTTGCCTCTTAAATTTCACTCCTGATCAGGTAGTTTTGCAGCCTGTCACTCTTTACAGTCGAGGTTTCTTTCCAATTTAATTTAATGTTGGGGAAAAAATGGGAATCTGGGCCTCTGTGATGGGACTAGTGCTTTGGATTGAGGTGACGCTACATAACATTGTAAAAGGAAAACATGCCACCCAGAAAACGATGTGTCCCAGTTCATCTGCACTGGGCTGAGCGCTGATAGAGTGAAGGCGAGCCTGTGTGTCTAAAATCACAGGGCTGTAAAGTGCAGAGTGCGTGCTGGACCGGGGTAAAGCTCTGTTCCTGAAAACAGAAACACACAATACACCTTGGCCGGGCCCGGGCCGGTTTCCATATCCACTGCTCACCTCTCTGTGACATGGGCCCGGACCAGGCTTCAATGTGCGAGCGTCTGTCACCCAGTTAAGAAGCGAATTAGTAGCAATACAGCTTGAAAGCAGTAAACCACTTTCATATGTTGCTATTTGAGGAATTAAAGTCATTTATTGGTGCGAATGTCTGACATAATATCGACAGACAGAATATCGAAATACAAAAATATCGGCACAAAAATATCGACATCAAAAATATTGGAATCATATCTTCATACCGGTAAGTACACAAATATCGAAAAAATAATATCGTAGTACAAAAATATCGTAATTAAAAATATCGTTTTTTAAAATATATTAATAATAATGTAAAAATAATGTTAAAATACATATAATTTTACAAATATTAAATACAAATATTAAAACAAAATTAAAACTAATACATATACATTTAAAATAAATAAAACACTTAATAATTTAATGTAATTTTTTTTTGTTAATGTTATTAAATTGATTTAATGTAATTTTTTTTGTTTTTACCCTGTACGCCTGTACCCCAAAAACCCAAAACTGACCCTGAACCCTAAAAATATCCCTGTACCCCAAAAACCCAAAACTGACCCTGAACCCTAAAAATACCCCTTTACCCAAAAACTGAAAACTGACCCTGAACCCTAAACATACCCCTTTACCCAAAAACTGAAAACTGACCCTGAACCCTAAAAATACCCCTTTACCCAAAAACTGACCCTGAACCCTAAAAATACCCCTTTACCCAAGAACTGAAAACTGACCCTGAACCCTAAACATACCCCTTTACCCAAAAACTGAAAACTGACCCTGAACCCTAAAAATACCCCTTTACCCAAAAACTGAAAACTGACCCAGAACCCTAAAAATACCCCTTTACCCAAGAACTGAAAACTGACCCTGAACCCTAAAAATACCCCTTTACCCAAAAACTGAAAACTGACCCTGAACCCTAAAAATACTCCTTTACCCAAAATTAATTAATATTATTTAATTACCAATTAATTATTAATTAACAATAACAATAAAGTAAATATATTAGCACATTAGCTGTAATTAATTTAATTTAATAATGAATATTATTTTCCCAATTAATTAATTAAGAATAACAAAATATATATATATAAAAATTACTATAATTAATGTAATTAACTAATTAATATTAATTAATTACCAACTAATTAATAATTAAAAATATGTACAAAATTATATTAATTAATTAACTAATTAATATAAATTAATTACCAATTAATTATTAATTAAAATATGTACAAACATATATTAATTAATTATTATTAAATTACTTCCCACCCTATTCCCCTATAAACCCATAACCCGCTACAGAACATATTTATCAATTAATCAATTAATTAAAATTAATTAAAAAATAATTCTCAATTAATTAATTAATAATTCCTACTAATTAATAATTAATTTAACATAATTAAATTACTTCCCACCCTATTCCCCTATAAACCCACAACCCGCTACAGTAGTAAAAGACAATATTTAATTAAAAATAAATAATAAAACATAATAAATACAATATAATATACACTAAATGTATTTAAAAATTGATATTAGTAACATCGAAGTTATTTATTTTGATATTATTGACATCGATATTTAAAACTTCGATATTACTGATATCATACTAATATCGATATTAAGACTGTCGATATTACTTACCTTCGATATTTTGTCCCATCGATATTTAAACTTCGATATTATTGTATATCGATTTTTAAAACTCGATATTTTGTCTGTGTACCATTGGTGCACTCACCTGACCCTGTGCCCGGATGGTGCCAGGCAACTGACCTGCCTGTAGACTGTCACGGGAGTGCTGTGCGTAAACCGGCCCGTGCTGTTCAGGACTCAGACATTGTGGCAGCACCACGGACAAACAGATCCTGTCGTGCCGTCTGGAGTGGAGGGCCTCTCTGTCTCACGTGCACCTGGGCCGATTCGAGAGGCCCCGGCGCACATCTCTTCAGCTGCCAAGGAACTCGTCAGGATGTGAAATGCCTTCTCTCCTGACTGACTTCAGCGGCCCCTACTCACCGGTAGTAGAACGGAGACTCCCCGGTGCCTCAGATCACACAGTGAGTGGCGCAGCAGCTTTGGGAGAGGAGCTCTGTTTACGGCACTTGCACAGTGTTGGGCAGGATGGGAGGTCCTTGGGCCAGCCGCACCGGCCGCCACCTAACACCCACATTTAATCTGAGAGGGCATGCCCCGGGGTCCTGATCATTTGAAGTGGGCAGGGGTGAGTCTTGATGAACACTGCCAATGACGCGGGTGGGAGGGCATGGGTATCAGTAAGAAGCAGAAGAGGTCAATGGCCTGGGGCTTCAGGGGACTGCAAAACTGAATGTGCTTCTGTGTCTTTTGTATGCGAACACTCGCAATTTTTTCACCCAGCTAAATAGTCCTCAACTTCCTCAAATCGAAACAATAGATAGCTAAATTGGTCTTTCTAGAATTCAAGCTGAAGCGCTGAAGAGCACAGCAGAGGTCAGTGGGGAGCGTGAAAGGTACGGAGTTTCTTTCAAGAGGCAGCGATACTGTCAGTGGTCTGTTTTACAGTAACCGAAGCACCCAGAAAAGCTCAAGCTCCCTTCATTTACCGTCAGTAAAGAGATGGAAGTTGATGTCACATGATGTGTGTGGTCAGCGCCGCGGGAGGAATCAGCCAGCACTCTGCTACCTGCAGAGTCCGCAAACAAATTGTCTCCGCGGGGCAGGGAAAGTGAAAGAATGCGATGTGCGCGTTGTAGGCACGCCGTGAGCGTGCACATCGGCGTGTCCTGCGGCTCGTGCCCGGTGGCGGCGCCTGCGGTCTTCGCCGCTGTCCTTGAAGAGTGCTTCACGGCCCTGGGAGGGGGCCACCAAAGCAACAACAAACAAAAAAAGCATTTGCAATGCAATAGGTCTCGCAATTACGCGAATTTAAGCTATTGGCACTGTAAATGAATATGCCTTTTATTTATGTTTAAAAACGAAAATAAAAATAAAAGGCATTATCATTTACAATGTCAATAGCTCTAACTCGCGTAAATGCGAGACTCATTGCATTGCAAATGCTTGTTTAACACCTGCTTTTCCCAGCACCCCCTTCCCGTCCCTGCCCCCACCCACTACCTCCGATCCCTGCTGGCTGCCAATGGTCTCTCTGCCAACCATAGTGCTTTCTCTGTGCTCCTGAAATGGTAGGGAAAAGAAGATATTTGGGGATTTCAGTTAGCCAATCCTGCAGCAGCACGCTTGCCCCTCAAGTCCCATACATGCCAATAGACCTGATGCAGGCCTCAATAAGAGTCAATAGAAAAAAATACATTTTCCTGACTTGTTTTTAAATCTCCCATTTCACTTTTTAAAATGTTGGCATGTATGCAATTGAATCTATTCAGGAAGATTGCCTCTGCTTCAATAAAGGTCAGTGGGAAACATACGGGAAAATACATTTTTCCGATAATTATTGTTTAAAATCTATCACTTGCCGGCTCTGAAATGTTGGCATGTATACTTACACTATGGGCTGTGACATTGCAACTTAGTACGTAAAGATAAACATTGGAGGGGAGGAGAGTAGGGCACAATGGGGCAGAAAGTTGTATGAGGCAGCAAACATAACAGATGGTTAGTTAACATTTTTTAAGCGGTATAGCAATCCTGTCAACACTTGCAGTATTTCGTAAACTCCCTTAGACAGGGAACACACATGTTCTCGGTTTCGCTCGCAGACAAACCCTTGGGCGTCGCTACGCCAGGCCGCAGCGCGTGCATTGTGAAAGTCGGGCCCGCGCACCGAACGGCAAGGACAGTGGGTGGAAAGTGTAACAAACTTGGAAGCTGATTGCAACGCTACGTCTCCCGCGTGGACGTGCTCACTCGAAGGGGCAGCGAGGGGTGGTGCGCCGTGCAAGAAGGAAGCGCCCTCAAGCCGCCAGCTTTGCACCCCAGCCGGCGGTCTCCCCTTACAGGAGCCTGCCAGTATGAAGATCGAGTTTGCCCCCTTGAACATCCCCCTGTCCCGCAGGCTCCAGACCGCCGCCGTCTTCCAGTGGGTCTTCTTGCTGCTAGGTACAGTCTGTCATTTTGGAGCACGCTTATCGCATTTACTTTCTAAAAACAAAGTTGCCACGCGTGCATGTCAGTGGGAGGGAGAGGAGTGTAGGTAAGCTCGCCTTTTGCAATCTATTATGTTGTTGAAACCACTTTAGGAGATAAGAGAAAGGAGTTTATTAGCATTTAGATTACAGCATGAAAAGGAGCCCCCAACCAGCGTGTGCTCTGCTTCAGCCCTTCTGACAGAGTGCCTCGAAACTCCACGGCAGCGCACATGCCATCAAGGAACACCAGTTAAACATAAATCTCCTAACATAACTTTCTACACATAAAATGCACACAAGTGATCCCTGTGCATAAAGGTACAACAACCCACCCGCCGTCATTTCTCATGGTTAAAGTGAATCGCATTGGGCTACTCAGCGTATTGGGGCTGACCTGACTGGGCGCTGCTTTGCTGAAACCTGAACGTCGCTGGATTTCTAACTCTTGCTCCCTGGTCGCGGCTCCCGCTACTCGGTTGCTGCTGGACCCCGGACCCGCCCACACTGCTGCGGGACTGCGAGGCAAGTTCCCACATCTGCAGCCTCTTCCCGCAGCGGCAACGCCCCCCCGCCTGGCTCCTGCATAAATTTTCGCAGCACCCGCTACGCGGGTGCTACTCAGCGTTTGGGGGCTGACCTGACTGGGCGCTGCTTTGCTGAAACCTGAACGTCGCTGGATTTCGAACTCTTGCTCCCTGGTCGCGGCTCCCGCTACTCGTTTGCTGCTGGACCCCGGACCCGCCCACACCGCTGCGGGACTGCAAGGCGAGTTCCCACACCTGCAGCCTCTTCCCGCAGCGGCTACGCCCCCTCGCCTGGGAGGATATATCCAGTCTATTCGTCTCGCGCAGCGGGACGAACGCGGGACGAAGCTCGGGGCGAAGACCGGGCAAAGAGTGGGCCGTTTGAGGCCGTTCGAGTACAGTAGAGACGGGGCCGGGCCCACCCTCTCTGCCCGATCTCTCTCTACTTAAGGAACGAAGCGTACGAAACCCCTGGCAAACTGTATATAGGTAGAATATATACCATTTATATTGTGTGGGTTTAATAAAGTCACAAGTATCTTTTCTTTTATTAGTGTGGGAGATATAATATAGTCACAGCTGGTTCAAGTAGATGGTAACATGCCTTTAAGATCAGGCAAAGATCGTACAGTCCAAATACAAACAACTAAGGGAGTTGTTTCGGGCCCACTCGATGCCTTCATCACCCGAGCAACAGGGATATTGGAAAAGGAAATAGCGATGGTGGAAAAAAGACTCTCCCTAGATCTTGTTAGCGGTAAACGCTCCTCGTTTGGTGGGATGGCAACAATTACCAGCCCTGCTGCCCATGCATCATCAAATTGTGTACACTTTGTTACTACTGAGGCATTAGTTCACATAGATGGTGAGGGGGTGGGCCCTTCAGCTCCTCCGGTTAATGTTGACCAGAACCTGGATGATATTCAGTCAAGCGGGCGGGATGAAACTCAGAATAGCGGGGAAAACGACCTTAGTTTAGAAATTCTACATTCATCTATTAATGCTGTTTCGAATCTCCCAGTAGAGGTTGTCCCCTCGGGTTCAGGAACAATATCCCGCAAGAGAAAGCAAGATTTGAGTCACCAGAGGGGGAGAGATCATAAGATGCCTGTAGGAGAGTAGGGTCTGCAATCCTATGATCACCCAGATTTTTGCTTTTGTTTCACTGGTTTACGACTTTCTCTGGCTGTGGGCCTGCTAATCAGACCCACAGCCTGGCTGTTCTCTTTCTAAATTACGATATGTACCCTAGGTGCATTTACCAATTGGTACTGGGCCACCTTATCAGACCCCGTAACGCAGGGCATAGGTGTACCCAGGGCCGCCAGGGGCTGAAGCATGTATTATGCCACCCCTGGCTGGCCTCCTAAATTTGACACAACTGGCTGCACGACAGCTGGGGCGAAGACGTGTAATCACCTTTCGCTTTAGGTATAGTAGCTCTATATCTAACCATACAATGGACACCCGAGTTCCTATCAGTCACTCCTATGGCAGGCCTTAACAATCCTGAAGGCAGAGTGCGTGGGCCCGTGTGAGCTAGGTTCAGGCCCGAGCCGAGCCCGGTTGCAGCTTGCGGAATCAAGACCCAATGGCTGTTCCATGATAACGCGTACCATATCGGTAACTCCGGTGTCGCGTTATCAAGGCATGTCGAGTAAGGTGTCATACGAATCGGGGTGCTGCCCTCTCACCAATTCTGGCGATGAGGTTAGCATTCCACCCTTCTAGAGGGACACGACATGTACGTAACTGTGAACCCCGGTTAAAGTTAACTGAAGCCTCAGCTCCACAAAATGGATGCTGCCACCACAGACACGAGTCTGACCTCCTGCTGCTGGGAGTCCTTCCAGCGAGGAGCGCTCGGACAAAGGGTTTCCTGTCAAGGGCGGTGTTCGCACCGTCCCAGACAGGGTTTGTGTATTCTGGGTAGGTAGGGCTTTTGCGAGAAGGTGACTGCGGAGTGGCAACCCGGTGCTCACTACGCATCTGCCGGTTAGAACCAGTTCCAGGGGCGACAGCCCTGGCCTGGGGAAAGTCCGGCAGGGGAGAGGGGTGTAACTACCCCCCTTCCTGGTCCCACCCTTAGGGCAGGACCTAGTCATGTACCCACCCCTTTCTTTAGGATAAAGACCGGAGCGGGGACCCTTCCAAATTAGATCATCTTTGATTCAAGAACTACTTTCTACGAAAGGACATTCAAGACTCTTCTCAAGATTTCTCCCTTGTGACTAAGGAGTAGTCACCCTGCATCAGCAGGCACCATCTAAGAACTCTGCGGTTTGCTGTAAGTCCTTCCTCAAGGAATCCGACGGCCCAGCTCGACGAGAACCGGCTTCCCTGGCACCTCTGACCTCTACCCACATCACCAGCTCAGCTGTGATAGGTGGGTGCGACGAGACCTCGAGGGACCGGCCATCATCAGAACCTGCACGCTCTTAAAACCAGCACGACCATCGAGGTAACTCTCTGGTGAGTGCTCTGGGGTCCGAGAAGCCCCGACCCTGAGCCGCTCCAGCACCGAAGTGCAGTCTCCCAGCATCTCCACGATCTGCGTGGGGCCCTTCTGCTCGCTGCTCAGCACGTTGTCTGGTCACTAGCCGCCAGCTTGTGCCCTTCTGTGACGACATCCGACAATCAACTCTGCTGGTCTGGTTGCTCCAGACTGGCCCTTGCTTCCATCTTTGCGAGAAGCACCCCGGGCCCTCCTGGTCCACTCAAGACGCCATCTTAGGCCCACCACGTGGCCCTGAGATTTGCCAAGGCTTGTTGCCCCATCCTGGGCCCAGCGACGCCGACAGCATCATCCTTCGTGGGACAGCTCGCACCTCCGCCGTGGTCGCCGACAACGCCTCCTGGTCCGTGAGACTGCAGAGCCTAGCGTCGCCCACTCACCTGGTCGAGGTGACGGCCAACCGGTGCCCTCCTGGTACCCTCTGACTACTGGCTAGTAGTACGAACTTGGTCCCCTCTGCTTTCAGGTATCAACACTCTCTGATCCAGGCATTGGATCTCTACGAACTATTCAGCACTGGTCGCCGGCCAGCAACTCCTTTTCTTCCGGCTCCTGGCTCGTCAGCGAAGACCCCGACGCCTGTAAGACTTGTGCAGCCGCAGCCCTCGTGGCTAGGTAACTCGGCATTTCGGTGCCTGCATAGCCTCTTTACTCTAGGGTCCCGAGTCCCTCGCTTCCGACTTGCCTTATCGGGTCCGCCCGAGACCTTAATCTTTCCGTGTCCTCGGACACTTGTTTTAATTGTGCACTTGAAGTATTTGCTAAAGAGATTTGGTTTGTGCTTAGTACCCTGTCCTCATAAAGAATACAGGGCTGTTGTGATTCTTAATAAATATACTGTTTATTTTCATAACACTTGTGTGGTGTCCTTTCACTGGGTGTTCAAGGGGTACATGTGTGGTAAACAGCTGGCTTAACGCGCCCTCTCGAGTCTTTAGCCTTAGACTGCTCGTATCCACGCTACTAGGATAGCTGGTCTATAGGTTGACTTACAACCAAACACCATAAGGGTCGTTGGAACGATACATAGCGGTCGCTAGAATAGCGAACGTTGCATATCGGGCCAACTTCTCACAATGCCCAAACTAAATGATCCATCTAGTATTGACTTAAACTTACATCCAGACAATGACCATTGCATAAAGGCTACAGAACTCATTGCCGACCTTGCGTCCCTCAATCTAAGCTTAAAGAACTCTGGCCCTACACATACCGCAGGTCACCTATTAGATCCGATTTTCTCCAATATTCATAACTTGGACACTTTTCCTGCCCTGCCTATTCCCTGGTCAGATCACTTTCCTATTAAATTCTCATTTCAAACGCAACCCCCTAATAAGGACATTCCGATGGTCCAAACCCCTACTGTTAGGAAATGAAAAAAACTTGATATCAACATTCTGAATACCTTATTAGAAGCCACGACACCGTGTACTAACACGAGAGTGCAAAATCTCTCGGCTTCTATTCAGACATGGCTTCTGACAGCCATCGACTCGTGCCTGCCCAAAACAAAGCTAAAGGGAAAAAATCAATGTTTACCTGCCCCCTGGTATAACGACTCTCTAAAGCTAGAAAAGACCAAAGGCAAAACTGTTGAGCGTCAGTGGAAAAAGTCCTATTCTATGGAAACCAAAAAAGATGATAAAATCCAATTAACACACTACCAAAAGATGTGTAGTAAAGCCAAAGCCGAATTTGTCTGCACTAAAATCCGGCAGCCCTAAATCAATCTAAGACTCTTTTCAAAACAGTTAAAGAGCTGGCTGGCTCAAATACCTTACCAACCCCACCTGACCTTAATAAAATACAATGCGATCAACTAGCCACCTTTTTTGTAAATAAAGTTGATAAAATTTACCAGGCCATCGAACTTGATCAGAATCAACACGATGAAGCTCTCATTGATACTCGTAATTCCCCTCCTAACAGATCTTGTATTCAAGAGGACACTCTAGATACCAATGTTTGCATAACTCACATCTTCTCATTAAACAATTGGCCTATGCTTAATGTTGATACTGTCATTGACCTCATAAATACGATTAAATCTGGTTCACCAAGCGACCCTTTACCATATCCCATTTTAAAATTACTTAGTAAGAAAGCCTTATCCACTATCACAGACCTTTTAAACATCTCCTTGCAGGAAGAATATGTGCCTCAGGACTGGAAACATGCAATGATTCATCCACTACTGAAAAAAGCTGACGCGGACCCAAAAGTGCCTTCTAACTTTCGGCCAATCTCTCTTCTCCCTATTTTTGCTAAAATTCTGGAGAAACATGTTCATCGCTGTCTTACAGATTTCATAACCACCCATGACCTGCTACCTCCCCATCAGTCTGGCTTTCGGGCTGGTTTCTAACCGAGACCACCCTGTTAGGTGTGACAGAAAACATCCGTTCGATGATAGATAAGGGTGAAACAGTGGCACTGGTGCTTCTTGACCTCAGTGCCGCATTTGACACTGTGTCACATGCGGTACTAATAAAGACTCTGCACTCATTTGGCATCTGTGGCTCCGCCTTAAATTGGATTAAATCTTTACTTGAGAACAGAACGTTTCACGTTTTTTCCCAATCTGCCTGCTCTGAAACCCTTACCTTCAAACACGGAGTTCCACAAGGCTCAATTTTAAGTCCGTTACTTTTTAATCTTTATATGAGCCCGCTCGCAAAAATAGTCGAGGCTTAATGATGTTTTCCTACGCTGATGATTCTCAGCTTCTCTTTTCCCTTCCATCATCAGGAAACAACAACCCCTCCACATTAAATCTAGGATTAGTGAAAATTGCAGATTGGATGCAAAAAAAAATCCTGAAACTAAACGGTGAAAAAACCAAACTAATCATTTTGGGAAAAAATAAAGAACTCTGGGGACCTCAGCACTGGCCTTCTGTAATGGACTCTCCTCCAACTCCGACTACTCAGGCCCGTAATCTAGGCTTTATTGTCAATGACACACTGAGTATGCACCAGCAAGCTGTTAAAACATCGGCCACTTGTTTTGTCATCTTGAAGTCGTTAAAGAAAATTTGTTGGATGCTACCAGACCATACAATAAAAACTGTCATTAATGCCTTAATTTTTTTTTTTTTTTTTTTTTTTTTTTTCTTTTTTATTCAAAATCAAAAGAGACTAGCTAGGTTTAAGCAAAAAGGACTCAAAGGAGTACGTATGTCAATGGAAACCAGTAGGTTTTATTTGAAAGCCCTCACCCACCAACCTAGTTGGTGGCATGCTTCATCATCGGGCCCCACCGCAGTGGCACCTAGCGTGCCCCGGGTGTGCTTCGACACCAGGTTACTGCGGAGCTGGTATGATTGCTGAGTGTGCAATGTGGTGAGTATGAAGGTGAAAAATTAAATTAAAAAGCCATACAGAAGTCCCAGCACCCGAGGGTAAAAAACTATTTTAATAAAACTGGGTATCTGTTGGCACATTAAAAAGGCAGACGGACACAGTGGAGTATGGATTATGACCTCCAGTGTCCTGTGTGGTCTACATGTTTCAGCCTGGCCTTTCTTAATTTGAAACAGGCTTTCCTCAGGACCAAGTGAGTATGTGTGGGGGTATTAAAAATAAATTACAGTGAGTGTGTTAGAGGTTCTATGTGTAGCACACACTAAGGTGCTATATGGGTGAGAAGGGGATTCCCTCTCGCTTTGACAGTGTTTAGCTGATCAAAGCCTCCTTGGGTCGCCTGGCAGAGAAAGAGACCGAAACTGTCGGTCTAGTTCCTCCCTGGACCTGTAATCCTTCTGCGGCGCCCGGATGAAGAAGGATTACAGGTCCAGGGAGGAACTAGACCGACAGTTTCGGTCTCTTTCTCTGCCAGGCGACCCAAGGAGGCTTTGATCAGCTAAACACTGTCAAAGCGAGAGGGAATCCCCTTCTCACCCATATAGCACCTTAGTGTGTGCTACACATAGAACCTCTAACACACTCACTGTAATTTATTTTTAATACCCCCACACATACTCACTTGGTCCTGAGGAAAGCCTGTTTCAAATTAAGAAAGGCCAGGCTGAAACATGTAGACCACACAGGACACTGGAGGTCATAATCCATACTCCACTGTGTCCGTCTGCCTTTTTAATGTGCCAACAGATACCCAGTTTTATTAAAATAGTTTTTTACCCTCGGGTGCTGGGACTTCTGTATGGCTTTTTAATTTAATTTTTCACCTTCATACTCACCACATTGCACACTCAGCAATCATACCAGCTCCGCAGTAACCTGGCGTCGAAGCACACCCGGGGCACGCTAGGTGCCACTGCGGTGGGGCCCGATGATGAAGCATGCCACCAACTAGGTTGGTGGGTGAGGGCTTTCAAATAAAACCTACTGGTTTCCATTGACATACGTACTCCTTTGAGTCCTTTTTGCTTAAACCTAGCTAGTCTCTTTTGATTTTGAATATATAATATTGGGGATCCAGACTAGCTTACCTAGTCCTCCCTCTCTCCTTTGATTAAGTGATTAATGCCTTAATAACATCAAGGTTAGATTACGCTAATGCACTATATTTGGGGGCCAACAAAGCCACAATCCGCAAACTGCAAATTGTGCAGAATGCAGCCGCGAGACTGCTAGGTAAAATTCCTATCCATTCACCCACCACCAAATTTATACGTGAGCTGCACTGGCTAAAAATAGAGAACAGAATTAAATTCAAGTCCTTATGCTTCATGCATAAGATCTCTACAAATAAAGCCCCTAAGTATCTACAAAATCTAGTACATTGTTACCATCCATCTAGGACTCTGAGATCTGCAACAGCCAATAAGTTTGTTGTTCCTAAAATAAAACTGTCACGTATGGGCGGCAAATCTTTCGCCTACCTTGGACCCTCATTTTGGAACACTATGCCACAAGCTTTGCGCACAGAGGTGAGCTATATTAAATTCAGAAAGGCCTTAAAAACCTGGCTATTCAACATCTAAGTCAGTCGTCCGATCTACTACTACTGAATCACAGCGCCGGGAAACCCTTTGTTGGGTAGCTGTTTGCGCTATACAAAATACATAAATAAATAAATTGATGCTTCCGCCCTTGAGCATCCCCCAGATCTACAAATACCTCCTGTATTCCCTAACGTGCTATGCCCATCCTTTATTCCCTTGGGGTCATCTAATCCCTGCCCAACGTGCTTTAATAGTGATGAAGTCCTATTAGTAAAAATGGAGGCTATGATTAAAACCCTCCTGCTCCCTGTTTTGGAGCGTACAAGGTTAATGACCTCCAAAATAGATGCCCTGGAGTCAGTAGTGAGCACAAACCTGGGCTTTCTACAAAAGTTAACTATCCCCAGCCCAGCGGGAGGGGTTCCAACACAGCCAGTAATTAAGACAAAATGCACAAATAATGCTCACACTAGTAAAGCCACTAACCCAGTACCAACAGGGGTAGCTAATAGCAAATCGACAGCGGGGGGAGGCCTAGAGATAATCTCAGCACTTTAGCTGTGGGCACTTTGTCACAGGCTCTTAAGAAGAAGGTCGCTGACAAACCCAACTCAGATAGGTCCCAGGCGGCCCGGCCGGATGATCGGGCAAAACAAAACCCTAGTACTCTTCCACAGCCACCACCAGGGCAAATAGTTAATTACCAGAGCATCAAAACCCCAACCGCGGGGAAAAAATAAGTATACTATTCCCCCTGCAGACTTACCCCCGGAGGCAACCCAATACACTATAGTACTAACTGGTGTTGCCCTGTTAAAAGCTGGTACTAAGGAGTCATATGGGGATCTACGCAATAAGGTGATATTCTGGTTGAATAAAAACCGTCCCCTGCCACCATCATCTCCCACTGAAATTCTCTTCGTAAGGAGAGTTGATTGGGTGGGATATGGCACCAAAGACTTGGAGGGTGACTGTATATTAATATCGTTCAAGGATCCTTGGGTGGTGGAGACTATTCGAAGGGAAGCCAGGTTTGCTAGACAGGGGGACGTACAAACTTTGGGGCTTGCATATTTCTACCCCCAAAGACAGAGTAACTTTCCATTAGGCCCCACTCACAGGAGACCGCCAGTTAGGAGGTACCCTATAGCAAGAACACCACACCCCCAGCAATATCCCCTACTATTCAACCATTTTGGGCCCCTTTCCGATCTTGAGGCTGTAGACTGACTCCATATATCGACTAGGAAGATTAAGTCTGTTGAGGACTGTGGGAATGTGGCAGTGATGCTAAGTCGGGGGGTCCCACCTCTTGTAAATAATGTAGAGGCAAGTCTGGGGGTATTAGCAACTAAGGAAGATGCTGTAACAGCTGTTGAGGATTCAATAGAGGCTATGCTGGTGGGGGAAACTTTGGATAATGTTGACAGCAATGAGAGTAGGGTAGGAATAGGGAGCGCTTTGGCGACCCCGGTTGTATCAGCATCTATGGTACCCATTGCAGCTCCCCCATCTGAAATATTTAACATAGTGTCCTGGAATGTTGCAGGGGTTAAGGGACGTATGCACTCTGAAGACTGGTTGGAGTTTGTTGTCAAATTTGATGTTATTCTACTACAGGAAACTTGGGCACCAGATCCAGTTCATAGGGCAGGTTTTGTAAACTTTTTCAAACCAGCTATCAGGGGTGGTAAAGGGCGAGCATCAGGGGGGTTGTTGATTTGGGTGAAGCAGTCATCGGGCTATCACCCAACTGAGATATCTGTAGAGAACCCGGACCTTCTGGCAATTAAACTGAGTAAGGATGGCCATCGGGACCTGATTGTTATTAACATATATCCACGAGGCCTACCTGGCGGCCGCTGCCCTGTTATGTTGGATGTACTGGACCATTACCTCGCTGGACTGGGCAGAGAAAATGTTATCCTCCTGACAGGAGATTTGAATTGCACTTTTGAGCCGCTTTACGTAGCCGGGGACAGCTGGGGGTCCGCAGAGGACGCAGCTTGGAATATTCCAGATTTGATGACTAATAAAACTGTTAAAGCGACTGAGGCAGCCTTGAACTGGATGGCTCTATGTTTAACCCGGGGGCTAAGGGCTGTAAATGGCCGCACAAGATCTGATCTAGATGCCAACTATACCTTTGACAATGGACTAAGGAAAAGTCGGATAGACTATTTCTTGTTAAAGTTGGAATACTGGCCTCTGTTGGTAGACATGGAAGTGGTACCCCGCCCAGAAAGCGATCACAACCCCCTGACACTCACACTAAGGCTGCCGGGAATGAAGAGATTGAAGGAACCAGACGCCTCCCGGACAGGGGATGTCGTTTTGACTAATGACCGAAGGAGGCTAAAATGGTCCAGGCTAGCGGGGGATGAGACCTTACAGGAGAGCATTGAGACTGTGGTTTCCAACATGCTAAATGAAACATTGCCTGATGATTCGCTGGGGGGTAGCTCTGAGAACACTAGTATCGACCTCCATGAGTGTTGTTTTGATCAGCTTAAGCTTCTCCTCTCTCTTCCATGTCAGAAGGTAACCGCTAAATTAAACGCCCCCCGTCAGAAGTGGTACAATAAAAAGTGCAGGGAGGCCCACAGTCACCTTGTCAAAGCGGTTAATTCCTGGAACATGCGCGCTGTTAAGGCAGCTAGGGCGCAATATAAGAAAATTCAGTGGGAAGCCAAACGGGAGTGGGAGGATATGTATTGGTCCGATCTTTTGGATGCCTCCACTTCGAATAATCAGACTAAGTTTTGGGATTTAGTAAAATGGGGCAAGGACTCAGACTCCCGTACTCCTACAAACCATGTGCCCCCTGAAGCTTGGGTGACCCATTACTCGGCCCAATTCAGTGTCGAGAGCTCCGAACCCCCATTTAGATTGGGTGAGGTGCTCTTGACACCTATTTGTGGGGAGAAACTTATTTTCTCAAAAATCGAGGTAGAGCTAGCACTTGGCTTGACCCAGCGGGGGAAAGCACCAGGGATGGATTTAATCCCTGCTGACTTGTTCAAAGCCAACCCCGCCCTTTGGGTGCCGTACATAACAAAGATCGCAAATGCAATAGCTAAAGGGGCTAGAATCCCCAAGTCGTGGAAGGGGGCGGAGATACTCCCAATTTACAAAAAAGGCGACAGGTCTAATCCGGGCAACTATCGCCCGATCAGTCTCATTGACTCCCTCCAAAAAATTATTGCACGTATGGTTTTGGGCAGAGTTCAAGGCTGGATTGAACTAGAGGATATCCTATCTCCCATGCAAGCGGGCTTCAGATCGGGTATGAGCACCATCAACCAGGTGTTCAGATTCTGTCTGATCTACTGGAAGGTGGTCCTGCTCGGCGGTGGAACCATCTTTGCCGCGTTTATTGATCTGAAGTCCGCTTTCGATCTAGTGCCGAGGGATAAATTGTGGTGTGTCTTGAGGGATTTAGGATAGCCAATGGAACTACTTGATCTAATAGTTAAAATGCATGAGGACAACTATGCAAGGGTGAGGTGGGGAGGCCAGGGACAAGTGACGGAATCCTTCCCCGTGACTCGAGGTGTCCGTCAGGGGCGTGTCCTGGCGCCAACACTCTTCCTGTTATTTATCGATCAAGTAGTTAAATTCTTCGCGGACACCCCCACTGATGCCCCTTTGCTGGCAGGGACAAGGTTTCCAATGCTCATCTTTGCCGACGACACCCTACTCCTCTCTAAAACACGTAGTGGTCTACAGCGGGCGTTGGACCGCTTCGAGGAGTTCTGTGTCATAAATGACCTTAAGGTAAATGTGGGTAAAACCAAGTTTATGGTCCTCACTAGGAGTCATTCTGTCCGGAGCTCTGTAAGTTTGAGCGGATTCAACTTGGAACAAGTTGAGACCATGACGTACTTGGGGGTTACCCTGGACCGTCGCTTGGGATGGAAAGACCAAATTGGTGCTCAACAGCTTCAATTTGCCCGACTTAATGGCTGTCTTTTGAACGAGCAAAAGAGATCGATTACAAAACGGGTCACCCCAGCGCTAAAGATTTATGATACTAAGATCAATGCTGCAATCCTATATGGTGCAGATCTCTGGGGATACATGGATCTCTCAAGCCTATTCAAAATTCAGTGTAAGTTCCTACGGAGCTTGATAGGGTTACCCCAATCATGCCCTTCCATACCCCTCTGCCTGGATCTGGGGTGCTACCCAATTAACGAGATGGCAAGATTTAGATTGGTGGCCTTTTGGAGGCGTATATGGACCTCCCCTGACCTTACCCTTTTTGCGAAGGAACTGGCTGAAGTTAGGTCAATTGGGGGTTCCGGGAGAATTCCATGGGTACAAACGGTAAAAACCATTCTGGTCGAAATGGGACTGGAACAGCTGTGGATATCTCCGAGTACCAACGCCTTTCCCTCTAAATAGGAATTCAAGGCATTGTACTGGGCCTCGGTCCGTCAATCGCTAGTGACTGCTTCCAGCTCTGCTAGTCTAACGGGAAGGTTTCTGACCATTAAGTTGGATCCCTCCCGTGAGACCTACTGGGATATTATCACCAAACCGCTGGATAAGAAACTTCACCATCAGTTTCGGGTAGGAGCTCTGCCACTGAATTCTTTCACAAAAAATTGGGTAAATGGAGCAACGGAATTTTGCAGATGGTGTCCAGGTCATAAGGTAACCGAGGGCCATTTTTTGTTTGCCTGTCCGATCTACCTAGCGCCACGAATAAAATGGTTAACACCTTTGTTTCAGCGCCTCCCTTTCAGAAGGTCCTCTGAGGCTATTTGGGTTTTAAAAACTAACACCTCAGAGGTGATCGTGGTGAGCATAGCCACATTTTTAGGGTGGGCTTGGGCCATCAGGGCAAGAAGCATACAAAACCTTTAATAGGGCTTCCCAATTTGTTCATCAAAGTATAACCGTTCTTCCTAAATGCAGGATAATGTATATTGTATTAGGAATGTTTTTGCTTATTTTGTACCTTTTTAAACTTTTTAATACGTTTTGGTCAGGTTTGTCTTTGCATTTCTTGGATGTTTAATAACTTTTTAACCCCAAAAGTGTTTTTAGCCTATTCATAATGAATTATGGCAATGCTGCTGCTATTGTATAATACCATTACAAAGGAACATTGTTAAGCTGTCCAAACATCCATGTCTTAAATATGTTTTTAATGTTGTCTTTTATGATTTTGATATCGAAATAAAGACTTTAAAACCTGAAACCTGAATCGCATTGGCTTCGAAGCGCCTCTGTTGCCGTTGTGAAGGGGTAGTATTTGCTGAGAGTGGTTTTAGTTATTCTTTTCTGGCAAGTTGCAATAAACATGCCAACCTAATATGCTGCTATTTAAAGCATCTTGTTGCATTCTGCTCATAAATTTACAGTGTTGGTTAACATGTGCAGCTTGGACTATTGCTGGGCAGTGTGCATTCTTTTCAATGTTGACACATGGTGGCAATTCCCACGAGGAAAGCACCTGTTTGGTTCATGCAAAATGTGCCCACCAACATTCAGACTATTTGTGTAGCTGCCCAGCTAAAACTATGGTAACGCTGCACCCTTTGTGTAAACAGAGGTAGGGAAGGAGAACGGATTGTTTGTTATTTTTTTTCTTCTTAAAAGTTAGTAGTTGATATATAAACAATATTTAGAATAGAGTGTGATAGAATGGACAAAGGAATGCACAGAGGAGGACACCCGTGGGCTTGGTACTGATATTGCCCATTATTTAATATCCCTTTTTGCCCGAAGAATGCCCCTTGCAAACCACTTTTTGCGCTTTCTCGTCCATGTAAAATACATTTGTTGACGTGATCAGATTTATAAAAAATCATTTTGTGCGGAGCGATTAAACTTGGCAGAATGTAACAACACACGCTTAACCATGAATTATTACACAACAGCAAGGACCAAAAAGCATGTTACGAACAGCACAAAAGAAAAAAAAACAGTGAACAGCTTGTGCGCGCGTTCATTATAGTTGAGTACTCCTCTCAGGAAGACGTGGTGCGCGTTAATTATAGTTGAGCACGCGCACCACGTCTTCCGGAGCGGAGCACTCAACTATAATTAACATGTACACAAGCTGTTCACTGTTTCTGGGAAGCACGTTCACAGACTGGAGTCTGCTCGTACACCGGTCTGTACCACTTGGAAGGCAACGAAACCACAATAGGTCTCGCTGGCGACAGCTCTTCGCGCTGCAACACCAGGCGAGACCTAAAAAGTGACAAGTGTGCATGTTACAAAAGCGTACAAAGTACAAGTAGAGGTATAGTACTGCCTCAGCTTGTTGGGGGCATATCGCTGAATCTCACCTGGAGGCCACGGAAGCTGCTACTGAGGGGGTCCCGCGGACAGCGTTGCTTTCCCCCGCTGCCGCAACTCTACCATTGCGGCCGCTGTGAGGGGAAGGAAGCGGGGACTACCACTCCCAGCTTCCCCTGCGTGACGGGGACGCCGCCTGCCACCTCCCACTTTCGCGCCTGGAGGTGCCCAAAAGCGAGCAGTACCTCCAATGGAGCGGGGGCCTCAGCTCGTTGGGGGCATATCGCTGAATCTCACCTGGAGGCCACGGAAGCTGCTACTGAGGGGGTCTCGCAGACAGCGTTGCTTTCCCCCGCTACCGCAACTCTACCATCCCGGCCGCTGTGAGGGGAAGGAAGCGGGGACTACCACTCCCAGCTTCCCCTGCGTGACGGGACGCCGCCTGCCACCTCCCACTTCCACGCCTGGAGGCGCCCAAAAGCGAGCAGTACCTCCTGCGTCGCGGGACCCGCGCCGGTAGGCGCCGGGCTAAGCCCGGGCAAAGGGCGGGGCGTCTGTCGCTGTCCGGGGAGGGAGAAGGACGGGACGGGCCCGGTCTCTAACTTTTGTGGTTTGGGAAGTGCTTGGAAACACTATTGGACAAGAATCGGGTCAGTACATGAAATATCCTTTGTTATTTTACTAACGGGTGATCTTGTGAGTCACCACTGGAACTAGACACGCTTGGGAGTGATAGTGGGCAAGTGTTACTGCCTGGACATTTAGTATGCAAAGTGTTTTGAAGCTGGGCAACCCCTTGTTGCCCCACTTACTAAAATTGAATAGCACATGGACATGGCAAGCGCAGTGCAAACAAGGTCGTCAAAACTACCCAAGTGTACCTCTCCGGTTTCCTTAAATGGTAGTAAACCTAATGGTATGCCTATATTGATCCCGGATAAACCAACTGCCATTGACAGAATGCTACGTCAAGCATTAGGGAAAGTAGTATCTGAGATTGAGCGAACAGAGAGAAGTCTTTTATTAACCCCCCAACCTGTTTTACCAACCCCGGAGCAGAATTCAGAAGTCCAAACATCCTGACTGGCTTTCCCTGACCTCGGGATATTTGATATCCCTTGTGCTCAAGATGGGACCTTACTGGCACAGGAGACAACTTTAAGGGGGGAAACTCCACAAACGAGTGAGGTTAGGAAAACTAACAGGAAAAAGTCCAGGCGTAAGAGAGCCACCCCGAATAAGGCCCCGTTAGATAGTTCCACCACAGAAACAAGGTCTCCTGGAGGGGCCGATTTAAACACACAAGCGCCCCCAATGTGGGTAGCCCAGATAATATCTAACCTACAGAACCACTTAGAACAACTTATTGCCAACCAGACTAAGTTGATCCTTAGCAGCTTGGATAAAGTAATAACTTTGGTTAAAACAAAGGGGCCGGCCGGTGGCAGCAATCCTGCCTCCTTGGGTAATAACCCATTGGGGGAAGGTATTAGTACTAGCTCAGAAATATCATCCATAAACAGGCCCCGAAATGACCAAAGTAACACCATCACCAGCCCTTGACCCCCCCGAATACACAACCAGTAGGCTCGATACAGGCTCCCCCGAGTTTGCTCGCTACCAGCAGGGAAGTCCCCCAGGGAGCGCCAAAAGGCGTACACCGAGTAATGGTTCATAGACAAGTCCCGACCCCCCCCCCTCCCGTAAGCCAGAGCATACTAGAGAATAGCGCTACTAAGGGGCACTCCAACACGTCAGTAACTCTCAATCTACCTCCTGACGCAGCACCCTATGTAATTATCCTTACAGGAGTTCCAGTGTTGAGACCAGAACAGGTGGAGACTTATGGCGAACTTAAAAACAAAACCATGTTCTGGTTAAATAAGTGTAGGCCTCTGGTAGGCACGGAACAGGGGGAAATAATAATGGTTCGGTGGGTGAATTGGGTGGGAACCAGGCCCAAGGATGACATCGGGGATTGTGTGGTGGTGCACTTTAGAAACACGCAGGTAGTGGACCAGATATTAAGCTGGGGTCCAATTACGGAGGCTAGTAACATCAGGTCTATGCCCCTTAGTTTCTTTTATCCTAAGGGGCCCTATAATCGGGGGAGTGCCATGGATGGTTTGAAAGGTAGGGAGTGGAACTTAGTTTGGCATAGCTGCAGATCTCACTATGCAGCCATGAGGAATGAGGGTGGGATTGACCTCCAGAATAGATTTGACCCTCTTTCGAACCTAGAAGGAGTGGACTGACTAGGGATAGACATAAACCCTAGACGTAAACAAGTTAGGGATAAGAGCCACGAACAGATCAAGACACCCCTGATTAAAACACCCCAATAAGGGTTACCACAGAGAGGGGAATACAAGGGGGTAAATATGGCAGAGAGTTCACAACCATGTACTGCAGAGGATATCGAGATAACGGGGCCAGATAGCACCGATTTAGGTACCCAATTAACACATATAGATAATGCAGCTGACAGTAATGAAATCACGATACTTGAGGGAAACGTGTTTACCCACCCCTTCATGGCCAGGGCAAGAAGAACAGTTGGGTGGGTCATTTAAAAATATTATCTTGGAATGTAACAGGACTTGCCGCCAAATACGAGGAACAGGAATGGAAGCAATACATTACTGGGTTTCACGTCATATGTCTTCAGGAGACCTGGATGATTGATTGTAACCATTTCTCCCTGGATGGGTTTAAGTGTTTCTCAGTCCCTGCCCAAAGGTCAGCTTCAGGAAGAGCCATGGGAGGGCTGATCATATATGTAGACCTTCGTATACAAGGGGTCTGGTCCAACCTCAACTGGGCATCACAGAACATGCAGGCGGTGGGCTTTCGCTCAAAAGGGTTAAACATCACCCTGGTCAATTGGTACAACGCGGTGGGAGCAAATGGTAAGGGAAACACAATTAAAGAACTGGACTCCCGCCTAAATGCCCAGTTGACGAAAGTCGGTAGTAGCTCCATCTGTAGTCCTGGTAGGGGACTTTAACTGTCACCTGTGCGCAAACCTAAGACCATTTAACAAGGATTGATCACGGTGTGCAGTGGAGAAAGTGCTACACTTCTTGCATTCTCCGGAAGGGATGGAGCTAGAGAAGGTGCTTAAAGGCCACAATTTGGTCCACACAATGGACCTGGTAGAAACGGGCAGTGGCGTGGAGCTCAATCCCACCTTCAAGGGCAGAGGATGCCGGTCGTACATTGACTATATCATGGTTTCACCTATACTCAAAGCCTGGGTTAGTAGGGCGGGCATAGAAAGTAGCATAATTAGCGACCACAACCCCCTGGTGTTAGAGCTAAAAGGCCCAATTATTAAAAATGCATCACACGGAGTAGGATTGGTGGAGACGATATCAGACCAAGGGAGAAGACTTAGATGGTCCAAAATAGATGGGGATAGTTTTTACAAAAGCTTAATAATCACAGTGGCAGATGCACTAAACGTATGACTCGACCCCAATATTGAGGGGGCCGCTGTAGTAACTGCATTCGAAAAGATGGCGCACCTCATTGAAGGACTATTAAAGACCACTAGGACTAGGATATCAACGACCTCCACACCTAGATGGTTCGACAAAGAATGCTCAAAGGCACATAAAGACCTTAAACTAGTCTAAAATTACTTCCTAGAGAATATATTTACATAGCCCAATGTAGGCTGACATATAAGAAGGCACTAAAAGCCCGTAAAACTAGCCTCCAAATGCAAACCAGGGTGGACCTAAGGGAGGCGGCGGAAAGAAGAGACCTGACCGAGTTCTGGAAAATTATAAATAAACCATGTTTCCAGGACTCAAATGCCCCACAAATATTAAATACCATTTTGCCAGAGCAGTGGCACTCCCACTTTTAAAATGTATATAACCATACGGGTGAAATGAACAACGATGAAGAGCAGAGGTTAAAATTGACTGTACAGCCAGAGATTACCCTGGCCGAAGTGGAAGGGGCAATCCTGGGGCTATCTAAAAACAAGGTGCCTGGCCCGGATGGCATTCCTCCCGACCTATACCTCAGTAAAGTGGAGCTGTGGGCACCCATACTCACGAGGGTCCTGAACGCGGCAGTGGAGGCGGGTCTGCCGCGCTCTTGGTCCTCGGCAACCATAGTTCCAATATTTAAAAAAGGAAATCGGGATGACCCCAATTATTATCGCCCGATATCCTTGATTGATGTCACGGCGAAGGTCCTGGGTCGGGTGGTCCTAAATCGCCTGACTGAATGGGCAGACACCCACCAGGTAATAACGGACACGCTATATGGGTTTAGGGAGGGAAGGTCAACCACGGACCAATGCCTGAACCTCTACCTGTTGGTTACTAAGTATACCGTAGCCAGCAAGGAGGCAGTCTACTTGGGGTCCATAGACCTCTTCACGGCATTTGATCACGTGAATAGGGAGAAGTTATGGGCCCTGATGATAGGCCTAGGGGTGGACCAGGATTTAGTTAATATCCTTAAGGCCCTGTACTGGAACACAACTGCGTCTGTCCGTCTTAACCAAGACGGAAGTAAGACTTCACCATTTCCATGAACTAGTGGAGTGCGGCAGGGCTGCATTTTAGCTCCTTTTTTGTTTTCACTTTACATTAATAATTTAGACAGGGAATTATGTAAACTTGGAGTGGACTCCCCTCAAGTAGGCACCCGCCCAGTCCCCGTCCTGCTTTACGCGGACGACGCAGTGTTATTAGCTCGGACACCGCGGGGGTTACCGAGGCTCATTGACGGATTTGTGAGTTTTATGTCCACACTTGATTTGTCAGCAAACCTGGACAAATCATATGTTATGCTCGCAGGGGCCAGACCAGATAAGACATTTTCTTATAAGATAGGAACTTACAAAATCAGTCTGGTCCAGTCCTTTTCCTTTCTAGGTGTACTATTTGACGGGCTTTTAAAGTTCAGATCTTTAGTGGATAAACACTGTGCAAAAATGGTGGCCTCACCCGGGGATATCATGGGTTGTGGGAGAAGGCTGGGAAGATGGTCTCCAGAGCAAGTGCTGAATTTGTACAGATCAATATGCTGCGCTAAGGCAGCTTATAGGGCGGAAGTCTGGGGTTTTGTGAACATATATCAGGTCCAGGCAGAGGAAAACAAATTCTTCAGAAGGATATTGAAAGTTCCACATAGTACATCTGCCTATATTTTACATGAGGAACTGGGAGAACCTTATATTGAAGACCAGATTAAGATCAGGCCACTTTGGGCCGGGTGAAAATCTGGTCCAACCCCGAGGCAGGCCTCAGTAGACAAATTATCACAGACGTTTTAAACGAGACAAAGGGAGCTCTATCCCCGGGCTACAATATGTAAAGTGCACCTTAGAGCCAATTGGTTCTAAGAACCTCTTTACTGATCCTGAAGCCCTTACTGCCCAGAATAAAACGACAGTCAAGAAAATGTTTGGGGAATGGACAACTGTAAGGAGGGCGGCCACTGAAGAGTGTAAATCCACAGTTGCGGCTTATAGATTATTGAAAATAGAGAGTGGAAGGGAACCCTATCTCTCACTGATCCATAATGCACAGGACAGATTTTATATGACCCGTTTTAGGTTTAACCTGTTGCACCACCTGCTGTCCAATCCCCCTTGTTTTACCTTAATGGTTGAGAAGAAGGGTACCTGCGGCTGCGACAATAGGTCTCCGCAGGATACCCGTCATTTTGTTTTGCTGTGCCCTTTTTATTCATTTCCTCAGCGAAAGTTCCTGGTGGGATTACTGAAACAAGTCAAGTTTAAAGACGCCAAGGTAGCACTAATGTTTTTACAGAAGGCTAATGATGCATATACCCGGTCCTGTATTATGAGTTGTATTAAGATGGCAGTGAGGCTAAGGAATTCAAGAGAGATGAGCTGAATATAAGACCTGTATATAAAGACTCTGGATACAATGAAATGAAATGTTATGAATGAATTGTTTTTTAATGTATTTTTAACTGATTGTATGTACTTTTATGGTATCTTTTCAAGTGCCGAATAAAGAAATATTTGATTTGAATTGATTACTGCAATAAATGGCAGACACTCAAACACAAGAACAAACGTTACATAGGCAATGGTGGCACTTGTGCAAGTATCGAAAGCAAACAAAATGTAAGAGGTAGCAAACCATGTATTACAAGAGAAAAGTGACGTGTGCATGTTACAAAAGAGTACAAAACACAAGTAGAAGGATAATACTGCAATAAATGGCAGACACACTGGGAAGGCACTTCCATAGTTATGGAGAAAATAATTCTCTATAATGGAAGATCTTCCTTCAGATAATAGAGAGGGTGTGAATTAAATCTGGAAGTATCTTTGAAGAAGGAGAACTTTGAGGTCAGTTTTGAAGGCCTGGGAGTAGGAGTTGGTCCTGAGCTGAGACAGAAGGGAGTTCCAGATTCTCACTGCGCTGCCTGAAAAGGATTGGGCCATCGATCTTTCCTTCTTAAAAGTGGGAGGTTCAAGCAGTAAGTTTTCCACATTACATGATGGTCTAGAGCCTCCAGAGAGTTTCAGTTTATTCGCCAGGTAGCGAGGAGAGGCGGAGTGCAAGGCATTGTAGGTGATACAGGCAGTCTTGTAGATAGATCTTGCCCCGATGGGAAGCCAACGGAGGGAGGATAAAATGGGTGTGATGTGGGCGCTTCTCTTGTCCCCGTATATGAAACAAGCTGCTGAATGGAGAACAGATTTGAGGGGGGTCAGGTGGGATTTGGGGAGACCAGTAAGAAGAGAATTGCAGTAGTCCAGTCTGGAAAGAACCAGCGATTGGACCAGGGTTGGTGACCCCCGTGGGGATGACGGCTGTTGTGAGTACCAGACCTCATTAGTGGTGCCCGTTAGGCTGTGGTGGGGGGTAGGGTGTGGTGACCTGGGTACCAGACTGTTAGAAATGGGATTTCTGGTTGGCTGAGGCTTGCGCCAATGTCAGGCAGAAACCACCACTCTAGTTAGGGCAAGGAAGTTACACTCCAAAGATAACCCCTGCTCACCCCCTTAGCAACGTGACACGAGCAGCAAAGCTGATCCCGGAGGCTTTGTAAGTTAAGTATTTGCGCACGCACCCAGCAACAACAACATCCCAGGCCCCCCACAAAAGGAACTCCACACAAGGTTATATATAAAAATAGCCTTTGTATTACCAAACACATTAGATAGTAAACACACACTTTACAATGTGCCAGAGGCACGGGCAGAATTTGCAGGGGGATTATGTACATGGGACAGGGCCACATGGACCACTGTCAGGAATAAGCAGTTTTAGAACTAGTACTTGGTAGAAATAGCACTTTGTAGGAATAACGCTTAGCACATAGCACATATAATAATTGTAGCACCAAATACCAAATGTAGCACACAACCAGTATCCACTGGTAAAAGGTAAGTACCACCTACGCAACCCTAACCACCTTAGGAAAATATCATGCAGGGAACCATGAACTCACTAGCTTAACTATACTAGGAAAAACAACCACCTAAGCATAAAAAATACATTTAGGTGTATAGGCAAGAAGCTTTGTGCATGATGCATGAAGACTCATTCAGAGGTGTAGGTAAGACACATGATGCAGAAATCGCATTAGGCAAGTAACCATATTTTGCGCAAAGATCACATAGGGCCAAAACATATACCCCACGTAAGGGCACAACTCCAGAACTGTCCCCCAGGCCAACTGGCCTCTCAGGGGATGAAACGCCCTGTGTCCAAAATGTTAGGGCAGGCTGCGCGGGCAGCCAAGTAAGAAGGTGCAAGGGCCTAAATGTAGCAGCTGCCCACTAAGTGCTGTACAAAAGGGGGTGGTGATGGACGGAGCATCTGAATCAATCAAACACTCACACCCAGTCAAAAGATCTGGGTTTGATCCATCACCGTTCTTTAGCCCACTCTGCCACCCCAGTTCAGACATGGCTATATGCAAATCAGTCTGACCCTGTGCCTCATGGGAACAGTCCAGCCCGAACTGCCAAGCCATGTCTTCCCTGGACTGGAAACAAGCTTCCGAGGACCAGTTTCTGGCATTCCAGCCGTCTTCAGCCCGGCTTGCTTGAATCTAGTGGCAAAGTGAGCAAGGGACTCACGTCTGAGCATACCCTGCCACACTTATGGCGGCCAAAAGCGGTACAAAAGGGGGTGGTGATGGACGGAGCATCTGAATCAATCAAACACTCACACCCAGTCAAAAGATCTGGGTTTAATCCATCACCGTTCTTTAGCCCACTCTGCCACCCCAGTTCAGACATGGCTATATGCAAATCAGTCTGACCCTGTGCCTCATGTGAACAGTCCAGCCCGAACTGCCAAGCCTAGTCTTCCCTGGACCGGAAACAAGCTTCCGAGGATGGTTTCTGGCATTCCAGCCATCTTCAGCCCGGCTTGCTTGAATCCAGTGGCAAAGTGTGCAATGGACTCACGTCTGAGCATACCCTGCCACACTTATAGCGGCCAAAAGCGGTACAAAAGGGGGGCCCTGGGTCCCGGACCCCATCAGTGACCCCCGAGGGGTCCAGGAGGAGGGGGGCCCTGGGTTCCAGACCCCATCAGTGACCCCAGGGGGTCCATGAGGAGGGGGGCTCTGGCTCCCAGACCCCATCAGTGACCCCCGTAGGGGTCCAGGAGGAGGGGGGCCCTGGGTCCGAGACCCATCAGAGACCCCTGGGGAGATCCAGAAGGGGGGGCAGGGCCCTGGGTCCCAGACCCCAGCAGTGACCCGGGGGGGTCCAGGAGGAGGGGGGGCCCTGGCTTCCAAACCCTATAAGTGACCTGCGTCGGGGTCTAGGCGGAGGGGGGGCCCATGCTCCCAGACCCCATCAGTGACCCCCGAGGGGTCCAAGAGGAGGGGGGCCCTGGGTCCCAGACCCATCAGTGACCCCCGGGGGAGTCCTGGAGGGGGGGCAGGGCCCTGGGTCCCAGACCCCATCAGTGACCCCCGGGGGAGTCCTGGAGGGGGGGCAGGGCCCTGGGTCCCAGACCCCATCAGTGACCCCCGTGGGGGTCCAGGAGGAGGGGGGCCTGGCTCCCAGACCCCATCAGTGACCCCTGGGGGGTCCAGGAGGAGGGGGCCCTGGCTCCCAGACCCCATCAGTGACCCCCGCAGGGGTCCAGGAGGAGGGGGGCCCTGGCTACCAGACCCCATCAGTGACCGCCTTAGGGGTCCAGGAGGAGGAGGGGCAGGGCCCTGGGTCCCAGACCCCATCAGTGACCTCTGGGGGGTCCAGGAGAAGGGGGGGGGGGCAGGGCCCTGGGTCCCAGACCCATCAGGGAAGGATTCTTTCCTCCTCTCGCTCCTCTGTGACTTTCACCTCCCGAGGGCCTGTGTCCCCCGCACCTGACCTCGACTCCTGTGTTTGCTCCCCCCTACATTCCTGTTGCTGTTTTGCTCGGGGGGGGGGGGGGGGGGGGCGGCCCGCTCCCCCCACATTCCTGCTGCTGTTTCCTGGATACCTCTCAGCCTTGCCGGGGCCGCAGCCCTTTGTGGCGATGCTGAGGACACGTCGCTGAGCAGAGGCTTGAGGAATGTCTGCTGAGCTCTGCTGGGTGTGGGGGTCTGTCTTCCATGTGCCAGGGGGCCAGGGTGCCCCCTCCCCCGGCAGCAGAGCACGGCCTCAGGCTTGCCTGTTCTGCATGTCCTTATGTAAACCATGGTACATGTATGACACACAAACTCAAAGTATAGATCTATACTCTCAGCGCGTGACACCGCGCGGACAGAGGCCTCATGGAACCACCCTGGACTGAACATCATGGTATGAGACAGAGAACAGAGGCGGGTCGGGCACTGAGAGCAGCTTTAGTCATGCATGAACCATGGTACATGCATGTCACACAAACACAAAGTGTGAACCCTCAGCGCGTGACACCGCGTGGACAGAGGCATCATGGAACCACCCTGGACTGTACATCATGGTATGAGACAGAGAACAGAGGGGGGGTCGGGCACTGAGAGCAGCTTTAGTCATGCATGAACCATGGTACATGCATGTCACTCAAACACAAAGTGTGAACCCTCAGCGTGTGACACCGCGGGACAGAGGCCTCATGGAACCACCCTGGACTGAACTCCATGTTATGAGACAGAGAACAGAGGGGGGTCGGGCACTGAGAGCAGCTTTAGTCATGCATGAACCATGGTACATGCATGTCACACAAACACAAAGTGTGAACCCTCAGCGCATGACACCGCGGGACAGAGGCCTCATTGCACCCACCCTGGACTGTACATCATGGTATGAGACAGAGAACAGAGGGGGGGTCGGGCACTGAGAGCAGCTTTAGTCATGCATGAACCATGGTACATGCATGTCACACAAACACAAAGTATAGATCTATACCCTCAGCGCGTGACGCAACGTGGCAGAGGCCTCATGAGCCCACCCTGGACTGAACATCATGGTATGAGACAGAGAACAGAGGGGGGTCGGGCAAGTCAAGTCAAAGAATTTATATAGCGCTCTACATTCCCAGAGGGTCTCAAGGCGCTTGAGGAGGGGAGGGGAATTACTTGTCAAATATCCACGTTTTAAGTTGCTTTCTGAATGCTAGGTGATTCTGAGTAAGGCGAAGGTGAGTGGGAAGGGAGTTCCAGGTTTTAGCTGCCAGGTAGGAGAAGGATCTACCTCCCATGGTGGTTTTGTTGATGCGGGGTACAGTGGCAAGGGCTTGGTTGGATGATCGTAGCTGGCGGGAGGGGGAGTAGAAGGACAGTCGTGTGTTGAGGCATTCTGGTCCGATTTCGTAGAGTGCTTTGTGTGCGTGGGTTAGGAGACGGAAGGTGATCCTCTTATTGACGGGTAGCCAGTGGAGGTTTTTCAGGTGACCAGAGATATGTTCTTTACGCGGGATGTCTAATATGAGCCTGGCTGAGGCGTTTTGGATTCGTTGGAGTTTTTTCTGGAGTTTAGCGGTAGTGCCGGCGTAGAGGGTGTTTCCGTAGTCCAGCCGGCTCGTGACCAGGGCGTGGGTGACCGTTTTCCTAGTTTCGGTGGGGATCCAACGAAATGTTTTTTTGAGCATGCGGAGAATGTTGAAGCAGGATGAAGAGACGGCATTGACTTGTTTGTACATCGAAAGTGAGGAATCCAGGATGACGCCCAGGTTACGTGCGTGGTCTGTCGGGATGGGTGCTTTTCCAAGGGCTTCTGGCCACCAAGAATCGTCCCATGCAGAGGGGGAGGTACCTAAGATAAGGACTTCTGTTTTATCAGAGTTCAGTTTCAGACGGCTATGTTTCATCCATTCGGCAACTTCTTTCATTCCTTCGTGTAGGTTAGTTTTGGCGGTGTGAGGGTCATTGGTGAGAGATAGGATGAGTTGAGTGTTGTCCGCGTAGGAGATGATGTTGAGGTTGTGTTGGAGTGCGATGGTTGCGAGGGGGCTCATGTATACGTTGAAAAGGGTGGGGCTGAGTGAAGATCCTTGTGGGACGCCGCAGATGACTTCAGTGGCCTCTGACTTGAATGGTGGAAGGCGGACTCTCTGGGTTCTTCCGGTGAGGAACGAGGTGATCCATTCTAGTGCTTTTCCTTGAATTCCGATGTTTCTGAGGCGCTGTAGAAGGGTGTTATGGCAGACTGTGTCGAAGGCTGCGGAGAGGTCGAGGAGGATGAGGGCGACTGTGTCTCCATTGTCCAGTAGGGTTCGAATGTCATCTGTTGCTGCGATGAGGGCGGTTTCAGTGCTGTGTTTGGCTCGGAAGCCGGACTGTGAGGAGTCGAGGGAGTTGTTGGCTTCTAGGAAGGCGGCGAGCTGGTTGTTGACGGCTTTCTCGATGACTTTGGCCGGGAATGGAAGGAGCGAGATGGGACGGTAGTTTTTGAGTTCGGTGGGGTCCGCTGTGGGTTTTTTCAGAAGGGCGCTGAGTTCTGCGTGTTTCCAGCTTTCCGGGAAGGTGGCGGAGTTGAGGGAGCAGTTGATGACGTCTCTGAGGTGCGGTGCTATGATGGAGTCTGCTTTGTTGAAGATGTGATGAGGGCATGGGTCTGTGGGGGATTCTGAGTGGATGGAGTTCATCAGGCGGATGGTGTCTTCAGTGGAGATTGGGTTCCAGTCATTAAGGATGTTCAAGGGGGGTGAGGGTCCAGCAGATGGTTGGGTGGGTTGATCTCCGGGTTGGTTGTCAAAGCTGTTGGGGATGTCTGCAATTTTGTTGTGGAAGAATGAAGCTAGGGAGTCGCAGAGGGCTTGAGAGGGGGTGATGTCGTTGGAGTTGGCCGAGGGATTGGTGAATTCCTTGACTATGTTGAAAAGTTCCTTGCTGTTTTGGGCGTTGCTATCTAGTCGGTCCTTGAAGGCGGTTTGCTTGGCTTTTCGGATCAGTTGGTGGTGTGTGCGAGTGGCGTTTTTGAAGGCTTCCTTGGTGTTGGTGGTTGGGTCTTTTTTCCAGGCCTTCTCCAGGGAGCGGCAGAGTTTCTTGGATTTCTTAATATCATCGTTGAACCAGGAGGCTTTCTTGCTGCCAAGTTTGATGTGTCGTTTTTTCAGTGGTGCTAGGATGTCGGCGCTGTTGGATAACCATAGGGTTAGGTTGGTGGCGGCTTGGTCGGGGTTTGAGGAGTGGGCGGGGGGCTTTTGAAGAAGCGATGAGGAGATCTGGTCGATGGTGATTTTGTTCCAGTTTCTTTGTAGAGTTGGTTGGGGGTGGTTGTTGGGTTTGGGCTTGTTGTAGGTAAAGTGGACGCAGCTGTGGTCAGTCCAGAGGAGAGCCGTAGTGTGGCTGAAGGAGACATGGTTGCTGGAGGAGAAGATAGGGTCGAGTGTGTGACCTGCGATGTGGGTGGGGGAAGTGACCAGTTGTTTAAGTCCGAGGTTGGCGAGGTTGTCCAAAAGGGTGGTGGAGTTATGGTCGTTGTTCTTTTCAAGGTGAAAATTGAGGTCTCCCAGAAGGATGTAATCTTTGGATGGGAGGGCGTGTGGAGTGATGAAATCCGTGATGTCTTCACTAAATTGTGCGCGGGGTCCTGGAGGTCTGTAAAGGAGGGTGCCTCTGAGTGTGGTTTTGGGGTCGGTGTGGATCTGGAAGTGAAGGTGTTCAGAGTTGGCGAGATTGACGTCAGAGCTGGTTGAGATGTGGATGGATTTTTTGTGGACGATGGCGATTCCTCCTCCTGTGTGGCCGGTACGGTCCTTGCGTATGATCATATAGTCTTCTGGGATGGCAATGGTGATGTCTGGGGCTGAGGAGGCATTCATCCATGTTTCAGTTAGGAAGGCGACGTCCGGAGAGATGGTGTCTAGTAGATTCCAGAGGTCAATGGCGTGCCTGTGGACCGATCGGGTGTTGATCAGGATGCATTGTAGGTGGTTGGTGTCGGGAGTCTGTGGGGTGATCGTAGCGGAGTTGTTGACGGTGCCGACTAATTTGCAGGAGTAGCATGAGAAAGGTCCATGGGTGTGTCCAGGAGCGGCTTGGACGCAGATGGGGGAGCGGCCGGGGTTAAGGGCTAGGAGGGTGGGGGCATCGTAGGTAATGCGGGAGGGCTGGGCAATGCGAGGGCCAGGGGGTATGGCGCTGGGCGCGGTCCAGGCGCGGACGGGCGTAGACGGGCTTACCTTTGGCGCACCTTCGGCGCGGCCGTAGCGCGTGGACGCTGCGCGTGGAGGCATTGGCCATAAATGGATGGTGGAGGGGGCGGAGCGTGGGAGGGTCAGCTGTGAGGCGTGGTCTAGGTGCAGGGAGGGTCTGGGACAGGCCAAGGGGTCAGAGCAAAATGGCTGCAGGGTAAACAAATGTACGGAGGTAAATTATCTCGAGCGCTACAAACCTCGGTGTGCACCGCAGTGAAAGCGCTAGTGGTGAAAGTGTATGCCAAGTAGCGTTATCGAGCGCTGCACCCAGAGTTACTGATTTCCAAAGTGAGTTGTTCAACAACACGAGCGCTGCACAGGCTGAACAGATCAACACAATGCTAATGATGTTAAACAGGCGCGTGGATCACGAGCGCTACACAAGGCTGAGCAGATAAATACGATGCTAATGATGTTAAACAGGAGCGTGGATCACGAGCGCTACACAAGGCTGAGCAGATAAATACAATGCTAATGATGTTAAACAGGCGCGTGGATCACGAGCGCTACACAAGGCAGATAAAAGAAATTAAACAGTGCGGCAAGGTAATTAGCAGTAATGAGAGCGCTGCACAAAGCTGATGCAAGAAATGAACAGTGCGGCGAGTTGATAAGCAGTAGCAGTAGGTTAACAATACCAACAGGAGAGGGAGGTGAGGGGAGCAGCCGTTTCTGCGCAGAGCAGGATGGCAGCTTTAGTCATGCATGAACCATGGTACATGCATGACACACAAACACAAAGTGTGAACCCTCAGCGTGTAACACCGCGGGACAGAGGCCTCATGGAACCACCCTGGACTGAACATCATGGTATGAGACAGAGAACAGAGGCGGGTCGGGCACTGAGAGCAGCTTTAGTCATGCATGAACCATGGTACATGCATGTCACACAAACACAAAGTGTGAACCCTCAGCGTGTGACACCGCGTAGACAGAGGCATCATGGAACCACCCTGGACTGTACATCATGGTATGAGACAGAGAACAGAGGGGGGTCGCGCACTGGGAGCAGCTTTAGTCATGCATGAACCATGGTACATGCATTACACACAAACACAAAGTGTGAACCCTCAGCGTGTGACACCGCGTGGACAGAGGCATCATGGAACCACCTTGGACTGTACATCATGGTATGAGACAGAGAACAGAGGGGGGGTCGGGCACTGAGAGTAGCTTTAGTCATGCATGAACCATGGTACATGCATGTCACACAAACACAAAGTATAGATCTATACCCTCAGTGCGTGACACAACGCGGCAGAGGCCTCATGGAACCACCCTGGACTGTACATCATGGTATGAGACAGAGAACAGAGGGGGGTTGGGCACTGAGAGCAGCTTTAGTCATGCATGAACCATGGTACATGCATGACACACAAACACAAAGTGTGAACCCTCAGCGTGTGACACCGCGCGGACAGAGGCCTCATGGAACCACCCTGGACTGTACATCATGGTATGAGACAGAGAACAGAGGGGGGGTCGGGCACTGAGAGCAGCTTTAGTCATGCATGAACCATGGTACATGCATGACACACAAACACAAAGTGTGAACCCTCAGCGCGTGACACCGCGCGGACAGAGGCCTCATGGAACCACCCTGGACTGTACATCATGGTATGAGACAGAGAACAGAGGGGGGGTCGGGCACTGAGAGCAGCTTTAGTCATGCATGAACCATGGTACATGCATGACACACAAACACAAAGTGTGAACCCTCAGCGTGTGACACCGCGGGACAGAGGCCTCATGGAACCACCCTGGACTGAACTCCATGTTATGAGACAGAGGATGAAGGATGTGCATTTCCATATGCAGATGCGCTTAAATATACTGAAAGGTAAGGAAGCAGTCTGGTGAACTTTCACTGTCCAACGGGTGTGCAAGGAGGCCAGTGCAATGAACCTATATATGTAGGGAGAAGGTAAGGAAGCAGGCAGTGGTGGAGTGGGTGCCGGGGTAAAATCGGATTTTCCCCAAGTGTGCAAATTACTGATGTCATTTTAACACTGTTGGCACTAATACTGCTAGTAATATTTCCAAGTGTGATTTATGCCCAGAAATACTTGATGTTCATGTTGTGTTGATTAATGTGTGTTGAATACAATCTTTATTTGCATTCTGCACGTGTGAAGTCTCTCATGTGACGCTCAGTGATTGTATTGTTTGAGGGTGCAGTGCCAATGCTTTATGCATGCCTCTGTGATAAGCCTGACTGCTCAGTGCCAATCTACCCAGGGGTGAGCCTAGGTTATACGGTGAGTGTCATCACCCGCCCCTGACGGGAGTGGTCGGTTCCACCTGGCTGGGGCACTGCCTCAGCCAACCGGAAAGTACCAATTCCAACATTTGTAGGTCAGCGGTGTGGATAGGAGTTGCATTTGCACAACAACGCACAGTAACTAGTTGTGCGCCACAACTTCACATGGCGAAGTGTTCCTTTGGTTCCTAAGATGTCCCTCAAAGGGACAGAGGGACAGCTGGGAGTGGTGTTCCTTTGGTTCCTAAGATGTCCCTCAGAGGGACAGAGGGACAGCTGGGAGTGGTGTTCCTTTGGTTCCTAAGATGTCCCTTAGAGGGACAGAGGGACAGCTGGGTGTGGTGTTTGTTTGGTTCCTCATTGATCTCTAGTCCTACTTAAACTAAGTTGCTGAGATGTCTCTGGTTCTACCTGAGATAGAGTTTGAGCTGGATGAACTGGAAACCCACGCAACGGCACAGTTCGAGGAGGTCTGCCAGGCAAAGGGGGTGGCTTGCAAGGGAAAGGCCAAAAAGGTGTGGCTACTGGAAGCCTTGTGAGCCTGGGCAGAGGCCCACTGTGGGGGATGTTGGGGGGGGGCAGGGGAATAGGGGGTAGGGAGATCGTGAGTGGGGACAGGATTCAGAGCAGGACCAGAGGGGTACTGAGGGATAGCCTGTAGAGGGAGAGGACCCACTTCTCTCAGACCTGGAGGGTCACTCTAGAACCAGCAGCAGTATATCCTCACCCGCCTGCATTCCGAAGAGCTGGAGGACAGGAGGGAAGAAAAGAAGTTAAAGTTATAGCTTGCCAGGACTGCCAAGTAGCAGGCCCTAGCCCTTGCTAAATTGAACTAGTACCTGCGTTGCCTGTATTGCAGGCATGACTTTAAGTGGGATGAAAAAACTGGGGGTCTCTCAAAGGGGTGTGGCCAATGTAATTAATGGCGTGGTTTAAAACACATAAGCTAAAAATCTGTGCTTGGCATAGTGTGCCGCCCGACTTGTATTTTGCTGTTTCTGTCATTGCATCCAGATTTATGATCCAACAAGTAAAATCATACTTACCAGTCAGAACTATTGGCTTTGTCAATGGTTGTTAGTTGCATATGATAAATAAGCAGCAACTATGGCTTCTGTATAATATTGAAAAAGTTTCCACTTTAACCCTGGTGACACCACGACGATATTGCTGCTCCTGAGTTCCAAAAAGAGAAGGGAAATCCAGAGAGAGAAAATGGATGAAGCTAAACAGCGGAAAGACAGAGATCATGATTTTGGGACACCAATCCCATTTTCGCCCAGAGTCCTTATGGCCCCCATGTATGGGACCCCCTCCATCTCCCAAAAAGGAAATTAAGAGCTTGGGGATTTGGTTGGATGAGGGTCTCACCTTCTCCTCCCAGGCCCGGAAAACAGCTGGCACCTGTTTTGGCCTCTTACGAACCTCTAGAAAAATGTTGTCTCTGCTTCCCCCCCATTCCCAAAGACTCCTGATCCAAGGATTAATACTGTCTCGTCTTGACTATGGTAACGCCCTTTACCTTGGATCCCCTAAAAAAGTTGTTTCACAACTCCAGGTCGTACAAAATACAGCGGCATGTCTTCTCACGGGCACGCACAGTCATTGTTCAGCTAAACCTTCCCTTAAGGTCCTTCATTGGTTGCCCATCCAACAAAGAGTGCATTTCAAGGCTCTATGCACCACACATAAGATCTTGCACAACAAGGCCCCTCCCATTCTGAAGGATCTTATCATGCCCCACACATCCAACAGAGCCCTTCGATCCTCCCATCTTCACCTTACTTCAGTGCCTAGAATCAAGAGAGCCCGATCTGGAGGCCGTCTGTTCTCCTATAACGCCTCAAAATTGTGAAACTCTCTCCCGCTGGACATTCGGGCTGAGTCGAATCTGCTCTCTTTTCGTAAACTTCTCGAGACATGGCTGTTTCCTTAAACTCACTTCCCCTCATCTTGTCTTCTTTCATTAGCGCTGGGGCGCTTACGGGCAGCCATGCGCTCTACAAATCAGTAATAAATAAAATAAAATAAATAAATACCTCACCTTACTCTGCCGCCACCGCCGAGAGTCACTCGTTGCCAGCCAGGAAGGAGTGGGGACACCTACAGACAGCGCCACAGCCCATAGCATCGCCGCAGCCGCGCTGGGACTACACTTCCCAGTAGTCCTAGCGGCGCGGCGCAACGGACTGACGCCAGAACATCGCGCCAGGAGGCGCACTTAACAGGGGCAGCCCGCCAAGGAGCGGGGGACTCACCTTACTCTGCCGCCACCGCCGAGAGTCACTCGTTGCCAGCCAGGAAGGAGTGGGGACACCTACAGACAGCGCCACAGCCCATAGCATCGCCGCAGCCGCGCTGGGACTACACTTCCCAGCAGTCCTAGCAGTGCGGCGCAACGGACTGACACCAGAACATCGCGCCAGGAGGCACACTTAACAGGGGCAGCCCGCCAAGGAGCGGGGGACTCACCTTACTCTGCCGCCACCGCCGAGAGTCACTCGTTGCCAGCCAGGAAGGAGTGGGGACACCTACAGACAGCGCCACAGCCCATAGCATCGCCGCAGCCGCGCTGGGACTACACTTCCCAGCATTCCTAGCGGCGCGGCGCAACGGACTGATGCCAGAACATCGCGCCAGGAGGCGCACTTAACAGGGGCAGCCTGCCAA
Source organism: Lissotriton vulgaris (assembly GCF_964263255.1). NCBI lineage: Eukaryota > Metazoa > Chordata > Amphibia > Caudata > Salamandridae > Lissotriton > Lissotriton vulgaris. Next base: position 2,998,414 of record NC_141697.1, read on the forward strand.
GGAGCGGGGGACTCACCTTACTCTGCCGCCACCGCCGAGAGTCACTCGTTGCCAGCCAGGAAGGAGTGGGGACACCTACAGACAGCACCACAGCCCATAGCATCGCCGCAGCCGCGCTAGGACTACACTTCCCAGCAGTCCTAGCGGCGCGGCGCAACGGACTGACGCCAGAACATCGCGCCAGGAGGCGCACTTAACAGGGGCAGCCTGCCAAGGAGCGGGGGACTCACCTTACTCTGCCGCCACCACCGAGAGTCACTCGTTGCCAACCAGGAAGGATTGGGGACACCTACAGACAGCGCCACAGCCAATAGCATCGCCGCAGCCGTGCTGGGACTACACTTCCCAGCAGTCCTAGTGGCGCGGCGCAACGGACTGACGCCAGAACATCGCACCAGGAGGCGCACTTAACAGGGGCAGCCCGCCAAGGAGCGGGGGACTCACCTTACTCTGCCACCACCGCCGAGAGTCACTCGTTGCCAGCCAGGAAGGAGTTGGGACACCTATAGACAGCGCCACAGCGCCACAGCCCATAGCATCGCCGCAGCCATGCTGGGACTACACTTCCCACCAGTCCTAGCGGCGCGGTGCAACGGACTGACGCCAGAACATCGCGCCAGGAGGCGCACTTAACAGGGGCAAGCCCCCGCGTCACGGGACGCCGGGCGAAGCCCGGGCCAAGGGCGGGCCCGTTTGAGCCCGTTAGAGACCGTTTGTGACCGGACCGGGCCCCCTCTCTTAGTTTCTTGGTTTCTGGTTTCGTACCCGCCTTGGAGACTTGACGTTTGCTCGTTTCATTCTACCTATAGGGTACCAGTTGATAAAGGCTGAGCGCACACTGTCAAATAATATGTCCACAAGGGGAAGCAGAAGTAAAACCGCGGTGGTAGGAGGACAGATAATTGGGCCTTTGGATAATTTTATAACAAGGGCGAATGAAGCTATAGATCAGGGCATCATTCTCCTTGAACGCAGAGTATCCCAAGACTTACAACTAGCTAGGCGCTCATCCTTGGGACTCCTTGCCCTAGCTAGAACCCCAGTACAAACCCAGGATTCTGGTCCCTTAAATGATGTTAGGATAGAAACGCTCAGTCTGCCAAATATAGTTGACCTGTCTGCATCCCAACTCTTATCAGATTCCCAACTAAGTCTGGCATTAGAAAAATCACCTGATTTACTCATTAATCACACGCCAGATGAAGTAAGGAATAGACAGTCACGTGGTAAGAGGGAGGGTGCTATACCGAAGCAAAAGAAAAGAGCTAAGGCGATATTGGCCAAAGAGAAGAATGCACCAAAGAAAAAGCCTATCAAAGTAAAAGATCACCAATTAAAAAATGGGAACAGTAGATTAACTCCTGACGAGACTAACGAGGATATGGAATTAGGAAGTATAGAGACCCTGGTAGTAGGGGGGGATACGCGTAATTGCTGTGAAGCAACTAGCAGTTTGCTAGTAAAAATTGGGGAACTCCTTAGATCTTATTTTTCCCCAATAGAGAAACAACTAGCTGGGCTGCATGCCTCATCCAAAATTATTTCTAAGACCGCCACGAATACATCTAACCCTGGGCCCTATTTAACGGGTGGGACTAAAACTAAAACTGGAAATAACAACACTGTAGACCCAGGGCCTCAGAAGACGACAGCACAAGTGTTGAGTACTACTGTAACAACAAGGACACCAGCAGCCCAAGCAAATAAAAATTCAGTCAAACTGATAAATGATTCTGTACCTCCCCAACCCACTAAACAAACAGAAAGCCAACCCAAGTCAACTTCTATGCCCCCCGATAAGGACCAGAAGAAGGGAGAAAAAGAGCATAGACGCACGGTTCACCTCCCCCCAGAGGCAAGTTCATTGGTAGTAGTCATGACTGGGGTCCCAGAGGTGGCAGATCACATTGCTGAAACTAGTTGGTCCCTAAAAAATAAAGTACAACATTGGCTTAATGTCAATCGACCGCTACCCTTACACTGCACAAGTAGGATTCTTACAGTACGTAGAGTACCCTGGATAGGAAAAGAGCGCAAAACTACCCAGGGTGACTGTGTTATAATTAATTTTCGAGGACCCTCGTACTGTAGACTACATATGCTCCTGGAACACACAAGCCTCCTACAAACACATAGAAACAAAACTACTCTCTTTTTTCTATCCCCCTAGGAGTCGTGTCTGGCCAGGCCATGACAGGAATTGGAGTAGACCGGGCTACCAAGATTGGGGTGAAGAATGGGGAAGCTGGGGAGGGAACATGGGAAGCTGGGGAGGAAATATGGGAAGAGATGTAGGCCTCATGGACAATTTTATGGGGCTTCCGACCTATAACAGATACAGCTGTCTAGAGATGGTTGACTGACTGATACCAACCATCAACCCACACAATGAACAGGGTGGCTATAGCAAGTACAATGGCAGAAATAATCAGCAGCTTAATGGTTATCAGACTCCCAACCCGACTGTAAAGGAAATAAATGGAATAGTATCCCCAATAGAGGGATTCCCCTCACCTACAAGGATAAATAACGACAAACTGGAAACAATAGTACCAACTATAAGTAGCTGCGAGGGCATAGATAGCTTGCTACCTGCAAGGAAAACCCCCTTTGAGAGGACTGTAATTATTGAAAGCACCATAGACGCCAGCCCTAATATACTTAATATACCAATAAGCCTAATTCTGACCTCGCGATCCTTAGTTGGAATGTGGCTGGACTGGAGCCAAGATTATCTGATCCAAACTGGTTAAAGATTTTTTCCGACATAGACTTAATTATGTTTCAGGAAACATGGGCCACCATCAACCTGCACATTGAGGGTTTTCACGGCAACAGCATAACTGCAGGCAAACCCGATTTTGGCAGACCGATGGGTGGACTATTAATTGGTATCAGGGTTACTGCAGGTGGTAGTAGCAAGGTAATACCCACTAAAAGCCCAAATATCCAGATTATCGAATATAAAAGAAAGGTCCCCTTTTATATAATTAATTTTTATAATAACGACTTCTATTCAATCCCAAACACAAATTTCATCGAACTTTCCAAAATTTTGAGTAGTATAACTGAACCCCTAGAAAATAGCATAAGCAAAAGGATTATTCTAGCTTGGAATTTTAACGCAAAAATTTCTAATCTAGACCGACCGGGGGTAAATATCCGAAACGACCGAGCAGAAAAAAGGGGACAAGAATTGGACTTGCTTATCCGCGATCATATGTTAACTAACATTATGGATGCAAGCCCAACATCTAATGATAATTATGTTGCTACATTTAGAGGTAGAGATTATTCCTCAACCGTAGATTACATCTTTATGTCACCCGAACTTATTGACAGTCTTACGATGGCCAAGGTTATTGAGACTGCATTCAGGGATCACAACGCATTGGTTGCGAATATTAGACTAGGGCCCTCGACAGTATTTAAAAGTACTGTGGGGGCCAGAGATATAACCCCCGCCACAAATAATTTAAGATTGAAATGGAGGAAGGTGGATAGTGGTAGTAGAACTAATCAACTCACAACTAAACATCAAAATTTAATAGACTCGTGTATAACAGCCGATGGGAATCACCAAAGGGTGATCTCAGATTTTACTAATCTGTGCTCAGTTATAAAAACACTTTTAACTGGTACTAATCGTAAAACCAATACGGACCCTAAGTGGTTCGACAACAACTGCTCAGTTGCAAATAGGGCCCTACGTAATGCACTGAATGCTAAGCCTAGATGTCAAATTAAGGTCAGGGAGGCAAGAAAGAGGTATAAAGCTGAAATAGGGAAACGTAAGGCAATTATTCTGTCAGAACGCTGGGAGGAGTTATCAGACTCAGCATCAGGGAAAAAAGGCACAACTTTTTTGGGCCACAGTAAAAAATATGCGTAATATGGGTACACAAATGTCAGTAATAAGCTGTGCCATTTCTAGTCATCAATGGGAAGACCACTTCTCTAAAGTGTATGCAACACCACCAAACGTCAATAACAATTTCGCATTAGGCGACTTGCGCCCTTTAGAGATTAGCCTGGGAGAGGTTATTGCCGGTATTAAACAACTCCTCGGCAATAAAGCTCCTGGGACGGATGGCCTCCCAATAGACATTATTAAATGGAAACCTGAACTTTGGGCACCCATTCTGACAAATGTATTCAATAGCCTACCTTTAGTGCCAATGCCTGACACATGGTCCACAAGCATAATAGTGCCTATATATAAAAAAAGGAGAGAGAACAGACCCAACAAACTACAGACCCATCTCGCTCCTAGATAACACTCTCAAAATTTTGGGATGAGTATTATGTAATAGAATTAACGAGTGGGTAGATGAAACAGGGATCTTAGACTCCTGCCAAATGGGGTTCAGGAGTGGGGTTGGAACAACCGAGCAGTGTTTAAATTTAAATCTAGTAATTGGTAAATATACCATTGCTCGGTCTGCACCAATCTATCTAGCATTTATGGACTTATCGTCCGCATTTGACCTAGTAAATAGGTCCAAATTGTGGACAATTCTCCTGGAATATTGTCTAGATGAACCACTTGTTTATTTTCTTGCGTATTTGCACACTGACACAAGGGCACAAGTAAGGATCGGGATGAGGAGGGAAGTGTCAGAACCCATAAAAGTAGAAAGAGGAGTCAGGCAGGGGTGTGTTTTAGCACCCCTGTTATTTATTATTTATATAAATGGACTAAATAAATCCTTAAAATTGATAACCACAGATGTCCCGAAAATAAGGGGGAGATTGCTACCGACTCTGCTTTACGCAGATGATGCGGTGCTCATGGGTCTAACCCCGAATGCCCTGCGCAGCCTGGTAAAAGACTTTGTCCAATATATGGAAAAGCTTGATCTTAAAGGAAATTTAAAAAAAATCTTTTATTATGTCCTGTGGCCCGGGTAAGAGACAATTAAGTGTTATCACAGTGGGTGCTGACAAACTTTATTCTACCAACACCTTTCCCTACCTAGGAATGGTTTTTGCTGCGAGCGGCTCGTGGGGTGGACACTTGGTCCACGCCACGAGCAAGTTCTCAAAATCCATTAACTCTATTCTCTGCCTTCCACGGCCTAAGAAAGTAGATGCAACAAAAGCCATTTAAAAATGTTTTAAATCACAATGGGTACCAGTAGCTACTTATGGGGCAGAGATCTGGGGTCTGGGAAAAACACCGAGCATTCAGACAGAGGAAAACCGCTTCTGCAGAAAAATCCTCGGAGCGCCCATTTCCTCCTCGGATACATTTGCCACTGCGAACTGAACTTGCCATATATATCAGATTCTATTGCCTCCAGACCAGCAATGTTCTGGCTCGCTATTTGGAAGAATAACATGGCTGGCCTAACCCAGGACATCATAAGAGACTGCCTTTATTGTGAAAAAGGGATGTTAATCCCTTGGCTTTCTGGAGTGTTTAAAAAATTGAGTAGCGTAGGCAAAGGACACCTTTTCCTTGACCCTAGTAAAATCAACCCTAAAGATAAAAATGATTTAAAATCTGCACTGTACGCACTTTATAGAGAAGAAAGATTGGCAAGGGAATTAATCAAACCATCAATCCAGGCTTATGTGAACAAAGATCTGTACATACAACCAATCCCATTCTACCTCACGCTTCCAATGACAAATTGGGAAAGATCTTTACTTTTCCGCCTCAGGGCAGGGACTGTCAGATTTTTATTATGTTTTCCATTAGGTTACTCCTTTTTAAAATCTGGAAATAATTTGTGCCCATGTGATGACACGAGCCCGCAAACTGACTTACATTTCTTCTTCTTTTGTAAATGTTATCAAAAATATTTTAAATGGTTTTTCGCACCGTATTTTAAAAAGCACAGACCACGTTCCTTGGAGGAATCAAATTTTATGTTGTTAACTCTGAACAATGAAGAGCTGATATTCCGCACTAGCACTTTTCTAAGAGTTATTACCCATGTCCGAAAAACAATGGAGAACCCTTAGTAAATCTGAGAACTATATTGATAATTGATTTTTAACACTGTTGTTTTTAATTACTGTAATTATGTCATTTGACTTGGGATTGTTTGTACTGCTTTTATGAATTTGCAAAAATTTGAATAAAGATTTTGAATCGAATTGACTCTTTAAAGGATTTCCCTTCCTCTACAAAGCTCACCTGGTATGACGTCATGCCGTAACTTCTCCACTAGTGAGAAGGGAGCAGTGTGAGCAGCGCACAACCATGTGCCTGCTGTCATTGCAGTCAAGGAAAAACAAGCAAATAATTCGGAACATTTCTCACTTAAAGCCGTATTATCAGCATTTTGACAGTGGAAATGAAAGCGCCACAGCATGGGCGGACTCAGGCAGCAAAAATGAAGTATGGCATTCAAAAGAGGAGGAATTCCCTCTAACGAGACGCTGATAAAGACAGTCACAAGAAGCCGACTAGACTGATCAAAGAAATATAAAGAAGTCCCAGAGGAGTAGTCTTCGCTCCTGTGGGCAACAGCACCTATGTTAAGAGTGAAGAGAAGAGAAATTTCATGTAATTACTAGATAGCCACAGCTTGTAGAGAGCTGGCTAGATCAGTACTCTAGACGACCACTGAATCATGCTTCTGGAGACAGCTCACAGGGCAGAAAATACTGAAGAAACGGGATTTCCGATTGGGAAAATGCATGCGTAGACAGTTTGCACTTTTAGAGGCAGGGTGGTAATACATAATGTTGAATTTAGTGCATTGTTTAAGTTTTCATGCGACTTCAGTGCAACAATAAAGTAGGGGCAAACTGCTGACTTCTGGAGTTAGAGGGGGGGGCCTCAACCCGTGCTGAGAGACCCTACACCAATAATTCTTCCCCTCCCTCCAGGCACTCACAATCCTACCTACTCGACCCCTGCTCGCCGTTTCCAGGGACAGTGGGTAGAACAACAAGCCGGATTCCACTACCTGCACTGGGAAACAGGTGGAAGGGGGTCAGGTCTCCTTAGTATCCCCCCACCCCCTTATATAATTTTGGTTATTGTATTCCGCTCTGGAATACGAGGGTTTCCATGGGGAAGGAATGCAGGAGTGGAAAAGGTGGCGGTTGGTTGTAGGAGTGGAACCGGAGCTGTGTGCAGGTACTGCTGTTACATTTCTCTCAATAAAGGAATTATTCTACGGACCACCTACTTAATAGCGGCAACGTGCAATCAGCAGGATGGCAACAACCCGTGTATCGACCCACATCGGACGCGGTCTTTGCTGTTGGAACCGTGCTGTACAGCTGGGCTCCTGTTTCGGAGGTTCCGGGTGGCTCTTATTCCTGAGCCTCATTTCCGGCACCTTGCAGCACGGTGGAATTTAGTATAGCTATCACGCTATACATGGTACTTGTCTTTAAGTGAAATGTAGCCAGAGCTGCCGACAGGCAGTAGTGCTCGTAATCCCTGTCACAAGCGTAGATTGCTGGTCACCGAAGTGCTCACGCTTCCTGCCGCGAGCGGAAATTGCTAGCCATGACGTGTGCGCTCGCGCATCTGCACCGGTGTCTGCAAGCATTGTGGGAGTTCCTGATTCTATAGCTGGCAGTCTGCAGAGAGGGAGCGAGTGGCCGAGCCGAAATAAATCAAGGCGCGGCGGTGGGAGACGCCATGCGCGTGCACATCGCCTGTCCGGCGGCGGGCGCGCACATGGTTTGACTCCCTTCGGGAAGGAAAGCCATGACAATAGAGCTCGCAGGCGAATGCAGCGCATGCGCTGCGTTCGCACGCTAGACCTAAAAAGGAACAAGTGTCTAACAATGAGTTGAGGTCGAGTTCCTAAGGATATGGTACAGGATTACCAGGTGGAGGCAGCGCCCCTGCAGTGTCTAACAATGAGAGTCGAGGTTGAATCCCAAAGGATATGGCACAGGATTACCAGGTGGGGGCAGCGCCCCTGCAGTGTCTTAACAATGAGAGTCGAGGTCGAGTACCAAAGCATATGGTACAGGATTACCAGGTGGGGGAACCCCTGCAGTGTCTAACAATGAGATTCGAGGTCGAATCCCAAAGGATATGGTACGGGATTACCAGGTGGGGACTGCGCCCCTGCAGTGTATAACAATGAGAGTCGAGGTTGAATCCCAAAGGATATGCTACGGGATTACCGAGTGGGGGCAGCGCTACTGCAGTGTCTAACAAGGAGAGTCAAGGTCGAATCCCAAAGGATATGGTACGGGATTACCAGGTGGGGCAGCGTCCCTTCTGTGTCTAACAACGAGAGTCGAGGTCGAATCCCAAAGGATATGGTACGGGATTTACCAGGTGGGGGCAGCGTCCCTGCAGTGTCTAACAATGAGAGTTGAGGTCGAATCCCAAAGGATATGGTACCGGATTACCAGGTGGGGGCAGCACCCCTGCAGTGTCTAACAATGAGAGTCGAGGCCGAATCCCAAAGGATATGGTACAGGATTACCAGGTGGAGGCAGCGCCCCTGCAGTGTCTAACAATGAGAGTCGAGGTTGAATCCCAAAGGATATGATTTGGGATTACCAGGGCGGGAAGCGCCCCTTCAGTGTCTAACAATGAGAGTCAAGGTCGAATACCAAAGGATATGGTACAGGATTACCAAGTGGGGGAAGCGTCCCTGCAGTGTCTAACAATGAGAGTCGAGGTCGAATCCCAAAGGATATGGTACAGGATTACCAAGTGGGGGATGACATTGACAAATAGTTGGCAGCCTATGAGATGGCTTTGAAGGTACACAGGGTCCAAAAAGAGAGCTCGGGAGGTAGTTTACGGTGGTACATACCCCCTTAGAGATGTGCACTCTCCATAAACTGGATGTGGGGAACCAGACTAACTACCCTGCCATGAAGACCGTGTTGGTCAATAAGTTTGGACTGACTCCAGAGATATACCGCCAAAGTCTTAGGGCCGGCCACAAACTGGCAACACAAAACTGGCATGGGCAAGGCACTAAAGGGTTGGGTATTGGGCAGTTAGGTCAATGATTATGAGGGATCGTGCAGCTTAGTCTTGAAGGAGCACCTCCTCGAGACCTATTTTTCCGAACTGCGCCAACAGCTTGCAGACAGCAAACTGGTTGATTGCTGGATGTTTGCTGAGGAAGCGGTCCTCTTGGCCAGCACCAGAGGGAAGAAGGAGTCTTCTGTTGGCCCCCAAAACAATTCATAGGTAAAAGGATCTGGCTCGAATTCCCATTCCGGTCCCCAGAAGAAAACTTACCTAGACAAGAGTCCACCTCCAAAGACCTTTAAGTGCTGTGAGTGTTACAGGTACGGACACTACAGATCCTAAGTGTCCAAAGCAAGTGCCCCAGCCCGCTGGAGGAAAGGCTCTGGGTGGCAAGCGTAGTAGTGGGGGAGGAGGTGGTCCCATGTGGTATTACCCTAGACTCCATCAGTGACAGTGAGATTGTTCCCAGGATCTAAGTGCCTGATAACACAGCAAAGTATAGGCAACGGGTCACCATCAATGAGCAAGGGTAAAGGCTCTGTGGGGTACAGAGGTGCACAGCTATGGTAAGGGTAGAGGCTCTGAGGGGTACAGAGGTGCACAGCTATGGTAAGGGTAGAGGCTCTGAGGGGTACAGAGGTGCACAGCTATGGTAAGGGTAGAGGCTCTGAGGGGTACAGAGGTGCACAGCTATGGTAAGGGTAGAGGCTCTGAGGGGTACAGAGGTGCACAGCTATGGTAAGGGTAGAGGCTCTGAGGGGTACAGAGGTGCACAGCTATGGTAAGGGTAGAGGCTCTGAGGGGTACAGAGGTGCACAGCTATGGTAAGGGTAGAGGCTCTGAGGGGTACAGAGGTGCACAGCTATGGTAAGGGTAGAGGCTCTGAGGGGTACAGAGGTGCACAGCTATGGTAAGGGTAGAGTCTCTGTGGGGTACAGAGGTGCATAGCTATGGTAAGGGTAGAGGCTCTGAGGGGTACAGAGGTGCATAGCTATGGTAAGGGTAGAGTCTCTGTGGGGTACAGAGGTGCATAGCTATGGTAAGGGTAGAGGCTCTGAGGGGTACAGAGGTGCACAGCTATGGTATGGGTAGAGGCTCTGAGGGGTACAGAGGTGCATAGCTATGGTAAGGGTAGAGGCTCTGAGGGGTACAGAGGTGCATAGCTATGGTAAGGGTAGAGTCTCTGTGGGGTACAGAGGTGCATAGCTATGGTAAGGGTAGAGGCTCTGAGGGGTACAGAGGTGCACAGCTATGGTATGGGTAGAGGCTCTGAGGGGTACAGAGGTGCATAGCTATGGTAAGGGTAGAGTCTCTGTGGGGTACAGAGGTGCACAGCTATGGTAAGGGTAGAGGCTCTGAGGGGTACAGAGGTGCACAGCTATGGTAAGGGTAGAGTCTCTGTGGGGTACAGAGGTGCATAGCTATGGTAAGGGTAGAGGCTCTGAGGGGTACAGAGGTGCACAGCTATGGTAAGGGTAGAGGCTCTGAGGGGTACAGAGGTGCATAGCTATGGTAAGGGTAGAGTCTCTGTGGGGTACAGAGGTGCATAGCTATGGTAAGGGTAGAGGCTCTGAGGGGTACAGAGGTGCATAGCTATGGTAAGGAGTCGGTTGGTCAACCCAGGTGGTGGTGGCTAACAACCAAGAGGGCCGTTTCCCAGTGATCCAGGTGCCATTTAGATGGGGGGTGGGTTCATGCCTGTTGAAGTTCGCCATGAGTCCCACCATGCCAGTGACTTGTCAGTTGGGTAATGACCTGGAGCGCACTATCTAGAAGGAAGTGGAGCTCATGGGGAGATGTTGGGTTTACCTAACTGGATCTCTGCTTCCACAGAGTCCATGGCTACCGAGAAGGGAGTCAGAAGGGGCTGGAGGCTGGAACAATGGTTCAGCCCCCTGCTAAGAAGGGGAGAGGACGAGGACCGTGGACACCCACCTTGGAATGTACCTCCTGTGATTTGAATGTGGAAATGTCTGAGGCCGCCCCAGAGTCCACTGAAGAGGTCATTGCTCCACCTGGTGTCCTGCCTGAGCTTGCCAGTTGGTTAGTAGAAGGCGGCCCCACCAGGGTGGAGTTCCGTAGGGCACAGAGGGAGTGCCCCACCCTCGAGGGCCTTTAGGCAGCAATCTGAGGTCTAAGCTGCCGGTGAGGAATTTGAGACTCATTACCTTTACTGGGAGGGAATTCTTCTGTACAGTAACTCTAAGGCTCCTGGCCCCCAGGGCCCTGTTCGTGCCCCAGTGTTATCAGGCCTTCCTACTGGAATTGGCTCATTACATTACCCTCGCAGGACATTTGGGCCAGGACAAGATATTTGCATGGCTTGCTCCTCACTTTTATTGTCCTAGACTCAGGTTATCCTCAGATACATTCTGCAGGACCTGTGTGACCTTCCAGGCCAGTGGTAAGATGGGGCAAATACGTAAAGCTCCCCTTAACCACTTGCCTGTCATTGACACCCCCTTTGCTAGGGTAAGCATCAACATTGTGGAGCCTATGGATACACAGACGGCTGCAGGGCACAGGTTCATCCTGGTTCTTGTGAATCATGCCACTCTGAGGACCACGACTACACCGGCGGTGGCGAAGGCCCGGATGGGGATTTTTACCCACTGGAGTTGGTGTCTGACAGGGGCAAGAACTTTATAACTGCTTACATGCAGGCCATGTGGAAGGAATGTTGAGTGACATATATATTCTCTACCCCTTACCACCCCCAAACTAATGGGCTTTTTGAGATATTCAATAAGACCCGGAAAAGCATGATCAGAGGCCTACCAGAGGCCCTGAAGAAAAAGTGGAAGGTCCTCTTACCGTGGCTGTGTTTTGCCTACCGGGAGGTCCCTCAGAAGGGACTGGGTTTTAGCCCCTTCGAACTTCTATTCAGATACCTGGTAAGGGGACCTCTGAGTTTGGTGAAGGAAGGCTGGGATCAGTCTTCCAAGAGAACTTTCAGGGATGTAGTAAGCTACAGGCTGGCCTTCTGGAGCCAAATGTCCAGGTTCTGGAAACAAGCCTCCCACAACTTAAAAGGCAGCCAGGATGTCATGAAGAAGTGGTATGACAGGAACGCCACTCCTGTGGAGTTGACATCTGGACAGAAAGTGTGGGTGATGGAGGCTGTAGAGACAGAGGCCCTCCAGGACCGATGTACTGGTCCCTGTGAGGTAATTAAGAGGAAAGGGGAGACCACCTACCTGGTAAATCTCAAGATCCCGAAGCATCCCCTCTGGGAACTACACATCAAACACCTCATGCCACCCTTTGAGAGGTCCGAGGTCACGATGCTGCTGGTAAAAGATAAAGTGGAGGAAAAGTAGAGTGAACCTCTCCCTGACCTTTTGTACTCTAAGGAGATGGAGGAGTCGTGGAAAGAGTAATCCTGTCCCCCACTCCAACCCCCAACCAGCAGAGGGACTGTCACTGAATGTTGGAGCAGTTTCCCTCTCTGTTCTCTCTTATCCCGGGGACTACCCACCTGTGAACACATGGTGTGGACGCAGACAACAACCTCCCAGTCAAGAGCAAATGTTACATAATGTCAGATACACAGATAAGGTGAGGTCTAGCATCAAGGCGGAAGTATCTAAGATGCTAGAATTGGGAGTCATAGAACTCTCTAGCAGCCCTCGGTCAAGTCCAGTAGTTCTGGTACCCAAAGTCACTCTGGCAGCACCGCATCTGAACTAAGGTTCTGTGTGGACTATAGGGGGCTGAATTCAGTGACAAGGACGGATGCCCATGCAATTCCACTGGCGGATGAGTTGATGGAGAGGTTGTGATCTGCACAGTATTTAAGCACCTTCAACCTCACCTCTGGGTACTGGCAGATCACCCTTGCTAAGGGAGACAAGGAGAAAACTGCCTTCTCCACTCCGTAAGTGAATGAGCAATTCAGGGTCATGGCCTTTGGGCTCAAGATTGAGCTACCAACTTCCAGAGGCTGGTGAACCGGGTCTTGCTGGTATGGAGGCCATCTCAGCTGCTTATCTAGATGATATTGCCATTTCCAGTAACTGTTGTTATTTCAGGCACTGCAGCAAGCAGGCCTGACTATCAAGTCTGATTAGTGCCAGATAAGGCAAGGATCAGTGGTGTATTTGGGACACATGGTGGGCCAGGGTACCGTGCAACCCCTCCTGGCAAAGGTTAAAGCCATTCTACCCGGGGTGCCCCCAAAACCCAAATGGGCATTGGAGCCTTCTTAGGCCTCACTGGGTACTACCGGGGGTTAATAAAGGGAAGCAGCCGAGAAACGTAATATGGACTGATGCCTGCCAAACTGCCTTTGACTTTATCAAACAGGCCATGTGCACAGCACCTGTGCTCTGGGTCCCTGACTTCTCTCAGGAATTTATCATTCAGACGGATGCCTCCGAACACGGCATCGGGGTTGTACTGTCTCAGCTGAACGGGGAGGACCTAGACCAGCCAGTAGCCTTCATCTCCCGAAGGTTACTCCACTGGGAACAAAGGTGGAGCGCTACTGAAAGGGAAGCTTTCGTGGTGGTCGAGGCACTGAAGAGGTTGAGGCCGTATTTGTTTGCCACTTACTTCTTGGTTCAAACGGACCACAAACCCCTTAGGTGGCCAATGGAGGTGAGGGTCGAGAATCCAATGCTGTTGAAGTGGTCCATTTCATTTAGGTGAGGTACTTTAGGGTGGAGCACCAACCAGGGGTAGGCCACGCCAATGCTGGTGGTCTATATAGGTTTTTCTGCCTTAGTGAGGAGGACTACCTGGAATCTGGGTAACCTTCCTCCCCACTTCCGGCTTGGGGACTAGTTAAGCCTGATACTCTCAAAGTAGTGTTTCCCTGAACTACCTATGAGGTAGTGAAAATACACATGGAGTTCCTCACTACCTGGGCAGGGAACACACGTGTACCTGCCCTGCCTTTCACCTATCCCTTACTCCATCCCCCAACACACGGTAGGGGTGCTCTGGTGGTAGTGAAAGGCACCCTCCGCATTGGCCAATGATTTAGAAAGGACAACTTGAGCATAAGTGCAAATGTGAATACACAAAATTGCAATGGCAGGCCAAAGATATGTTTGAAAGCACCATTAGGCTAGTCCCTGCTGTAAAACTGTAGTTCAAAAGTAATTCTACTATACCCCTATGTTGACCCATGTGAAGGGCAGACCTCCTAGGGAGGGAAAGCTTTATGTAAAAAAGCATGAGCGGAGTATGTCTCTTCCAATATTTTGGGGGTAAAGAATTGTCCTTGTACTTTATTTTCTATGGTTAAGAAGTTAGCTGGTTCAGGCACTCAACCTAGTCCGCCTGTTCTCGACGAATTACAATGTAATACTCTCGCTAACTTCTTCATAAATAAAGTAGAACAAATTTACCTGACATTAGGTGGGACCTGTGTGTTGTCCCCAGCTCTGCCTAGTCTTGCGGCTGATCCCAATGTGGTAGCCGAACCTCTGTTTAAAATAGAGAAGTGGTTACCTCTGGACATTGGTTCTTTTATAAAAATCCTGGCGAGTATTAAATCAGGTTCTCCCTGCGACCCTCTCCTGGCTTCGGGGCTTCTGCAGAAGAAATAGCCAGCTTTGAGAGTTGTTAAGTTGGAGTTACTTAATGCCTCTCTTAGAGAGGCAGTGATGCGATGGTCTTGCCATTGCTGAAAAAATTAAATGTGGACCCTGCTCAGTCGACTAATTTTAGACCTATTTCCCTGCTCCCAGTGTTGTCCAATGTTTTGGAAAAACATGTGAACGCCCAATTGTCTACGCTTGTGGAATCCTCTAACTTTTTGCACTCTTCCAAGTCGGGCTTTAGAGCAGGGTTCTCAACTGAGACTACCCTGCTGGGTGTCACGGAAATGTTGCGCCAGCGTTTGGATCCAGGGGAGACAGTGGCCCTTATATAATTAGATCTAAGCGCCGCATTTGATACGGTTTCTCATACCGTATTAATAAAGTCTTTACATGCCTTGGGCATTTCTGAATCGGGACTTGGCTGGCTGTCCTTCTTCTTATCCGAGCGAACATTCCAGATCTTCTCCTCCAGGGCCACCTCTAAGTCTTTTACCTCCCTGTACGGGGTGCCTCAGGGCTCAATTTTGAGTCTTCTCTTTTTCAACATCTATGTGCAACCTCTGGCAGTGATCGCTGAAAAAGCAGGACTGGCGATTTTTTCGTACGCCGATGACACTCAGATCATCTTCTCCTTATCGGCTGACAAGAGTTTGGGTCCTTCGACCCTGCAATTGGGCTTGCGTAGCATTGCATCGTGGATGCAATCTAACTTGCTCAAACTTAATGGGGAAAAGATGGAGGTTTTCACTTTTGGTAAAAAATATAGAACATTGGAGCATTCAACATTGGCCCGCCGAAATGGGGCCTTTACCTATGCCGTCCTCTCAGGTCCGCAATCTTGGCTTTATTATCGACAATAAATTGTTGATGAAACAACAGGCAGTACAAACTGCTTCCACCTGTTTTACCATCCTCAAATGGTTAAAGAAAATCATTTGGATGCTCCCTGTTGTTCCCCAGAGGACTGTAATCCAGGCACTTGTTACAACTCGCCTGGACTATGGAAACATCTTGTTTCTGGGTGCAAACAGGGATGTGCTGCGCAAGCTTCAGGTGGTGCAGAATTCTGCAGCCAGATTGCTGTGTAGACTCCCTAGAATGTCCAGCATGTCTAATGCCCTGAGAGAATTGCATTAGCTCAGGATGGAAAGCCGTATTAAATTCAAAGCCCTGTGTTATATGTTCAGAATCAAGAATGTCTCTGCACCCAAATACTTGCAAGATCTGGTACGCCTATATCATCCCGCCCGCCTGCTACGCTCTTCTACGGAAGAGAAATTAGAAATTCCCAGGTTCAAAATGGTGAAAATGGGAGGGCGCTCCTTCTCCTTCCTTGGTCCAACCCTGTGGAACTCTTTACCTGACATGATACGGAATGAGAACTTGTACCCCAATTTTCGCAAGCAATTCAAAAGTTGGATTTTTAATTTAGGTTTTCAGAGTTTCTTTCAGGACCTGCACTGGGAAACCCTTGCTGGGTAGCTGTGCGCATTAGAAAACTAAATTAACATAACATAACAAAGCCCAAATGGGGATTATTTACTACCTGGGTAAGAAATACACATGTGTACCTGCCCTGCATTTCCCCTACCACTTGCCCCACCCCTCAAGGCTTACCCTAGGGGTGTCCTAGTGGTAGTAAACCGCCCACTCAGTCAGTCAGAATACTTTATTTCGATAAATCAATATCATAAAAAGAAAATGGTACTATACAGAACATACATTAAATACATTATTTATACACAGTAAAAACAGGAAATTAAACCAATTAAAAATCTCCCCCCAAAAATTTCATAAGATAAAATCACAATAAATATAATAAAAACGTCAACCAATTTGATTACCCTGACTATCCTTTCTCACAGTGCAGACATCGTAGAGATTTACATCTGAGTTCATTTAGGTACATTGAATCATTTCCCTGTTCCTAATCCTGACAGCACCCACTAGAAAACTAGCACCATGGACCATGGTCCTGGGGGTCTGTAATAATTGCAAGTACAAGAGAGCAGGCTTGACCTGCAAGAACCAGCCTCCTTAAGTATTGGGACCAGGAATCTCATCCTTAATTCCGTGTAATGACCACAGAACATCAGAAAGTGCATTGTGTTCTGAGTGGAAAAGTTGTCGCAGGAACATGGCAATGCATTTCCAGGGGTACTCCAATTGGAAAAATGACCTAGGTTCAGATGAATCAAGTTAAAATGAAAAGAAACCTATGGTAGGGACGGTTCACCGCATTGAGGTAGATTTCAGGTCCTAATAAACTAGTCATAATGAGATTAGCCCTTACAATGGGTTTCTTGAGTTCTAATTCCTCTCTCTCCAGAGTCAGCAATTGTGCCATTGCTCCCTTGATTAGTGCAATGTCCTTTGATGTTATTGACTCGGGGGAGGAGAAAAGCTCCGGTCTCCCTAGTTTAAAGAGACTGTTTTTGATGTATGTCAGCCACTGGACCTTACTATAATGATCTAATAGGAGGCAATCTTTCATGATAATGTGGTTCAAGGAGATTTCCTGGTTCACCCAGGTCTTCATCCAGCATATTAAGGGAGCCATTCTTATCATGTCAGAGATGAAGCCTGCCCCCAATTCAGAATGGATGGTATATGAGGGAGTGGACTGTGGCACTAATAGGACAGATCTCATGAATTTATTTTCGGTCACCTGTAGGCAATCTGGGGCACTGTAGCCCCATATTGAGCTACCATATGTGGCTACTACGAGGCATTTCACTTTATATATCTTCATTAGTGCTACTATAGGCCTTGCCCCCAGTTTTTTTGTGAAACCCTGGAGTGCAGAAGTAGTTCTTGCAAAGGAGATGTTTCTATTTTTAAGCTGCGGGCCCCAATTCCCTCTCTCATCAAAGGTAATCCCCAAGTAAGGGAATGTGGGCACTCTACAAAGTTCTTCTTTGCAGCCAAAGAAAGTTTTAGATTGCTTCTACTTAGAACACCTCCCCATAATCATAATCTGAGACTTTTTTGCATTTATTTTAAGGTCCAGGGATCCCATAAAGTCCCCAAAGACGTCTAGCAGCCGTTGTACTCCAACCCCGGTCCGTGAGAGAAGGACAGCATCATCCACGTAGAGGAGAACTGGAATACCAAGTTCCCCTATACGCGGTATGTCAAGGGTAGCCTCCTTTAGTGCAGGTTCCAGGGCATTGATATATATCGTAAAATGATGGGGGGCCAGGATGCACCCTTGCCTGACCCCCTTTCCGAATTAAAATGGCTAGAGCAGCGCCCCTCAGCAGTAACCCTGACGGAAGCCAATAGACCAGAATGTAAGTCCGCCAAAAGGTTAATTAAGGCCCGATCAAATCCCATGTTAAGTAAAATTTGCCATAACTTTGTCCGGTTTACAAGGTCAAATACCGATGAGAGGTCCATGAACCCCAGATACATTGACCCCTCTTTAGCCTTTGTATATTTATCCAGTAATAATTGCAAATTAAGGCATTGGTCTAATGTGCTCCTTTTCGATCTAAACCCATATTGCACATTGGACAGAACCCCTCTATCGTTGACCCATTCAGTTAATTTGTGCAAGATAACCCGTCTCAAGATTTTGACCGAGAGTCTATTAGGGAAATAGGTCTGTAACAAGAGGTGTCCTGCCTGTCTCCCTTCTTAAAGACTGGAATAATGATAGATTTTTTCCAGGAGACCGGTATGTTGTCTTGATTTAGAGCGTTAAAAACACTACACAAAATCTTCGACCAGAATTTTGGCGCGCTTTTAAAAACATCTGCGGTAACCCCGTCAGGACCTGGAGCCTTATTTTTTAGGGTCAGTTCAATCGCTCTTTCTACCTCTGTGGCCTCAAAAGTCACGTGGGGACCCTCAGATCTAAAAAGGGTATCAACCATTTGATTCTCAAGGCCTGGGGTAGAGTATATTTTACCAAAATGTGTTATCCAGTCCTCATCTGGAATATTGGACTCAAGGGGAGAATTTTCCTCACCCGAGAATAACGGTTGATTTACAATTTTCCAGAACTGCCCACTATTTTTTAAGGTCTCAGGGGCAAGTAATTGTGACCAGGCCTCATCTTTCAGCTCTTTTTTCCTATCTTGAATAGCTTTCTTATAGGCAGATCTTAAGCAGGCTATTTGAGCTCGGTCTTTAGGGGTAGCCTTCAAAGCCTTAAGTAAAACTCCATGTGCCCTAGAACATCTTTTATTAAACCATCTTTTACCACAATGTCTCGTCTGACTGGGGCCAACAAGTAAACTTTGGTTAATTTGTCTACAGATGTTATCAAAGGCAAAAACCACAATTGTGTTTTGGGCCTGCTTCTCTGGGCATATGGCCACATCGTCCGCGACCTTATCCAGAACTTCCTTCAAGAAAGTTTCAGGGACTATGTTTGACCATTTTAGCCTACGTCCTTGGTCTTTAACAACCACATTTAGGCCACCCTTATGAGTCGCAGTTTGCAGGGTTAATAAGTCCGCTGACATTATCTCTATTAACACCGGATTGTGGTCACTAAAGACCGAAACCTCAGTCTTATACCTTAAAACTTTACACAACATAAAAGAAGTCATAAAAATGTAGTCAATGATGGTGTCATCGTTTGTTCCTTTAAATGTAGGGGACCTTAAACCACCCTCCCGCAACCAGACTCATAAAGGTTCCATCTCGCCAGGAAGTTTTCAAGGGCCTCCCCCCGTTTAGAATGTTCAAAGTGCATGGGTGAAGAATATGGGGGTCCTTCTTCTTCTATACTGGCACACGGTTGGTTACAGGGATGGATGTTAAAGTCCCCTTGGAATATTATTTCAAAAGTATTCACATTAGTGCTATAGTCTGACAGAAATTTCTCCAGTAAATCCAGATTAAAACTGGTGCACTCGTGGGCGCATTAATTATAAAAGTTAATAAATAAAATCTTAGGGGTGTCAGAAGGGGATAGTTCAACAATTAAACAGTTCTGGCATCCTGAATTACACTGAGTTAATGTACCCTTTAGGTCAAGTTTAAATAAACTTAGTAAGCCTCCCTTAGCTCTGCCTGCCACACTAATAATTGCTGGGATGCAGGTATGATAGGGGGTGTATCGATTGGCCAGATGAAGGGCTTGATCAAATTGGTTATAAGGCCTGGACAACCTATAACAATATGGGTCCAGTCTATTTGGGGGTTGATTTCCAATTTGAGGAGGATTAACAAAACCACGCCTAGGTAAGAATGAAAATGGCTTGGGCTGATCAGTATGTAAGTATGGAGTATTGTTAAGATGATTATAAAAGAAACCAAGAGGGCGTGCACATACAGTGTTATCGGCAACTGGAAGGGAAGCCGCTCTAAGTAAAACTGTGGCAACATGCTGCGGATGCTTAAAATTAACAATAATACAATCCCCTTACTGTTTTTCCTAGAATTTCCTATCCAGCTAACTCTTCGGGTAGATATTATGTCATTTGAGAATGCAAATGGAAACCCACAATTCCTATTCAACCACGATAGTGATTTATTTTTCAGGGCGTCGTGGACCTGCACTGGGAAACCCTTGCTGGGTAGCTGTGCGCATTAGAAACATAAATTAACATAACATAACAAAGCTCAAATGGGGATTATTTACTACCTGGGCAAGAAACACACATGTGTACCTGCCCTGCATTTCCCCTACCACTTGCCCCACCCCTCAGGGCTTACCCTAGGGGTGTCCTAGTGGTAGTAAACCGCCCACTCAGCATTGGCTAATGGCTTAGAAATGCCAATCTGAGCATAAGTGCAACAGCACACACACAAGCCTGCAATGGCATGCTCGAGACATGTTTACGAACATCAGGTAAGCGATGCTTCCAAAACATGTGTAGGAAGGGCGCACGCACTTTCACGCTGCATTACATTGGGAAAATCCTAAGGCCACAAAAAGGAAATCGGCAAAATCCATGAAGAAAAAGCAAAATTTAGGGAAACACTACCTCAAGACTATCATGTCTAACAGTAAGGAATAGGTGACGAGGCAGGAGGAGATGAACCTTCACAGTGTAAGGAATAGGTGACAAAGCAGAAGGAGATGAACCTTCACAGTGTAAGGAATAGGTGACGAGGCAGAAGGAGATGAACCTTCACCGTGTAAGGAATAGGTGACAAGGCAGGCGGGGATGAACCTTCACTGTGTAAGGAATAGGTGACGAGGCAGGAGGGGATGAACTTTCACGTGTAAGGAATAGGTTACGAGGCAGGAGGAGATGAACTTTCACGGTGGAAGGAATAGGTGACGAGGCAGGAGGGGATGAACCTTCACAGTGTAAGGAATAGGTGACGAGGCAGGTGGGGATGAACCTTCACGGTGAAAGGAATAGTTGATGAGGCAGGAGAGGGTGAACCTTCACAGTGTAAGGAATAGGTGATGAGGCAGGAGAAGATGAACCGTCACATTGTAAGGTATAGGTGACGAGGCAGAAAGAGATGTTAGGTAACGAAGCAGAAAGAGATGAACCTTCATAGTATAAGGAATAGGTGACGAGGCAGGAGGAGATGAACTTTCACGGTGTAAGGAATAGGTGATGAGGCAGAAGGAGATGAACCTTCACAGTGTAAGGAATAGGTGACAAGACAGGAGGGGATGAACCTTCAGGGTGTAAGGAATAGTTAACGAGGCAGAAGGAGATGAACCATCACGATGTAAGGAATAGGTGACAAGGCAGGCGGGGATGAACCTTCACAGTGTAAGGAATAGGTGACGAGGCAGGACGGTATGAACTTTCACGTGTAAGGAATAGGTTACGAGGCAGGAGGAGATGAACTTTCACGGTGGAAGGAATAGGTGACGAGGCAGGAGGGGATGAACCTTCACAGTGTAAGGAATAGGTGACGAGGCAGGAGGGGATGAACCTTCACAGTGTAAGGAATAGGTGACGAGGCATGTGGGGATGAACCTTCACAGTGTAAGGAATAGGTGATGAGGCAGGAGAAGATGAACCATCACATTATAAGGTATAGGTGACGAGGCAGGAGGAGATGAACCTTCACGGTGTAAGGTATTGGTGACGAGGCAGGAGGAGATGAACCCTCACAGTGTAAGGAATAGGTATCGAGGCAGAAGGAGATGAACCTTCATGGTGTAAGGAATAGTTGTGATCGTGGGGTGTATGCGGACTGGAATAACAGGCGTGGAGGCCGTATATAGTGGTCTATCTCTGAGCCGGTTTTTATTGTCAGTATACAGTGTTACTAATACTTCGGGAGGTGGGGAGAAGAGAGCAGCGCCAGGCAGAGAAGAAAGGTTCTTTGATGCGATGCTTGACCAGACGTCGAGACAATGGTTCCTGGAGGAGGGGTGATTCTTGGCCGGACGTCAAGTTGGGGGCTTCGTCCACCGGGTTTAGTCGGCTGGTCACCGGGATGATGGTCCCTCGGAGGTATGGGAAGGAGAGAGAGAAAGGACTGTTATTCCGACTAGCTAGGATGCGGCGGTACCGTATACCTTCATCAGGGGTGCGGGATTTGAACGGAACGTGAGGAAGGTAGGGGACGGGTCAAGAGGGGGAAAGAGGAAGAATAAGAGGGCAGATGGGTGACGGAGTGATGGGCAAGTGCGGAGTATTATATACAGTTGTGCTCGTGACTGAAAACAGGTACTATACACTATATACAGTGTGCGGTGCAAGGTGAGGGTGTGACTATTTACGCTACTGCTATTTACACTCTTAATATACAAAGGGGTCGTTACACACGGGCCCCGCCGCAACTCTCCCACGAGTTGCGGCTGCTCTCCAGCCTCCTCCACGGGACTCCACCAGTCCTCGGTCCAGACTTCCTCGTCTTCTTCCACTTCACCGTTCTTCTCCTCAGGTTCACCGCAAGCCGTCTCCTGCCACAAGTCCAACTCCTTGAATGAACTGCTGTCTTCGGTTCCGGCTTTTCCGTATTCCGCCTCCAGGTTGGGGGAGGGACTTCCGGGGTTACTGGGGAGTCCTTTCGGTTTTCCGCTCGTCGTGATTGGTTCCTGCAAAGAAGGAGAGAAGGTTGGAGCCCGGGTTGCTAGGGACGCCACAGGATCGGATGGCGAGGTCCGGGAATTTGAGGGAAGAGGCGGCTTTGGCGAGGTAGGGGACGTGGCCCCTTCACAATAGGTGACAAGGCAGGAGGGGATGAACCTTCACATGTAAGGAATAGTTAACGAGACAGAAGGAGATGAACCTTCACGGTGTAAGGAATAGGTGACAAGGCAGGAGGGGATGAACCTTCAGTGTAAGGATTAGGTGACAAAGCGGGAAGGGATGCACCTTCACGGTGTAAGGAATAGGTGACGAAGCAGAAGGAGATGAACCTTCACAGTGTAAGGAATAGGTGACAAGGCAGGAGGGGATGACCCTTCACGGTGTTCGAAATAGGTGATGAGGCAGGAAGAGATGAACCTTCACAGTGTAAGGAAAGGGTGACGAGGCAGAAGGAGATGAACTTTCACAGTGTAAGGACTAGGTGACAAAGCAGGAGGAGATTACCCTTCACAGTGTAAGGAATAGGTGATGAGGCAGGAGGGGATGAACCTTCAGTGTAAGGAATAGGTGAAGAGGCAGGAGGAGATGAACTTTCACGGTGGAAGGAATAGGTGACGAGGTAGGAGGGGGTGAACCTTCATAGTGTAAGGAAAATGTGATGAGGCAGGAGAAGATGAACCTTTACGGTGTAAGGAATAGGTGACGAGGCAGGTGGGGATGAACCTTCACAGTGTAAGGAATAGGTGATGAGGCAGGAGAAGATGAACCTTTACGGTGTAAGGAATAGGTGACGAGGCAGAAGGAGATGAACCTTCACAGTGTAAGGAATAGGTGACGAGGCAGGAGGAGATGAACCTTCACGGTGTAAGGAATAGGTGACGAGGCAAGAGGAGATGAACCCTCACAGTGTAAGGAATAGGTAACGAGGCAGAAGGAGATGAACCTTCACGGTGTAAGGAATAGGTGACAAGGCAGGAGGGGATGAACCTTCAGTGTAAGGGATAGGTGACAAAGCGGGAGGGGATGCACCTTCACGGTGTAAGGAATAGGTGACGAGGCAGAAGCAGATTAACCTTCACAGTGTAAGGAAAAGGTGACAAGGCTGGAGGGGATGAACCTTCATGTGTAAGGAATAGTTAACGAGGCAGAAGGAGATGTTCCTTCACGGTGTAAGGAATAGGTGACAAGGCAGGAGGGGATGAACCTTCAGTGTAAGGAATAGGTCACGAGTCAGGAGGAGATGAACCTTCACGTTGTAAGGTATAGGTGACGAGGCAGGAGGAGATGAACCCTCACAGTGTAAGGAATAGGTATCGAGGCAGAAGGAGATGAACCTTCACGGTGTAAGGAATAGGTGACAAGGCAGGAGGGGATGAACCTTCAGTGTAAGGGATAGGTGACGAGGCAGGAGGAGATGAACCTTCAGTGTAAGGGATAGGTGACAAGGCAGGAGGGGATGAACCTTCAGTGTAAGGGATAGGTGACAAAGCGGGAGGGGATGCACCTTCACAGTGTAAGGAATAGGCGCCTTGATGCCCTTTGGGGCTTAGTTTGCGCGATATAAATTTTCATTCATTTCATTTCATTTCAGGTGACGAGGCAGAAGCAGATGAACCTTCACAGTGTAAGGAAAATGTGACAAGGCAGGAGGGGATGAACCTTCATGTGTAAGGAATAGTTAACGAGGCAGAAGGAGTTGTTCCTTCACGGTGTAAGGAATAGGTGACGAGGCAGAAGGAGATGAACCTTCACAGTGTAAGGAATAGGTGACGAGGCAGGAGGGGATGAACCTTCATAGTGTAAGGACTAGGTGACAAAGCAGGAGGAGATTACCCTTCACAGTGTAAGGAATAGGTGAAGAGGCAGGAGGGGATGAACCTTCATAGTGTAAGGAATAGGTGATGAGGCAGGAGGGGATGAACCTTCAGTGTAAGGAATAGGTGATGAGGCAGAAGGAGATGAACTTTCACGGTGGAAGGAATAGGTGACGAGGTAGGAGGGGGTGAACCTTCCAGGTGTAAGGAATAGGTGACGAGTCAAGGGGTGATGAACCTTCACAGTGTTGCAAAGTCATCCTGTGCCCTGGGCACCCCCCAACTTTTTGCTGACTGGAACTGGTGGTAACTGACTCTGGCTGACCCTGGGCTCTGTTTAACCAGGCCCAGGGCCAGCGCCTAGCTAAAAGGAACACATTAGAATACAGTAAAGACACCCAACATACACTAGGCTACACTATGGTATGGTGGGGTGCCCCTGCAATTGGCATGACCTACCCCATAAGCCCCTAGCATGTAATAGGGCAGAGGATTGAAACTACCTAGAAGTCTCCAGTATCCTGGGGCATGGCAGTTTAGAGGCCAGCAGAATTTCTGTACTAGCATGTGTGCAGTGCTGAAGCCTGAGGTCAGTTTAAAAGATGCACTGGTGGCCAGGACAGCTTTTAAACCTTAAATTGTGCCCAAACTCGACTTTGTGGGTAGGGTCCCTTAAAAATTGAAAACAACTACAATGTTTTTGCCTATAAGGGACCTCCATGGTCACCCCTAGGTATCCCAGGTGTCGGGGGGTCAGTTATCTATAAGGAGCGCCCTTATAAAATGAGTTTTATATGCCTGGGTAAAGTGAAATTTTATATTTCATTCCCCACATTGTATTAAAGAGCTGCTCAAATTCGACTTTGATGCTGGAAGAATTGGGTAAGGGTGATCTGCAATATTTCTGCAGATTCAGAACCCCTGAAGTCTCCCCTAGTTGCACAGGGGGTGGGGGTCCGGTAGAAGTTAGGGAAATACTTATAAAATATGGTTTTATAAGCCCTGGTGCTACAAAAGTGGCCCAAGTCATTTTCCCCATTGCAAACCCCATGGCCTATAGGTTAACATGGTAGGAAGTGATTGATTCATGAATATTGATAGGAGAGGACTAGCCGGACCATTCAAAGACTACCCAGAATGGTCGTATTAAATCCAACGATATTATATTGTTGAATTTCTCCTAAAGTGTACATACCATAACTTATGAGACTTTCTTGTTTGTAAGTCCAAATTCAGCCTTTCTGTGGTCTGCCCTGATTGGTCAGAGTTAAGTGGATTCGCCAGGCTGCTGGGAGGGCAGTGATCTGTTCTATAGGAATGCCAGGCCAGGAGGTGGCGTCGTAAACTACGCTCTTCCAAGGCAAGAGGGTAGGCCTGAGTGTCAGCTTCACTATGACAGTCTGACCCAGAGTCAGGGCTAGGCTTAAGAAAGGTATGTGCAGATAGTAGGGCGAGAGTCCATGGAAATAAGCCATCCCAGGGGGTGTGTTTAGCCAGCTCTTACCTGCTTGCTGGGAAATCAGCCATTATGTATTTGGAAGAATGATGCACTCTGGGACAAACTAATGCCACACTCCACAGGATGTGGTCATTGTGAGAAGTTGGCCCGATATGCAGCGTTCGCTATTCTAGCGACCGCTATGTATCGTTCCAAACGACCCTTATGATGATTGGTTGTAAGTCAACCTAAAGACCAGCTATCCTAGTAGCGTGGATACGAGCAGTCTAAGGCTAAAGACTCGAGAGGGCGTGTTAAGCCAGCTGTTTACCACACATGTACCCCTTGAACACCAAGTGAAAGGACACCACACAAGTGTTATGAAAATAAACAGGATATTTATTAAGAATCACAACAGCCCTGTACTCTTTATGAGGACAGGGTACTAAGCACAAACCAAATCTCTTAGGAAAATACTTCAAGTGCACAATTTAAAACAAGTGTCCGAGGACACGGAAAGTTTAAGGGTTCGGGCGGACCCGATAAGGCAAGTCGGAAGCGAGGGACTCAGGACCCTAGAGTAAAGAGGCTATGCAGGCACCGAAATGCCGAGTTACCTAGCCACGAGGGCTGCGGCTGCACAAGTCTTACAGGCGTCGGGGTCTTCGCTGACGAGCCAGGAGCCGGAAGAAAAGAGTTGCTGGCCGGCGACCAGTGATGAATAGTTCGTAGAGATCCAAGCCTGGATCAGAGATCGTTGATACCTGAAAGCAGAGGGGACCAAGTTCGTACTACTAGCCAGTAGTCAGAGGGTACCAGGAGGGCACCGGTTGGCCGTCACCTCGACCAGGTGAGTGGGCGACGCTAGGCTCTGCAGTCTCACGGACCAGGAGGCGTTGTCGGCGACCACGGTGGAGGTGCGAGCTGTCCCACGAAGGATGATGCTGTCGGCGTCGCTGGGCCCAGGATGGGGCAACAAGCCTTGGCAGATCTCAGGGCCACGTGATGGGCCTAAGATGGCGTCTTGAGTGGACCAGGAGGGTCCGGGGTGCTTCTCTCAAAGATGGAAGCAAGGGCCAGTCTGGAGCAACCAGACTAGCAGTGTTGATTGTCGGATGTCGTCACAGAAGGGCACAAGCCAGCGGCTAGTGACCAGACAACGTGCTGAGCAGCGAGCAGAAGGGCCCCACGCAGATCGTGGAGATGCTGGGAGACTGCACTTCGGTGCTGGAGCGGCTCAGGGTCGGGGCTTCTCGGACCCCAGAGCACTCACCAGGGAATTACTTCGATGGTCGTGCTGGTTAAGAAAGCGTGCAGGTTTTGATGATGGCCGGTCCCTCGAGGTCTCGTCGCACCCACAGATCACAGCTGAGCTGATGACGTGGGTAGAGGTCAGAGGTGCCAGGGAAGCTGGTTCTCGTCGAGCTGGGCCGTCGGATCCTTGAGGAAGGACTTGCAGCAAACCGCAGAGTTCTTAGATGGTGCCCGCTGATGCAGGGTGACTACTCCTTAGTCACAAGGGAGAAATCTTGAGAAGAGTCTTGAGTGTCCTTTCGTAGAAAGTAGTTCTTGATTCAAAGATGATCTAATCTGGAAGGGTCCCCGCTCCGGCCTTTATCCTAAAGAAAGGGGTGGGTACATGACTAGGTCCTGCCCTAAGGGTGGGACCAGGAAGGGGGGTAGTTACACCCCTCTCCCCTGCCGGACTTTCCCCAGGCCAGGGCTGGTGCCCCTGGAACTGGTTCTAACCGGCAGATGCGTAGTGAGCACCGGGGTGCCACTCCGCAGTCACCTTCTCGCAAAAGCCCTACCTACCCAGAATACACAAACCCTGTCTGGGACGGTGCGAACACCGCCCTCGACAGGAAACCCTTTGTCCAAGCGCTCCTCGCTGGAAGGACTCCCAGCAGCAGGAGGTCAGACTCGTGTCTGTGGTGGCAGCATCCATTTTGTGGAGCTGAGGCTTTAGTTAACTTTAACCGGGGTTCACAGTTACGTACATGTCGTGTCCCTCTAGAAGGGCGGAATGCTAACCTCGTCGCCAGAGTTGGTGAGAGGGCAGTATCCCGATTCGTATGACACCTTACTCGACATGTCTTGAGAACGCGACACCGAAGTTACCGATGTGGTACGCGTTATCATGGAACAGCCTTTGGGTCTTGATTCCGCAAGCTGCAACCGGGCTCGGCTCGGGCCAGAACACAGTTCACACGTGCCCACGCACTCTGCCTTCAGGATTGTCAAGGCCTGCCATAGGAGTGACTGATAGGAACTCGGGTGTCCATTGTATGGTTAGATATAGGGCTACTATATCTAAAGCAAAGTGTGATTACACGACTTCGCCCCAGCTGTCATGCAGCCAGTTGTGTCAAATTTAGGAGGCCAGCCAGGGGTGGCATAATACATGCTGCAGCCCCTGGCGGCCCTGGGTACACCTATGCCCTGAGTTACAGGGTCTGATAAGGTGGCCCAGTACCAATTGGAAATGTACCTAGGGTACATGGAATCCATTTTAAAGAGAGAGCAGTAGGCCTGGGGTCCTGATTGGCAGGGTCCCAGGTCGACTATGTCCAAAACCAGCTAAAACACAGGGCAAAAAAGTTGGGGGCAACCATAGTCAGGATGTACCTTCCTACAGTCATTACTATGAGGAGTTGCCCTGCTCTCATTGGGCAGCAGTGACCTGGTGCTTGACCCAGAGAATTTTGAATAAGTATCTGAGAGGGGCAGAGCCCTCCAGATCTGCTGCTTGAAACTGAATGAAGCAAGAAGTGCCCTGCTGGAAAGTTTTTTTTGCTGTGCAAGGAACTCTAAGGCCTGACCTCTGAAGACTGCACCCTCTGAAACTACAGCCCTGTGGATTACCTTGCTGCCAAAGGACTCAAGAGTGGAAACTCCCTGCAAGCTACAGGTTAAAAGAGCTCACCTGGACAGCACCACAAAGAATTCAAAGCCTGGAGTACCAGTGGATTTGTAAGGGTTTTGTTCAAGTGGATTGCGGAATTGAAGTTTCACACTTTCAAGAACCCTCTTGGAGATTCCAGCACCTTTGATTGCGTGTTGGATACTTTGGGACCTGCAAGCAGAACGCAAGGAAGGTGTTCTAACTGGACCCCGCTTGCTGAAGAAGGCGGCCCACTACAGTGGTGAGAATTCTTCAGAACAATTTATAAAGGTGTGTCCCTGGACCCTGACAGAGAAAACAAAAAGACTTAAAGGGGCGCTGTTGGTTTCTAGGCACTACAAAGTGACTAATCTTTAAAAATTCATATATCAGGTTCCCTACAGTGGATTATTTTCGTTTTGGTGTCATTTAAAAGATAAAAATATTACCTATTTTTATAATTGGTTTTGGATTTTTTATTTTGTGTTGTGTCTTAATTATTTACTGAAATCGTGTTTTTGAATGTTTCATACCTCTCTTTGAAGTTAAGCCTGTCTGCTCGCAGCCACGTTACCAAGGGTTGAGCAAAGGAATAATGTTCTAAGACCTATGCTGAGTCCTATCATGTGTTAGTGGCCTTATTGCTAGTGGCAGACCTACATTTGCCCCTACCAATAACCCACTTTCCAACACACAGTGTAAGGAATAGGTGACGAGGCAGGATGAAAGGAACCTTCATGGTGTGAGGAATAGATGACGAGGCAGGAGGGGGTGAACCTTCATAGTGTAAGGAATAGGTGATGAGGCAGGAGTAGATGAACCTTCACTGTGTCAGGAATAGATGTCGAGGCAAGGGGTGATGGACCTTCACAGAGTAAGGAATAGGTAACGACGGAGGATGAGAGGAACATTCCCGGTGTAAGAAATAGCGGACAAAGCATACTGAAGGAACATCAGTTGTAAGTAAAAATGGAGAAATGCAAATTCCATACTTCGAGTGTGGAGTTTTTGGGTTTCATTGTTTCTGCTGAGGGGATTATGATGGACCCTCATAAGATAGAAGCTATCACTACCTGGCCATCGCCTACGTGTGTTAAGGACATGCAGATTCTGCTTGGTTTCGCCAATTTCTATCTGTGTTTAATTTCTAATTTCTCCGATTTAGTGGCTCCTATGACTGTGTTGTTACGGAAAGGAGTGCCGTTTGTTTGGTCAGCCGCGGCACAAGCATCATTTCGCCTGTTTGTTGAGAAGTTCACCTCAGCTCCTGTGCTTGTTCATCCAGACCCTGATTTACCTTTCTTTGTAGAGGCTGATGCCTCGTTGTGTGCGGTGGGGGGGTACTTTCCCAGAGGGATGTGGACAATGGTTTTATGCACCCAATTGCGTTCTTGTGGGACTTTAAACCTCTCCTTCCCTATCGGAGCATCGGTGTCTGCAGGATTGCGGGCACAGCGATGCTGAAGTCGGGCTGATGTTCTGTGTCCTATCCATTGGGGAATTAAAGGACGTTTTGGTTTATGCCAGCAAGTAGGGAGGCTCTGGTTTGCTTTTCCATTAACCTGCAGTACGCGGCTGTGTGCTGGAGCATCGGTGGATTCCTGCCATAGTACTTCCTGGACTTTAGTATCCTATCACCCTCGTTATGTGTATTTCGGTGTTTTCACGGACTTGGCGTCCTAGTAGCGTTTTTAGGTCTCGCTCGAGACCTATTGCTGCGGAGTTGGCTCTCAAGGGAGACAGACCTGACGCGCGTCGATTTCACATCGTGGACGCGCATGCCCAGCCTCCCGAAGCCGTGCACATCTTCTGTCCCGCAGGCAAACCAGCATTCAGTTAGACAAGAGATGGCATGCTGTTCACACACACACACAGACGTGCGCGCACACACACACAGGCACACACGCACGTTCATTGCCCCCCCCCACTCACCACATCGGCGGCCACCGCCACTTCTGCAGCCATCGCAGGTCTCTCCCTCGGGCATGGGAGCCCCGCGTCAGTACTGCTTCTCTGGGCCGACTGTTGTAACGCACCCGAACTTCCGGCCCACAACTTAGGCCCAATCAGGTGATGCCGCACGGTGCTCCACGCCCCAGGGAGTAGTAACTAGGAAGATCAGGATTCAGCCGAGTGGCCGAGGCGCAGGGCAGAAGGGATCAAAGACGGTCAGCAGGCTGAGCATAGGAATGGGGCTCCTTGAGCGGGGACTTCTTAGGGGCCATTCCAACACCTTAGGATGCGTCAGCAGTGTGGTCTGAAAGGCCCGGTCAGGCGCGGGACATCCTCGCCGGTCTGACCCAGCGCATGGTAGGCACAGGGGAGTCTAAATATGGCGGCAAGGCAGGATGTCAGCGAGGAGACCCTCCGGAGGCTGCCGCAGAGTCTCTTAGCCCCCGTACCTCCACCTCAGGTCTTGCTGGGTGCTGTCGTTAGGTCCCGGGCAGAGAATGCTAGCTTTTTACGGTGTCTGTTCCCTCCGGGATGCCGGAGGCTGGAGACCCCAAAATGGCGGCTGTGTGTATGTGCGTTGTCGCCCTCTCCTGCCAGTGCTGCTCCTGCTGCTGCCCGCCAGGTCCGGGGGTCCCCCGAAAGGACAGCCCAGCACCTCTGGGACCATCAGCAACAAGGTCCGGGGCCCAGTCAGCTGTGGATGTCCCCGCCAGGTCTCCGTTCCCGCTGGCTGGGGCCACGGCCGGAGTTCCAAAATGGTGGCCAAATGGGATGTCAGTAGAGCGTTCCCTCCCCAGGGTCCGACCGCAAGGCCTCTCAGCCCCCACACTTCCCTCACAGCTCCCACTGTGAGTCGCTGCTGATTCCCAGGTGGAGAGTGTAGGCTTGACCGTGATGCTCGCTCAGTCACGGGCTCCTGCAGCTGCAGGCGCTAAAATGGTGTCTGCAGCCTCGTAGGCCTGAGCGTTCTCCTACCGTTCTGGTCATCTCACCGCTGTCCACTAGATCCGAGGCACCGCAGGGGGTCAGCCAAACGCCTCCGGAGTCATCGGAAATTGGGCCTGAGGGCCCAGTCAGGTGTGCAGTATCACGGCCAGCTTGTAGTTTGCGCCTGGAGGGCGCCGCACGGGACCTGCACAGCAAAGTACCCAAATGGCGGACAGGCGGGATATCAGTTGAAAGGTCCCTCCCTCAGAACCGACTGCAAATCTTCTTGATCCCCCTCCTACAGGTGGACAGGGGATGTGCACGCGCTTTCCCTCTGTGATTTTACCTCGTGGGCGCACGCCCAGCCCGGGGCCGTGCACATCCCCTGTCCCACATTCAGGGCCATAACTCATATAGCAGGGCTGTTTACAGCATGTTCTGTGTGTACCCCGCGCTCGGGGAGTCCTGTATCGCAGCGCTCCATGTGGCGCTCAGCCCAGGGCACCAGGCACTACTCCAAGGCCTGCCTAGCCCTCCTCGTCCTCCTGACTGCGGTGGAGCTGCGGCCCCTGGGGGCGCAGGAGAAGCGGATACAGCTGGAGGCGGTGAAGAGAGGCATCCTGGGTGGCTGGGGCTGCACAGACCTCCGCCCACCCCCCAGAGGCTGGACAAGGAGGCGCTACAAAGAAAGAGACGAGAGTCCATCTCCTAACTCCCAAATGTAAGTCTGCCGATCTCTTTAACTTTTGTTGAATTCATGAGGATGATACATGTATATAGTGCAATACTGCAAACTGCATTGCCTCTTGGCGCTCACAGACATTAAAGAATAACCGACTCCACAGCGTGGCTTATTATCGGGTGTCAGTCCGTGTGTTTCTATTCTAACAACTTCCGATTGTGTCCTGTAATGGAGATAAATCTCTTTGCTGATGCTCACATTGAATAACCGAGGAAGCCGTGATTCAAATCCGCTTTCTATTCATACTGGTTTCAGTTCACTCCCAGGCTTTTCTTGTTATCACTGCGAAGCTTCACACAGAATACCTTTAACAATAGGATACTAGTGAGAAATCTCAGCGGGCGCACACTCCACGAAGAGATCTGTACGAATCTGCAAGTTACAGTTCTGCATACTACCTGAGCGGACTCAGCCTTTCATCATCCGGAGGTTCACGCAATTAAGTTGGCAAATAAGGGCGTTGTTGTCTTGTTACAACTGTGATTACTGATGTTAAATTGGCAAGAACAATTTTCGATTCTAACTTTTGAAATACCAGTCCCTTTCACCCTCTCAGATATAGTGCCAATATCGGCCCGCACACCATCCCCCAAACGACAAGATCCCCATCATAAATAAGTGGACAAGACAACTTGTTGTTGGGAAAAAGTAGTCGCAGGTTTATTAGCATATCGTTGCTAAAACATGGTGGGTTAACTTACAGATGATCCAAAGGCAAGCCGCCCCTCGCAGCTTGCCACCTGATAGGCCAAGTAGCCTGCGGCCTTGGCCATACGGTGCTTAGCGGTTGTGGTGAGAGGGTAGCCTCTCACCTGTCCGGTGAACCATTGGTCCACCCTCTAGCTCACATCCCCCCCTACGAGGGGCGGAGCGTTCAAACAACCCCCGGTTGTCCAGGTAACTAACCGCCCGTAGGATAACGGGGCGCCGTCGCACCCCCAGGGTCCACTGCACGGATCTCCCAGGGATAATAGGCCTCAGCACCCTTTGTGCTTCTGCATAGGGTACTCCTAAGTACCTTTCGCCTCTGGATCATCATGTAACTCCTCCTGCAACACAAATAACAAATATTAAAAACATAGCACCCCCCCCCCCCGCCACTTAAGATGTAGGGTAAGCGGCAGGGAGGACAACATCGAGGGCAGCAAGGAACAAAGAGACTGCTCGGATGCGGGGAGAGACATAAGTACCTCGTTCCCCCCCCACCCCCCAATAAAGCGCGCTAACGTCATGGCAGCGGCCACCGGCTGCTGGACACCCGAAGGCTGGTGCGCCTGCCATCCTGTGGCACTACGGTGCCCACCCTCTTATGAGGGTCACCTGCGGCGACGTGTCGGGCGGCTTGCATAGTGCCAATATCGGCCCGCACACCATCCCCCAAACGACAAGATCCCCATCATAAACAAGTGGACAAGACAACTTGTTGTTGGGAAAAAGTAGTCGCAGGTTTATTAGCATATCATTGCTAAAACATGGTGGGTTAACTTACAGATGATCCAAAGGCAAGCCGCCCCTCGCAGCTTGCCACCTGATAGGCCAAGTAGCCCTCGGCCTTGGCCATACGGTGCTTAGCGGTTGTGGTGAGAGGGTAGCCCCTCACCTGTCCGG
Source organism: Lissotriton vulgaris (assembly GCF_964263255.1). Taxonomy (NCBI): domain Eukaryota; kingdom Metazoa; phylum Chordata; class Amphibia; order Caudata; family Salamandridae; genus Lissotriton; species Lissotriton vulgaris. The sequence goes on from NC_141697.1 coordinate 3,032,213, forward strand.
TGAACCGTTGGTCCACCCTCTAGCTCACACCCCACCCCCCTACGAGGGGCGGAGCGTTCAAGCAACCCCCGGTTGTCCAGGTAACCAACCGCCCGTAGGATAACAGGGCGCCGTCGCACCCCCAGGGTCCACCGCACGGATCTCCCAGGGATAATAGGCCTCAGCACCCTTTGTGCTTCTGCATAGGGTACTCCTAAGTACCTTTCGCCTCTGGATCATCATGTAACTCCTCCACAGCCCTGGATGTGGCGACCGTCACAGGCAGGGCCCCCCACCATAGCTACTTCCTATACGCAGCCTGCAGAGATTAGCGCCTCCTGAATGTTCAGAAGAAATAAGTCCATGCCTAAATTGGACAGGTGGACGCCTTCTTTGTCAAGGCAACCGGGGGCTTTGGCATGGAGTTCCCCGTGCTGAATAAAACCGAAGCCCATCAGCTCCGCGAACTTACGCATAGCGCAGTTTACTTTTCTTCGCGCCCCCTCTACTGCTTGCCCAGAGCGAGCACCTAGCCAAAACCGGCGTGGTGTGATCTCAGACCACCAAAGATCGCAAGGACCCAATAAATTGCTGATTTTGGTGATGTTCACTTTCATGTCCCTTAAGAGAAATCTTTTCCCCAGGCAAGGCAGGTCGCTCCATCGTAAGCCAGTGACTCCACGCCAAACAAACTGAGTTTTGCTAAACCCATGCTTCCACTTTCTCCTTTCTGCCCACCGGGCCAACCTGGAAACCCCCTCGTGTCCCAGCACCCAGACCGTTGTTCCTGGTAAAGAAAGAGAAGTCTTGTATGTAACTATTTATTAAACACACACAAAATCACACTGGTAAAATTACCACACTGCAAACAAAACACGGCGAAACATTGTACAGGGGACATAGCCCTGGGTGCCTAATATACACAAATTCTGTTTCAAGACCCATGACAACATATCTAACATCTCTTGTGCTCCAGAGCACTACCTGTTACTGTCTGGTCTTATGTATCTCTTGTAACAGTCAGAAGACCATCTCCCCAACTGTTTGATGCCTTCTACCTGTACCCCTTCTGAGGATGCAGTTGTGGCTGCGCCTATGCGGAAGGAGTGGGAACTGTACTTTTTGCCCACCGATGAGACACCTGCTGCAAACAAGCATGCGTGCATTATGTGTTCTACTTGGAATTTGGTCAAAGGCGTGCCATCTGCATGCAAGAGGAGGTAACCCATACCGGGAGGACGGATGGCAAGGTAAGCCGACAGGAGACTCACAGGGCAAAATTTGGGCGCGCCAAGGCTTTGTGGCCACAGTTCAATCCCCCTGCCCCTCTGATCAGTCTTGGATTGGCGCAGAGTAATCTTGAGCGTGTCTCCCAAAACCAGTACGTCCTACAGAGACAACGCTACCCCTGACATGTCATGTTTGGACTTAGCAACCAGCTCAGAGATCCTGAACGCGCCAAAGAAGGCTAGGCTAAAAGCAGATGCAAACAAGGCAGACTCATGAGCGGACAAAGTGACCTGGGGCAAGCACAGGATCATACTCTGTAGAGTAGCAAAGTCAATGGGCGATCTGTTATCAGGCACTTTATGTTCTCCCCTAGCCCATCCCTTCAATGCTGCCCTGGTAACAAATGCCCTAGTAGGGTCCGCCTGTTCTAACAACTTGGCCTTGTGACTGATGGCTGCTATGTGTCCAGAGATCCACGAATGGCTCTTATTGTTGTCTTTAGCCCACAGGATGAAGGCCCGTACTTTCAATTCTGCCGCATCCCCTGGAACTTCCCAAGTTCCGACAGTGGCACAAAAATTTTTAACACAAGCCTTGTATCTGTTAATAGTGTTCTGTGCCAAGGACATCTCCCCCAGAGCCCTCATCCTGTTCACCACTTCAGCAGGTACCAGAGGTGCGCAGGGAAAGGAGTGGCTTCCTCTCTCGCTCTCGGCCAGGCTTCTCGGAACCGTTGCCACTGAAAACGAGAGAGAGCGTCAGCAGCGATGTTCTTGATGCCCTGAATGTGACGCGCCCTGCATTCAACATTGTTATACAAGCAAGTACGCACCAGCTCGGGCAGCAAACACAGCACCAAGGGGCAAGAGGCAGAGTGGGAGTTGATGGCCTGAACCACTGCTAGATTATCTGACCAAAGCAGAACCCTTTTGGCGGACAGGATGGTGGTCCAAAGGTGGAAGGCCACCACGATGGGGAAGAGCTCCGAAACTGTGATCTTAGCAGTCACATTTTTCTTGATCCATGCATTGGGCCACTTCTCTGCGCACCAATCCCTGTCTAGAATGGCCCCAAATCCGTGCCTGCCAGAATCGTCTGTGAACAGAGCAAGGTCAGGGCTGCCCGCCCAAGGAGCCCTCCATATCACTGCCCCATTGAAATTGCGCCGGAACTCTGCCCACATTGCCAAATCATGTTGGATGCCTTTGCTTAGCTTGACCATGTGGTGTTTTTTGTAGATGTTAAAAGTGGCCCCAGCAAGTCTCCTGGCAAAGTCCCTACCTGCTGGAATTAATCTAGCAGCAAAGTTGAGCAGGCCTAGGATGCCAGGGAAGCTTTGTCAAGCCCTACCAGCGCCTGAGTCTTGCTAGACAGGTTGCGCACCTTCTCCTCAGGTAATCTGGATTCCCCTGCAATAGTGTCAATCTCTATGCCCAGAAAGGTCAGGATTTGAGCTGGCCCGACTGTCTTACTGGGGGCCAGGGGAACAAAATCTGCCAGGGCCTGTGAGCACAGCTGTGTCCCGTCACTCCCGATGAACAGAAAGTCATCCGAGTAATGAGTCACCCCTTCTACACCGTATGTGTCTTGGAGTGCCCATTGCAAGAAACAACTGAAAGTTTCAAAGTATGCACAGGACACCGCGCAGCCCATGGGCATGCATTTGTCAAAGTAAAACATGCCGTCGAGCTTGAAACCTAGCAGGTGATAGCTGCTAGGGTGGACTGGTAGTAACCTGAAAGCTGATTCGATGTCAGCTTTGGCTAACCAGGCCCCTCTGCCCGCTCTCCTGACCAGATCCAATGCTACATTCAGCGTGGCATAAGACACCGAGCATGCTTCCACATCTAGCCCGTCGTTGACCGAAGTCCCTTTAGGGTAGGAAAGGTGGTGTATCAGCCTAAAGGCACCTGGTTCCTTTTTGGGCACGACCCCCAAGGGAGATACAACAAAGTTCTCTAAAGGTGGGTGTAGGAAAGGACCTCCTACTCTGTCCAGCGCTCTCTCTTTCTCGACCTTTGCCCTCACTACATCTGGTTGTTCCTTGGCAGATTTTAGGTTATCAGCATCCCTGCTTCCCAGAGAACCCGAGTAAGGGATCCTAAAACCTTTGTGAAAACCCGCTAGAAGCAAGCGGCTGTCCGCCTCTAAGGGGTAACGCCTTAGTAAAGGAGTAATGTTTTCAAGGATCACAGGGGACCCTCCCAGAGGCACCGGCCGGTGTGGACTTGGTGAGGGAGAGGAAGCGACTGGGGGAAGAGGGCGCCCAGAAAGCTCGCTGACATGCAAAGGATGAGAAAAAGAGGGCGTGAGAGGAGAAACCAAACCTGGGGAGCTGACGCCTGACTCCAACTTACTGTCCACCCTTGGTAGCTGGCTAGGAACTCTGCTTAGATTGGCAAGAGGCTGAGGTTGCGGGGTGTGGCCCCCCACTTCTGTTACATGCGTGGACAAATTTGCATGTTTTCCCCCAGGAGCAAGACCCATTGTTGAACAGGCGGCAGGTCCCGGGCAGAGAACGCTTGAAGCCACCTCTGGCACCACCTCCTCGGGGGCCCCCTCGAAAGGAATGCTTACCCTTGCCCCGAAAAAAGGAAGATCCCCCAGTGGAAGCCTGCCCACTGGAAGTGTTGCTAACGGGACCCCCTGGAAGCTGACCCCGTGCTCCCATGTGCTCCATCCAGAGCTGCACCTCCTTCTGATCCCAGTTCATCTCTGGGCACTGAGACATTTTTCTACGAAACTCCCGATCATAGCTGATCCACCCGTTTCCACCCCATTTCAAGGCCTCATTATGGATGATCCTGGAATATTGATCAAGGCCAGGGCCCTGCTCCGGGAAACGTTCCATTGTGACAGCCGCTAAGATTGAGAAAGCCTCTAGCCAGTTAGCAATGTTCTTCTCAGGCCAGGGCTGGTACTTGACCTTTTTAACCTCTTCCTTAATCCCAAACTTTCTAGCATCCATGCCTTCCTGCCCAAACATGAGAAGGGTGAAAATGTCGATGAACTCCCATCTCCAGATGGCCTCTTTGGCGGCCTGGGGAACCTGCCAAGCCAGAGAGCATCGCCCCGAGAGGAGCGGAGCAGTGGAGATCGCAGGGACAGGAGTAGGCACGGGAACCGGCAACGGGCTGCTGGCTGGAGGCATCCCCGAGGGAGCGCTAGAGGAAACAGAGGGAGAGATAGAAACCATAGCGGTGGCTGCAGGAGGAGCTGTGGGGGAGCTCACCGGCGGCGCCCCACTAAACGCCCTGTTAGAGGTCGTGGAAGCCATAGGTGGTGAAGCAACAAGTACTGAATCCCCTTGCTTTGGCGCCTGTACCGATGACCAAACAGTGGAGGCTGCCAGAACAGAACTCCCGCTAACCAAGCCACTACCCCCAGCTGTCGAGGAGCTAGAAACAGGTAACCCCCCTTGAAAGCGCTCAAAGAAATTGTTCAACGAGTCCAAAACTTTTGACAGATCGTCTTTGGTAGCAAAATTACCTTGTGTCGCCTGATTGTCCTTAGGGGGAGCAGGAGGCGGTGGCGTGGTCACGGGGGGTCGCCACCGACTTGCTACGAGTCAGCGGCAAAGATTCCAAGGGGAAATCCCTAACAGCGGGCTTTCTGATCCGCTTGGGCCTGGATGGAGCGGCATCGGTATTGTTCAAGGTGTCGGACGAAGGGGATTCAGCCGGGAAAGCAGAATCCTCTGGCTCTGGCGTGCTCAGCAAGTTCTGTGCCCAAGCCAGGCCCTTCAACTTTGCCAGCTCCAAAAAGTCAGCCCACACTGCGTCTTGGGAGGTGCCCGGCAACGAGTCCTCCACCTGGGTGTTTTCTTGGAAGAGGGGAGGGGAGGAGAGCTTTGGCTGTCCATTCTGGCTTCACAACACTCGCACGGAATCTGGGGATAAAAATGAGGATCAGCCACAGCACACAAATGGAGAAAGAACCTGGCCTTCGTGAGAATCAACAGGTGCGTGTCCCACACCCTTCCATACTTACATCCCAGAGATGCGACAAGCGGAACGAAAGCTTCGAGCGATGCAGAGGAACTCCGCGAGTGAGAGTGAGAAGGGGCTATGGAGGGAAAAGGTGGATGTTAGTAGGCGTACTTGCGGTGACAATTTCTAAAGACCACACACCGACTTGTTCCCTCTCCTCTACTGCGTGCATAAGTCCTCCCTCCATGTCCACCCCCAGAGTCTGTTTCTACCCGTATACCTGTCTCAGGACCACTAGAATCCACCTGTCCGCTTCGTTGACCTTCCGTGCTGATTTACTTTGTAATCTGAAAAATAAAGCACAGTGTCAAAACTTTTCTTCCCATTCATTGATATGCTCTCCTTCGTCCGCTGTGCTCGTTCCGCTTCTAGGCGCCTTGCCACTGTATTTCTGCTCCTTCCCCTCCGCCGTATACCTTCAATCCTGCAAGATATGGATGTTAGTGCCACCTTATATGAACAAAATGTCAGCCCTTGTAAGCACCCCTGTATACTTTAAGGAAGCTATACAACAAACATAGATACTCCAAGTCTAAGTGACACAGAGGAAACCTGTTCCCAGTTCATGATAGGTACAGAAGCTGAAGCTGGCGAGATAGACCCCCTCTCGGACCGATGTATCCCCCGCACATAAACTTAATGCCGGTGGGATGTAGCCAAAAGGGGAAAAAGACTGTCTAATTAAATGCCCGGGCTGAATACAGCGGAGGATCACATGCGCGATCTCACTAAATCAGCCTGGAGGGGAATAAACTGCTTCCTTATCGACCCGGTACAATTAGCTTGAAAAAACCGATGCAGCCGCGCTAACACACGCGATACATAGAAAGGCCTATGCCCGCAGCGTAAACAAAACGGGGAAGAACTGCCCTGGAACCGCGAGGACCAGAGACGGATTTGTCCCGCGGGTCCCGAAGCCGGTGGGCCGAAATGGCTGCCACATGAACTTGGGGCCCCCCGACCCGAGGGGCCAAGACGAGAAACATTCAAGCAGGGAAATGCAGTAGCAGGAGACAGCGCGTCTCGCGTGCAAGGGCCAGCCGAGGCTGGCGCAACGGATCAGGGAACGGAAATACTTACTTCAAATACACGTGGAGGTGCTCCCCCCAGGGGAGGGATGAACATATGTTTAATTACTCGCATGTCCGTGCACAAATGAAGCGTAAGCTGCGCCGCAGATGCTGGGATGTTATTGATGCAGTAAAAGAAACAGAACCACAATGGGAGGAGGACCTCGGCAACCGTATAGTGGATCGTCGCGGCAACACAGAAGATGCGTGGTGCTAGTTATCACTGCCGATGAGACTAGCAGGCGATGGGATAGAAACCCTGCGTAAAATATGTTGCAAGCCTATACAAACTTGCAATGCCTTAAGAACTCAGAAATAATATGCCGCCTTAAAAGACACTCTAGAGGAGGCCACGAGTGCCAAGCCCGGGGAGCAGGACAAAAATTCCCCAAACTAGCCGTCCCCTGCCCAACTGGGAAGGCCTGAGGCAGAGGTGCCCAAGATGGCCGCCCCCCCCCCCGCCCCTCCCCCTATGCAGGGCGGGGCGAGACCCTAAAAATGGTCGCACGGTCAAGTGACCCCACGCGGCCAGCAATGGCGGCTCGACAAATGGCCAATGTCCGACGTCGGAGGACCTAGCGCACCCCCAGCACAACCTCCCTTGCAAGACACCGGAGAGGCACCGGGTCCCAGAGGAAGGGAAGGCAGTCGACACCCGTGAAAGAGAAAAAGGGGAAGCATGACACCCCTGGTTCGAGTGGGCCGCCTGCCCTGCGAGGGAGCAGGCCTGGAACCTAACTGGAAGAGGGGTATAGGGTCGGGGAGGGGACTGAGCAGGCCAAAGGGAGCTGCAGCTATGGGCCCGGGCGCGAACAAGGAGAACGCACAGGACTGAATACAAGTCCCCGGGTGGCCATCGCTAAAGGCCGGATAAGAGGAAATACCGCTGAGAAGCTCCAGAAAGCCCCAGGCACCCCGGCCCGAGGCAAAGGTGCATGGACAGCACCACCGCAAGAACTTTACTAGGATTCCCCATGGAACCCGCCCCGCAATAGGGAAGCATAAAGTTAAGATAACAATAACACCCAATAATATCCCCCTGTAACATACACCAAACATGACACTGCCCAAAACAACCCGCCCCGCAATGCCAGGAAATACACACATGAAAAGTCCACAATGCTACTCCCGGAGAAGTTGCCTAGGTAAGTTGCGAAACCCTTTTAAGCCGCCCCGCAATAGTGATGACCCAGATAAACAGAAACAAAATTAACAACAACCACATGATTCTTAAATTATACAGTACCCCCCCCCCCGAAAAACATATAAAAAGCAAGGCCCCTCCGAACACCAAGGACAGTCGAAAACTCAATAAATACTACCCCCCCCCCCAACCCTGAGCCCAGCCCCGAACCCGAGAAGAGAAAGAGAATGAAAGGGGAAGCACAGTATGACAAAACACGCCCAGACTAACAGCAAACACAACAACCCGGGAAGGGAGCGAGCAAGAAAAAAAGGGTGGGGGGGGGGGGGGGAGGTCACTCACCTTAAGTCCTGGGCACCAACAACATCGAGGGCAG